>NC_057794.1:438129685-438743895 GCF_018294505.1 Triticum aestivum
GAGTGGGAGGTTTGCTCTCCACTCGGTAGGATTTTTAAACACTTAGGCGAGCACTGGGCTGCAGCTAAGCCTCCGAGTGGGAGGTTTGCTCTCCACTCGGTAGGATTTTTAAACACTTAGGCGAGCACTGGGCTGCAGCTAAGCCTCCGAGTGGGAGGTTTGCTCTCCACTCGGTAGGATGTTTAAACACTTAGGCGAGCACTGGGCTACAGCTAAGCCTCCGAGTGGGAGTCTGGCTAACCACTCGGTAGGATTTTTAAACACTTAGGCGAGCACTGGGCTGCAGCTAAGCCTCCAAGTGGGAGTCTGGCTCGCCACTCGGTAGGATTTTTAAACACTTAGGCGAGCATTGAGCTGTTGGAAATATGCCCTAGAGGCAATAATAAAAGTATTATTATTATATTTCCTTGTTCATGATAATTGTCTTTTATTCATGCTATAACTATATTATCTGGAAATCGTAATACACGTGTGAATACAAAGACCACAATATGTCCCTAGTGAGCCTCTAGTTGACTAGCTCGTTGTGATCAACAGATAGTCATGGTTTCCTGGCTATGGACATTGGATGTCGTTGATAACGAGATCACATCATTAGGAGAATGATGTGATGGACAAGACCCAATCCTAAGCATAGCACAAAGATCGTGTAGTTCGTTTGCTAGAGCTTTGCCAATGTCAAGTATCTCTTCCTTTGACCATGAGATCGTGTAACTCCTGGATACCGTAGGAGTGCTTTGGGTGTATCAAACGTTAGAACGTAACTGGGTGACTATAAAGGTGCACTACAGGTATCTCCGAAAGTATCTATTATTTTATGCGGATCGAGACTGGGATTTGTCACTCCGTGTAAACGGAGAGGTATCTCTGGGCCCACTCGGTAGGACATCATCATGTGCGCAATGTGACCAAGGAGTTGATCACGGGATGATGTGTTACGGAACGAGTAAAGTGACTTGCCGGTAACGAGATTGAACAAGGTATCGGTATACCGACGATCGAATCTCGGGCAAGTAAAATACCGCTAGACAAAGGGAATTGTATACGGGATCGATTGAGTCCTTGACATCGTGGTTCATCCGATGAGATCATCGTGGAACATGTGGGAGCCACCATGGGTATCCAGATCCCGCTGTTGGTTATTGACCGGAGAACGTCTCGGTCATGTCTGCATGTCTCCCGAACCCGTAGGGTCTACACACTTAAGGTTCGATGACGCTAGGGTTATAAAGGAAGCTTATATGTGGCTACCGAATGTTGTTCGGAGTCCCGGATGAGATCCCGGACGTCACGAGGAGTTCCGGAATGGTCCGGAGGTAAAGATTTATATATAGGAAGTCCTGTTTCGGCCATCGGGACAAGTTTCGGGGTCATCGGTATTGTACCGGGACCACCGGAAGGGTCCCGGGGGCCCACCGGGTGGGGCCACCTGCCCCGGGGGGCCACATGGGCTGTAGGGGGTGCGCCTTGGCCTACATGGGCCAAGGGCACCAGCCCCAAGAGGCCCATGCGCCTGGGGAAACCCTAAAGGAAGAGTCCCAGCAGGGGAAGGGACCTCCTAGGTGCCTTGGGGGGGGGGGGACTCCTCCCCTGGCCGCCGCCCCCTTGGAGATTGGATCTCCTAGGGGCTGGCGCACCCACCCCTTGGGATCCCTATATATAGTGGGGTAGGAGGGCCTCCCAAACACACCTTATGCCTTTGGTGCAGCCCCTCCCTCTCTCCCAAGTTCTCCTCCTCTTCTCCCATGGTGCTTGGCGAAGCCCTGCGGGATTGTCACGCTCCTCCACCACCACCACGCCGTTGTGCTGCTGCTGGATGGAGTCTTACTCAACCTCTCCCTCTCTCCTTGCTGGATCAAGGCGTGGGAGACGTCACCGGGCTGTACGTGTGTTGAACGCGGAGGTGCCGTCCGTTCGGCACTTGATCATCGGTGATTTGAATCACGACGAGTACGACTCCATCAACCCCGTTCACTTGAACGCTTCCGCTTAGCGATCTACAAGGGTATGTAGATGCACTCCCCTTTCTACTCGTTTCTGGTCTCTCCATAGATAGATCTTGGTGTTACGTAGGAAAATTTTTGAATTTCTGCTACGTTCCCCAACAGTGGCATCATGAGCTAGGTCTATTGCGTAGATTCTTTGCACGAGTAGAACACAAAGTAGTTGTGGGCGTTGATGTTGTTCAATATGCTTACCGTTACTAGTCCAATCTTGTTTCGACGGTATTGTGGGATGAAGCGGCCCGGACCGACCTTACACGTACTCTTACGTGAGATAGGTTCCACCGATTGACATGCACTTGGTGCATAAGGTGGCTAGCGGGTGCCAGTCTCTCCCACTTTAGTTGGAACGGATTCGATGAAAAGGGTCCTTATGAAGGGTAAATAGCAATTGGCATATCACGTTGTGGTCTTGCGTAGGTAAGAAACGTTCTTGCTAGAAACCCATAGCAGCCACGTAAAACATGCAACAACAATTAGAGGACGTCTAACTTGTTTTTGCAGGGTATGCTATGTGATGTGATATGGCCAAGAATAATGTGATGAATGATATGTGATGTATGAGATTGATCATGTTCTTGTAATAGGATTCACGACTTGCATGTCGATGAGTATGACAACCGGCAGGAGCCATAGGAGTTGTCTTTATTTTTTGTATGACCTGCGTGTCATTGAAGAACGCCATGTAACTTACTTTACTTTATTGCTAAACGCGTTAGCCATAGAAGTAGAAGTAGTCGTTGGCGTGACAACTTCATGAAGACACGATGATGGAGATCATGATGATGGAGATCATGGTGTCGTGCCGGTGACGATGATGATCATGGAGCCCCGAAGATGAAGATCAAAGGAGCTATATGATATTGGCCATATCATGTCACTACTCTATTTGATTGCATGTGATGTTTATCATGTTTATGCATCTTGTTTACTTAGGACGACGGTAGTAAATAAGATGATCCCTTACAAAATTTCAAGAAGTGTTCTCCCCTAACTGTGCACCGTTGCTACAGTTCGTCGCTTCTAAGCACCACGTGATGATCGGGTGTGATGGATTCTTACGTTCACATACAACGGGTGTAAGACAGTTTTACACAGCGAAAACACTTAGGGTTAACTTGACGAGCCTAGCATGTGCAGACATGGCCTCGGAACACGGAGACCGAAAGGTCGAGCATGAGTCGTATGGTAGATACGATCAACATGAAGATGTTCACCGATGATAACTAGTCCATCTCACGTCATGATCGGACACGGCCTAGTTGACTCAGATCATGTAATCACTTAGATGACTAGAGGGATGTCTATCTGAGTGGGAGTTCATAAGATGAACTTAATTATCCTGAACATAGTCAAAAGACCTTTTGCAAATTATGTCGTAGCTCGCGCTTTAGTTCTACTGTTTTAGATATGTTCCTAGAGAAAATATAGTTGAAAGTTGAAAGTAGCAATTATGCGGACAGTAGAAAGCTTATGTCCTTAATGCACCGCTTAGTGTGCTGAACCCCAAACGTCGTTTGTGGATGTTGCGAACATCGAACATACACGTTTTGATAACTACATGATAGTTCAGTTAAATGGTTTAAGTAGAGGCACGAAAGACGTTTTTCGAAACATCGCGGAACATATGAGATGTTTCGAGGGCTGAAATTGGGATTTCAGGCTCGTGCCCACGTCAAGAGGTATAAGACCTCCGACGATTTTCTTAGCCTGCAAACTAAGGGAGAAAAGCTCAATCGTTGAGCTTGTGCTCAGATTGTCTGAGCACAACAATCACTTGAATCGAGTGGGAGTTGATCCTCCAGATGAAATAGTGATAGTTTCTCCGAAGTCATTACCACCAAGCTAGAGCTTCGTGATGAACTATAACATATCAAGGATAGAGATGATGATCCTTGAGGTATTCGCGTTGTTTGACATCGCGAAAGTAGAAATCAAGAAGGAGCATCAATTGTTGATGGTTGATGAAACCACTAGTTTCAAGAAGGGCAAGGGAAAGAAGGGATACTTCATGAAACGGGAAATCAGCTGCTGCACCAATGAAGAAACCCGAGGTTGAACCCAAACCCGAGACTAAGTGCTTCTGTAATAAGGGGAACAACCACTGGAGCAAGATTACCCTAGATAATTGGTAGATGAGAAGGCTGGCAAGGTCGATAGAAGTATATTGGATATACATTATGTTAATGTGTACTTTACTAGTACTCCTAGTAGCACCAGGGTATTAGATACCGGTTTGGTTGCTAAGTGTTAGTAACTCGAAATAAAAGCTACGGAATAAACGGAGACTAGCTAAAGGTGAGCTGACGATATGTGTTGGAAGTGTTTCCAATGTTGATATGATCAAACATCGCACGCTCCCTCTACCATCAAGATTAGTATTAAACCTGAATAAAGTGCTCTTGCACCTAAAAGGAATGGTTTATTGAATCTCGATCATAGTGATACACATTTTCATGCCAAAAGATATAAGATAGTAATGATAGTACCACTTACTTGTGGCACTGCCATGTAAGTCATAATGGTATAAAACGCATGAAGAAGCTCCATGTTGATGGATCTTCGGACTCACTCATTTTTGAAAAGTTTGAGACATGCGAACCATGTCTATTGGTGTATATGCATGAAGAAACTCCATGCAAATGGACCGTTTGAACTCACTTGATTTTGATTCACTTGAGACATGCAAATCATACCACATGGGCAAGATGACTGAAAGCCTCGTTTCAGTAAGATGGAACAAGATAGCAACTTGTTGGAAGTAACACATTTTGATGTGTGCAGTCGAATGAGTGCTGAGGCATGCAGTGAATATCATTATGTTCTTACTTCACAGATGATTCGAGTAAATGTTGAGTATATTTACTTGATGAAACACAAGTCTGAATTATTGAATGGTTCAAGTAATTTCAGAGTGAAGTAGCAGATCATTGTGACAAGAGGATAAAATGTCTATGATATGATCATAGAGATGAATATCTGAGTTACGAGTTTTGGCGCACAATTAAGACATTGTGGAAATTGTTTCGCAATTAATACCGCCTGGAACACCATAATGTGATGGTGTGTCCGAACATCATAGTTGCACCCTATTGGATATGGTGCGTACCATGATGTCTCTTATCGAATTGCCACTATCGTTCATGGGTTAGGCATTAGAGACAACCACATTCACTTTAAATAGGGCACCACGTAATTCCGATGAGATGACACCGTATGAATTATGGTTTATAGAAACCTAAGTTGTCGTTTCTTAAAAGTTTGGGGCTGCGACGCTTATATGAAAAAGTTTCAGGTTGATAAGCTCGAACCCAAAGCGGATAAAGTACATCTTCATAGGACACCCAAAACAGTTGGGTATACCTCCTAATTCAGATCCGAAAGCAATATGAATTGTTTCTAGAATCGGGTCCTTTCTCGAGGAAAGGTTTCTCTCGAAAGAATTGAGTGGGAGGATGGTGGAGACTTGATGAGGTTATTGAACCGTCTCTTCAACTAGTGTGTGACAGGGCACAGGGAGTTGTTCCTGTGGCACCTACACCAATTGAAGTGGAAGCTTATGATATTGATCATGAAACTTCGGATCAAGTCACTCCCAAACCTCGTAGGATGACAAGGATGCGTACTACTTCAGAGTGGTACGTAATCCTGTCTTGAAGGTCATGTTGCTAGACAACAATGAACCTACGAGCTATGGAGAAGCGATGGTGGGCCCGGATTCTGATAAATGGCTTGAGGCCATAAAATCCGAGAGAGGATCCATGTATGAAAACAAAGTGTAGACTTTGGTAGAACGGCTCGATGGTCGTAAGGCTAATGAGTACAGATGGATTTCAAAAGGAAGACGGACAATGATGGTAAATGTCACCATTAAGAAAGCTCGACTTGTCGTTAAGATGTTTTCCGACAAGTTCAAGGAGTTGACTACGATGAGATTTTCTCACTCGTAGCGATGCTAAGAGTCTGTTGGAATTATATTAGCGATTACTGCATTATGAAATCTTGCAGATAGGATGTCAAAACATTGTTTCCTCGACGATTTTAATGAGGAAAGGTTGTATGTGATACAACCGGAAGGTTTTGTCAATCCTGAAAGATGCTAATAAGTATGCAAAGCTCCAGCAATCCTTCTAAGGACTGGAGTGAGCATCTCGGAATTGGAATGTATGCTTTGATGGTGATCAAAAATTTTGGGTTTGTACAAAGTTTATGAGAAACTTGTATTTCCAAAGAAGTGAGTGGGAGCACTATAGAATTTCTGATGAGTATATGTTGTTGACATATTGTTGATCAGAAATGACGTAGAATTTCTGGAAAGCATATAGGGTTATTTTGAAAGTGTTTTTCAATGGAAAGCCTGGATTAAGCTACTTGAACATTGAGCATCAAGATCTATAAGGATAGATCAAAATGCTTAATAATACTTTCAAATGAGCACATACCTTGACATGATCTTGAAGGTGTTCAAGATGGACCAGTCAAAGAAGGAGTTCTTGCCTGAGTTGTAAGGTACGAAGTTAAGACTTAAAGCTCGACCACGGCAGAATAGAGAGAAAGGACGAATGTCGTCCCCTATGCTTAAGACGTAGGCTCTTCAGTATGCTATGTTGTGTACCGCACCTGAAGTGTGCCTTGCCATGAGTCAGTCAAGGGGTACAAGAGTGATCCATGAATGGATCATAGGACAACGGTCAAAGTTATCCTTAGTAACTAGTGGACTAAGGAATTTTCTCGATTATGGAGGTGGCAAAAGAGTTCGTCGTAAAGGTTACGTCGATGCAAGCTTAACACCTATCCAGATAGCTCTGAGTAGAGAGACCGGATACATATAAGGGAGCAATAATTTAGAATAGCTCCAAGTAGAACAGTTGTTTGGAATAGCTCCAAATAGAGCGTGGTAGCTGCATCTAGGAGATGACATAGAGATTTGTAAAGCACACACGGATCTGAAAGGTTCAGACCCGTTGACTAAAACCTCTCTCACAAGCAACATGATCAAACATAAAACTCATTGAGTGTTAATCACATAGTGATGTGAACTAGACTACTGACTCTAGTAAACTCTTGGGTATTAGTCACATGGCGATGTGACCTGTGAGTGTTAATCACATGGCGATGTGAACTAGATTATTGACTCTAGTGCAAGTGGGAGACTGTTGGAAATATGCCCTAGAGGCAATAATAAAAGTATTATTATTATATTTCCTTGTTCATGATAATTGTCTTTTATTCATGCTATAACTGTTTTATCCGGAAATCGTAATACACGTGTGAATACAAAGACCACAATATGTCCCTAGTGAGCCTCTAGTTGACTAGCTCGTTGTGATCAACAGATAGTCATGGTTTCCTGGCTATGGACATTGGATGTTGTTGATAACGGGATCACATCATTAGGAGAATGATGTGATGGACAAGACCCAATCCTAAGCATAGCACAAAGATCGTGTAGTTCGTTTGCTAGAGCTTTGCCAATGTCAAGTATCTCTTCCTTTGACCATGAGATCGTGTAACTCCTGGATACCGTAGGAGTGCTTTGGGTGTATCAAACGTCACAACGTAACTGGGTGACTATAAAGGTGCACTACAGGTATCTCCGAAAGTATCTATTGTTTTATGCGGATCGAGACTGGGATTTGTCACTCCGTGTAAACGGAGAGGTATCTCTGGGCCCACTCGGTAGGACATCATCATGTGCGCAATGTGACCAAGGAGTTGATCACGGGATGATGTGTTACGGAACGAGTAAAGTGACTTGCCGGTAACGAGATTGAACAAGGTATCGGTATACCGACGATCGAATCTCGGGCAAGTAAATACCGCTAGACAAAGGGAATTGTATACGGGATCGATTGAGTCCTTAACATCGTGGTTCATCCGATGAGATCATCGTGGAACATGTGGGAGCCAACATGGGTATCCAGATCCCGCTGTTGGTTATTGACCGGAGAACGTCTCGGTCATGTCTGCATGTCTCCCGAACCCGTAGGGTCTACACACTTAAGGTTCGATGACGCTAGGGTTATAAAGGAAGCTTATATGTGGCTACCGAATGTTGTTCGGAGTCCCGGATGAGATCCCGGACGTCACGAGGAGTTCCGGAATGGTCCGGAGGTAAAGATTTATATATAGGAAGTCCTGTTTCGGCCATCGGGACAAGTTTCGGGGTCATCGGTATTGTACCGGGACCACCGGAAGGGTCCCGGGGGCCCACCGGGTGGGGCCACCTGCCCCGGGGGGCCACATGGGCTGTAGGGGGTGCGCCTTGGCCTACATGGGCCAAGGGCACCAGCCCCAAGAGGCCCATGCGCCTGGGGAAACCCTAAAGGAAGAGTCCCAGCAGGGGAAGGCACCTCCTAGGTGCCTTGGGGGGGGAGGACTCCTCCCCTGGCCGCCGCCCCCTTGGAGATTGGATCTCCTAGGGGCTGGCGCACCCACCCCTTGGGATCCCTATATATAGTGGGGTAGGAGGGCCTCCCAAACACACCTTATGCCTTTGGTGCAGCCCCTCCCTCTCTCCCAAGTTCTCCTCCTCTTCTCCCATGGTGCTTGGCGAAGCCCTGCGGGATTGTCACGCTCCTCCACCACCACCACGCCGTTGTGCTGCTGCTGGATGGAGTCTTCCTCAACCTCTCCCTCTCTCCTTGCTGGATCAAGGCGTGGGAGACGTCACCGGGCTGTACGTGTGTTGAACGCGGAGGTGCCGTCCGTTCGGCACTTGATCATCGGTGATTTGAATCACGACGAGTACGACTCCATCAACCCCGTTCACTTGAACGCTTCCGCTTAGCAATCTACAAGGGTATGTAGATGCACTCCCCTTTCTACTCGTTGCTGGTCTCTCCATAGATAGATCTTGGTGTTACGTAGGAAAATTTTTGAATTTCTGCTACGTTCCCCAACATGAGCTGTAGCTAAGCCTCCGAGTGGGAGTCTGGCTCGCCACTCGGTAGGATTTTTTTTACAAACTTAGGCGAAACGGTTCGCAACTAAGCCACCCACTAGGGGATTTCACACGCAAACAAAAGCAACAACAATTATAGGAAAATTTGTAACACTCTTGTCTTTGATAAATAGACTACAGAAGTTTTTCTTATTACATCTCATCCGAGTGAGAATTCAAGTGTGAAAGGGGCGGAGCAGTTCTGCATTCCAAGCTCGTGGCTCATCGATCTGGCGATCGACATTGTAAAGGTGATATGCTCCATTGTGGAGGACTCTGGTGATGATGAAGGGACCTTCCCAAGTAGGAGCGAGCTTGTGTGGTTTCTGTTGATCCACTCGGAGGACCAAATCTCCTTCTTGGAAGGCTCGACTCTTCACATTTCTGGCATGGAATCGACGCAAATCTTGCTGATAAATGGTCAATTGGATCATAGCCATTTCTCTTTCTTCTTCCAGGAGGTCGACTGCGTCTTGCCGGGCTTGTTCTGCTTCATCTTCGGTATAAAGCTCGACTCGGGGTGCATTGTGAAGTAGATCACTCGGCAGGACTGCTTCCGCTCCGTAAACCAGAAAGAACGGAGTTCTTCCAGTCGACCGATTCGGGGTAGTCCTCAATCCCCACAGAACCGATGGAAGCTCGTCGACCCAAGCGCCTGCTGCGTGCTTGAGATCACGCATCAGCCGAGGCTTTAGTCCTTTGAGAATTAGACCATTTGCCCTTTCTGCTTGTCCATTCGACTGGGGGTGGGCGACCGATGCGTAGTCGACTCGTGTGCCTTGAGAGGCGAAAAAAGCTCTGAACTTGTCTGAATCAAAGTTTGACCCATTGTCGGTGATGATGCTATGCGGGACTCCATATATGAATGTTAACTCTCTGACGAAACTAATAGCAGTGCAAGCATCAAGATTCTTGATAGGCTTAGCTTCAATCCATTTGGTAAACTTGTCGACTGCCACAAGCACATGTGTGAAACCGCTCCTACCTATTCTCAATGGGCCAACCATGTCCAGTCCCCAAACAGCGAAGGGCCATACGAGTGGAATGGTCTTCAGGGCTGATGCAGGCTTGTGCGACATGTTGGAGTAGAACTGGCACCCTTCACACTTGTCGACTATCTCTTTTGCCATTTCATTCGCTCTTGGCCCGTAAAATCCCGCTCGGTATGCTTTAGCCACAATGGTCCGAGAGGACACATGATGACCACAGGTCCCCGAGTGGATATCATCAAGGATTATCTGACCTTCTTCTGGTGTTATACACTTCTGACCGACTCTAGTCGCGCTTTCTCTATACAACTGTCCCTTTATGACTGTAAAGGCCTTGGATCGACGGACGATCTGTCGAGCCTCTTCTTCGTCCTCCGGGAGTTCCTTTCTCAGGATATACGCGATGTACGGTATCGTCCAGTCAGGGATGATTGCCAAAACTTCCATGATTAGGTCGACCACTGCCAGAATTTCAACTTCAGTCGGATCTGTGGCACTCTTTGGCTGCGGGGCTTCATCTGTAAAAGGATCTTCTTGGACTGATGGCGAGTGGATGTGTTCCAAAAACACATTGCTGGGGATGGCTTCTCTCTTGGAGCCTATCTTTGCCAAATCATCAGCCGCTTGATTTTTCAGTCGGGGGATGTGATGAAGCTCTAACCCCTCGAATTTCTTCTCTAACTTTCTCACTGCATTGCAATAACCAGTCATAGCTGGACTTCTGACGTCCCATTCTTTCATCACCTGATTAACCACCAAATCTGAGTCGCCATAGACCATGAGGCGACGGACGCCGAGTGAAATGGCCATGCGCAACCCATACAAAAGTGCTTCATATTCTGCTTCGTTATTGGAGGAATCGAAGTGAATCTGGAGAACATATCTGAGCTTATCTCCTCGGGGGGAAACCAATACTACCCCAGCACCGGAACCATTCAGCATCTTAGATCCATCGAAGAACATGGTCCAGTGCTCCGAGTGAACTTGAGTCGGAAGTTGCTGTTCGATCCACTCGGCGACGAAATCTGCAATTGCTTGGGACTTGATAGCTTTCTTTGCCTCAAACTTGATATCTAGGGGAAGAAGTTCAATCGCCCATTTGGCCACTCGACCAGTTGCATCTCTGTTGTGCAAAATCTCTGATAGTGGAGCGTCGCTGACGACTGTAATGGAATGATCAGAGAAGTAATGTGCAACCTTCTTCGTGGTCATATAAATCCCATATACAAGCTTCTGGTAATGAGGATATCTTTGCTTTGAAGGAGTCAAAACTTCAGAAACATAATATACTGGGCGCTGAACTTTGAAGGCCTTTCCTTCTTCTTCCCGCTCGACCGTAAGTACTGTACTGACAACTTGTCCTGTGGCTGCAATGTAAATCAGCAAAGGCTCCTTGCTGATTGGGGCAGCAAGCACCCACTGGGTGGAGAGCAGAGCTTTGAGCTCTGTAAACGCTGCATCAGCTTCTGGAGTCCACTCGAACTTGTCGGACTTCTTCATCAGTCGGTAAAGAGGCAATGCCTTTTCACCGAGGCGAGAGATGAATCGACTTAAAGCGGCCAAGCATCCTGTAAGCTTCTGGACGTCATGCACACGCACATGACATTTCATCCGGAGTATAGTACCAATTTTTTCAGGATTGGCATCGATTCCCCGTTCGAAACGAGAAAACCGAATAACTTCCCACCTGGAACTCCGAACGTGCACTTTGACGGATTGAGCTTGATATCATACCTCCTGAGGTTGGCAAAGGTTTCAGCAAGGTCAGTCAGCAGGTCGGAACCCTTCCGTGACTTGACCATAATACCATCCATGTATGCCTCCACATTCCGACTGATTTGAGTGAGCAAACACTTCTGAATCATCCCCATGAACGTGGCTCCGGCATTCTTGAGGCCGAACGGCATGGTGACATAATAGAAGCACCCGAATGGAGTGATGAAAGCTGTTTTGATCTCGTCGGGCCCGTACAGACGGATCTGATGTTACCCGGAATAGGCGTCTAGGAAAGACAGACGCTCACATCCCGCAGTCGAATCGACTATCTGGTCGATGCGGGGGAGAGGAAAATTATCTTTCGGGCAGGCCCGATTGATATGCTTGAAATCAATGCACATGTGAAGTGACTTGTCCTTCTTGGGGACCATGACAACATTGGAGAGCCACTCGGAGTGGTAAATTTCTCGGATGAACTCCGCTGCTAAGAGCCGAGCCACCTCCTCGCCAATGGCCTTCCTCTTCTGGACGGCGGACCGTCGAAGATGTTCTTTCACAGGTTTAAATTTTGGGTCGACTCGTAGATGGTGCTCAGCCAGCCCCCTGGGAACTCCAGGCATGTCAGCAGGCTTCCATGCGAAGATGTCCCAGTTCTCACGGAGGAACTGGATGAGCGCTTCTTCCTATTTGGAGTCGACCGTCGTTGAGATGTGAGCCGGAGCAGCGTTTGGATCGGTCGGGTGAATGTGAACTGCCTTCGTTTCACCGGACGAGTGAAAAGCTGATTCTGACGCAGGCTTCTTAGCTCGTAGCAACTCACTCGGATCTGCAGTCTTCTGATACTCTTGCAGCTCGACCACCGCCATCTGAGCGTCAGCAATCTTTGAGCCTTTCTGAAAACACTCTTCTGCTTTCTTCCGATTGCCTGTAACAGTGATCACACCTTTGGGACCAGGCATCTTCAATTTGAGATACACATAACATGGTCGAGCCATGAAGCGTGCATAAGCTGGCCTGCCCAAAATAGCGTGGTAAGCACTTTGGAAATCCACAACTTCGAATGTCAACTTTTCCTTGCGGTAATTCTTGGAATCACCGAAAACCACATCAAGAGCAATTTGGCCGAGTGACTCGGCTTTCTTCCCAGGAATGACTCCATGGAAACTCATGTTACTGGTGCTGAGCCTGGACATCAGAATGCCCATCCCTTTCAATGTTTCTGCATACAGTATGTTCAAACCGCTGCCTCCATCCATCAGGACTTTGGTCAGTCGAGTGCCTTCGACAACTGGGTCGACCACCAGAGCTTGCCTCCCAGGGGTGGCAATGTGCGTAGGGTGATCAGACTGGTCGAATGTGATGGCAGTCTGGGACCACTTCAGATAATTGGGTGTTGCCGGAGCAACCATATTTACCTCACGGTTAATAACCTTCAGTCGACTTTTGCTCTCAACATCAGCAAAAATCATCAGGGTGGAATTGACCTGGGGGTACCCATCGTCACTATCTTCCTTGTCCTCAACTTTGTCCGACTCCTTTTCCTTATCTTTGGACTGCTTGCCCTGAAACTGCTGGATCAGAAGCCGACACTGTCGAGTGGTATGCTTTGGGTAAATGAGTTTACCCTCTTCATCTTTCTTGGTGTGGATGTGACATGGTAGATCCAAAACATCATTTCCATCTTGGTCTTTAACTTTCTTGGGGTTCCAAGGTCCTTTGGGTTTTCCCTTAAATTTTCCCTGGGTTACGGCCAGGGCCTCCCCAGGAGCGGCTGGCTCGGCTTTCCGCTTCTGTTTCCGACTGGAATTTCCTCCGGTTTCCTGGGCGACTGCTTTATGCTTGCCACTCCGGAGTCGATCCTCATCTTCACCATTAGCGTATTTGGTGGCAATCTCCATCATCCGATTCAGAGACATCTCTCCGGTTCGACCGAACTTCAGATTCAATTCTCTGTACTTAACGCCTTCTTTAAAGGCACAAACTGCTTGATGATCTGGTACATTTTCAACTGTGTGATGCAATGTGATCCACCTCTGGATGTAATCCCTTAGAGTTTCATTCGGTTTCTGCACGCAAGACCGCAATTCCGTAAGGCCTCCAGGTCGCTTGCATGTTCCTTCAAATGTGGTGACAAACACTCGGGAGAGATCCTCCCAAGTGTAAATGCTGCTGGGTGCTAACTGATTCAGCCACGCTCTGGCCGAGCCTTCTAACATGAGAGGCAGGTGCTTCATGGCTACCTCATCGTTCCCACCGTCAATCTGGACAGCCCCTCGGTAATCTTCGAGCCAAGTATCGGGCTTGGACTCACCGGTGAACTTACTAACTCCAGTCGCCAACCTGAAGTTGGGAGGAATTACAGCGGCTCTGATGGCTCGACTGAAACACTCCAACCCTGAAACATGTACTCTGCTACTGGTAGGCGCATCTCTGTCATGGCCTTCTCGGTGAGCTCTATTCATGTCGACCAAACCTTGAACGAGAATGGATCTCGCATCGAAGCCTGGTTCCCTGGGGTCGACTGGAATTCTTCGCCCAACACTATGAGGGCGTCTGTCCACCTGCTGTCGAGGCACATATGATCCACTCCTCGGGGGAGGGGTTGGCACTCGACGTCGATCATCACGATCGAATCGGTGATCATACTTCTCATTCCTTCTGTACTGATCACGCCGGTCTCCGTGTCCCTCACGCCTCGGAGGCGATCTTGGGCTGTGAGCCAACTGGACTGTATCCGCTGCAACGGATCGACTGTGGATCCTGTTCCGCAACTGAGAAACAACGGAATTCTGGTCTCCCGCTGCCCGGAGCAATGCTCTGATTTGCAACAAGCCTCTGCCAACCTCTGACTGGGAGGGCTGAATCGACTCTGCTATATGGGCCGCAGCCGCCAAATTCTGAATCGGAGTACGATATACCTGCAGGGGCGGAAAGAGTTGACGTCGACTGGATTCCGGAGCCCGTTGATGCGCTCGCCCACCGAGTATTCGCTGGAGATTCTCCAGTCGAGTGTGCTCGGCCAAGTTAGCCAAGCGCGCGTTCTCCAAGGCTCGGGCCTCGGGGGTTTCTCCAACGATAGGAGTGTGGAGTGCATCCATGTTCCGGCGGCGAAGTTCCTCCCGCTGCAATGACGTGAGAGGCTCGGGGAGATACTCCTCGTGAGGACGCGATGGGTCGCCCCCATCCGCGCCTCCGTCAGTGCGGGGGAAACCGGGAGGACTGTGCGGCCCATCGATCACCAGAACCTCTGCAGCTGGGTCACTGCTGTCGCATTCGGATGCGGTCTCTGCGGAGCCAGTCGACAGGTCGAACAGGCCGTAGAGGGAATCGTCGGGCTCGATTGCCGCAACTTGTGGGGTGGCCGACTGGCGGGCCACCGCATGCCTCACCCACCTCTGAAGCCTCGACCTACCGGAGCGCTTGCGCCGGTGAGAAACAGGGCGGGGAGATGCCACGGGAGCCGACCGATACTGGGTCGACGGCTGCCGCAGGAGGACACCACGGACGCATGCGTGAAAGTGCGTCTCCCCGCGGACGGGGAGCGCGTCGACGTCGAGTGGAGCCTCCTGAAGCAAAGCGGAGTCGTCGGCGATGAACGTGAGCGTGCCGAGACGGATCTCGCGGCCCTCCACCAAAGCTCCGCCCGAAACCATGATCAAGGAGATCGAAAAAAATCGCAACTTATCAAACTAGGCGCTAAGACTCTTGGCCCCATGGTGGGCGCCAACTGTCGTGGTTCTAACTCTGACAGTGATGTAGGGGGGTGTGTATGGAGAGGCTAGATCTTAGCTATGGAGGAGTTGTAAGCACACGAGGATTACGAGTTCAGGCCCTTCTCGGAGGAAGTAACAGCCCTACGTCTCGGTGCCCAGAGGCGGTCGACTGAATTATGTGTGTATGAATAACAGGGGTGCCAACCCTTGATACTGAGGAGGGGGGTGGCTTATATAGAGTTCGCCAGGCCCCTCCAGCCCTCAGTAATGCAAGGTTTAAAGTACATTAAGACTGGGGGTTACTGGTAACGCCCCTAATAAAGTGTTATGATGACCATAAAAGCCACTTAATAACCGACCATTTGCGTGCAGGGTGACTTTAGATCTCCTGGCAGTCGAGTGGTTGGAATTTGGTCGAGTGATTGCTTCATGGTCGAGTGTCTTGAATCTGTCGAGTGGGATACCTCCAAGTCAATTGAAAGGTGACTTCTTCTAGGGATGTCCTTGGGTAGGGTACTTAGGACAGGTCCATGCCCCTATCCTAGGTACATAGCTTCATCATGGACGCCGAGCAAAACGAAGCCATGACAACTACATCAACCTGCGACACCGTCATGGCCATTTCTCGCTCCGTGCTGGATGACAGAATTTGTCCAAGGCTTTTCAACTGCTCGCCACGATGCAGGGGCGCGAGGTGCTGCTCCTTGTTGACAACGGCAGCTCTACGTCCTTCATCGAACAGAAGCTCGCCCAACAAATGTCGGGAGCCGTGCCGCTCAAGCAGCCGTGTCGTGTCCGTGTTGCTGATGGGGGTGAACTCACCTGCAGCGCTGCTATTCCCTCTTGCCAGTGGTCCTCCCAGGGCCACGATTTCAACACCAACATGAAGATCCTTCCGCTAGGCACGTACGATGCCATTCTAGGTATGGATTGGCTCGAACAACACAGTCCTATGACTGTCGATTGGCGCGCCAAGTGCATCCAATTCCCAACTGCCATGGGACGAGCTCATCTGTTCGGCCATGAAGCCAACTCCACGACATGCCATGTGATCAATTGGGTTCAGCTCATGAACCTGCACCGCCAAGGCTCTCTCCTTCACATCATCTTGCTCTGCCCGATCAAGGAGGGGTCATCTGTTCTAGAGGAATCACCTGAATTGCAGCAAGTGCTAGCTGAATTTGAGGACGTGTTCCAGAAGCCTACAGGTCTGCCGCCTCGCCGTGCGTACGACCACACTATACCACTGATGCCCGGCGTGCAACCAGTTAATATCAGACCGTATCGGCACAAGCCTGAGCACAAGACGGAAATTGAGCGGCAAGTGGCTGAACTGCTTCAGTCAGGGGTCATCCAGCGTAGTCACAACATCTTTTCGTCGCCGGCAATCCTAGTCAAAAAGAAGGACGGGACGTGGCGGCTGTGCATTGACTACCGCCATCTCAACACCATGACGCGCATCAGCAAATTTCCTGTACCTGTGATCGAGGAGCTGCTTGATGAATTACATGGAGCGAAGTGGTTCTCCAAACTTGATCTGCGAGCAGGTTATCATCAAATCCGGCTGGCAGAGGGGGAAGAATTCAAGACCGCCTTTCAGACGCACTCGGGCCATTATGAGTTTAAAGTGCTCTCCTTCGGGTTAGCAGGCGGACCAGCAACTTTCATCAGTGTGCTAACAGACACCCTGCACCCCCTCCTCCGGCACTGTGTGCTCTTGTTCTTCGACGATATATTGGTGTTTAGTCGTACCTGGGAAGAGCACGTCTCTCACATTCGTCAGGTTCTCGAGCTGCTGCGCAAGGATCAATGGAAGGTTAAGAGATCTAAGTGCGAATTTGGTCAGCAACAACTCTCTTACTTGGGCCATGTCATCAGCGAGAAGGGGGTGGCCACGGAACCAAGCAAAATCCGTGCAGTACAAGAGTGGACGACTCCGCAGGACGCCAAACAAGTCCGGCAATTCCTCGGGCTTGCAGGTTATTATCGTCGTTTCGTTCGAGGCTTCGGCATCATCGCGAGACCACTGTTCAATCTGCTCAAGAAGGGCATCCCATTCGTCTGGACTGACAACACTGCTCAAGCGTTCCAACTACTCAAACAACAACTAATCACAGCTCCTGTTTTGGCATTAGCGGATTTCACTAAGACATTCACGATTGAAATGGACGCTTGCGACAAAGGGATAGGAGCAGTGTTGCTGTAGGAGGGGCATCCCATCGCCTTCATGAGCAAAAGCCTTAGTCCAAGGTACCAAGGCCTCTCAACTTATGAAAAGGAATACCTCGCCATTGTGGTTGCAGTGGACCAGTGGCGGCCATATCTGCAGCATAGCGAGTTCGTCATCTACACGGACCAGAGAAGTCTGATACATCTTGAGGAACAGCGCCTGTCCACCCCATGGCAGCAGCGCGCTTTCACCAAGCTCTTGGGGCTGCATTACACCATTCGATACAAGAAAGGTACCGAAAACACAGCAGCAGACGCGCTGTCGCGCGCGGGCTCTTCAGAGATCCTTTCAGCTGTCACTTCGTGCCAACCAACCTGGCTTGCAGATGTTGTGGCTAGTTACAATTGCAATCCACAGGCGCAGAAGCTGCTGGAACAACTAGCAATCAAAGAAGACTCCAAAGGGCGTTTCACTCTGCAGCATGGCATAATTCGCTTCCGTGGGCGTATCTGGCTAGGGGGGTCGACGACACTTCAACAGAAGATCATGGGGGAATTTCATGATAGCCCCTTGGGTGGGCACTCCGGGTTCCCAGCTACTTTTCGGCGCATTCGTCGACTGTTCGTGTGGCCTAAGATGAAGACGCACGTGCTGCATTACGTGCGCTGTTTCCCGATCTATTAGCAAGCGAAACCAGATAGAGTAGCGTCTCCAGGTCTACTTCAACCTCTTCCGATTCCACAACAGCCTTGGGAGATGATCACGATCGACTTCATTGACGGACTCCCACAATCTGGTAAACACAATTGCATCCGGGTCATTGTTGACAAACGCACCAAATTTGCCCATTTCCTTCCTCTGGCGCATCCTTATACTGCAGCCAAGGTCGCGCTTCTCTACATGAACAGTGTTTACAGGATTCATGGCTTCCCAGCCTCGATCGTGCCAGATCGTGTCCCCGTCTTCACAAGCCATTTCTGGCAGGAACTGCTCAAGTATGCGGGCACCCAGTTGCGAATGAGTACGACAAATCATCCGTAAACAGACGGGCAAACTGAGCGAGTCAATCAATGTCTCGAGACTTATCTCCGCTGCTTTGTGCACGCCTGCCCAACCAGATGGAGTCACTGTATACCACTAGCATAGTTTTGGTACAATACTTCGCATCATTCCAGCATCGGCATGTCGCCATTCAAAGCGATGCTCGGGCATGAACCAAGACACTGGGGGATCACTCCAATCAGTGAATGCACAGTGCCAGCACTGCATTCGTGGTTGGACGAGCGTGTCATCATCCAAGACATGTTGCAACAGCACTTGAACAGGGCACAGCAGTACATGAAAGCTCAAGCAGACAGGCGTCGATCCCCGCGCACCTTCTCTGTTGGTGACTCAGTTTATCTCAAACTTCAACCTTACATTCAAACGTCAGTCGCAAGGCACGCAAACCACAAACTGGCGTTCAAATATTATGGACCGTATCAGATCGTCGCCAAGATCAATGACTCAGCCTACAAGCTGGAGTTACCACCGCACGCTCAAGTGCATCCTGTCTTCCATGTCTCCCAACTACGACAGTGCCTGCGACCGGGTACGCTGCCTCACTCTGATCTCCCTCACCCTGCTGATGTTCCCGTTGTTCCAGTCACAGTTCTCCAACGACGTTGGCGCACAAAGAATGGTGTCATGATCGAACAAGTTCGCATCCGTTGGTCGGATGAATCAGTCCTGGAAGACACTTGGGAAGATCGAGTGGCTCTGCAAGCCCGCTTTCCTGCAGCAGAGGCTTGGGGGCAAGCCTCGTCGCAAGGAGGAGGGGATGTCAGCGCCCCTAATCCAGCTGATCCTGCACCAGCCGCTGACAAGAAGGACCCAGGCGGCAGCGACCCGATCGCTGCCTCTCGACCCATCAGGACCAGGAAGCCCAACCCAACCAACACTGGACTGCAGTGGGCCCGCTAAGCCCAACTGCCCGACTGGCTACTTAAGGCGCGTCCCACGGAGACCTGTGCATCTAGTGGATCACGGCGGCGGCAATTGTTCTTCCTTGCCCCGATCCCCTTCCTCCAAATTCTTCTACCAGTGACTGTAATCTCATACCTGAGACTCGAATTCGTGAGCAAAGTGTAATAGATCGGAAGATACGCTACTTAGATCCTAACAGCCGCCGCCGGCGATTTCTCTCGCGAGAGGATTGGGGACGAGGGATTGTGGGGTTATGGGAGATGAGGTGTGCGGTCGTGGGCTGTTTCCTTTTTTTATCGAGCGGCAAGGCATCGCGTCTTTCCTCATATTTCTGGAAGAAAAAACAATCTGCATGCGTGCGATGGGAGGGGGATCGAGCGAGGTCGAATCATCACGACGTCCGATCCCCCTTTAATAGTAGAGATTTGTTGATGTCATACCCAATGAAAATATACACATAAATATATATATACCTCGATGTGAAAATACACATCAATATACACATGAATATACATACCTCGATGCGAATATACAAATGAATATGTACGTGTTGGTGTTATACCCAATAAAAATATAAACATAAATATGCATACCTCGATGTAAATTTTTCTGTGTATACCCATCAATTTCACACATTTTATAAGCGGTACATGTATCTGAGATACCCACCTGTACATTTTTTAGACCATGATACCAGTTAATGGATATTATATCTAATGAAAATATGTGTGTGTTGGTATTATACCCAATGAAAACGCGTACATGTTGGTGTTATACCCACTAAAAATATGTCGTGTTGTTCTACGTGCTAAAAATATTGCATGGTATTTTTCTAATTAATTATTATGTAGTTACCATACATGGCAACCGGTATGGTAAATAATTAGTTGTAATTTCCAATCATGAAGAGACAAATAATGACACGTATCACTTTGACAATTTTTATTATTTTTCATAGTAGTAACGCCATGCAAACAAATAGGAAAGTAATAATGCAGGTTTGCATGCAAAATCTATACCCATATTAACAACAAGATCAAGTATGATCCAATAGCATCTCTACTGCCAACGGAGCAGTCGGTAGGATTGCATCCATGATTATTTTTCGTCTCACCACTTTCGTTCGGATTTTTTTGACTGCATTTTTCGTCCCTCCCCCCACTGCACCCCATGCACGCACTCGAAAGAAAACCACCCAGCAAAAAACACTACTCCTATCAATCCCCTGGAGGACAGGCCGTCGCCATCGTGCCATCACCCCATCCCCCGGCAGCCATGTACAGCGGGATGGCCACACACGCCTCACCTAGGTGGGTATCGGCCTCCCTCCTCCCTTCGTCCAAGGCAAGGAGCTCCCCTCCCTGACCCGATCTGATGGAGAGAGGGCCAAGCCTTGCCAGTCTGGTGTTCGTCGTGGCCAGATCCAGCCGCGGGAGCCACCATAGAGCCTCCACGTCGGCGGACCAGAGCAGCCCGACAGAGGTGGGTGCCTGATCTCGTCCAGCAGATCACGGTTGGTGATCATGACCACCTCATCCCCTGTCGTGCGTCTCCTTCAACTACAGGGGTGCTCCGCCCCGCGTCGCCGTCGTTGGTGGAGCTCGTCTCACTCTCCTCACCCCGTCGGCTGCAACCACTCCTTACCTCCCCGGTGCTCCTCTTCGACATCCACCGCAGGCCAGTGAATGGCGACGACCAGGAGGCCTCTACCTCAACTGCAACCGGTCATGGTCGTTCTCGCATCTTCGCATTGCCGCCCCTTATCATCGCGCCGCCGCATCGCATCCTCTCAACAAAGAGGACTACGAGAGTGGGGAGAACACCAATAGTGGGGCATCCGAGCGCGAAGACACAGGAGGAGAAGCTCGCGGAGGTGGTAGAAATCTCACAATCGCATCTCTCGTCTCTCTCCCGTCTAAGTCAGGGACGAAGACCGGCGGCTGCGACCACGCCCCACCACCGTGCCTGTTTCTCTGGCTATCTTTCCTACCTCTCTCCGCTTTGTCTATCCTTGAATTCTGAATTTCGCTATCAGTGGTGACCACTGCATCATCATCATCGATGGAGATGCTATTGATGTCGATGAACATGGCTATGTAAAAGGTGAAATCATCATGGGTACTAGAGAAATTTTGTCTTCTTAGGCGGTCCAGCCTTACTTTGCAATCCTGTCATTCTATCTGAACCTTTGCTTCTCTTGTTTTGTTTTAGTTCTTAGAGTGTCGATCATTTCTATTTACTTTAATTGTGTCTCCAGTTTACTTCTTTTTACTGAGTGAATATGGTTCCTAATTGTTTGGTTAATTTGTTAATTTGGTTATGGTTGAAAAATGCAAAAAGGTGTCCTGTTTATTGTGTTCCTGCATGAACTTGTTCTGAACCTTACCTGCTGCTGTTTTACTTTTCAGTTTTGTCAGAGTTATGTATTGGTTGGTTGATAGCTTGCAAGATCTTCATCTTCTACTATTTTCTTCTTTCGGTTTGTGTAGTCCACATAGTGAAGGAAATATGCACTAGAGGCAATAATAAAGTTATTATTTTATTTCCTTATATCATGATAAATGTTTATTATTCATGCTAGAATTGTATTAAACGGAAACTTAGTACATGTGTGAATACATAGACAAATAGAGTGTCCCTAGTATGCCTCCACTTGACTAGCTCGTTAATCAAAGATGGTTAAGTTTCCTAGCCATAGACATGTGTTGTCATTTGATGAATCAGATCACATCATTAGAGAATGATGTGATGGACAAGACCCATCCGTTAGCTTAGCATCATGATCATTAAGTTTTTTTGCTATTGCTTTCTTCATGACTTATACATATTCCTCTAACTATGAGATTATGCAACTCCTGAATACCGGAGGAACACCTAGTGTGCTATCAAACGTCACAACGTAACTGGGTGATTATAAAGATGCTCTACAGTTTTCTCTGAAGGTGTTTGTTGGGTTGGCATAGATCGAGATTAGGATTTGTCACTCCGTGTAACAGAGAGGTATCTCTGGGCCCTCTCGATAATGCTCATCACTATAAGCCTTGCAAGCAATGTGACTAATGATTTAGTTGTGGGATGATGCATTACAGAAAAAGTAAAGAGACTTGCCAGTAACGAGATTGAACTAGGTATGATGATACCGACGATCGAATCTCGGGCAAGTAAAATACCGATGACAAAGGGAATAATGTATGTTGTTATGCGGTTTGACCGATAAAGATCTTCGTAGAATATGTAGGAGCCAATATGAGCATCCAGGTTCCGCTATTGGTTATTGACCGAATATGTGTCTCGGTCATGTCTACATAGTTGTCGAACCCGTAGGGTCCGCACGCTTAACGTTCGATGACGATTTGTATTATGAGTTATGTGATTTGATTACCGAAGTTTGTTCGGAGTCCCGGATGAGATCACAGACATGACGAGGAGTCTCTAAATGGTCGAGACATAAAGGATGATATATTGGACGATGTTATTCGGACACCGGATGAGTTCCGAGAGGTACCGGGTAATTATCGGAGTGTCGGAGGGTTATCGGAAACCGTGGGGGAACTAATGGGCCTTAGTGGAGAGAGAGGAGGGCCTCAAGGGGCTTCCCCCCTTGGCAGTCTGAATTGGACTAGGGGAAGGGGGCGGCGCCCCCCTTTCCTTCCCCTCTCCCTGTCCCTTCCTTCTTCCCCCTTCCACCAAGTGGAATCCTACTAGGACTTGGAGTCCTAGTAGGACTCCTCTCTCTAGCGCGCCCTACAGGGGCCGACCAGCCTCCCCCTCCACTCCTTTATATACGGGGGCAAGGGGGCACCCTAGAGCACAACAATAGACAATCTCTTAGCCATGTGCGGTGCCCCATCCACAGTTTAATACCTCGGTCCTATCGTCGTAGTGCTTAGGCGAAGCCCTGCACCGGTAACTTTATCATCACCGTCGCCACGCCATCGTGCTGATGAAACTCTTCCTCGTCCTCAACTGGATCAAGAGCTCGAGGGACGTCATCGTGCTGCACGTGTGCTGAACACGGAGGTGCTGTACGTTCGGTACTTGGATTGGTTGGATCGTGAAGACGTTCGACTACATCAACCGTGTTACTAAACGCTTCCGCTTTCGGTCTATGAGGGTACGTGGACACACTCTCCCGTCTCATTGATATGCATCTCCTAGATAGATTTTGCGTGATCATAGGAATTTTTTTGAAATACTGTGTTCTCCAACAGTGGTATCAAAGCCAGGTCTATGTGTAGATGTTATATGCAGGAGTAGAACACAGTGAGTTGTGGGCGATAATAGTCATACTGCTTACCACCAACGTCTTACTTTGATCCGGCAATATTGTTGGATGAAGCGGCTCGGACCGACATTACATGACCGCGTTCATGAGACTGGTTCTACCGGCGTGCTTCGCACACAGGTGGCTGGCGGGTGTCTGTTTCTCCAACTTTAGTTGAATTGAGTTTGACTATGGTCGGTCCTTGTTGAAGGTTAAAACAGCACACTTGACGAAAAATCATTGTGGTTTTGATACGTAGGTAAGAATGGTTCTTGCTAGAAGCCCGTCGCAGCCACGTAAAACTTGCAACAACAAAGTAGAGGACGTCTAACTTGTTTTTGTAGGGCATGTTGTGATGTGATATGGCCAAGACATGATGAGATATAAATTGTTTTATGAGATGATCATGTTTTGTAGAAGTTATCAGCAACTGGCAGGAGCCTTATGGTTGTCGCTTTATTGTATGAAATGCAATCGCCATGTAATTGCTTTACTTTATCACTAAGCGGTAGCGATAGTCGTGGAAGCAATAGTTGGCGAGACGACAACGATGCTATGATGGAGATCAAGGTGTCAAGCCGGTGACAATGGAGATCATGACGGTGCTTTGGAGATGGAGATCAAAGGCATAAGATGATGATGGCCATATCATGTCACATATTTTGATTGCATGTGATGTTTATCCTTTATGCATCTTATTTTGCTTAGTACGCGGTAGCATTATAAGATGATCTCTCACTAAATTTCAAGGTATAAGTGTTCTCCCTGAGTATGCACCATTGCTATAGTTCGTCGTGCCGAGACACCACGTGATGATCGGGTGCGATAAGCTCTACGTTCACATACAACGGGTGCAAGCCAGTTTTGCACGTGCAGAATACTCGGGTTAAACTTGACGAGCCTAGCATATGCAGATATGGCCTCGGAACACTGAGAGCGAAAGGTCAAACGTGAATCATATAGTAGATGTGATCAACATAGTGATGTTCACCATTGAAAACTACTCCATCTCACGTGATGATCGGACATGGCTTAGTTGATATGGATCACGTGATCATTTAGATGACTAGAGGGATGTTGGTACGTCTCCGTCGTATCATAATTTTTGATCCAGTGCCCAGCGCCAGTTCCTGTCTGTTGCATGTTTTTTGTTCCACAGAAAACCCATATCAAACGGAGTCCACACGGGATAAAAACTGACGGAGATTTTTTTTTGGAATATTTATGATTTTTGGGAAGAAGAATCAACGCGAGACGATGCCCGAGGGGGCCACAAGGCAGGGTGTCGGCATTCTGGGAATGGGGGTCCCCAGACTTGCCTGCCTGCGGCCTGCGGCGTGGCTCAAGTGGGGGCCCAACGCGGCCCATCTTCATCAGCTCAAGCTCAAGACCCTCGCGAGGGGCCAAGCCTCGCGGGGCGGATGAGAGGAAGCTTCCTCAGGAGCAGCCTCATCAGGCAGGCTCGCGAAGAGGCGGAGAGATCAATGCAAGGGTGTAGCGACCAGACCTCAAACAGTCTGATCTCTATGCTCCGGTGTCATCCCTGGATCAGTAATGCTGACACCACATAGTACTCGAAGGATTTATAGCAGAGTTGCAATCACACACTTATTACATCGAGTGTCTCAAAAGAGAAATTATTACAATAAATATGGCTTAAGGCCATCTAATTACGATAACAGCGGAAGGCTTGGATGATAAGTGAGTCCATCAACTCCAACGGCATCACTGAGTATAGAACCATGACCTAAAAACTCCTTAATCGTCATCTGAAAAGTCTGCAACATTAACGTTGCAGCCCGAAAACGGGTCAGCACATGGAATATGCTGTCAAGGTAACACATAGAGAGTAATGGAATGCAACAGCTATACTATATGCATATTTGGCTGGTGGAAAGCTCTATGGTTACAGTTTTTGCATAAAGCCAATTTTTCGCTACTTCAAAAGGAATAAATTTAATTACTATCATGGTGGTTGTTAAACATTGAGAATGGTTGACAGCATCCTCAATCCCAATTAAAAGTAATCATCATTAAACCAACAACATTAATTTTAGAGTAACATGTTGAGATTCACATGATAATCCAGATACTAGATACTCAAGATGTCCATAACCGGGGACACGGCTAATCATGATTAGTTTGTTACACTCTGCAGAGGTTTGCGCACTTTTCCCCACAAGACTCGATCACCTCCGTTGGATTTCTCGCACTACATGGTGTTTGAGAAACGGATGACCGATACACAGTCTTTCAAAAGCGCTAGCACCTTACGATGGATAGACCGGTACACCTACTTTCCCCTACATCTGCTAGTCTACCTTGTAAGAGTTCGCACGACTTAATCAACTATGCCAAAGCCCATAATGGCTTGTGGCTGCACACGGAAGTTTCTAGTTTGAAAAATCTCATGATCCCTTTGAGCCTGGGTGGCGGTCCAAAAGAAAACAGGCATGTCCTGGAATACCCAGGTGCCTCAATCCATAGATAAACCATTAATTATCAATCTCACATCTGTCATGGATTTCACTCACCCAATCCACGTCTACTAGCATAGCATGGCATAATAAGCAAACGTAGAAGTAACTCCCAAAGGTTTGATAATAAACAGGTAATAGGTACTACCTCATCTACTTCCCATCCCACAGTTTAATTAGATCCTAATCATGCAATGTGTGAAGATTGATCTAATGCAAAAAAACTGGGTTGTAGAAAAGGTATGATCAAAGTGTTACTTGCCTTGCTGATGATCCGTGAAACCTAACGATTCGAAGTAACAGGCGGCACACTCCGGGTACTCTATCGCAGGAAAACAAACAAGCATACAATAAGTACTCATCTAATGCACAGGTAAAACTCAAATAGGAGATCTAACCAGAAGGTTCAACTTAAGAACTCCGGTTGGCAAAAGGAATCAAATCGAACGAAGCAAAGAAAGTCAAACGGCGAAAGAAAACAACTTCGTTCTAGTAATCTGAACCTAAGTCAGATTTTACAGTAGCAAAAACTTGTTTAAGTTGATTATTCGGATAGAGGGTTTCGATACGAAACTCCAGGCGCTTGAATCGCCTGATTCTGATAAACGAGAAAAGAAAAACTAAAACGAAAATCGGATCAAAATCGCGATCAGAAAATAACCGCGGAAAAATCCGACGAAAAAGAAAAACAACGAACGGAATTTTTTTTAAAAACGGCATGGATTTCGAGGTGCGGCGAACCTCGGGCGACGCGCGGCTCCGGCGGATCGGCGGCGGGGCGGCGGCGGCGGCTGGCGGCGGCGGCGGCGACGGGGCTGGGGCTGGGCGCGGCTAGGGTTTCGGGGCGGCTGGGCCTTCGGGCTGGCTTGCCCCGGCTTATAAAGGCCCCGGCCAGGCGGAGTCCTGGCCGAGTATGGCCCATAGTCGGTTGCGTTTTTTTCGCTCGGAAGAAAAATAAAAAGAAATACTAAAGGGACTCCAAAAATCCCGAAATAAATTTTCCCGGGCTTCTAAAATCAAGCCCGACAAAGTGAACATTTACTTGGGCCCTAAATGCAATTTTGAAAAACGCGCATTTTTCCTAATTCAAAACAAAAAAACAAAAAACTCTGAAATAAAACTATTTGATTTTTTTTATTAAATCCTCAATATTTCTATATTTTGGGAAAGTCATTTTATTCCCTCTCTCATATTTTTGTAATAGAAATAATTGATGATAAAATAAATAAAATCAAATGATCCTATTCTCAAAATTTGAGAAAAACTCAAATATGAAAATAACGAAATCCCCAACTCTCTCCATGGGTCCTTGAGTTGCTTAGAATTTTCTAGGATCAAAACCCAAAGCAAATAAAATATGATATGCATGATGATCTAATGTATAACATTCCAAATTGAAAATTTGGGATGTTACAAACCTACCCCCCTTAAGATGAATCTCGCCCTCGAGATTCGGGTTGGCTAGAAAATAGGTGAGGGTGGTCTTTGAGCAAATCTTCCTCTTGTTCCCAGGTGGCTTCATCCTCCGTGTGGTGGCTCCACTGAACCTTGCAAAACTTGATAACTTTGCTGCGAGTAACTTGGTTGGCAAACTCGAGGATCTTAACTGGTTTCTCCTCGTAGGTCAAATCGTTATCCAACTGAATGGTTTCCAAAGGCATTGTGTGTCTCAATGGTATGTCAGCCATCTCCGCGTGACACTTCTTTAACTGAGAACGTGGAACACATCATGAATTCTTGACAATCCTTCGGGCAATTTCAACTTGTAGGCCACTTCTCCCATACGCTCCAAAATTCGATATGGTCCTATAAATCGTGGCGCTAACTTCCCTTTAACTCCAAAACGCTTTGTTCCCCAAAGTGGAGATACTTGAAGATAAGCTATGTCTCCAACTTCGTAAACTGTCTCCTTGCGTTTAGAATCTGCATAACTCTTCTGTCTGGACTGGGCTACCTTGAGCCTATCGCGAATCAACTTCACTTTTTGTTCAGACTCCTTAATCAAGTCAGGTCCAAACAACTGGCAGTCTCCGACTTCGTCCCACGACAACGGTGTCCTACACCTCCTTCTGTACAAAGCTTAGAAAGGGGCCATCTTCAAACTGGTTTGGTAACTATTGTTGTAAGAGAACTCTGCATATGGCAAATTATCGTCCCAACTAGATCCATAATCTAGCGCACAAGCTCTCAGCATATCCTCCAAAATCTGATTGACTCTCTCGGTCTGTCCATCTGTCTGCGGATGAAAAGCTGTACTGAATTCTAGCCTGGTTCCCAAAGTTTCGTGCAACTGCTTCCAGAACTTTGAGGTAAACTGGGTTCCTCATTCTGATACGATACTCCTCGGAACTCCATGCAGACATACTATTCTGGTCATGTATATTTTTGCCAACTTAGCACTGGTATAAGTGGTCTTTACTGGGATGAAATGAGCTACTTTCGTCAATCGATCGACTACAACCCAAATTGAGTCATAGCCTGAACGAGTCCTGGGCAATCCCGTGATAAAATCCATGCCTAACTTATCCCACTTCCATTCGGGTATCGGCAATGGTTGTAACAATCCTGCTGGCTTCTGATGCTCTGCCTTTACTCTCTGGCATACATCACAAACTGCTACATACTCTGCTATTTCTTTCTTCATTCCGGTCCACCAGAAAATATCCTTCAAATCCAGATACATCTTGGTATTCCCTGGTGAATCGAATAGGGTGAATCATGGGCCTCTTACAGAATTAACTTCCTGATCTCCGGGTCATTGGGCACATAGACACGGTCTTCAAACCATAGGGTATCGTGCTCATCCTCACGAAATCCTTTAGCTTTTCCTTCTTTCATTTTCTCCTTTATGGAAGCAATCTCCTTGTTAGTCTTCTGAGCTTCCCTGATTCTGTCCATCAAAGTTGACTGAATTTCCAACGTTGCTACATAGCCTCTCGGAACTATTTCCAAACATAGTTCACGAAGATTTTCTGCTAACTCCTTGGGTATTTCTCCCGTCATTAACATATTGACGTGGCTCTTGCGGCTTAATGCATCGGCTACTACATTAGCCTTCCCGGGATGATAATGCAATTTCATATCATAATCCTTGATGAGCTCCAACCATCTCCTTTGTCTGAGGTTTAACTCCTTCTGTGTGAAAATGTACTTCAAACTCTTATGATCCGTGTACACCTCACAATGATTTTCGATGAGGAAATGTCTCCATGTCTTCAAGGCATGCACTACGGCTGCTAACTCCAAATCATGCGTAGCGTAATTCAACTCATGGGGCTTCAGTTGTCTTGAGGCATATGAAACAACTCTCCCTTCCTGCATAAGCACTGCTCCAAGTCCTCGACGTGAAGCGTCGCAATACACCTCATAATCCTTGGTCTGATCTGGCAAAATCAACACTGGTGAGGTAACCAAGCATTTCTTCAACTCCTGGAAACTAGCCTCACACTGCTCAGTCCATTTGAACTTGGTATCTTTCTTTAACAACTCCGTCATAGGCTTCAAAATCTTTGAAAAAAATTCAATAAACCTCCGGTAGTATCCTGCGAGTCCAAGAAAACTCCGGATCTCTCCAACGGTAGTTGGGGCTTCCCACTTGGTCACGGTATCAACTTTAGTGGGATCAACAGCTATACCTTCTCTAGATATAACGTGTCTGAGGAATCCTACTTCCTTCAACCAAAACTCACATTTGCTGAACTTGGCATATAATTGATGTTCTCTGAGCTTTCCAAGTACCAAACGCAAATGCTCCTTATGTTCCTCTTCATTCTTTGAATAAACCAGGATATCATCAATGAACACTACGACGAACTTATCCAAAAACTCCATAAACACTTTGTTCATCATGTTCATAAAATAGGCAGGCGCGTTAGTCACACCAAATGACATAACGGTATACTCATACAGCCCATACCTGGTGGTAAAAGCTGTCTTCGGAATATCCTATTCTCGAATCTTCAACTGGTGGTACCCTGATCGCAAATCGATCTTGGCAAAAGGAATCAAATTGAACGAAGCAAAGAAAGTCAAACGGCGAAAGAAAACAACTTCGTTCTAGTAATCTGAACCTAAGTCAGATTTTACAGTAGCAAAAACTTGTTTAAGTTGATTATTCGGATAGAGGGTTTCGAGACGAAACTCCAGGCGCTTGAATCGCCTGATTCTGATAAACGAGCGAAAAGAAAAACTAAAACGAAAATCGGATCAGAAATCACGATCAGAAAATAACCGCGGAAAAATCCGACGAAAAAGAAAAACGACGAACGGATTTTTTTTTTAAAAACGGCATGGATTTCGAGGTGCAGCGAACCTCGGGCGACGCGCGGCTCCGGCGAATCGGCGGCGGGGCAGCGGCGGCGGCTGGCGGCGGCGGGGGGGCTGGGGCTGGGCGCGACTAGGGTTTCGGGGCGGCTGGGCCTTCGGGCTGGCTTGCCCCGGCTTATAAAGGCCCCGGCCAGGCGGAGTCCTGGCCGAGTACGGCCCTTAGTTGGTTGCGTTTTTTTTTCGCTTGGAAGAAAAATAAAAATAAATACTAAACGGACTCCAAAAATCCCGAAATAAATTTTCCCGGGCTTCTAAAATCAAGCCCGACAAAGTGAACATTTATTTGGGCCCTAAATGCAATTGTGAAAAATGCGCATTTTTTCTAATTCAAATAAAAACAACAAAAAAATCCGAAATAAAACTATTTGATTTTTTTATTAGATCCTCAATATTTCTATATTTTGGGAAAGTCATTTTATTCCCTCTCTCATATTTTTGTAATAGAAATAATTGATGATAAAATAAATAAAATCAAATGATCCTATTCTCAAAATTTGAGAAAAACTCAAATATGAAAATAATGAAATCCCCAACTCTCTCCGTGGGTCCTTGAGTTGCTTAGAATTTTCTAGGATCGAAACCCAAAGCAAATAAAATATGATATGCATGATGATCTAATGTATAACATTCCAAATTGAAAATTTGGGATGTTACAAAGGGTACCTCGCGAGGATCCCATGACGCAAGCCATGACGAATCAAGACCAGGCGGGCGCCAGCCTGCGCTGTGTCCTTGTTTCCCTTTCGGTGCAAAGGGGACAAGCACAGGCAAAGGCATCAGGCAAAGGTTACCAATCCGGTGCAATGAGACCAAGACCAGCAGGACGGCCGGACGGAGGTCACCGTGGAGCCCAAGATGGCGTCATCACCAGTGCTTTTGGCAGCCGAAGACCACCTTTGGTCAGGATAACTTGTACTAGATGTTCCCCTTCAAAATGGCCAATTGTTGGTGCCCTTCCCGCTCATTATTCTGGGGAGAGGCCCAGGGCCTCTATAAATAGAGCTAGCTACCACAGAGTAGGGGGGATCCGATCCAACCCAATCTAGACAGAGAGAGAGAGGCGATCGAACTCACCCAGCAGTTCATCGCACCAGCTCAAGAACACCTCTCGCGAGGCTGTTTTTCCCTTGTACTGTTCATCATCAGCCCCAGAGGCAATCCACCACACCACACACTGGAGTAGGGTATTACACCACAATGGTGGCCCGAACCAGTATAAACCTCGTGTCCTTTGTGTTGTTCATCATTTTCATCTTAGTTCGCACGAGAGGATCAGACGTAGATCGGTAGGGGAGAGATCTCCGCGCGCACCCCAGTGTTCGAACCTCAAGGGTCTGCCGGAACCCGAAATCCGACATTTGGCGCGTCAGGTAGGGGTGCGCCGGAATCTTTGTTCCGCTATTCGTGTGTGATCTTCTGTCGTGTCCATGGCTGACGCTCGTCGGGCTCGCGCCGAGCGCCGGTCTGCTCGCGCCACTCGCATCACCCAGACAGCGCCCGTCGGCGGCCCCCCTTGTCGTTCCCCGTCGCCCGCCGCCAACGCCGCCACCGGCCCGGCGGGGAACGAGCAGCAGGCCTCGTCCCAGCATCCTTCGGTGCGGCGGGATGCTCGTCCCAGCATCCCAGGCCTCATCCCAGCATCCTCGTCCCAGCATCCTTAGATGCTTAACTTAGCTTATGAACATTTTTCTTAATACTTTCTGTCCCACATAAAATAATGAGCCATTTCTTCATATTTGTCAACTTTGCAAATTCATAGGAAATTCATTTGAACTCCAAATCCAGTGAAACCAACTCCCAGATGCTTCTAAAATCATGATTTGTTGAATGGGTGCCTTTGCTCATTTTTCAAAAAAATATTTCTGTACACTTCTTGCAAATCCATAAACCCCTTGATTCCATCATATCAAAATGTTTAGAAATATCCACTGACCCAATTCAAATGAAACCACTCTGGTTATTTTTCATATAACCAGAGATGTCCTAGAAAAGTCAAATTAATATTTTTAGAGCACTTTTATTTCCTACCTTGTTGTGTTGCTTATTATGGTTGCTTTCAACGATAGTTGACGAAGTAGACGAAATACTTGGAGTTGGACCAGAGATATTTGAAGACCTCGAAGGCTTTGTTAAAACAGGCAAGCAGCCCTTTGACCATGATGAACCATTTTACATCATAATAGCATTTTCGTTGCTTCACTGAGTGCATGATATACTTTGAATGGCAACCTTGCTAGGCTTGCCTCCTTTGCTTACTCCATTGATACTTGCATTGTTCATGACTCTACCCTTGCTTAGAGTTGTGTTGGTGGGTTGTAGAAATATGCTATAGTAAATGGCTACGCAAAGTGGGTCAGGGTTATGCATGGAAAGAAACAAGTGTGGTTTGACATACTTGCAAATAGCCTAGTGGGTGCCACTAATGCCCCTGGGAGATGATGATGAACTAGGTCACTACTTGGTGGAGAAGTAGTGTACCGAGGCTCGATAAAAGTGTTGTTTACAGAGACGGATTAGATTTAAGATTTGTCGACTGTCCCAACCTTACATGCGCAACCACTCTACCCTTGTATGGGAAAGGGCATTATTGATTACCTAGGCCGGTACTAGCTTGGAGCCCGCATTACTAGTGACGGAGGAGAGTTGGTGCTCTCTCTCGGGACGGGGTCGTGCCAGGTAGGGCGGCCAAGAACATTTTTATGGGGCACCGGACACACCGTTGGTACCCCGTGCCAGTGGTATGTGATGAATATGGGAGCAAGGCTCCACAATTTTAAGTTGTGAAATGTTGGGCACGGGGGTTACTACCAGTCGAGTGGACTCCATGTTAGTGTCATCTAGGGAAAGATAGTGATCGGGTGCTTACCCCGGGTACTTGAGGTACCGCAGGTCTTGGATGACACGGAAGTTCCCCGGATCTTGTGGGTAAAGTGTGCAACCTCTGCAGAGTGTAAAACTATTCGAATAGCCGTGTCCACAGTCAAGGATAGTTGGGTGGTGCTGCTTAGACTACATCCATATGTTTCTGACAAACAACACGGTTTGGTAAATCTATTGATGTGATTCATGAGGAAGTCACGACGAGCTTGAGCATGAGTTGTTCATAACTCCCTCTCGATGTTGATGTCTGTAACCTCCTGATACTTGTTGCAGACGCATTCATATCCTTGATAAATGTTGATCATACTTGCATAAGAAAAACTAGCTTTCCGCAAAAATGCCAAATTAGGAGTAGTGCCTTGCATAATTATTCTGTTATCACCCTTGGGTTGCTTGCGAGTACATTCAAAGTACTCATTGGCTTGCCACTGGTTATTTTATTGGCCAGGCATGAAAGAACATGATATGAAGAGGAATACTTCGGTGACGAGCATTTGAGCTAGGACGCTTCTCAGTCAGAATGCCTGTAGGGTTATGTAAGTGCATCTAGTGCCACCCCTAGTTGGTTTTGGAGCATTGACGACAAACCTAGTTGAGGGACTAATGTGTTTGTGAGAATTGCAGGAAAACACAGGTAGAAGTCCCTCATTGATTCGGTTTTACTACCAGAGATGACCCCTAAAAATGTATGAAGACATTGAAGACAAAGGTGGTTTATGAAGATATTCACATTGAAGACTATGACAAAAGAAGACACGTTATGAAGCCTATGGAACTCGAAGACTTAAATCTTTCGGAGTAATTTTTTCCTTTTGTGTTGTGTCATAGGAACCACCGTACTGTTAAGTGGTGTCCAGGAGAACCAGTCAGAATGACTGAAGTGATGCCTAAATCAAAAACCTATGTCTTCGAACGAAGACAATGAGAGCGAATCTTGTCCAGAGCCGGACAAGTCATCTTTGCTTGTAGCCCAAGCAAAGTTGCCATGAGAGTTTGAAATCTGACCGTTGAGACACGTGTCAGTTCCTTAATGACCCAAGGTCATTTCGGACAAATCAGGTCGGGTTGCCAAGTGGCTATAAATAGCCCACCCCCACAACCATAAATAGTTGGCTGCTCAGATTTCAGTGCACGGCTTTTGTCGTTTGAGAGCAACCCACCTCGAAGCCTTTGAGAGAAAATTTCTAGTGAGGAGAAAAGCCCTAACCACCCAGAGCCAGAGCAAATTGGGCATCACTTGAGTCTTCTTGTCTGTGTGATCTGAAGACTTATTACACTTGAGGACTGTGAATCCTCCAGACGGTTAAGCGTCGCGTTCAGAGCATCCAAGAGACATTGTGGATTGCCAGTGAACGAAGTTTGTGAAGGTTTGGGAGTCTACCTTGAAGACTTACCAGAGTGATTGGGCGAGGACTAAGTGACCTTAGCTCAAGGAGAATACGGTGAGGACTTGGTGTCCTGGACTGTGTGTTCAGGACTGGGTGTCCGGGACTGTGTGTCCTAAGGTTTAAATACCTAGCCGCTCCAACCAGACGTACAGTTGTCACAGCAACTGGAACTAGTCCAACATATCATTGTCTTCAATGAGTCACTGGTTTCATCTTCACTTCCTTTTCTTACTGTTACACATTGTGAAGCCATTGCATGCTTGCTTTATCTCTTGTCTTGACAACGTGTATGTTTGAACTGTTTGGCTTCATAACTTCTTCCTACCTGATCCTTATTACACTGCAGTTGTTTGTCATTGTACTTTCACTCTATTGAATACATGACCATGGCTGGCCTAGTGTAATCTAACTTCTGCTGCATAGTAAAAGGCATAATCTTCGCTGTTTGTCTTCATAACTCTCACGTTTTGAAGACTTTCATAAAAATCGCCTATTCACCCCCCCTCTAGTCGATATAACGCACTTTCAATTGGTATCAGAGCAAGGTGCTCCCTTGTTCTGTGTGATTCGGTTTAACCACCTGGAGTTTTAGCTATGTCGACTGCAGGGATAATCAAGGTCTCCGCTGCGTGCCCCGTCTTCGATGGAACTGAATATCCCTACTGGAAGAATAAGATGCGCATGCATCTTGAAGCCATTGACGTCGACCTATGGTATGTCATCGAGAATGGCGTTCCCAAGGCTGGAGAAGGTGTCACTGCTGCTGATGTCAAGAAGTTCACTCAACTGGACTCTACCGCCAAAAATATCATCTGTGGCCATCTGACAAAAGGACAGTATGGCCGTGTGAGTGCCTTGAAGACATCCAAGCTGGTCTGGGACTGGCTATCCAAGGTCAATGAAGGCGTCTCAACCCAGAGAGATCAAAGAATCAGTGTCCTTCGCAACCTCTTCAACCGCTTCAAGCGAAATGACAATGAGAATGTCCAGCACACATTTGATCGGCTCACTGACATCACAAATGAGCTTCAAGCCCTCGGCGCCACTGAGATCACCAAACATGAAATCGTCAAGACGCTGCTAAGATCGCTTGATAGTTCATTTGACATCCTAGCCCTGATGATTCAAGAACGTCCTGATTTCAAGACACTCAATCCATCTGACATACTTGAGAGGCTCAACACACATGAGTTTCAGCTTTCTGAAAAAAGAGATATCTACGGTCCAAACTATGGGCGAACTCGTGCCTTGAAGGCAAAAGCTGTTTCCTCATTTGAAGAAGAATCTGACAGCAGTTCTGATGATCCTGAAGACATTGGAAGGGAACTTGCAATGCTAGTGAAGAAGTTCCAAAAATTCACCAAGAAGAAAGGCTTCAGAAGATCTTCACGATCAAATTCAAGGAATGATGAAGCTTCTGCTCATGACTACAAGAAGAAAACATGTCACAAGTGCAAGAAAACTGGACACTTCATCTCTGAGTGTCCACAGTGGGACAATGAGAACAGAAGGAAGAAGAAGAGCAAGGAATATGATTCTGATGACAAAAAGAAGAAGAAATACTCAAAGTCTTCTTCCAAGTCTTCCTCAAAGTCTTCATCACACAAGAAGAGCTCATCTGGCAAGGCACGTGCGTTTGTTGGCAAGGAAATGGATTCATAGGAGGAGTCCGCTTCTGAGGAGGCAGAGGTGGAGTCTGAGGAGGAGTCTGATTCTGGCATTGCGAGTCTGGCTACAGCATACGTCGCCAAGTCCATCTTCAACACTGAAGACAATGACTTCATCACCAACACCAACGCAAGTGACAAGAACGACTCCACTTCTACCTACTGCTTCATGGCACGCGGTGCCAAGGTAAACACACGCACTACTCGCTATCAAACATCTAGTGACGATGACTCTGACTGTGATTCAAAATCCAGCTACAAAACACTTGCTAAAATTGCAACTGAACAACAGAAGGCTATGGAACATATTCAAAAACTATTAGACAGAAGCGATGATCTGTTGGGTGCTGAAATGACTCGATCTGAATCCTTAATTGAAGACATAAAAAATCTTCACGTTAAGTATCAGGAACTTGAAGATCGTCTTGATACTCTCTCAACAACTCATGAGAAGCTTTCCTATGATTATCTTCAAAGAAAGCAAGAACTTGAGAAATTGAGAGCGGCTCATGAAGATCTTCAAAAGGAAAAAGAGTCACTTCGCGCCGAACAGATCAGTTCCGCTCAGGAAGGATTTGAACCACCATGTCTTAAATGCATTGAGCGTGATAATGCTACTTTTGTTGCTGAATGTTCCACTGCTACTGCTGTTCAAATATCTTCAACTATTGATGTGGTAACTAACCCCTTAGCTGAGGATACCACTGCTATTGCTGATGAGAATGCTAGGTTGAAGACATTGCTTGAAACAGGGATGTACAAAAGTCTTAAAGGACATCAGACATTATGTGATGTCCTCAAGAAGCAGATTCTAAACCGAAACCCTAGGAAAGAGGGTGTTGGGGCGTGAGGAAAATAAATGCAGATGGCTCTTACTGGAAACCTGAGCAGTACCCCAAAACCACATGGGTTGCTGCAAAGGAACTTTCAGCAGATCCATCCAATTTATCTGGCTTCACTTGTGCTAACCCCATTATCATTGATGATTCCTTTGATGCAAACTATAAACTGTTTAAGAATCAGAACGGTGAAGTGTTTGCCAGGTACATTGGTTCTAACTGCAGGAATGGACCGCCTATGAAGAAGATCTGGGTTCCGAAAAAATGTCTGGAAAATCTTCCTGTGAATGTCTTCATGACACCTCACTTGAAGAAGACAAACCTCAGACCAAAGGCTTCATATGGTCCAAAGGCTTCATACAAACAGAGGGCTCACCTGAGTCACACTAATGCAAATGTTTTGCAGGGAAACCATACTCAGGCATATGAATATGAGAGCAGTTCTTCGAATCGTCATGTTCATATGACCAAAAATTATTCTGCCTATTCCTATGAGTACTATTGTCCACCTGCTAGACTGTTTGCTAAGGCTTCAAAGCCAAAATTCTCAGATGCTGCACTTAGACTTATTGCTTCTAAGCCACCCTTGAAGATGTGGGTGGTTAAGAAAGCTTAACTCTCTCTTGCAGGGAAAGGTCTCCAGCAGAAAAACAAAATCTTCTGATGCTATTGCTGGGGACCTTAAAAATCTTGTAGGGTGCAAGATAAAATGCCTGAATGGCATCATTATGTACTTCGTTCCTGAATCGCATGCTACTCTCCCTATTAGTCCTAATCTGGATCTAAGTTTTCATAACCCACTGGTTCGTCAAATGTTTATGCTTCACAATTCTCTTCGTGAAGCCTATCCCCCTAACTGCACTGTAGGGTACGACACCAGCGACTTCAAAGTCTTCAGAATGGATTATTGACAGTGGGTGTACAAATCACATGACTGGCAAAAGAAGCCTTCTTATGGACTCAACATTACGTCCATCCGACAAGAGCCACATCACATTTGCTGACACTTGTAAAAGTAAGGTATTGGGTCTAGGTAGAGTTGCAATCTCAAAGGATCAACACATGGATAAAGTCATGCTTGTTGAATCCCTTGGCTTCAACTTAATGTCTGTCTCAATGCTTTGCGATTTGAATATGATCGTAATGTTTGGAAAATATCGTTGCCTGGTACTAATGGAATCTGACAAGTCTCTAGTGTTTGAAGGGTATCGGAAAGGTGATTTGTACGTGGTAGATTTCTCAGCAGGACCACAACTTGCAGTATGTCTTCTTGCAAAAGCTTCAGAATGCTGGCTTTGGCATCGGAGGCTTGGGCATGCTGGCATGAGGAACCTCCACACCATTGCGAAGAAGAAGCATGTCATAGGCATCGAGGGCGTCAAGTTCAAGAAAGATCACTTATGCGGTGCCTGTGAAGCAGGGAAGATGACAAGGGCAAAACATCCTTCGAAGACAATCATGACTACTACACAACCCTTCGAACTGCTCCACATGGATCTTTTCGGTCCCACTCACTACTCAACTTTTACTACTTCTGCTTGCCTCTATGGCTTCGTGATTGTTGATGATTACTCTAGATATACTTGGGTGCACATAATCCTTTACAAGACTGAAGTGCAGGATGTCTTCAGACGCTTCGCCAATCGAGCTATGAACAATTTTGGCGCCAAGATAAAGCACATCAGAAGTGACAATGGCACTGAATTCAAGAACACTGGCCTTGATACATATCTTGATACCTTGGGCATCACACATGAATTCTCAGCTCCGTACACGCCACAGCAGAATGGCGTCGTCGAACGCAAGAACAGAACACTCATTGAGATGGCCAGAACGATGCTAGATGAATACAAGACTCCAAGAAAATTCTGGACTGAAGCCATTGACACTGCATGCCATACAATCAATCGTGTTTATCTTCACAAGCTTCTGAACAAGACATCTTATGAACTCCTAACTGGCAAGAAGCCAAATGTCAGTTACTTCAGAGTATTTGGCGCAAGGTGCTGGATCAAGGACCCACACACACCTCAAAGTTTGCACCAAAAGCACATGAGGGCTTTATGCTTGGATATGGAAAGGATTCGCACTCCTACAGAGTCTTCAATCTCTTTCATTACAAAGTGGTTGAAACAGTGGATGTGCGGTTCGATGAGACAAATGGTTCACAAAGAGAGCAACTGCCAAATGTGCTAGATGAAGTTCCAGCTAGTGAATCAATCAAGCTTATGGGAACTGGAGAGATTATACCTTCTGAAGCTCATCCTGAAGAAGAACTTATCATCTCAGCACCTGATCAACATGAAGACAATGCTCAGCCTGAAGACATTCCTTCCAACAACAACACAGATCAGCAAGAGCAAAGTCTTCGCCCTGTACATCCTCGTGTTGCCAATGAAGTGCAGATTGACAGAATAATTGACAGCATCAATGCACCTGGTCCACTCACTCGTTCAAGGGCAACTCAGCTAGCAAATTTCTGTGGGCACTTCGCATTCGTATCAATATCAGAACCCAAGAAAGTTGAAGAAGCCTTCATGGAACCTAAATGGATTCAAGCTATGCAAGAAGAGCTTCAACAGTTTGAGCTGAATAATGTATGGGAACTGGTTAAGCGTCCTGATCCACGGAAGCACAACATAATAGGCACCAAATGGATATACCGCAACAAGCAAGATGAGCATGGTCAAGTTGTCAGAAACAAAGCTCGTCTCATTGCTCAAGGATATACTCAAGTGGAGGGCATTGACTTCGATGAAACATTTGCTCCTGTGGCAAGGCTTGAAGCTATACGCATACTGCTGGCCTATACAAATCATCATAACATACTTCTATATCAAATGGATGTGAAAAGTGCCTTTCTCAATGGCAAGATTGAAGAAGAAGTGTATGTTGCACAGCCACCTGGCTTTGAAAATCCAAAACATCCTGACATGGTATACAAGCTCAACAAGGCACTGTATGGCCTCAAACAAGCCCCTAGGGCCTGGTATGACACACTCAAATACTTCCTGAAGAGCAAAGGCTTCATACCTGGTTCCCTGGATCCCACTCTTTTCACGAAGACATATGATGGTGAACTGTTTGTGTGCCAAATATATGTGGATGACATTATCTTCGGCTGCACCAATCAGAAGTACAGTGAAGAGTTTGGATATATGATGCAAGAGCAATATCAGATGTCCATGATGGGGGAACTGAAGTTCTTCCTTGGTCTTCAAATACGACAACAACGCAATGGCATCTTCATATCTCAAGAGAAGTATCTCAAAGATTGCCTGAAGAAGTTCGGTATGCAAGACTGCAAAGGCTTCACAACACCAATGCCAGCCAAACATCATCTAGGTCCTGACGACAATGGTAAAGAGTTCGATCAAAAGGTATACCGCTCCATGATTGGGTCTTTGCTTTATTTATGTGCATCTAGGCCAGATATTATGCTTAGTGTTTGCATGTGTGCTCGATTTCAAGCGGCACCAAAGGAGTCGCATCACTTAGCTGTGAAGCGAATTCTTCGATATTTGGCTCACACCCCAACTCTAGGATTATGGTATCCAAAGGGCTCAGAGTTTGATTGGTTGGATTTTCGGATGCTGATTATGCTGGTGACAAGGTTGATCGCAAGTCTACATCAGGCACATGTCACTTTCTGGGACGATCACTTGTATGTTGGTCTTCAAAGAAGCAGAACTGTGTATCTCTCTCCACTGCTGAATCTGAATACATTGCTGCTGGATCTTGCTGCGCTCAGCTTCTGTGGATGAAGCAAACACTCAAGGACTATGGCATTCATCTGAAGCAAGTGCCACTTTACTGCGACAACGAAAGCGCCATCAAGATTGCCAACAACCCAGTTCAGCACTTGAAGACAAAGCACATTGAAATTCGTCATCACTTTCTCAGAGATCATGTTGTGAAGGAAGACATTGATATCATACACGTCAACACTGAAGAGCAATTGGCGGATATCTTCACCAAGCCCTTGGATGAGAAGAGATTTTGCAAGTTACGGTGTGAGCTAAATATCTTGGAATCCTCAAATGTCCTGTGATCAGGCACACATCCTAACACTTATGCATATTGATGACTTAGATGTGCAACACACAAAGTAAAGTATATCTTCATTCAATGAAGACATACATTCTAAGTGTGAATACATTAATGTGGAATTTGACCTCGGAGCGCCAGGATAATTGTGCGCCGTGTCTGGGTCTAATACTTCCTATATGGTGGGTAACGCCACCACCAAACGTTCTATTTTGAAGTGTTTCACTCATGGCGTTACCTTGCAGTATCTTCACATTTGGTTGTCGTCACTTTTGGTTTGGCTTCGAACATGTCTTCATGGTTATCTTCACTACGTTGCTTGTATAGATATATATATATATATGCTAGTGTTCTGTCCTCTACAGCATTCACTTATAGCTATGTCTTCTTGGTTGAATCTTTTGAACTAAGTGAATGTGATCGGACCCTAATCTCTCTATGCTTTCTATCTCAAATTCTATCTCTCCAAGTCATATGCATTCTATTGAAACTGTCGAATGTCTTCACTGTGTCCTTGTCAGCTGAAGATTAGAGACAATCATAAAGTCCGTTTTTAATGCTCATTCCTCCACATAAAATCCGGAGAAGTAGGAACGACCGCCCGACAATTTAGGCGTGCGTGGGACGTGGAACAAACCCCAAACTTCCGCTAACTGGCCATGTGTTCCTCAAATGCGAACCGCCAGGGGCACCTGTGTAATAGCATAGTGCCGCCCCTGAGCCTATAAATTCACACTTACCGCAGTCATTATCTCCTTCTTCCACCCTTGCAAGAACCCTAGCGCCACCGCTAGCACTCGACAACGCCGGAGACGAAGCGCTTCACTGCCGCAACCTCTCCAACGCTGTCCTCACGCCGACCGCGGACATCGTCCTCTCCGCCGTCGCCGTAGGTGTTTTCCGTCGCCAAGTTAGGGCACGGAGGACTGAACTGCTCGGCATCAACTCCCCTCCGTCTAGCAGTTCCAGTGTGGTAAATAAAACTTCTTTTTACAGCCTCTTTTGATCTCATGGTTCTGTCACTTTCTACCATAAGAAGTTTCTCTTCACTCTAGTTAGATCTCTCGCTGCATCTCATAACATGCTTAGTATATTCACTTGTGCTTCATAAAGTAGTTAGATTCCTCACTTGTACTGATCTGTGGTTCGTACAAATCTGGAACCAACTTCTTATCTATGAGTGAATGTCTTCGCACGATGAGGTCAATGTCTTCTAAACTGATTAATCTTCAAAACCTTCTGAGAATGCATATGACCTCTTCCCCTTCCCTCGCACCTTAATGCTGTCACAGGTACATGTCCGTGGGAGAATCCTTCGGTTCTCATAGTCTGCATTCATTTGCAGAATTCCTACAGCATCACATAAACTCTCCTGAAGCCAGTTCCTGTTGGTCCAGAAAAAGAAAGCCTTTGAAGCCTTTGAAAGTTTTGAAGCCTTTCAAGTTAAAGTTTATGGCTTCAGAAGCAGCAGCAAGGAAGGGGGGCAGACAGAGACGTGAGGGAACTTCCAAGGATCTGCCTGAAGACTTGGCAGAAATGTACAAAACAGATCCAGAAGAGAGCTATGGGCAGCGCAAGACACGAATCCAATGGATTCGACGCTATTGGGCAGAACCGTGGTTCAAATACCGCTTCGTCACCGAGGAGTATGCTGAGAAAAGTGCCATCAGGAGACCATGGGGGACATCCGCTTCAAGAATCTCTTGCCCAGGACCAGAGATGAAGCCATTGCTCAAGGCTTCTACCCATGCATGGTCCGAGGACCACAGCCTGATGATGAGCATCCGTCGTCACTCCTCTGGTGTCGTGACGACAATCTCTTCCAGCGCAACTTTCAGTTTGCCCAATAGTCAGCGAAGCTAAACAAGAAGAAATTTGGGTTAGACTTCAACCCTGGTCCCTCCGCACCAAGGGCAGATGGCACACGCGACGCGGAACCCAATGTCATCGGTCCGTTTGCCAATCTTGAGGGCCTGATCACTCACATCTTAGTCCAAGGGACTGCCGTAAATGACCCTCCAGCTGACTCTGAGTCTGATGAAGCTCCTGCTGTGCCGAAGCCAAAGCAGACGAAGAAACCAAAAGCTTCAAAACCGGCCCCTGCCTCAAAAATCTCAAGGGTGAAGCCATTGAAAACTGCACCTCCTGAAGTCAGTGCGCGGTCTGAAGACGTATCCCGCGTCTCCAAGCCCCGGAAGGAAAAGGAGCCCCAGCAACAAACAGGCAAAGAGCTCACTGCTGCTGCCATTTTGCGCAGCGAAGCCATTGATCTATCAAGCGATGAAGATCTGGGAGATGACGCTCTCGAGCAGCTTATCAAAAGCAAAGAAGAAGCTGAAATCTTCAACAATTTACCTCTCTTTGATGTCGCCATCATCCACAACTTCATCGATGAATGGTTTGCCTCTCCAGACATCAGCTTCGACGATCTGCAGCTGCTTGTCGGTCTCAGCGTCGCCTTCCAAGGCGCAATTGCTTCAGAACTTGCCATTGCTCAGCGCATAGTTGAGCTGAAGCAGAAAATTGATCATGAAAAGGCTCAGTTCAAGAAGCACATGGCCAGGCTCAGCGTGCAGGAAGTGAAGAGCTTCAAAACCATGTTGCATGAGCTCAAGGAAAATTTCCTGAAGAAGCGTGCAGAAGCTCAAGGTTCACATGAGCGGATGAAGTCTTTGGCTGAACGATGCGTGCAAGCCTACAATGAGGCCGAAAAGCGCAAGGCACTTGGGCGTCCTAGCATCGACCCCAAGATGGCCGCAAAGAAAAAAAAGAAGATTGTTCCAGCTGAGCCAGAGGCATCAAGGCAAGAAGCTATTCCGATTGTCTTCCCAACCGCCACGACTGGCTCGAAGCCAAAGAGCCGGTCAACCGCTTCTGAGCTTAAGAAGACACGGAATGCAGAGGCTGAAGCCAGGAAGAGGAAAAGCTCTGAAGCCTCTCCTACTGCCCCCAGCAAAAAGAAACGCAAGATCAAGAAATCTCGGGCTGCTCCCACAGAGCCCTTGATAGTTGAACCTCTCTCTGTCCTTCACCCCAATACAGAAAGAAGACTGACAGTTCATGAGCCTGCTCCCACAGAGGCTCCTGAAGCTGAAGATATTCCAGCAGCCGACCCCATCGCTGCTGAAGACATTGGTCATCAAGACAATGTACAAGATGATGCAGCCCTTCCTCAGCTTGAAACAAGCAAACTCATCAGTATTGGTCGTCCTCTGACGCCAATGGCACAAGATGAGTCATGGGCGGATCGCCATCAGGAGGAAGAAGACTTTGAGGTCCAGCCCACTCCGACCCCACAAGCGTCGTCTGCGTTCCGTAGGCTTCGCAAAGGTCCACACCCTCAAGTCCATACTGCAGAAATTCCGGCTGCATCAGCCTAAGACAATGAAGAAGCTCCACCAGAACCCACTTCCCCGCTCCATCAAGATGCAGTTCTCCAGGAGAACGTGCCTGAGGTTGTCCCTCCAAATACACAAGCGGAGGAAGACAATGTTGCGGCTGCCACCACAAACACTGAAGCCAATGTGGAGCCCGCCCCACCAAATGCTTCAGCAGACAGAGAAGCTACCGAGCCAGACACTTCTATTCCTGAGTCTGCTGCAGGTCCTCAATTCGATTATCATATTGAGCACAGGCCTCATGTTCAGAAGCCAGTCCCAAGGCTGCCAAGGTTCCCAGGTCCTACATCAGCACCTGGTTCCTTTGACATCAACAGCTTCAAGGCAGACAATACATTTTTCAATAGCTCCAAGAACCCCTATTCAAGGGAAAGGATTGTATCAGATAGGTTCTGGAGCTATTCTCAGCGCAGCTATTATTCATGCATCTTATACAACCAAGGCTGCATCTTTCCGCACAAGCGCCTTGAGGTTGAAGCCATTGCTGGTCTGCCATGTCTTGAGGAAGCTTTGGATTGCTTCAAGCAAGTGGGTCTGCTGCCGTTTGTGACGGATGAAGAGCACTGGAATGAAGAGCTTCTGCTTCAGTTCTATGCCACCCTTCATATCAAAGGATACAACAGAGATCCGAAGACTTGGATCCTGGAGTGGATGACCGGCAATGTCCATCATGAAGCCAATGCATTTGATATCATTGAGCTCACCGGCCTGCCCACTCCTGGCGAATTCTTCGAGGAAGGTTGTCAATTACATTCTGAAGCTATTGAAAGCATTTTCCAGAGACATGAACCAAATATGAGTCAGATGCTCTCAATGATGAAGCCATTGCCTCAGGATGCACCCTATCCAACTGAGTTCTTCGTTGAAGACCTAGAGTACCTGCCCAGGACCATATATCACATCATCTGGCGGACTCTCTGGCCCATTAAGGGACACTCACCACATGCCAAGATCGAGGGTGCAATGAAGACTCTCATATTCTATATACTGCATGGCAAATGCTTCAACGCACAGGATCTCTTCATACGCCAACTTGCAGCGTCAGGCTCAGAATTATTTGGTTTGAAGTTCTATGCTCCTTGGGTGATGAGGCTAATCAAACTGCACTCTGCGATCTCGTATCAGCCCTCTGCCCAAAACCATCGGATCTTCTTGCCAGATGTGGATACCTCTGCTGAAGCAATATACCCTGAGCCTGCCAAGCAACCGATAAGTCTTCAGAATGCAGAACACCAGAGCTTCACGCAGAATGTTGAAGGTGTTGAAGCCATATCCAGAGTATATCCGTTGGCTGGCACTACACGTGCACCAGCATCTACTGAAGCCACAGATAGCACAAATGCTCCAAGACCCAAGAAGCATGCTCGTGTCCTCACTGACCGAGAGCTTCTTGTGGCCCTTCACCAAAAGCAAGATAGGCATCACGACTGGCTAAAATGTCAGATGAAGAGCCTCTTGGTGGATGTCAATCGTCTTCGAATCCTTGCCGCCAAGAATGCCTTCGTTACACACGAAACCTGCCGTCATACATGGAAAGGGCTCTCAATGATATGTACTGAAGCTGAACTTGAAGAGGATGGCTTCACAGAGCGTTTCAAGTTTGACACCACACCTCCTAGAAGGGCTGCGATGCGCAACACACCATCACTAGAAGACTCTGAGTTCTCTTCATCTGCTGCCACAGTTACTGCAAGGATCATTGATGAAGACGACGATGCTACATCACCGCCACATGCTTCAGCACATCCCAGCTCGGCACCACCAAACAACTCCACCGACCCTGCTGCGCCTGGGAACGCATAGCAAACTCTATGTCTTCAAACCTTTTTGGTCATTACTGACAAAAGGGGGAGAAGCGTATGATGTTTATAGTCTTCAAGCGGGTCAATATGGGCGGGTGCCTTATGTTTTGTCATATTTTGCTTCGTGTTTACAACTCTTGTTTTTGCTTCATTTGGCTCTTTAAGTTGTAAACACTAAAACTCGATGGTCGTCTGCTACTTGTTTGCCACTCTGTTTGCGAAGATAAATTCCGCATGTGCGACGATAAATTCCGCACTTATCTCATTCTGCAGACGTCCATTTTCCATTATGCATGTCATTATCTTCATATACTTTCACATGCATAGTGGATTGTCATCATAAGCTGAAGAGGATCTCCACAAGTACAACCTGCCATGTGCATTTGCATTCCAAAAGCAAATTAACTTATATGCACATCTTCAGGGGGAGCCTTTGCAACTTATGAAGACAATTCACTATCCTTTACAAACTTCACACATTATATTCCCCGTTGAAAACGTCAACTAGTTTGTCATCAATCACCAAAAAAGGGGAGATTGTAAGTGCATCTAGTGCCACCCCTAGTTGGTTTTGGAGCATTGATGACAAACCTAGTTGAGGGACTAATGTGTTTGTGAGAATTGCAGGAAAACACAGGTAGAAGTCCCTCATTGATTCGGTTTTACTACCAGAGATGACCCCTAAAAATGTATGAAGACATTGAAGACAAAGGTGGTTTATGAAGATATTCACATTGAAGACTATGAAAAAAGAAGACACGTTATGAAGCCTATGGAACTCGAAGACTTAGATCTTTCGGAGTTCTTTTTTCCTTTTGTGTTGTGTCATAGGAACCACCGTACTGTTAAGTGGGGTCCAGGAGAACCAGTCAGAATGACTGAAGTGATGCCTAAATCAAAAACCTATGTCTTCGAACGAAGACAATGAGAGCGAATCTTGTCCAGAGCCGGACAAGTCAGCTTTGCTTGTAGCCCAAGCAAAGTTGCCATGAGAGTTTGAAATCTGACCGTTGAGACATGTGTCAGTTCCTTAATGACCCAGGGTCATTTCGGACAAATCAGGTCGGGTTGCCAAGTGGCTATAAATAGCCCACCCCCACAACCATAAACGGTTGGCTGCTCAGATTTCAGTGCATGGCTTTTGTCGTTTGAGAGCAACCCACCTCGAAGCCTTTGAGAGAAAATCTCTAGTGAGGAGAAAAGCCCTAACCACCCAGAGCCAGAGCAAATTGGGCATCACTTGAGTCTTCTTGTCTGTGTGATCTGAAGACTTATTACACTTGAGGACTGTGAATCCTCCAAACGGTTAGGCGTCGCGTTCAGAGCATCCAAGAGACATTGTGGATTGCCAGTGAACGAAGTTTGTGAAGGTTTGGGAGTCTACCTTGAAGACTTACCAGAGTGATTGGGCGAGGACTAAGTGACCTTAGCTCAAGGAGAATACGGTGAGGACTTGGTGTCCTGGACTGTGTGTTCAGGACTGGGTGTCCGGGACTGTGTGTCCTAAGGTTTAAATACCTAGCCGCTCCAACCAGACGTACAGTTGTCACAGCAACTGGAACTGGTCCAACATATCATTGTCTTCAACGAGTCACTGGTTTCATCTTCACTTCCTTTTCTTACTGTTACACATTGTGAAGCCATTGCATGCTTGCTTTATCTCTTGTCTTCACAACGTTTATGTTTGAACTGTTTGGCTTCATAACTTCTTCCTACCTGATCCTTATTACACTGCAGTTGTTTGTCATTGTACTTTCACTCTATTGAATACATGACCATGGCTGGCCTAGTGTAATCTAACTTCCGCTGCATAGTAAAAGGCATAATCTTCGCTGTTTGTCTTCATAACTCTCACATTTTGAAGACTTTCATAAAAATCGCCTATTCACCCCCCTCTAGTCGATATAACGCACTTTCAGGTTAAGGCAGATGGCATGGGTCCAAGTTATCGACGAAGATTCCCGCTGCAATGTTATACTCAAGACTTGACCATAATGGTCCTACTTGTGTAATACGGTATGTATGGATGTAAGACTCTTGTTATTCAGCTTCTGTGTGTTCAGTGAGCATTGATCTCTGGGATCACTGTACACGTGCATTCGGTGATCACGACTTATGAGTCGGGGTCCCCATAGAAACGGACTTGTGTTGGAGCGCTACGGTCGAAACAGGGGTCTGTTCATCAGGAGGGGTGTAGCGTACCACAAAATGGGACTCCACGGGATACTGTTCATCTCCACCGTCGACCTCCTCCAGCCTCCACGGGCTCCTGTTCATCCAGCCTCCACCGTGCGCTACTCCACCGGCTATTGTTCAACCACCCCTCCACCGTCTACTGTTCATTCAGACCTCCACACCACGGGGTCCTGTTCAACCACCCCTCCACGGGCACCCGTCCACCGTCTACTGTTCATCCAGCCCTCCACCACACCACGGGGTCATGTTCATCCAGAGGCAACACCACCGCTCACTGTTCATCCAACCCCCCCCCCCCGCAACGCTCACTGTTCATCCCAGAGGCAGCATCGATCGGCTTCAGTTAGCAGCAGTAGCGAAGGAATCGCTCGATCGGGTTCTGTTAACAGCCATCGATCGATCGCTCAGGTTCAGTAACGCGTAGCCTGCAGTGCAATCGCTTGGGTTTAGTTAGAGCCCAACGCCTCGCTCGGGTTCAGTTAGAGCCAACGCCTCACACACACGCGCGTACGTGTACGAGAGAAACGCGCATTGCTCGGCCCCCGACCTCCCACCGTAACCGGGAACTCCCCGAAATTTTCCTCCCCCTCGCTTCTACCATGGTTTTTTCCATCATGGACGGCCCAAAGAATGTCATGCAGCTGCGTCTCCGGCCCGCCCAGGACGAAAAGCCCATTTTCTGTCATGATTTTTTGTCATAGAAGTAGGAGCCCACCACATCTATGATGATACCGGGTTTTGTCACAATTATCGTCATAGAAGTGTCATATGTATGACAGAAAAAAAATTCGTTCGGCCCAAAATGTCACGGATGTGCCTTTTTTTGTAGTGTGCCCAAGGCACCCCAAGTAAATATTCAAGGAGACTCAAGCGTCTAAGCTTGGGGATGCCCCGGAAGGCATCCCCTCTTTCTTCAACAAGTATCGGTATGTTTTCGGATTCGTTTCGTTCATGCGATATGTGCAAATCTTGGAGCGTCTTTTGCATTTAGTTTTCTTTTTTCTTTTATGCACCATGCTGGTATGAGATAGTCCATGGTTGATTTATAGAATGCTCTTTGCACTTCACTTATATCTTTTGAGTATGGCTTTATAGTATGCTTCATGTGCTTCACTTATATCATTTGAAGTTTGGATTGCATGTTTCTCTTCACATAGAAAACCGCCATTTGTAGAATGCTCTTTTGCTTCACTTATATTTGTTAGAGCATGGGCATATATTTTGTAGAAATAATTAAACTCTCTTGCTTCACTTATATCTATTTAGAGAGATGACAGGAACTGGTCATTCACATGGTTAGTCATAAAATCCTACATAAAACTTGTAGATCACTGAATATGATATGTTTGATTCATTGCAATAGTTTTGCGATATAAATGTGGTGATATTAGAGTCGTGCTAGTTGAGTAATTGTGAAATTAAGAAATACTTGTGTTTAGGTTTGCAAGTCCCGTAGCATGCACGTATGGTGAACCGTTATGTGACGAAGTTGGAGCATGGGTATTTATTGATTGTCTTCCTTATGAGTGGCGGTCGGGGACGAGCGATGGTCTTTTCCTACCAATCTATCCCCCTAGGGGCATGTGTAGTAGTACTTTGCTTCGAGGGCTAATAAACTTTTGCAATAAGTATATGAGTTCTTTATGACTATTGTGAGTCCATGGATTATACACACTCTCACCCTTCCATCATTGCTAGCCTCTTCGGTACCATGCATTGCCCTTTCTCACCTCGAGAGTTGGTGCAAACTTCGCCGGTGCATCCAAACCCCGTGATACGATACGCTCTATCACACATAAGCCTCCTTATATCTTCCTCAAAACAGCCACCATACCTACCTATCATGGCATTTCCATAGCCATTCCGAGATATATTGCCATGCAACTTCCATCATCATCATATACATGACTTGAGCATTTATTGTCATATTGCTTTGCATGATCGTAAGATAGCTAGCATGATGTTTTCATGGCTTGTCAGTTTTTTGATGTCATTGCTACGCTAGATCATTGCACATCCTGGTACACCACCGGAGGCATTCATATAGAGTCATATCTTTGTTCTAGTATCGAGTTGTAATATTGAGTTGTAAGTAAATAAAAGTGTGATGATCATCATTATTAGAACATTGCCCCAGTGAGGAAAGGATGATGGAGACTATGATTCCCCCACAAGTCGGGATGAGACTACGGACTTTAAAAATAAATATAAGAGGCTAAAGAAGCCCAAAAAAAGAGGCCAAAGAAGCCCACCAAAACAAAAAAAGGGAAAAAAATAAAAAAATGAGAGAAAAAGAGAGAAGGGGCAACATTACTATCCTTTTACCACACTTGTGCTTCAGAGTAGCACCATGTTCTCCATATAGAGAGTCTCTTGAGTTATCACTTTCATATACTAGTGGGAATTTTTCATTATAGAACTTGGCTTGTATATTCCGATGATGGGCTTCCTCAAATGCCTGAGGTCTTCATGAGCAAGCAAGTTGGATGCACACCCACTTAGTTTTTGGTTTGAGCTTTCATACACTTATAGCTCTTAGTGCATCTGCTGCATGGCAATCCCTACTCCTCACATTGACATCAATTGATGGGCATCTCCATAGCCCGTTGATTAGCCGCGTCGATGTGAGACTTTCTCCTTTTTTGTCTTCTCACACAAACCTCCATCATCATATTCTATTCCACCCATAGTGCTATGTCCATGGCTTGAGCTCATGTAATGCGTGAGGGTTGAAAAGGCTGAAGCGCGTTAAAAAGTATGAACCAATTGCTCGGCTTGTCATCGAGGTTGTGTATGATTTGAATGCTTTGTGTGGTGAAGATGGAGCATAGCCAGACTATATGATTTTGTAGGGATGAGATTTCTTTGGCTATGTTATTTTGATAAGACATAATTGCTTGGTTAGTATGCTTGAAGTATTATTGTCTTAATGTCAAATGATAGACTATTGCTTTGAATCACTCGTGTCTTAATATTCATGCCATGATTAGATTATGTGATCAAGATTATGCTAGGTAGCATTCCACATCAAAAATTATCTTTTTTATCATTTACCTACTCGAGGACGACCAGGAATTAAGCTTGGGGATGCTGATACGTCTCCGTCGTATCTATAATTTTTTATTGTTCCATGCCAATATTATACAACTTTCATATACTTTTGGCAACTTTTTGTACTATTTTTGGGACTAACATATTGATCCAGTGCCCAGTGCCAGTTCCTGTCTGTTGCATGTTCTTTGTTTTGCAGAAAATCCATATCAAATGGAGTCCAAACAGGATAAAAACTGACGCAGATTTTTTTTGGAATATTTATGGTTTTTGGGAAGAAGAATCAACGTGAGACGATGCCCGAGGGGGCCACGAGGCAGGGGGCGCCCCAGGGGGTCAGGCGCGCCCTGGACCCTCGTGGCCACCCCGTGAGGTGGTTGGAGCCCTTCTTTCACCGCAAGAAAACTAATATCCGGACAGAGATCGTGTCCAAAATTCAGCCCAATGGAAGTTACAGATCTCCGGTTATAAAAGAAACGGTGAAAGGGCAGATCTGAGAGCGCAGAAATAGAGAGAGGCAGAGAGAGAGATCCAATCTCGGAGGGGCTCTCGCCCCTCCCACGCCATGGAGACCATGGACCAGAGGGGAAACCCTTCTCCCATCTAGGGAGGAGGTCAAGGAAGAAGAAGAAGGAGGGGGGCTCTCTCCCCCTCGCTTCCGGTGGCGCCGGAGTGCCACCGGGGGCCATCATCATCACCGCAATCTTCACCAACAACTTCACCGCCATCATCACCAACTCTTGCCCCCTCTATGCAGCGGTGTAACCCGTCTTTTACCTGATGTAATCTCTACTTTAAAATGATGCTCAACGCTATATATTATTTCCCAATGATGTATGGCTATCCTATGATGTTTGAGTAGATCCGTTTTGTCCTATGGGTTAATTGATGGCCGTGATTGGTTTGAGTTGCATGTTTTATTATTGGTGCTGTCCTATGGTGCTCTCCGTGTCACACAAGCGTGACAGATCCCCGCTGTAGGGTTTGCAATATGTTGATGATTTGCTTATGGTGGGTGGCATGAGTGACAGAAGCACATACCCGAGTAAGTAGGTTATTTGCGTATGGGAATAAAGAGGACTTGATACTTTAATGCTATGGTTGGGTTTTACCTTAATGATCTTTAGTAGTTGCGGACGCTTGCTAGAGTTCCAATCATAAGTGCATATGATCCAAGTAGAGAAAGTATGTTAGCCTACGCCTCTCCCTCAAATAAAATTGCAATAACGATTACCGGTCTAGTTATCGATTGCCTAGGGACAAATAACTTTCTCGTGACAAAAAGCTCTCTACTAAAACTAATTTAGTTGTGTCTTTATCTAAACAGCCCCTACTTTTTATTTATGTGCTCTTTATTATCTTGCAAACCTATCCAAAAACACCTACAAATTACTTCTAGTTTCATACTTGTTCTAGGTAAAGCGAAAGTTAAGCGTGTGTAGAGTTGTATCGGTGGTCGATAGAACTTGAGGGAATATTTGTTCTACCTTTAGCTCCTCGTTGGGTTTGACACTCTTACTTATTGAAAGAGGCTACAATTGATCCCCTATACTTATGGGTTATCAGATGTCTATCTAAGTGGGAGTTCTTAAGTAATATGATTAATTGAACTTTAATTTATCATGAACTTAGTCCTGATAGTATTTGCATATCTATGTTGTAGATCAATAGCTCGCGTATAGCTCCCCTGTTTTATTTATGATATGTTCCTAGAGAAAAATAGGTTGAAAGATGATAGTAGCAATAATGCGGACTGGGTCCCTGATCTGAGGATTATCCTCATTGTTGCACAGAAGAATTATGTCCTTGGTGCACCGCTAGGTGACGGACCTATTGCAGGAGCAGATGCAGACATTGTGAACGTTTGGTAAGATCGGTATGATGACTACTTGATAGTTTAGTGCGCCATGCTTTACGGCTTAGAACCGGGACTTCAAAAATGTTTTGAACGCCAAGGAGCATATAAGATGTTCCAAGAGCTGAAATTGGTATTTCAGACTCATGCCCGAATGAGAGGTATGAGACCTCTGACAAGTATTTTGCCTACAAGACGGAGGAGAATAGCTTAACCAGTGAGCATGTACTCACAATGTCTGAATACTACAATCGCTTGAATCAAGTGGGAGTTAATCTTCCAGATAAGATAGTGATTGACAGAGTTCTCTAGTCACTATCGCCGAGTTAATGGAACTTCATGATAAACTATAATATGCAAGGGATGACGAAAACGATTCCCCGAGCTCTTCGCGATGCTGAAATCGGCGAAGGTAGAAATCAAGAAAAGCATCAAGTGTTCATGGTTGACAAGATCACTAGTTTCAAGTAAAAGGGCACGGGAAAGAAAGGGAACTTCAAGAAGAATGGCAAGCAAGTTGCCACTCCCATGAAGAAGCCCAAAGCTAGACCCAAGCCTGAAATTGAGTGCTTCTACTGCAAAGGAAATGGTCACTAGAAGCATAACTGTCCCAAATACTTGGCGGATAAGAAGGATGGCAAAGTGAACGAAAGTATATATGATATACATGTTATTGATGTGTACTTTACCAGTGTTCATAGTAGCCCCTGGGTATTTGATACCGGTTCAGTTGCTATGATTAGTAACTCAAAACAGGAGTTACAAAATGAACAAAGACTAGTTGAGGGCGAGGTGACAATGTGTGTTGGAAATGATTCCAAGGTTGATAAGATCACCATTGCATACTCCCTCTAGCTTCGGGATTAGTATTGGAACTAAATAAATGTTATTTAGTATTTGCATTGAGCATAAATATGATTAGATCATGTTTATTGCAATACGGTTATTCATTTAAGTCAGAGAATAATTGTTGTTCTATTTACATGAATAAAACCTTCTATGGTCATACACCCAATGTAAATGGTTTATTGAATCTCCATCGTAGTGATACACATATTCATAATATTTATGCCAAAAGATGCAAAGTTGATAATGATAGTGCAACATATTTGTGGCACTGCCGTTTAGGTCATATTGGTGTAAAGCGCATGAAGAAACTCCATGCGGATGGAATTTTGGAATTACTTGATTATGAATCATTTGATGCTTGCGAAGTATGCCTCATGGGCAAGATGAATAAAACTCCATTCTTCGGAACAATGGAGCGAGCCAATGACTTATTGGAAATAATGCATATCGATGTATGCGGTCCAATGAGTATTGAAGCTCACGGTGGGTATCGTTATTTTCTAACCTTCATAGATGATTTGAGAAGATATGAGTATATGTACTTAATGAAACATAAGTCTAAAACATTTGAAAAGTTCAAAGAATTTCAGAGTGGAGTGGAAAATCATCGTGACAAGAAAGTAAAGTTTCTACGATGTGATCGTGGAGGCGAATATTTGAGTTACTAGTTTGGTCTTCATTTGAAACAATGTGGAATAGTTTCACAACTCACGCCACCTAGAACACCACAGCGTAATGGTGTGTCCGAATGTTGTAACCGTACTTTATTAGATATGGTGCGATCTATGATGTCTCTTGCCGATTTACCACTATCGTTTTGGGGTTATGCATTAGAGACAGCTGCATTCACGTTAAATAGGACACCATCTAAATCCATTGAGACGACACCATATGAATTGTGGTTTAGCAAGAAACCTAAGTTGTCGTTTCTTAAAGTTTGGGGCTGCAATGCTTATGTGAAAAAGCTTCAACCTGATAAGCTCGAATCCAAATCGGAGAAATGTGTCTTCATAGGATACCCAAAGGAAACTGTTGGGTACACCTTCTATCACAGATCCGAAGGCAAGATTTTCGTTGCTAAGAATGGATCCTTTCTAGAGAAGGAGTTTCTATCGAAAGAAGTGAGTGGGAGGAAGTAGAACTTGATGAGGTAATTGTACCTTCTCTCAATTTAGAAAGTAGCTCATCAAGGAAATCTGTTCCCGTGATGCCTGCACCAACTAGAGAGAAAGCTAATGATAATAATCATGAAACTTCATATCAAGTTACTACCGAACCTCGTAGGTCAACCAGACCACGTTCCGCACCAGAGTGGTACGGTAATCTTGTTCTGGAAGTCATGTTACTAGACCATGACAAACCTACGAACTATGAGGAAGCGATGATGAGCCCAGATTCCACAAAATGGCTTGAGGCCATGAAATCTGAGATGGGATCCATGTATGAGAACAAAGTATGGACTTTGGTGGACTTGCCTGATGATCGGCAAGCCATTGAGAATAAATGGATCTTCAAGAGAAGACGGACGCTGATGGTAGTGTTACTATCTACAAAGCTCGAATTGTCGCAAAAGGTTTTCGACAAGTTCAAGGTGTTGACTACGATGAGCTTTTCTCACTCGTATCGATGCTTAAGTCTCTCCAAATCATGTTAGCAATTGCCGCATTTTATGAAATCTGGCAAATAGATATCAAAACTACATTCCTTAATGGATTTATTAAAGAAGAGTTGTATATGATGCAACCAGAAGGTTTTGTCAATCCTAAAGGTGCTAACAAAATGTGCAAGCTCCAGCGATCCATCTATGGATTGGTGCAAGCATCTCGGAGTTGGAATATACACTTTGATGAGTTGATCAAAGTATATAGTTTTATTCAGACTTGCGGTGAAGCATGTATTTACAAGAAAGTGAGTGGGAGCACTACAGCCTTTCTGATAAGTATATGTGAATGACATATTTTTGGTCGGAAATGATGTAGAATTTTTCTGGAAAGCATAAAGGAGTGTTTGAAAGGAGTTTTTCAAAGAAAGACCTTAGTGAAAGCTACTTACATATTGGGCATCAAGATATATAGAGATAGATCAAGACGCTTGATAAGACTTTTGATGAGTACATACCTTGATAAGTTTTTGAAGAAGTTCAAAATGGATCAGTCAAAGAAGGAGTTATTGCCTGAGTTGTAAGGTATGAAGTTGAGTAAGACTCAAAACCCAACCACGACAGAAAATAGAAAGAGAATGAAAGTCATTCCCTATGCCTCAGTCATAGGTTCTATGAAGTATGTTATGTTGTGTACCAGACCTATTGTGTATCTTGCCATGAGTTTGGCAAGGGAGTACAATAGTGATCCAGGAGTAGATCAATGGACAGCGGTCAAAATTATCCTTAGAAAACTAAAGAAATATTTCTCGATTATGGAGGTGATAAAGAGTTCGTCGTAAAGAGTTACGTCAATGCAAGCTTTGACACCGATCTAGATGACTCTGAGTCTCGATCTAGATACATATTGAAAGTGGGAGCAATTAGCTAGAGTAGCTCCATGCAGAGCATTGTAGACATAAAAATTTGCAAAATACATACGGATCTGAATGTGGCAGACCCATAGACTAAAACTTATCTCACAAGCAAAACATGATCACACCTTATTACTCTTGGGTGTTAATCACATAGGGATGTGAAACTAGATTATTGACACTAGTAAACCCTTTGAGTGTTGGTCACATGGCGATGTGAACTATGGGTGCTAATCACATAAATATGTGAACTATTGGTGTTAAATCACATGGCAATGCGAACTAGATTATTGACTCGAGTGCAAGTGGGAGACTGAAGGAAATATGCCCTAGAGGCAATAACAAAGTTCTTATTTTATTTCCTTATATCATGATAAATGTTTATTATTCATGCTAGAATTGTATTAAACGGAAACTTGGTACATGTGAATACATAGACAAACAGAGTGTCCCTAGTATGCCTCTACTTGACTAGCTCGTTAATCAAAGATGGTTAAGTTTCCTAGCCATAGACATGTGTTGTCATTTGATGAACGAGATCACATCATTAGAGAATGATGTGATGGACAAGACCCATCCGTTAGCTTAGCATAACGATCATTAAGTTTTATTGCTATTGCTTTCTTCATGACTTATACATATTCTTCTGACTATGAGATAATGCAACTCCCGAATACCGGAGGAACACCTTGCTATCAAACGTCACAATGTAACTGGGTGATTATAAAGATGCTCTGTAGGTGTCTCCGAAGGTGTTTGTTGGGTTGGCACAGATCGAGATTAGGATTTGTTACTCCGTGTATCAGAGAGGTATATCTGCGCCCTCTCGGTAAAGCTCATCACTATAAGCCTTGCAAGCAATGTGACTAATGAGTTAGTTGTGGGATGATGCATTACGGAACGAGTAAAGAGACTTGCCGATAACGAGATTGAACTAGGTATGATGATACCGACGATCGAATCTCGGGCAAGTAACATACTGATGACAAAGGGAATAACGTATGTTGTTATGCGGTTTGACCGATAAAGATCTTCGTAGAATATGTAGGAGCCAATATGAGCATCCAGGTTCTGCTATTGGTTATTGATCGGAAATGTGTCTCGGTCATGTCTACATAGTTCTCGAACCCGTAGGGTCCGCATGCTTAACGTTCGATGACAATTTGTATTATGAGTTATCTGATTTGATCACCGAAGTTTGTTCGGAGTCCCGGATGAGACCACGGACATGACGAGGAGTCTCGAAATGGTCGAGACATAAATGATATATTGGCCGATGTTATTCGGACACCGGATGAGTTCCGAGAGGTACCGGGTAATGGAGTGCCGGAGGGTTATCGGAAACCCCGGGGCAACTAATGGGCCTTAGTGGAGCGAGAGGAGGGTCGCAAGGGGCTGGCCGCCGCCCCTTCCTTGGCAGTCCGAATTGGAATAGGGGAAGGGGGCGGCACCCCGCTTTCCTTCCCCTCTACCTGTCCCTTCTTTCTTCCCCCTTCCACCAAGTGGAATCCTACTAGGACTTGTAGTCCTAGTAGGACTCCTCTCTCTGGCACGCCCTACAGGGGCCGGCCGGCCTCCCCCTCCACTCCTTTATATATGGGGGCAAGGGGCACCCTAGAGCACAACAACATACAATCTCTTAGCCGTGTGTGGTGCCCCCCTCCATAGTTTAACACCTCGGTCATATCATCATAGTGCTTAGGCGAAGCCCTACGCGGGTAACTTCATCATCACCGTCACCATGCCATCATGTTAACAGAACTCTCCCTTGTCCTCAACTGGATCAAGAGCTCGAGGGACATTATCGTGTTGAACGTGTGCTGAACACAGAGATGCCGTACGTTCGGTACTTGGATCGGTTGGACCGTGAAGACGTTCGACTACATCAACCGCATTACTAAACTCTTCCTCTTTTGGTCTACGAGGGTATGTGGACACACTCTCTCGTCTCGTTGCTATGCATTTCCTAGATAGATCTTGCGTGATCGTAGGAAATTTTTTGAAATACTGCATTCCCCAACACATAAAAGGCCATCCTCCAGAAAGGTAAGCATTTGGGCATGTCCGGTTTCATTTAGCTTAGTTTCAAGGAAAAGTGGATAAAGCTGTAGCGAAGACCAATTAAATAGAGCAAAGAAAATCACATGGATTTAGAAATTAGATCATTGTGGAGCTCAATCGAAAGGTGAGATTGATGATTTCAACCCGTTAGATTCTGTCAAATCATAGGTTTATTTATCCGACTAATTAGATTTTTTATTTTGGCATGAATTTCCTCCTCAAATTTAGCTATCCTACTGGTCCTTTCCAAATCCTTATATATTGTATGCAGGAACTAAAGATATGTAGCTGAACACACAACCGGATCCTCTTATTGTTTATTGTCCATAAAGTGTCGTATGCAAGTACCCTATTAATTTTGTTGTTACTATGCAAGTACCCTATTAATTTTGTTGTTATAAACTTGTGGGATTATGGCTCTTTCCTCGTGAAGGTAAGCTTCTCCGGTTGATCCATTTATATACTTGTCATATCTTAATTCGGTAACTATGTTTATTTTTCATTGCTTTTCAGAGTATTTCGGGAAGTAAGACCTCAAATCTCTCCGGTTCATCGGCTTAGGTGTCCTGCCCTCTCGGAAGGGATGTGATGGAGATGGCGCACATGAATTTTCCTAATGATGTGATTGTTCAGGTAATTTTCCAATCATTCTGCAATTATTGTTGTTTTATTTATTTATTGTTGAGGGACATTTGTATTTTGAAAGATGTTCTTTGCATTTAAAGAATGTTGACATCTTCAGGGTTATGCAATCATCTCCTGGGGTTAGTCTCCCTTGACTAGGTGTACTCATGTGATGAAACATTTCTTGGCTTAATGTGTACTATCAAATTGGCGCCTTTTAGACTTGTTTCCTCTCTGTTGCTAATTAATTGTTGTTTGATACATACCTTCGCATGGAAATTCACAATGGGTACATCTCGACCGTGAATTTTATATTCATTGTTCATTTGCCATGTCTGACACATGACAAGTTTTATCAACTCTTCTTGATGTTGCCTCTGGATCTTAGTAACTCTGTAACTCTTCCTTCCTACATCTAAGTTGCGGCTTCATTGAAGAACCTTCACCTATACAAGTTTTAGTTTCCTTTTGCTAAGTATCATCTTGCTCAGTCCTTTCCCTTCTTATGCTCACAACAGTACAACATCTATAACTGCATATCCGAACTAACATATTTCTTTGTTCTTGATTTGAACTAACGCAAAGGATACAAAATACATAGTTTCTTAACTCGGTGTTTAGTTTCTGAATGTTTGACTCGGAACTTGTAATTATTTTTCATGCTCGTGCATGCATTCAGTTTCAGAAAGAGAAGGCCAATAAGATGTTGCCATGTTAAATATGGATAGCTCATTCAATCAATGAAAAGTCAACCGGAGAATTTCACAACCAACTAAAGGCCCATGTAGTTCCAGTAGAGACATCACATAGGTAAGAAAATAACTTAGAAATGTTTCAGATTGTTTTCTTTTTCTTTTCAAAATGGGAGAGATCTCTGAGTCAGTAATTATAGTTGAACTTGTGGACAGAGGAAAATGCCGAGTACAATTTTGGATTCCTACTTTTCTATATCGCTTGATGCCCATGTTCTATTTCATTGTGAAATTTACCATACAAAAGGAGGTTAATTTTACACCTTCTCTTTGTCACTTCTACATTTATTTGTTCAATTCAAAAGTGCCAGACTTGGGTATGATTTTAGTGATCATACTATGCAGTTGTTTCCAATGACTGGTTCTTCTCCATGTGTAAATTGGTCTTTGAAAAGTTTCAAATTTTCCGTCACAATGCAGACTTAGGAAATAATTGTTCCCTTTTAATTAATTTATATATCTTGTACCAATTTTAAATTGTTTTCGTCCATCTCAGAAAACACTAGAATCTCTACTCCCAAAGAGGGAGTCCATAGTCTGTTTCGTTTCGTTAGCCCCATCGCTTCGTATGTCCCCATTCCTCTCTCGTTCCTACACCACGTGCACGCGCTGGAAGGTGGGTCTCTCTGAAATCCAGTTACACTTTTCTTATTGCATCATCCTCCTGATTGCACCCCCACACACCCCGATCCAATTCTCTCCGCCTTCTTCCCAAATGTTCGTGCAGGTTGACGCTGCCTTTGGTCGAGCCCTCACCTTCGCCGACCTCCTCTCCGCAATGGTTGCTACCGCCCCCTGCGCTGGCCTACCATCCGTGCCGACGGACGTCCTCCTCCTCTTCGCACTTTGCGCCCAACTGCGTCGGCTAGCACCAACAACCTTCTCCCTAGCCTATGTGCCATCGGCCACCTCACGACCCTCTTTCTTAGCACCACGCTGTCCAACTCCTCCTGTATGGCCGCTTGTAGGCCTAAACCCAGATCAAACTTCCTCTCCTCACCTCAACTAGGCTCTCCCATCGCTTATCCCGGCGAGGTTTGCGACTAGCCGCAGAGCTTTTATCCTCTAATGATGTTGTGCATGTCATGGTGATATTTGCCCAGGTGTCCATGCGGAACTCGGTAGAGATGGTGCCGCTGCGAAACCGAAAAGTTCCTTCCTAGCTCAAGCTCCTTGGCACCCTGCACTCAGGAGAGATGTACATGACTTGGCTGGCGGGTGCTGTTTTTACGGTGACGATGACATTCTTTAGAAAATCAACCAGATGGGCTCGAAAGTGCCATTCTGCTCCCGAGCTCATTTGAGCTCAGTGAACAGTAATCGAAAAAAATAAAAAAATTCAAAAAATCCAAATTATTTTGGGAGAAACATTGACAAAAGTTTTAAGTGCTTGCAAAAATTCATCATGAAATCACATTCCTAAGGCATGGCGAAAAAACAAATTCAGTGCTCCAAAATGCTTTTGAAAGTAGCTTTTTCAGAGTACTGATTTTGTTTTTTTTTGCCACGCCTTCTAGAAATGTGATTTCATGACGAATTTTTGCAAGCACTTAGAACTTTTGTCAATATTTCTCCCAAAAAAAATTGAAATTTTTTGAATTTTTTTGATTTAGTTTTGATTTTACTGTTCACCCGAGCTCATTTGAGCTCGGGTGCAGAAACTCCGCGTCTAGATGGGCTTTGCATTTCAGGATGTGGGAAGGAGTTGTTACGATATTTGTCAACACAAGGGAGCGGGTATCGACGCCACATCAGGAAGGACCTGTTGTCCCCACAGGCGGCATCTCAGGTTCATATAAAGCAACCAAACTGCCGCTTTTGGGATGACCCATGGCTCGACGGGTAGTCCATCCTTGACCGTGCTCCCGCTCTCGCTGCCACTATCCCCAGGCAGACTCGCCGCACACGCACGGTCACCGAGGCGCTCACGGATCGCTGCTAGGTCTCTGACATCCAGGGTGCCCTCGGCCCCGCCGCGGCTGTGGAGTACGTCGAGCTATGGTGCCGTCTTCGTCACGTCGTGCTCTCCCCACGCCCCGACATCCTAAGCTGGCGCTGTACGGACAATGGCGTCTATTCTGCCTCCTCCTGTTATAATGCGTTGTTCCTGGGCTCTACCTCCTCGGAGTACTGGCGCCTCGCATGGCAAACCGGCTCCCCCACCTCGATCCAATTCTTCATTTGTCTCGCCTCTCTGAACCGATGCTGGACAACGGACAGACTTGCTCGCCGAGGCCTGCCACACGAACCGGCATGCGTTTTCTGCTCACAAGAACCCGAGACGCTGCACCACATCCTTGTGGGATGCATCTTCGCGTGCATCACCTGCCATGAGATCGTCTCATGGTGCTCCCCCACAACCGCTCCCCCCGATGGCTCCTTGAGCTACTTTGCCTGGCTCTCTACTGCCATGCAACTCACTCCCACCTCTCGTCGCCGAGGTTAGCCACTGTTCCCGCCCTCACGGCCTGGTCGCTTTGGAGGCACCGGAACGCGATCATCTTCGATAAAATTGCACCTTCAGCCGCCGCACTCATCTCGGCCATCAAAGACAGCTCGCTCCTGGGTCACGGCAGGAGCCAGAGGGATGAACACATGCAATCTTGTAACCTGATTCCGTTGCTTTGGGGTTGAGCATCCCCTTTTCTTCTGCTCTCCTTGGGTCCTAGTCTCGCCATTCGTGTGTACGATCATGGCCCAACCCCTATACTTTTTCCTCCCCTCCTATCAATGCAATGATACACTACCTTAGCGTATTTGAGAAAAAAAGGATGCTTCACTGTATGAGGAATTGAGGATGCATTGGTCCTTTGTGAGCTTCTTCTCCTTTGGTCAGTCATCATGTATGGGGCAGCAGAGTCAGACAGATTGCATCAATCAGTATTCTGCACTTGAATTTCAAGGGTCATCTTGGTTAATTTTCCTGGATTGTTCTTCATGTTGTGCATGTGCCTCTTGTACTGGACTTTTCTGGATTTGATAAGGTAACATTACTTGTTTATTAGTTATTGCATTTGCTGGTACAAATAAGTGAACAAAATAATTTTTTGTTACATGATATAGTGTGTGCTGTGTAAACAACCGAGCAACCATATTCAACAAGGGCTGAGAATTCAACGAGTTTTACACAGCCTGAATAGGTGCATGCAAATAATTGTTCTTCTTTGTATGTATGTTGCACATGATATAATACTCAAAAGGTATATTTCTATATATGTTCAGTTTTGCAGAATATGAGAGAGATGGAGATGGATTCTGCCGTCATTCAGAAAGAATCCATTGGGTTCCCGGGTTGGGGTCATTGGAAGGGGACAAGAATTCACCAAGTTTTATACAACAAAAAGATGTGCAAGTGATGATATCCTACAACAAACCAAAAAATGCAAATATAAACGTTATCGCATAACCTTTTTACTTTCATAATGATTAAAGTTCTTTCCTTCCATCAAATTGTTTCCTGTATTTAACTAATTTAGCTCATTTTTTGTATTATAACTACGGACTATGTCTTTATCCCTAGAGAAATTAGGGTCATCGAATCAATCATGTCCGTGATACGTCTCCGTCGTATCTACTTTTCCAAACACTTTTGCCCTTATTTTGGACTCTAACTTGCATGATTTGAATGGAACTAACCCAGAGTGACGATGTTTTCAGCAGAATTGCCATGGTGTTATTTATGTGCAGAAACAAAAGTTCTCGGAATGACCTGAAACTCCAAGAAACTTATTTTTGGAAAATATTAAAAATACTGGAAGAAGAATCCACGTCAGGGGGGCCTCCACCTGTCCACAAGGGTGGGGGCGCGCCTACCCCCCTGGGCGCGCTCCCTTGCCTCGTGGGCCCCCTGTTGCTCCACTGACCTCAACTCCAACTCCATATATTCGTGTTCGGGGAGAAAAAAAACAGAGAGAAGGATTCATCGCGTTTTATGATACGGAGCCGCCGCCAAGCCCTAAAACCTCTCGGGAGGGCTGATTTGGAGTCCGTTTGGGGCTCCGGAGAGGGGAATCTGTCACCGTCGTCATCATCAACCATCCTCCATCACCAATTTCATGATGCTCACCGTCGTGCATGAGTAATTCCATCGTAGGCTTGCTGGACGGTTGAAAGAACATGTGGTGCCCCCATGTGTGGGTTTTGTAACTGATGACAATCTCTATGAACTAACAATTTCCTTGAGTTATATTTGAAGGATTTGTCCATAGGATTGTCTTGAAGTCCATGTGTTGGTTTCAAGGAGTTTATGAGATGGCCAAAGTTCTTTTCAAGGAGTTTATGAGATGGCCAAAGTGTTTTTCAAGGAATTATCCAAAGATTGGTCATGTGAGAGTTGAGCTTATTGCAAGCATGTCTTGAAGAAGATTGTGTGAACATTCAAGTTTACCTTCAAGACATCATCCTAGTGAAGAGAGTTGAAAATATTCAAGGTTGATCAAGACTAAGTACAGAGAGTGATTCAAGTTGATCAACACACAAAGCGCACAAGTTGTACCGAGAGGGACCAAGTGATCCCATAGTATGGTAAGCATTGTCCATTATGCTTTGTGTACTAACCCATGGTCTACGTGAGAGTTCTTTGTGGGGTTAAGTATGTTTCCATGGTCTTGCGTCAAGAGGAAGATCTCATACATCCCATGGAGGATGGCCTCAAGTGGTCATCGTCATCAAGTTTGTAGTGTGCAAGTTCAAGTGGAGCAACACGAAGAGTGGCTCACCCATAATGGAGTATGGGGGAGCAATCAAGCTTGAAGCTTGTCGTCCATTGTGGTGTCAATGGAATTGTGAAGATGTGCCGAAGAGTGGCTCACCCATAGTGGAGTATGGGGGAGCAATCAACTAGTCTTCATCGAGCCAACACAATCAAGAAAGGTGGTCCAACTTGAGGAAGTCAAGATCATCATCATCTAGCTCAAGTGGACTATGTGCAAGGCAAAGGTTTGCCCTTGATAGGTTTTATATTTTACCGGTCTCATAGTGATAGTTGGGAGACCGGGTTGTAGGATCCATTGTCGTACTATCAAGGGGGGCTCTCTAGTGAGTAGCTTGATTGTATCGTTCATCGAGAGCTCAAACCATTGCATCCTTGCATCATCTCTCTTGGTTCTTGTTTGGTTCTTCTCCTTTTGAGATTTGGATCTCATGGTCATCTTCTTAACAAGCTCGAGTTCATGAAAAACCGATTTCATATGCATCTTCATTTGTGTTTTCGGTGTTGGAGTTTTTACCGGTCTTATTTAAGAAAGGGTTCTCACCATTTTATTTTGGGTATTTTCTCAATTGCTTTTTCTTGATATTTCTATCAAGATTGTGTTTTCTCTTGTCCTTAGCTTTCCAACAAACTTGATTTTGAATTCGGAGCTTGTATGCGAAAGTTGTGACTGTTTTGATATTGCCTGTTTTACATAGAGAGGTTGTACCGCCCCATAGAGAGGTTGTACCGGTTGACAGAGCGGTTGTACCGCTCCAGAACTGGTCCAAAGGTTGTACCGGCCATGTACCGCTCTACCGCCGGACTAGTTTCTGTTGTGGTGCGGTTGTTGGGCGGTTGTGGGCCGGTTGTACCGCTTATTGCCTGTTACTGGTTGTACCGGTGCTCATAGCGGTTGTACCGCTCCTATGTTATTCTACACATAATGGGCAGATTCGTGAGGACCTATTTAAGGGGGTCTTCTTCCCCAATGGTTCCCTATCTCTTGAGCTTGTTTTTTCCCCATTATTGACCTTCTTTGAGCTTGCTAACTCTCAATCCCTACATGGATTCTTGCTAGTTTTTGAGGGAAAAAGAGAGAGGAGATCTAGATCCACACTTCCACCAATCACTTTCTCCTCTATGTGAGGGGAACCCCTTGGATCTAGATCTTGGAGTTCTTGGTGTTCTCCTTCTTGTTCTTCCTCTCATTTTCCTCCCTAGCATTAGTTGCTTTGGTGGGATTTGGAAGAGAAGGACTTGGGCACTCCGTGTGCCCTTGCCATTGCATTTGGTGCATAGTTTTGAGTTCTCCACGGTGACACATGGAAGTTACAAGTTGAGAAGCTTATTACTCTTGGGTGCTTGGTACCCTTGAGCTTGTTCCTCTTGGGTGCTTGGGCGCCCTAGACGGTTGGTGGTGTTCGGAGCTCAATCATTGTGGTGTAAAGCTCCGGGAAAGCGCCGGGGTCTCCAATTAGGTTGTGGAGATCGCCCCAAGCAATTTGACGGGTTTTGGTGACCGTCCCCAAGGGTTACCAAAGTGTACGGGTTCGGTGACCGCCCCCAAGGGTTGCCATTTTTACGGGTTCGGTGACCTCCCTCAAGGGTCCCTTAGTGGAATCACGGCATCTTGCATTGTGCGAGGGCGTGAGGAGATTACGATGGCCCTAGTGGCTTCTTGGGGAGCATTGTGCCTCCACATCGCTCCAAACGAAGATTAGCATCCGCAAGGGTGTGAACTTCGGGATACATCGTTGTCTCCACGTGCCTCAGTTATCTCTTACCCGAGCCCTTTACTTATGCACTTTACTTTGTGATAGTCATATTGTTTCTTGTCATATATCTTGCTATCACTTAGTTGTTTATCTTGCTTAGCATAAGTTGTTGGTGCACATAGGTGCACCTAGTTGTTGTAGGTTTTGTGCTTGACAAATTAACCGCTAGGTTTATTCCGCATTTGTTCAAGCCTAAACCGCCTATTCACCCCCCCCCCTCTAGGCGACATCCATGATCTTTCAATTGGTATCAGAGCCTCGTCTCTCTTTGTTAGGCTTAGCCGCCTAGAGAGTAAAGATGTCGACTAGGGGATTAGGCTCTGACACTCTTAGTTTCGATGGCACAAATTTTGATGTTTGGATAATTCGCATACTTAATCTCTTTAGGGTAATGGACCCAAATTTAGAGCGAATTGTAGATATGGGTTTTTCTCCTCCAAAGGATCCCCAAAGATTATCTTTAGAGGATGAGAAAAACTCTTATCTCAATGCCCAAGCTTCTAATGTGCTTTTCGTTGCTTTGAGCAATGTAGTTATATTTCAACTCATGCCGTTCCGGGATGCTCATGAGTTGTTGACAAAGCTTCAAGATAAATATGGCATGTCCAAGATTTGTGGGGATGATTGTTCTCCCTCCACCTCCGGCCGTATTGTGTTCTCAACTTCTTCTACTTCACCTACATGTGGTTTTCCACAAGGTAATGAAATGGTGAGTAGTGTTGGTCATTGCAATGATGATAGTATGCTTATTGTGGATGATCCTTCATCAATATCTTATTGCAATGCATCTTCTTTGCACTTTAACACTTCGAGCACCCTACATGTTTCTCATGCTTGTGTTGATAGTCCGTACATAACTTGTAGAAATTGCTTGACTAAATCTCATGATGATATGCTTGCTATATCTTGTTGCCATGATAAAAATGCTTGTATTTCCTCGAGTTGTTGTGCTAACAATGTAGAGGAAACCCAACACTCCATGGAACAAGATGTGGTTTTAAATGGTGCTTCAAGGGATCCTACATCATCATCTATTGTGGTTTGCCTTATGGCCAAGGCTTCAAAGGTATCTCCTACCTTGAACCCCAATATGTCTCTTGTTGATGATGTTGATGCTAATAATGATGAGGATAATGATGAAGAGAATGATAATGTTGCCTCCTTAAAAATTAAGGGGGGGGGGATGATTTTTAAAGCTCTTCTTAAGAATAAAATTGCTCGTTCCAACTTCATGGAAATCATGTCTATTGCTATTGAGGGCAAGAAATATATTGATGAGTTGGAATCTCGTCTTGAGGAGCATGATGTCACCATTGATAAAATGGAAGGTCATGAGCATGATTACGCTAATGAGATTGCGGACCTCTCTCAAGCTCTTGAACTTGAACAAACCACCAAGGAATCTCTTGAGGAGACTTCTGCTCTAGAATTATCTAGAGTGAAGGAATCTCATGATAGAGCTCTTGAGGTGGCCAATGTTTTTGAAACTAAAAATGCTAAGCTTGAAGTTGCTCATGCTAGACTCATTGAGGATTTTGAGCACCTAGAAAATGGCTCAAGGGTCATCAAGGGTGAGCTCATCAAACTCACCGAGTCTCATGCACAACTTAAAGCCTCATATTCAAAAGAGCTTGTAAAGTTGCCTTCTCCTCTTGCTATTATTGATGATACTTGTGCTACTAACTCTATTACATGTGAAGCATCCATTTTGAAGGAGAATGTTGAGCTACGGGCTCAACTTGAGTTGCTATCTAGCAATTATGGGAAATTGGAAGAAAGCCATGAAAAGCTCTCAAGCTCTCATGATGATCTTCTAGTATCCCATAATGTGTTAAAGATAGCTCATGAGGTCATGCTTCCTAAGGTAACATCTAGTGAGCCTCATGTGGATACTAGCACTACTTCTAGTCAAAATGCTATATTGCCATGTGCTAGTCCTCGTGATTCATCCATGCATAACATTGGTACATCTTGTGATGAATTGCTTTCTGTAGCGACCCGACCTCAGACGATCAAGTCTCTATGTACTTGTGCCATCCCTGGATCAGTATGCTGGCACACACAGTACATCAATGTATATATCAAAGTGCAATCACATGTATAAATAACGTAAAAATGATATATACCTCATATGTCTCAGCGGAAACAACCAACGGGTGTGGAGTCCCATCAACGCCATCGGCAAGTTGAGTGTAGACCGTAACCCTGTATCGTAACTCTTACTCGTCGAAGAAAATATCTGCAACATGATACGTTGCAGCCGTGTAGGTCAGTACATTAAATGTACCGACAAGATCACTGTAAGAAAAACAGATGATAAACTATACTGTATGCAATATGGCTTTGTGGCTCTGTATCTGAGTTTTGTTTGCGTAAAGCTGGTTTTATTTTCCTACAAGAAAGGAATAAATGAAGTCTGTATTATAGAGTTTTCTATCATGACATGGTTCCGCCAACCAATGTCTCATAGCCCAAAATCATCATAAGTTGCCCACAATTAAGTTATCAATCCGGTGTTGAGAGTTCCGAGATAGATCCAAGTCCAGAGGCTCAAATTGTCCGTAAGCGGGGACACGGCTAATCGATTAGGTTTTAACCCTCTGCAGAGGTTTGTACACTTCACTCGCAAGATTCGATCCCTTTTTTTACGTTCTCGCACTTCAGGGTGTTTGAGAACAAGATGACCGAAACATGGTCTTCCGAAGAGTTCCTCTGACCATTGTCCGGTGCTCATCCAATCCTACCGTAGTTCTACATCTGCTAGCACCATCCCAGCCAGAGTCACCACTAAGACCAACCAAGCCAGAGCCCATAGTGACTTGCGGTTGCACAGGTAAGCTTCCGGGCATGAAGTATTCTTCCTTCTCTTTGAGTCTGGGTGAAGCTTTCCGCAAGATGTCATAGCGCTTCTCCATGCATCCCGGCCATCCAGTGGTTTCTCCAGGGTGCCCGTCAACCATCCTTCACCCAGTAGTGTGTATTGAATTCTTGTAGTCTCGAAAACTTGAGGTCTTAGACTTGAGGTCATGACGATGCATTCCTTGCCGATGCCATCATGAAGTTATCGTCATTGACGTAGAGTCCTCCATTCTCACACCACCCTCGTGCACTCATACCAAACCCCGTCTACTATAGCGTAGCATTAAAACTATATAACGTCCCGGACTTGATAACAGGGAGATGGGTTCCTACCTCATGCATTCTACTCAACTACAAGAAATCAATATCACTACTGGAGGGATTATTGAAAGGGTGCCACTACATGCAAAATAAAACATAGGTATGAAAAACATGGTCAAAGTGAACTTGCCTGGTATTACTTGATGAAGATAACAACACTCTCGAAAATAACTTGATAGGACTATACGCAACTCTCCGATGAAATCTATAATAACAAACATGACATTCACATAAGCAAGCATTCTAGCAGGCAAATCTAACAATCAAAAGAAAAACTCAATAAGAAAACCCAATACAAAACAAATAACACATCGAAAGAACTAATAGGGGAAAACTATAAAGAACCTACTAGGAAAACCTTTTGCCTTAACTAAAAAAATAGTTTTGTCCTAAGTAAAACTTAACAAAGAAATACTAAACAAATAATTTTAAGAGAAAATAAAATTTAAATCCACTAAGTTAACAGAAAGTATTTTTCATAAAGTTTTACTAGCAAAAGGAAACACATAAAAAGCTATTTTAAAACTCTAGTTATGCTTAAAACAAAACTAGTAAGAAAAAGAAATAAAACATTTTATTTTTCTGTAAATAAAAGTTCACCCTCTATAACTACAGAAACAAATCTGAAATAAAATAAAACAAAGGTGGAAATAAATTTTAAAATAACTAAAACAACAGAAAACAGCGTCAAGTTAAAAATAACTAGTGTAGTGTTGTTTTTGTGAAAAACAAATTTTAGTAAAATCTATAAATACCCAAATTAATCCTACTGCTAGGCAAGGTCAAAACAAAGCAGTGGCAAAAAGAATCGCCTAAAAATATTAATTCTAGCTCATATTATAGCAAAAATACTAATCTGAGTAAAACCCAAATAAAACCATTTTCAAAACTAAAACATGGTCGAAACTATTTTATACAGAAACTTTAGGAAATTTGCAGACTAGAGCAAAAAGGATCAATCACAAACTCTAAATAAACTAAGAGATATAGAATTTACGAAACTGAAACTTTTCTGTTTTAAAAACAGAAACGAAAACTAAGAAAACGGGTAAGTCTATTGGGCAGGTGCTGAGCGATCTGTAACTAAAAGTCGCTCGGCTGGAACTTAACAGAAACGAAAAAAAACTGATAGCGTGCTAGCTACGTAGCGGGCTGTACAGGGGTGTGCGATCTGAAGCTAAACAATGCTCGGCCGTAAGATCACTAAAACTACTAAAACGTACACGTGCGTTTAATTTAACAGAAGACCGGCGAACTGGTTCGATCTAAACCACAATAAACCGTATACTAAACCGAACCAACCAATCTAAAAAAACCATTCTGAAAAAAAAACTAAAATACTTTGATAGATCTACAGACAGGAAAAAAAAAGGAGGCGAAGGGAGGCGCTTACGGAGAACGTTCAACAGAGAAGTGTACGCGTAGGCAGGGATGTGGATTTCGGCGTGGCGGCGGCTCCGGTCGACGGCGGCGTCGACAGTGATGTCCAGCGGATGCGGTGCGACGAGGGCGTCTGATTTTCTGTTGATGGTGAGACGAGGAGACGTCGGGGTCAAGCAGGCGTCGGCGTAAACTCTCGTGCTTTGCGTGAACTCCAGCGGCGTTGCGAGCTTGAGGTGGTGGCTCCGGTTGAACCTAGGTGCCGAAATCATGTCAAAGAGGTAACTAAGTGCGAGGGGAATCAAAAAACAGAGGGAGGGATCTCAAGGAGGCAATCGATGATGCACTCATCCGACAAAAAAGCTTCGGTGGCCGAGATCGGAATGAAGACGGCGTGTGGTATGGTGGGTTTGGGGCGTGGGTTTTCAAAGGAAATCGGGAGAGGGACTGGCCAGGTATTTATAGGACATATTCTTGGGGTAGGGAGCAGCTTCGGGGATCAGATTCCGGAGATCGCGGACACGGGCGGCATGGCAATCTTCTGTTCTGTTTCTTTCCGTGAGGAGCAAGAAGAAAGAAAAAAACGAGGGAGAGAGAGATCGTGAAAGGGAGGGGTGGCGGCGGCTCGTGGGAGTCCCTCCCGTACATGCGCTAGCCCTAGCGCCAGCACTGGGCTGGGCCGGCCGGTGCGCCTCGCCTGGCCTGGCCTGCGGGTGTTTTTTTTTAATAAAACAGCGAGGAAAAGAAAACAAATAAACTAGAATAAAAAACGTTTTAAATAGGCATACTATGTATCAAAATTCTCATAATAAAATTTCCTAAATCATGAACATATTTCCATGACTAAATAAAATTATTTTTTAAAAAATATATTTTTGCAACAACTCCAAAATGAAAGGGAATTTGAGTTTCAAATAAATTGTCAAACATTGTCTCTGATTTTTTTTTGGAGTGTCATATTCCTCCTCTCATATTTTTTTATCAGAGTATTTTTGACAAGATGCAAACTTAAAATTAGATAAGGATTCAAAATGGATTTTTTTTGGGAAAGTCCTTTTATTCCCTCTCATTTAACTTTCAAAAAGTTTCAAATTTCACTCACTTTCAGTCAATCCGTCACACAACAATAAAACAAACAATCATAAATATTTATTTAATATAACATTCCAAAATTTAGAATTTTGGGATGTTACAAACCTACCACACTTAAAATGAATCTCGTCCTCGAGATTCGTAGAGGCTAGCAAGAAAAGGTTAGGGTTTGGAGGTCTTCCAGCAAATCCATCGACCAGAGAGGTACGACGTGCTACCAACTTAAAAGCAAGGCTATGGTTCTGACAAAATTCATGTACTCCATCCTTTGGGTTGACGGTGTCGGTCTTCTCATATTCTCCGGAATAACTCTTTCACTGGTGCTCTTCCGGTCTGGGCATGACCTTTTTCTCAAAAGCTTGTGTCCTCTCAATTCTGGTGAGGTTCTTCCGAAGAGTGGGTCTTCATATCTGACATGTATGTCGTCAATACTAAGAAACTATCGGAACCTCCTGGCGGTCAACAATTTATGGCTTCTCCTGCAGGAAAATGGTCGGGGTTGAATCTCACCATATATCCTACGATTGGCAACGATTGCCTGCACAGGGGTCCATCGTTCTACCATCCTATGGTTTAAACAAGGTTTGATATCGTCATCTCTCTACTATGGTTAAGTCACTCCAGATTTACCATGCCAAATAGCAAGAGTGAATGATACGAGTAAGTCGGTATGGTGATCAATCCATTCCGCACCCAGATCATTACCTTGTATAAGGTTTAGTGAATCTCGCGTTTTTAACACTCGGTCATTCTCACACGCATTGCAGAATTTCTCTTGTCCTCGAACCGAGTTCAGATATATCCCTTGATTCTGCAAGCTGAACAAAACATCTATCGTTCTTCACAACTCTCAGGTTTTCGTATCCTCCTAAGAAATGTCTGCTGATTAAATCAGTGTTTTCTTCCAAAATATCTTCCTTCAGCAAGAGTGTGCTTGCTTCTTATTAACTCCTGGGCCTATGGGTTATGGGCCCACTTCAATGCGGGTACAGCTTTAACTCATCTTTCGAGTTATTATTGTTCCATATTCCAACATTACACCTCCTTTAAGTCCAGTATAAATTCATTCCTTCATAATCCTAAGGTAACCGGCATATCTGAATAAAACTCATACTCATTTTTTCCAAACTCCACTCTAAGGAATAAATTTTCCTTTCCATAAATTTGGTGGTTTCATAGGGTACTACCACCCTTAAAATGAAATGCACGATTTCATCCATGGACCATATTTCTCATATCCTCGAAAATGGTCAAAAACATTGTTTGTTGAGTAAAAACTCATACAATACAACATATGAAATCATGACACAGTAACTTTATTGATGCATGAATTCATTACAATATCCGAGACTTCCATTACATAAATTCAACTCCATATCCTCATGGAAACAATTGCTTCCTACTATACTTATAACCAATTTCAAAATTCGAACTACTCAGCTCCATCTTTCATCTTGTCAGGACATTTAGTAGCATAATGTCTTACTTCCCTGCATCGAAAACAAATAACTTCCGATAAGTCTTTGGGCTTCTTGAGGATGGTGTCTGTTCTTCGGGTTCTTGGTTTCTTCTCTGGACATTTATTGGCATAGTGGCCTGAGATCTTGCACTTGAAACATGTGATATAACTCAGGTCCTTCTCTGCAGAAATTGGGTTATTCTGGGGATACCTTCGTTTCCTCTTCCTAGGTTTCTCCGTAATGAGCAAAGCTTCTATTCCCTGATGGTCAAACTTCACTTCTACTGTCGGGAAGTCTCCGAGATACTCTTCTCTTTCCTTTGTGCAGTGATGTGAAAAATGTCCTTCTTCTCCACATGAATAGCAGGCTTGGGCAAAAAATCTGTTTAGGCCTTCTCCATCAGGGTCTTTAGCATCTTCCTGTATCATAAGTTCTTCTAAACTTTCCCTGAGGGTTTCTTTCATGGCTTCCTTCCGCTACTTGGTAATTTCTTGTACCTTGGGGTAAATGTGACACTGACTAGGGTAGTGTTTAGTTCCTTCACACAACAAACAAAGTAACTTGCCCAGTCGGGCATTCTTCGGCTGGGTGATTCTCCTCACAATGTGGGCATCCATCCTTGTGTTCCTCCTGGGTGTGTCCTATTTCTCCACATATCTTGCAAGCACAAGTTTGCTTCATTTTACTGTCACCGGGCTTCTGGATAAAATGAGACCTCAATAGAATCGTCTTGAATTATTCCCAAGCATTTGCTCCATTCCATCCTTGTATAACTTGATGTATCTCTCGCCATGTTCCAGCACCTTGTGTGATGCGTTGTAAGATGTATGGAACCATATACTCTCCTTCAATACGGTGCTCCTTCATGCGATCTTCCATGTTCTGTATCCATTGTGCTACCTCTGGTTGTGTCAGAGATCTCGAAAATACAAGTCCATCTTCATTCATCATCTATTGGGTCCAAGTGTTTTTGGGATGAGATACGGAAGATAAGGGGAGATGCACACAATACAAACAATAGTTTTGAAGAAACATGTTTTATTTTATGGTTGTCGGAAAAACATCAAACAAATGACAGGTCACACATCGTCGCATCTAACGTAAGTATATAACAGGGGGTTTGGTCTTCCAAGGATCAAATAAATCTTCGGAGTTTTCCAAAGTCTTCAGATTCTTCTGTTGTTGCAGCTGCACTTCTTCCAACGCATGGAGAAATCCTCTTTAAACTGAAATGACCATCAGTTGTCCGATATCTTGTACTTCTTGGAGCGGCTTCAGTTGATCCTCTGTGTGGTCAAAAGGGAAAGGGGTATATTCTAACTATTTGAGATAAGAGGGGATATTTGATAAAATTAGAAAAGATGAGAAGTAATGGACTACTTTAAAAAGAAGTTTTAGAGATTTCGTATCCTAAAGGATTTTCGATTTCTAGGATCACGTCCTACAGTCAACATGTGCTCTGTTACCATATCTGTAGCGACCCGACCTCAGACGATCAAGTCTATGTGTATTTGTGCCATCCCTGGATCAGTATGCTGGCACACACAGTACATCAATGTATATATCAAAGTGCAATCACATGTATAAATAATGTAAAACTGATATATACCTCATATGTCTCAGCGGAAACAACCAACGGGTGTGGAGTCCCATCAACGCCATCGGCAGGTTGAGTATAGACCGTAACCCTGTATGGTAACTCTTACTCGTCGAAGAAAATATCTGCAACATGATACGTTGCAGTTGTGTAGGTCAGTACATTGAATGTACCGGCAAGATCACTATAAGAAAAATAGATGATAAACTATACTATATGCAATATGGCTTTGTGGCTTTGTATCTGAGTTTTGTTTGCGTAAAGCTAGTTTTATTTTCCTACAACAAAGGAATAAATGAAGTCTGTACTATAGAGTTTTCTATCATGACATGGTTCCGCCAACCGATGTCTCATAGCCCATAATCATCATAAGTTGCCCACAATTAAGTTATCAATCCGGTGTTGAGAGTTCCGAGATAGATCCAAGTCCAGACGCTCAAATTGTCCGTAACCGGGGACACGGCTAATCGATTAGGTTTTAAGCCTCTGCAGAGGTTTGTACACTTTACCCACAAGATTTGATCCCTCTTTTTACGTTCTCGCACTTCAGGGTGTTTGAGAACAAGATGACCGAAACATGGTCTTCCGAAGGGTTCCTCTGACCACTGTCCGGTGCTCATCCAATCCTACCGTATTTCTACATCTGCTAGCACCGTCCCAACCAGAGTCACCACTAAGGCCAACCAAGCCAGAGCCCATAGTGACTTGCGGTTGCACAGGTAAGCTTCCGGGCATGAAGTATTCTTCCGTCTCTTTGAGTCTGGGTGAAGCTTTCCGCAAGATGTCATAGCGCTTCTCCATGCATCCCGGCCATCCACTGGTTTCTCCAGGGTGCCCGTCAACCATCCTTCACCCAGTAGTGTGTATTGAATTCTTGTAGTCCCGAAATCTTGAGGTCTTGAAGTCTTGAGGTCATGACGATGCAGTCCTTGCCGATGCCATTATGAAGTTATCGTCATTGACGTAGAGTCCTCCATTCTCACACCACCCTCGTGCACTCATACCAAACCCCGTCTACTATGGCGTGTCATTAAAGCTATATAACGTCCCGGGCTTGATAACAGGGAGATGGGTTCCTACCTCATGCATTCTACTCAACTACAAGAAATCAATATCACTACTGGAGGGATTATTGAAAGGGTGCCACTACATGCAAAATAAAACATAGGTATAAAAAACATGGTCAAAGTGAACTTGCCTGGTATTACTTGATGAAGATAACAACGCTCTCGAAAATAACTTGATAGGACTATACGCAACTCTCCGATGAAATCTATAATAACAAACATGACATTCACATAAGCAAGCATTCTAGCAGGCAAATCTAACAATCAAAAGAAAAACTCAATAAGAGAACCCAATACAAAACAAATAACACGAAAACTATAAAGAACCTACTAGGAAAACCTTTTGCCTTAACTAAAAAAAATAGTTGTCCTAAGTAAAACTTAACAAAGAAATACTAAACTAATAATTTTAAGGGAAAATAAAATTTAAATCCACTAAGTTAACAGAAAGTATTTTTTCATAAATTTTTACTAGCAAAAGGAAACACATAAAAAGCTATTTTAAAACTCTAGTTATGCTTAAAACAAAACTAGTAAGAAAAAGAAATAAAACATTTTATTTTTTTTAAATAAAAGTTCACCCTCTATAACTATAGAAACAAATCTGAAATAAAATAAAACAGAGGTGGAAGTAAATTTTAAAATAATTAAAACAACAGAAAACAGCGGCAAGTTAAAAATAACTAGCGCAGTGTTGTTTTCGTGAAAAAGTAATTTGAATAAAATCTATAAATACCCAAATTAATCCTACTGCTAGGCAATGTCAAAACAAAGCAGTGGCAAAAAGAATCGCCTAAAAATATTAATTCTAGCCCATATTATAGCAAAAATACTAATCTGAGTAAAACCAAATAAAACCATTTTTCAAAACTAAAACATGGTCGAAACTATTTTATATAGAAACTTTAGGAAATTTGCAGACTAGAGCAAAAAGAATCAATCAAAAACATAAACTAAGAGATATAGAATTTACGAAACTGAAACTTTTCTGATTTAAAAACAGAAACGAAAACTAAAAAAAACGGGTAAGTCTATTGGGCAGGTGCTGAGCAATCTGTAACTAAAAGTCGCTCAGCTGGAACATAATAGAAACGAAAAAAACTGATAGCGTGCTAGCTACGTAGCGGGCTGTACAGGGGTGTGCGATCTGAAGCTAAACAATGCTCGGTCGTAAGATCACTAAAACGTACACGTGCGTTTAATTTAACAGAAGACCGGCGAACCGGTTCGATCTAAACCACAATAAACCGTATACTAAACCGAACCAACCAATCTAAAAAAACCATTCTGAAAAAAAAAACTAAAACGCTTTGATAGATCTACAGACAGGAAAAAAAAGAGGCGAAGGGAGGCGCTTACAGAGAACGTTCAACAGAGAAGTGTACGCGTAGGCAGGGATGTGGACTTCGGCGTGGCGGCGGCTCCGGTCGACGGCGGCGTCGACAGTGATGTCCAGCGGATGCGGTGCGACGAGGGCGTCTGATTTTCTGTTGATGGTGAGACGAGGAGACGTTGGGGTCGAGCTGGAGTCGGCGTAAACTCTCGTGCTTTGCGTGAACTCCAGCGGCGTTGCGAGCTTGAGGTGGTGGCTCCGGTTGAACCTGGGTGCCGAAATCATGTCAAAGAGGTAACAAAGGGCGAGGGGAATCAAAGAACAGACGGAGGGATCTCAAGGAGGCTCGCCGATGATGCACTCATCCGACAAAAAAGCTTCGGTGGCCGAGATCGGAATGAAGACGGCGTGTGGTATGGTGGGTTTGGGGCGTGGGTTTTCAATGGAAATCGGGAGAGGGACTGGCCAGGTATTTATAGGACATATTCTTGGGGTAGGGGGCAGCTTCGGGGATCAGATTTCGGAGATCACGGACACGGGCGGCATGGCAATCTTCTGTTCTGTTTCTTTCCGTGAGGAGCAAGAAGAAAGAAAAAAAGAACGAGGGAGAGAGAGATCGTGAAAGGGAGGGGTGGCGGCGGCTCGTGGGAGTCCCTCCCGTACGTGCGCTAGCCCTAGCGCCAGCACTGGGCTGGGCCGGCCGGTGCGCCTCGCCTGGCCTGGCCTGCGGGTGTTTTTTTTAATAAATCAGCAAGGAAAAGAAAACAAATAAACCAGAATAAAAAACATTTTAAATAGGCATACTATGTATCAAAATTCTCAGAATAAAATTTCCTAAATCATGAACATATTTTCATGACTAAATAAAATAATGTTTTAAAAAATATATTTTTGCAACAACTCCAAAATGAAAGGGAATTTGATTTTCAAATAAATTGTCAAACATTGTCTCTGATTTTTTTTGGAGTGTCATATTCCTCCTCTCATATTTTTTTATCAGAGTATTTTTGACAAGATGCAAACTTAAAATTAGATAAGGATTCAAAATGGAAAAAAATTGGGAAAGTCCTTTTATTCCCTCTCATTTAACTTTCAAAAAGTTTCAAATTTCACTCACTTTCAGTCAATCCATCACAAAACAATAAAACAAACAATCATAAATATTTATTTAATATAACATTCCAAAATTTAGAATTTTGGGATGTTACACTTTCCTTGCCTTGTTGCTCTAACAATGAAGCTTATACTTCCTCTAGTGCTTGTGTTGAGACTAACCATGTAGAGGAAATCAAAGAGCTCAAGGCCCAAGTCACTTCTTTGAAGAAAGACTTGGAAAAGTGTCATGAAGGAAAATCCACACTCAACAATACATTGAGTGTGCAAAAATCCCCCAATGACAAAGGTGGACTTGGATTCAACTCCAATAAGAAGAGGTCCAAGATGAACAAGTAGAAGGGCCAAGAAAAAGTCAAGAATTCGGCCAAGATTGTTTGCTTCAAGTGCAAAATTGAAGGGCATCATGTTAGATCTTGCCCATTGAAGAAGAAGGCCATTAGTGAAAAGCAACAAGGGAAGCGGCCACAAGTTCAATCTCATGCTCAACCACAGGTTGAAGAAAGGCCTCTTCCCAAGAATACTCAAGCTAATGCTTCTCAAGTTGAGAAATCAAGTGAGAAGAAAGTGAAGAGTAGACGTTGCTACTTATGTCGTGAGAAAGGTCACCTCGCTTCTTCATGCACTAGTGGTAACTCATCCAACCCAATTATTGTTGATGATATCTATTCTCTTGGGAAGGATAAGGTTGGTAATGTGTTTGCCAAGTTTGTTGGTACTCAAAGTGGTGTCAAGCAAACAACCATTTGGGTAGCCAAGCCTATTGTGACTAACCTATTAGGACCTAACTTGGTTGGGGACCAACTAGCTCAAACTTGATCAATAGGTGTCTTCGAAGGGCATTGGAGACTTGGCTACATTATGAAGAATTAAGGGGATTTTCATCATTCATATTTTCTCAAGCCACGTCATTCGGATTATCAAGTTTCTATCTTATATCCAATGTTCCTCCTTGCGGTAACTCGTGCTTAAAGTGTTTACATTGATAGTTACTTGCCCCTTTGCATGTTTGGTTTTGTTCCTTGCATGTGTTTGTATATGTTGTGCTTCCAACTTGATTATCTTGAGCAATCAAGTATGTGTGTGTTGGTTTGCACATCATGTACGTGTGTGTCATGCGTTGAGCCTTTTGCATCTTGTTTATATCTTAATTGGCTCGTGTGAGAGATTAATGGAACATCCCATTTTGGGGGAGTAATGTTCTTTGTGCACCTCACAGTCCCACAAATGTGTGTACATGAGGAATACCACCTAGTATTGATGTTGCAAGCTTATCTAATCACTATGTGATATGTCCTCTCATGAGATATCCAAATCCTAAGTAGTCCATTAATTATCTCTTGTTGGATCCTCTTATTGCCTCTTGTTAAGTTTTTATTGGTATCACATTATGGGGGAGTAATATGCTATGTGCATATTACAAGCCTAGAAAATGTGTACATTTGAGATATTGTCACCTAGAATTGATATTGTAAATTATCTTGTTCCTAGGTGGCATGTTAGCTCTACAAGTTGCAATTTGCTTGTGTTTGTTGTGAAGATGATGTTGGATATCCTTGTTATATTTCCAAATACTTCTTGTCTTTTGACAATTTGTACTCACTTATGTGTGGTAGAAATTATTGATCATCTTTACATTGGCCTTTGCTTTTATTTGCCTTATCTCTTACCTAGGATTGTGTCAACTTCCATTGTATTCCATACCACTTGTGGATCTTGTTATTTCCTTGAGATTGTCTAGTGTTTGTATAGATATAGTGAAAGTGGTGATCCCATCTTGTGCTTTTTGTATTCAAATGCAAATTCTCTATAATGCACAATGCTTGGGGGAGCTATCCTATTTTTCTTAGAACGTTCACCTTGTGATCCTTATCAAGTGTGTGTTGGTGGAATGCAAACCGTTTCTTTTTGGTACTTTGTGCCATCACGAAACTTTGTAGAGCACTTGGTTTGTTTGGAACCATTCTCTCTTTTGGGAGTTTGACATCATTCTTTTTTAGTGTGCCAATGGATATCTCATTCCTTGATGTATCGGTTAATGATATCTTCCAAGTGATGGTTTCTCCTTTTGGTATCCTTTTCACTTGATATTCCTTTTTCATTTGGTGTTGGTTCTTGAAAGTCTTTAGCATGCATATTTACTTCATGTATTTTCTTTGGCATGCTTTCTTTCTCTGACCCAATATATAGGGGAAACTCCACCAAGTCTCGAATTGGATGAGATGTGCATGAAATTCATGTCCATATCTATATGCACATATTTATGTGGAGTTTGTCCTATGTATATTGGTGTTTCTAACTCTTTGGTCCCAACGAGTTTGGGTACCACTTTGTTTGTGTTATTGGTCTAGGAACAATTGGAGATGCATTGGATGCTCGGCTCACTCACAAGGGAGGTGGTGTCACCATGTTCTTACTAGAGTCAAGCTAGGATGCTTAATGAACTACTATCTACTACCTTCAATTGGTTTCTACTACATCCTTCCAATGTTAACTCGGTAACAAATATCTTCATATACTTCATGCACACATTTCTTGCTTCAACCTTGTGTAGGTTGCATCTTGGCATGATATTCATTCCATCTTGTGATACTTGTTTCCTTTCTCAAAGCATCTCAACGATGATATCATGTTGCTAGTTGTGATGTCTTTAATGGTTGTGTGGTAGGAATTCATTTATATACAATAAGACCATATGTAGCCATGTGCTATGCTTCCAAGCAAATATCTTATTGGTATATGTCTGACTTCCCTTTGGATATCTTGTTCCTTCTTGTTGTAACTATTTTGGGTGTACATCCTTCTTTGTAGATATATATCATCATGATTTTGTCTACCTAGAACCTTATACACTTGAGAGAAATTACATCTCTAGATGATATCCTTTATTTCACGTCCACCTTGTCTTTGGTGGCTCTGTGAAAGCTTTTGCCTTGAGTGCGTGTCTTATCTCGTTGCATCTTGATGCACTCTTGTGTGGTGAAGATTATTTTCCTCATGCTTGTCTTTACGAGGTTTTGCCATCTTAATTGGTATCCCTTGTCTTGATGAGGCTTTCATCTTCTATCTTCACCATGGGTTGTCGCAAGCCTTGTTGTTAATTCTCATTTTAGTGAGATTGTGAACCCATTTGCTTGTTGGGTGTGTGTGGGGGAGGACATGTGATGCACCATGTATCTCATTTATCCAAGACTATGTTGATGCTTTATGCTCATCCTTATATTACTCTTCTCAAGTGCCTTGTCATGACTCACACACATCATTTTGGTTGAGCCTATTCTTGAGTTGCCTCTTTTACATGTTGATCAACCATTTGTTTGTTGCAAGTGCTAGACTTTGTTTCCTATATGCTCACTTGCACTTGTTGTGAGTTTCTATTGATTTTGGGGGAGCTATGATCCTATTGTGTGTACTCTGTATCCAAATACAAAAATTCTTATGTGTGCACAAATCTGGGGAACTTCTCTAGTTTCTTTAGAACACTCCCTTGATCATATCATAATATCCTTTATTCTTGTGGCTCATAGGATCTTTGGTCTAGTTGGTTCAATTGATATCCTTTGATTGCTTGCTTCAATTGGTATCTTTTGATTGCATGATTGCTTGTTTCTCTCTTTGCTATGTCTTTGTGGCATATCATTCTTTTGCAATCTTTGGGCCTCAATATAGTATGTCTTCCTCCAAGTATTTACCGTTGGATATGTGTATTGCATTCCACTCTCTTGTTGAGAAATACACAATTTATGGAGGAACACTTTTTATATTGGCATTCTAAGCTTTTTGCCCATTTAGGCAATCGATGCCAATGGTGGAGAAGTTTCAGAGAGTTTTGTGGATAAGTTTAGAGAGTTATTTGTTCTTGCTTTGGTTTTGTTCCTAAGCATTTGCATCTCATATTCACATGCATTATTGGTTGTTGCATTTCATGGGGATCCACAATTCCTTATATAAACTCTCTTGAAAGTGATTGTCATCAATTACCAAAATGGGGGAGATTGAAAGGACATGCGGTGCCCCCATGTGTGGTTTTGGTAATTGATGACAATCTCTATGGACTAACAGTCGCCTTGAGTTATATTTGAAGGATTTGTCCATAGGATTTTCTTGAAGTCCATGTGTTGGTTTCAAGGAGTTTATGAGATGGCCAAAGTTCTTTTCAAGGAGTTTATGAGATGGCCAAAGTGCTTTTCAAGGAATTATCCAAAGATTGGTCATGTGAGAGTTGAGCTTATTGCAAGCATGTCTTGAAGAAGAAGATTGTGTGAACATTCAAGTTTACCTTCAAGACATCATCCTAATGAAGAGAGTTGGAAATATCCAAGGTTGATCAAGACTAAGTACAGAGAGTGATTCAAGTTGATCAACACACAAAGCGCACAAGTTGTACCGAGAGGGACCAAGTGATCCCATGGTATGGTAAGCATTGTCCATTACACTTTGTGTATTAACCCATGGTCTACGTGAGAGTTCTTTGTGGGGTTAGGTATGTTTCCATGGTCTTGCGTCAAGAGGAAGATCTCATACAACCCATGGAGGATGACATCAAGTGGTCATCGTCATCAAGTTTGCAGTGTGCAAGTTCAAGTGGAGCAACACGAAGAGTGGCTCACCCATAATGGAGTATGGGGGAGCAATCAAGCTTGAAGCTTGTCGTCCATTGTGGTGTCAATGGAATTGTGAAGATGTGCCAAAGAGTGGCTCACCCATAGTGGAGTATGGGGGAGAAATCAACTAGTCTTCATCGAGCCAACACAATCAAGAAAGGTGGTCCAACTTGAGGAAGTCAAGATCGTCATCATGTAGCTCAAGTGGACTATGTGCAAGGCAAAGGTTTGCCCTTGATAGGTTTTCTATTTTACCGGTCTCATAGTGGTAGTTGGGAGACCAGGTTGTAGGATCCATTGTCGTACTATCAAGGGGGGCTCTCTAGTGAGTAGCTTGATCATATCGTTCGTCGAGAGCTCAAACCATTGCATCCTTGCATCATATCTCTTGGTTCTTGTTTGGTTCTTCTCCTTTTGAGATTTGGATCTCATGGTCATCTTCTTGACAAGCTCGAGTTCATCGAAAACCGATTTCATATGCATCTTCTTTTGTGTTTTCGGTGTTGGAGTTTTTACCAGTCTTATTTGAGAAAGGGTTCTCACCATTTTATTTTGGGTATTTTCTCAATTGCTTTTTCTTGATATTTCTATCAAGATTGTGTTTGCTCTTGTCCTTAGCTTTCCAACAAACTTGATTTCGTCGAATTCGGAGCTTGTGCGAAAGTTGTGGCTGTTTTGATATTTCCTAATTTACATAGAGAGGTTGTACCGCCCCATAGAGAGGCTGTACCGGTTGACGGAGTGGTTGTACCACTCCAGAACTGGTCCAGAGGTTGTACCGGCCATATACCGCTCTATCACCGGACTAGTTTCTGTTGTGGTGCGGTTGTTGGGCGGTTGTGGGCCGGTTGTACCGCTTATTGCCTGTTACCAGTTGTACCGGTGCTCATAGCGGTTGTACCGCTCCTATGTTATTCTGCACATAACGGGCAGATTCGTGAGGACCTATTTAAGGGGGTCTTCTTCCCCAATGGTTACCTATCTCTTGATCTCGTTTTTGCCCCCATTATTGACCTTCTTTGAGCTTGCTAACTCTCAATCCCTCCATGGATTCTTGCTAGTTTTTGAGGGGAAAAGAGAGAGGAGATCTAGATCTACACTTCCACCAATCACTTTCTCCTCTATGTGAGGGGAACCCCTTGGATCTTGATCTTGGAGTTCTTGGTGTTCTCCTTCTTGTTCTTCCTCTCATTTTCCTCCATAGCATTAGTTGCTTTGGTGGGATTTGGGAGAGAAGGACTTGGGCACTCCGTGTGCCCTTGCCATTGCATTTGGTGCATAGGTTTGAGTTCTCCACGGTGATACGTGGAAGTTACAAGTTGAGAAGCTTATTACTCTTGGGTGCTTGGTACCCTTGAGCTTGTTCCTCTTGGGTGCTTGGGCGCCCTAGACGGTTGGTGGTGTTCGGAGCTCAATCATTGTGGTGTAAAGCTCCGGGCAAGCGCCGGGGTCTCCGATTAGGTTGTGGAGATCGCCCCGAGCAATTTGACGGGTTTCGGTGACCGCCCCCAAGGGTTGCCAAAGTGTACGGGTTCGGTGACCGCCCCCAAGGGTTGCCAAAGTGTACGGGTTCGGTGACCGACCCCAAGGGTTGCCATTTGTACGGGTTCGGTGACCGCCCTCAAGGGTCCCTTAGTGGAATCACGGCATCTTGTATTGTTCAAGGGCGTGAGGAGATTACGGTGTCCCTAGTGGCTTCTTGGGGAGCATTGTGCCTCCACACCGCTCCAAACGGAGATTAGCATCCGCAAGGGTGTGAACTTCGGGATACATCGTTGTCTCCACGTGCCTCGGTTATCTCTTACCGAGCCCTTTACTTTGTGGTAGCCATATTGTTTCTTCTCATATATCTTGCTATCACTTAGTTGTTTATCTTGCTTAGCATAAGTTGTTGGTGCACATAGGTGAGCCTAGTTGTTGTAGGTTTTGTGCTTGACAAATTAACCGCTAGGTTTATTTCGCATTTGTTCAAGCCTAAACCGTAATTATTTTAAAGCGCCTATTCACCCCCCACCATCCAGGGGGCATCCACGATCTTTCAACAGTGATGGGTTGGATGAGATTTATCATGTAATCGAGTTAGTTTTGTTAGGGTTTGATCCCTAGTATCCACTATGTTCTGAGATTGATGTTGCTATGACTTTGCTATGCTTAATGCTTGTCACTAGGGCCCGAGTGCCATGATTTCATATCTGAACCTATTATGTTTTCGTGAATATATGTGAGTTCTTGATCCTATCTTGCAAGTCTATAGTCACCTACTATGTGTTATGATCCGGCAACCCCGAAGTGACAATAATCGGGACCACTCCCGGTGATGACCATAGTTTGAGGAGTTCATGTATTCACTATGTGTTAATGCTTTGGTCCGGTAATCTATTAAAAGGAGGCCTTAATATCCCTTAGTTTCCATTAGGACCCTGCTGCCACGGGAGGGTAGGACAAAAGATGCCATGCAAGTTCTTTTCCATAAGCACGTATGACTATATTCGGAATACATGCCTACATTACATTGATGAATTGGATCTAGTTCTGTGTCACCCTATGTTATGACTGTTACATGATGAACCACATCCAGCATAATTCTCCGTCACCGATCCAATGCCTACGAGCTTTTCACATATTGTTCTTCACTTATTTACTTTTCCATTGCTACTGTTACAATCACTACAAAACCCAAAAATATTACTTTTGCTACCGTTACCGTTACTTCCATATTACTTTGCTACTAAATACTTTGCTGCAGATATTAAGTTATCCAGGTGTGGTTGAATTGACAACTCAACTGCTAATACTTGAGAATATTCTTTGGCTCCCCTTGTGTCGAATCAATAAACTTGGGTTGAATACTCTACCCTCGAAAACTGTTGTGATCCCCTATACTTGTGGGTTATCAAGACCATTTTCTGGCGCCGTTGCCGGGGAGCATAGCTCTATTCTTTGAGTCACTTGGGATTTATATCTGCTGGTCTTATGAGGAACTTGAAAGACGATAAAACAAAAATTTATCCCTCAACTACGAGGGGAGGTAAGGAACTGCCATCTAGCTCTGCACTTGATTCACCTTCTGTTTTGAGTAAGCTTGCGACACCTAAACCTGCTTCTGCTATTAATTCTGATATGTCGCATGTTATTGATGATGCCACTTATGCTATGCATGATACTTATGATGAAAATACTTCTATGCTTGATACTACTGTGCCACTTGGTGAATTTCTTGATGAACAACTTGCTAGGGCTAGAGAGAATGAAAGTATTGAAACTGATAATATTGATGATAGTGATGATGAAGACTCTCCCCCTAATAAATATGAATTACCTGTTGTTCCTGAGGGTTATGTTATGGATGAAGAAGCTGCTAGAGCTATTTTAGCTTGCAATGATAGATATGATCTTAAGAAGTTATTAGCTAAATGGAAGCAGCAATCTCTTAATGCTAGAATGAAACCTGACCCTGCTTTTGCTACTTCACCTATCTGTGTTACTGATAAGGATTATGAATTCTCTGTTGATCCTGATATAATTACTTTGGTTGAATCTGATCCTTTTTATGGCTATGAATCTGAAACTGTTGTGGCACATCTTACTAAATTAAATGATATAGCCACCCTGTTCACTAATGATGAGAGAGCTCGCTACTTTTATATCCTTAAAATATTTCCGTTCTCATTAAAGGGTGATGCTAAGATATGGTTTAATTCTCTTGATCCTGGTTGTGTGTGTAGTCCCTAGGATATGATTTATTACTTCTCTGCTAAATATTTCCCTGCTCATAAGAAACAAGTTGCTTTAAGGGATATATACAACTTTGTGCAAACTGAAGAAGAGAGTATCCCACAAGCTTGGGGGAGGCTTCTCCAATTACATAATGCTTTGCCTGATCATCCTCTTAAGAAAAATGAAATATTTTGTATCTTTTATAATGGACTAACCGATGCTTCCAGAGATTACCTGGATAGTTGTGCTGGTTCTGTTTTGAGGGAAAGGACACCGGATGAAGCTGATATTCTATTGAATAATATGTTGACAAATGAAAATAATTGGACACTTCCTGAGCCAACTCCTGAGTCTATTCCTAAACCAACTTCGAAGAAGAGGGGTGTTCTATTTCTCAGTCCTGAAGATATGCAAGAGGCAAAGAAATCTATGAAAGAAAAAGGTATTAAAGCTGAAGATGTTAAGAATTTACCTCCTATTGAATAAATACATGGTCTAAATTCATCGCGTGTTGAAGAAACATATGATCTTAATCCTTCACCTATTTAAGAAACTCATGGTCTTGATAACACGACACATGTAGTAAAGGTAAATTCTCTCTATAGATATGATAAAGCTGAAATCCCTCCTACTAAGTTTGCTAGCCAATGTTTGGATGAGTTTGATAACTTTATGGTTAAGCAAGAAGATTTTAATGCTTATTTTGCTAGACAATTGAAACAAAATGCTTATATGATTGAACACTTGGGTGATTATATGTCTAGAGTTAAAGGTGAACTTAAACCCATTAGTAAACATGCTTCTATGGTTACCACTCAAGTAGAACAAGTACTTAAAGCTCAAAATGATTTGCTCAATGAATTGAATGGTAAGAATAATGACTATGCTGTTAGAGTGGCTACTAGAACTGGTAAAATGATTCAGGAACCTTTGTATCCTGAAGGCCATCCTAAGAGAATTGAGCAAGATTCTCAGAGAAGTAATTTAGATGCACCTAGACCATCTAAAAAGAAGAAAAAGAAAAATGATAGCACTTTGCTTGCTTCTAGCGAACCTATTGCTGAACCACCCGAGAATCCAAATGATATTTCTATTTCTGATGCTGAAACACAATCTGGTAATGAACATGAACCTAATGAAAATGTTAATGATAATGTTCATGATGATGCTCAACCTAGTAATGATAATGATGTAGAAATTGAACCTACTGTTGATCTTGATAACCCACAATCAAAGAATCAACGTTATGATAAGAGAGACTTTGTTGCTAGGAAGCACGGTAAGGAAAGAGAACCATGGGTTCAGAAACCCATGCCTTTTCCTCCCAAACCATCCAAGAAAAAGGATGATGAGGATTTTGAGCGCTTTGTTGATTAGACCTATCTTTTTGCATATGCGATTAACTGATATGCTTAAAATGAATCCTTATGCTAAGTATATGAAAGAAATTGTCACTAATAAAAGAAAGATACCGGAAGCTGAAATTTCCACCATGCTTGCTAATTACACTTTCAAGGGTGGAATACCTATGAAACTAGGAGATCCAGGAGTACCAACTATACCATGCTCCATTAAAAGAAACTATGTTAGAACTGCTTTATGTGACCTTGGAGCCAGTGTTAGTGTTATGCATCTATCTTTATATCGTAGACTTGACTTGAATAAGTTGACACCTACTAAAATATCTTTGCAAATGGCCGATAACTCAACTGCTATACATGTTGGTATTTGTGAGGATGTGCCTGTTGTAGTTGCAAACGTTACTATTTAAACGGACTTTGTTATTCTTGATATTCTCGAGGACGATAGTATGTCTATTATTCTTGGAAGACCTTTTTTGAATACTGCAGGGGCTGTTATTGATTGCAATAAAGGCAATGTCACTTTTCATGTTAATGGTAATGAGCATACGGTACACTTTCCGAGGAAACAACCTCAAGTCTACAATATCAATTCTATTGGAAAAATTCCATCGATTATTTTTGGAGGTTTTGAATTTCCTCTTCCTACTGTCAAGAAGAAATATGATATTCTTACTATTGGGGATGTGCATATCCCCGTTGAGGTAACATAGTGTTATTCGAAATTTCTCTGGTTCCATGTTATTCGGAATGAGTTTGTTAACAAGACTTGATCAACCTTGTTAGTGGATTCCTTTTGATGAGCATGAGATGGATGAAACTAGAAGGCACAACCTTCTGTACCCTCCTTTTACCTTCTCTTATTTAGTTGAAATAAAGCAAAAATGGTATTTTCCTGTTTGTTTTCTGAATTATCCGTGCAATATAAAAATGAAGGAAATATGCCCTAGAGGCAATAATAAAGTTATTATTTATTTCCTTATAATCATGATAAATGTTTATTATTCATGCTAGAATTGTATTTACCGGAAACATAATACATGTGTGAATACATAGACAAACAGAGTGTCACTAGTATGCCTCTACTTGACTAGCTCGTTAATCAAAGATGGTTATGTTTCCTAACCATGAACAATGAGTTGTTATTTGATTAACGAGGTCACATCATTAGTAGAATGATCTGATTGACATGACCCATTCCATTAGCTTAGCACCCGATCGTTTAGTATGTTGCTATTGCTTTCTTCATGACTTATACATGTTCCTATGACTATGAGATTATGCAACTCCCGTTTACCGGAGGAACACTTTGGGTACTACCAAACGTCACAACGTAACTGGGTGATTATAAAGGAGTACTACAGGTGTCTCCAATGGTCGATGTTGGGTTGGCGTATTTCGAGATTAGGATTTGTCACTCCGATTGTCGGAGAGGTATCTCTGGGCCCTCTCGGTAATACACATCACATAAGCCTTGCAAGCATTACAACTAATATGTTAGTTGTGAGATGATGTATTACGGAACGAGTAAAGAGACTTGCCGGTAACGAGATTGAACTAGGTATTGGATACCGACGATCGAATCTCGGGCAAGTAACATACCGATGACAAAGGGAACAACGTATGTTGTTATGCGGTCTGACCGATAAAGATCTTCGTAGAATATGTAGGAGCCAATATGGGCATCCAGGTCCCGCTATTGGTTATTGACCAGAGACATGTCTCGGTCATGTCTACATTGTTCTCGAACCCGTAGGGTCCGCACGCTTAAGGTTACGATGACAGTTATATTATGAGTTTATGCATTTTGATGTACCGAAGGTTGTTCGGAGTCCCGGATGTGATCACGGACATGACGAGGAGTCTCGAAATGGTCGAGACGTAAAGATTGATATATTGGAAGCCTATATTTGGATATCGGAAGTGTTCCGGGTGAAATTGGGATTTTACCGGAATACCGGGAGGGTTACCGGAACCCCCCGGGAGCTATTTGGGCCATAGTGGGCCTTAGTGGAAAAGAGAAGGGGCTGCCCTAGATGGGCTGCGCGCCCCCCCCCTTCCCCTAGTCCTATTAGGACTAGGAGAGGTGGCCGGCCCCCTCCTCCTCTTTTCCCCTCCGAGGAATCCTAGTTGGACTAGGATTGGAGGGGGAATCCTACTCCCAGTGGGAGTAGGACTCTCCTGCACCTCCCCCCCTTGGCCGGCCAGCCTCCCCTCCTCTCCTCCTTTATATACGGAGGCAGGGGCACCTCTAAACACACAAGTTGACACAAGTTGATCCACGTGATCGATTCCTTAGCCGTGTGCGGTGCCCCCTGCCACCATATTCCTCGATAATACTGTAGCGGAGTTTAGGCGAAGCCCTGCTGCTGTAGTTCATCAAGATCATCACCACGCCGTCGTGCTGACGAAACTCTTCCCCGACACTTTGCTGGATCGGAGTCCGGGGATCGTCATCGAGCTGAACGTGTGCTCGAACTCGGAGGTGTCGTAGTTTCGGTGCTTGATCGGTTGGATCGTGAAGACGTACGACTACTTCCTCTACGTCGTGTCATCGCTTCCGCAGTCGGTCTGCATTGGGTACGTAGACAACACTCTCCTCTCGTTGCTATGCATCACATGATCTTGCGTGTGCGTAGGAAATTTTTTGAAATTACTACGAAACCCAACAGTGGCATCCGAGCCTAGGTTATTGATGTTGATGTTATATGCACGAGTAGAACACAAGTGAGTTGTGGACGATACAAGTCATACTGCCTACCAACATGTCATATTTTGGTTCGGCGGTATTGTTGGACGAGACGACCCAGACCAACCTTACGCGTACGCTTACGCGAGACCGGTTCCCTCGACGTGCTTTGCACAGAGATGGCTTGCGGGCGACTGTCTCTCCAACTTTAGTTGAACCAAGTATGGCTACGCCCGGTCCTTGCGAAGGTTAAAACGGAGTCTATTTGACAAACTATCGTTGTGGTTTTGATGCGTAGGTGAGATTGGTTCTTACTTAAGCCCGTAGCAGCCACGTAAAACATGCAACAACAAAGTAGAGGACGTCTAACTTGTTTTTGCAGGGCATGTTGTGATGTGATATGGTCAAGGCATGATGCTGAATTTTATTGTATGAGATGATCATGTTTTGTAACCAAGTTATCGGCAACTGGCAGGAGCCATATGGTTGTCGCTTTATTGTATGCAATGCAATCGCGATGTAATGCTTAACTTTATTACTAAACGGTAGTGATAGTCGAGAAAGCATAAGATTGGCGAGACGACAACGATGCTACGATGGAGATCAAGGTGTTGCGCCGGTGACGATGGTGATCATGACGGTGCTTCGGAGATGGAGATCACAAGCACGAGATGATGATGGCCATATCATATCACTTATATTGATTGCATGTGATGTTTATCTTTTTATGCATCTTATCTTGCTTTGATTGACGGTAGCATTATAAGATGATCTCTCATTAAATTATCAAGAAGTGTTCTCCCTGAGTATGCACCGTTGCCAAAGTTCGTCGTGCCCAGACACCACGTGATGATCGGGTGTGATAAGCTCTACGTCCATCTACAACGGGTGCAAGCCAGTTTTTGCACACGCAGAATACTCAGGTTAAACTTGACGAGCCTAGCATATGCAGATATGGCCTCGGAACACGGAGACCGAAAGGTCGAGCGTGAATCATATAGTAGATATGATCAACATAACGATGTTCACCATTGAAAACTACTCCATCTCACGTGATGATCGGTTATGGTTTAGTTGATTTGGATCACGTAATCACTTAGAGGATTAGAGGGATGTCTATCTAAGTGGGAGTTCTTAAATAATATGATTAATTGAACTTAAATATTATCATGAACTTAGTACCTGATAGTATCTTGCTTGTTTATGTTGATTGTAGATAGATGGCTCGTGCTGTTGTTCCGTTGAATTTTAATGCGTTCCTTGAGAAAGCAAAGTTGAAAGATGATGATAGCAATTACACGGATTGGGTCCGTAACTTGAGGATTATCCTCATTGCTGCACAGAAGAATTACGTCCTGGAAGCACCGCTGGGTGCCAGGCCTGCTGCTGGAGCAACGCCAGATGTTATGAACGTCTGGCAGAGCAAAGCTGATGACTACTCGATAGTTCAGTGTGCCATGCTTTACGACTTAGAATCGGGACTTCAACGACGTTTTGAACGTCATGGAGCATATGAGATGTTCCAGGAGTTGAAGTTAATATTTCAAGCAAATGCCCGGATTGAGAGATATGAAGTCTCCAATAAGTTCTATAGCTGCAAGATGGAGGAGAACAGTTCTGTCAGTGAGCATATACTCAAAATGTCTGGGTATAATAATCACTTGATTCAATTGGGAGTTAATCTTCCGGATGATTGCGTCATCGACAGAATTCTCCAATCACTGCCACCAAGCTACAAGAGCTTCGTAATGAACTATAATATGCAAGGGATGAACAAGACTATTCCCGAGCTCTTCGCAATGCTGAAAGCTGCGGAGGTAGAAATCAAGAAGGAGCATCAAGTGTTGATGGTTAACAAGACCACTAGTTTCAAGAAAAAGGGCAAAGGGAAGAAAAAGGGGAACTTCAAAAAGAACGGCAAGCAAGTTGCTGCTCAAGAGAAGAAACCCAAGTCTGGACCTAAGCCTGAAACTGAGTGCTTCTACTGCAAGCAGACTGGTCACTGGAAGCGGAACTGCCCCAAGTATTTGGCGGATAAGAAGGATGGCAAGGTGAACAAAGGTATATGTGATATACATGTTATTGATGTGTACCTTACTAGAGCTCGCAGTAGCACCTGGGTATTTGATACTGGTTCTGTTGCTAATATTTGCAACTCGAAACAGGGACTACAGAATAAGCGGGCACTAGCAAAGGACGAGGTGACGATGCGCGTGGGAAACGGTTCCAAAGTCGATGTGATCGCAGTCGGCACGCTACCTCTACATCTACCTTCGGGATTAATATTAGACCTAAGTAATTGTTATTTGGTGCCAGCGTTGAGCATGAACATTATATCTGGATCTTGTTTAATGCGAGACGGTTATTCATTTAAATCAGAGAATAATGGTTGTTCTATTTATATGAGTAATATCTTTTATGGTCATGCACCCTTGAAGAGTGGTCTATTTTTATTGAATCTCGATAGTAGTAATACACATATTCATAATGTTGAAGCCAAAAGATGCAGAGTTGATAATGAAAGTGCAACTTATTTGTGGCACTGTCGTTTAGGTCATATCGGTATAAAGCGCATGAAGAAACTCCATACCGATGGAATTTTGGAACCACTTGATTATGAATCACTTGGTACTTGCGAACCGTGCCTCATGGGCAAGATGACTAAAACACCGTTCTCCGGTACTATGGAGAGAGCAACAGATTTGTTGGAAATCATACATACCGATGTATGTGGCCCGATGAATATTGAGGCTCGTGGCGGATATCGTTATTTTCTCACCTTCACAGATGATTTAAGCAGATATGGGTATATTTACTTAATGAAACATAAGTCTGAAACATTTGAAAAGTTCAAAGAATTTCAGAGTGAAGTTGAAAATCATCGTAACAAGAAAATAAAGTTTCTACGATCTGATCGTGGAGGAGAATATTTGAGTTACGAGTTTGGTGTACATTTGAAAAACTGTGGAATAGTTTCGCAACTCACGCCACCCGGAACACCACAGCGTAATGGTGTGTCCGAACGTCGTAATCGTACTTTACTAGATATGGTGCGATCTATGATGTCTCTTACTGATTTACCGCTATCATTTTGGGGATATGCTTTAGAGACGGCCGCATTCACGTTAAATAGGGCACCATCAAAATCCGTTGAGACGACGCCTTATGAACTGTGGTTTGGCAAGAAACCAAAGTTGTCGTTTCTTAAAGTTTGGGGCTGCGATGCTTATGTGAAAAAGCTTCAACCTGATAAGCTCGAACCCAAATCGGAGAAATGTGTCTTCATAGGATACCCAAAGGAAACTGTTGGGTACACCTTCTATCACAGATCCGAAGGCAAAACATTCGTTGCTAAGAATGGATCATTTCTAGAGAAGGAGTTTCTCTCGAAAGAAGTGAGTGGGAGGAAAGTAGAACTTGACGAGGTAACTGTACCTGCTCCCTTACTGGAAAGTAGTTCATCACAGAAAACTGTTTCAGTGACACCTACACCAGTTAGTAAGGAAGCCAATGATAATGATCATGAAACTTCAGATCAAGATACTACTGAACCGCGTAGATCAACCAGAGTAAGATCCGCACCAGAGTGGTACGGTAATCCTGTTCTGGAGGTCATGCTACTAGATCATGACGAACCTACGAACTATGAAGAAGCGATGGTGAGCCCAGATTCCGCAAAGTGGTTAGAAGCCATGAAATCTGAGATGGGATCCATGTATGAGAACAAAGTATGGACTTTGGTTGACTTGCCCGATGATCGGCAAGCGATTGAGAATAAATGGATTTTAAGAAGAAGACTGACGCTGATGGTAATGTTACTGTCTACAAAGCTCGACTTGTCGCAAAAGGTTTTCGGCAAGTTCAAGGAATTGACTACGATGAGACCTTCTCACCCGTAGCGATGCTTAAGTCCGTCCGAATCATGTTAGCAATTGCCGCATTTTATGATTATGAAATTTGGCAAATGGATGTCAAAACTGCATTCCTGAATGGATTTCTGGAAGAAGAGTTGTATATGATGCAACCAGAAGGTTTTGTCGATCCAAAGGGAGCTAACAAAGTGTGCAAGCTCCAGCGATCCATTTATGGACTGGTGCAAGCCTCTCGGAGTTGGAATAAACGTTTTGATAGTGTGATCAAAGCATTTGGTTTTATACAGACTTTCGGAGAAGCCTGTATTTACAAGAAAGTGAGTGGGAGCTCTGTAGCATTTCTGATATTATATGTGGATGACATATTACTGATTGGAAATGATATAGAATTTCTGGATAGCATAAAGGGATACTTGAATAAAAGTTTTTCAATGAAAGACCTCGGTGAAGCTGCTTACATATTAGGCATTAAGATCTATAGAGATAGATCAAGACGCTTAATTGGACTTTCACAAAGCACATACCTTGACAAAATTTTGAAGAAGTTCAAAATGGATCAAGCGAAGAAAGGGTTCTTGCCTGTGTTACAAGGTGTGAAATTGAGTAAGACTCAATGCCCGACCACTGCAGAAGATAGAGAGAATATGAAAGATGTTCCCTATGCATCAGCCATAGGCTCTATCATGTATGCAATGCTGTGTACCAGACCTGATGTGTGCCTTGCTATAAGTTTAGCAGGGAGGTACCAAAGTAATCCAGGAATGGATCACTGGACAGCGGTCAAGAACATCCTGAAATACGTGAAAAGGACTAAGGATATGTTTCTCGTATATGGAAGTGACAAAGAGCTCATCGTAAAAGGTTACGTTGATGCAAGCTTTGACACTGATCCGGATGATTCTAAATCGCAAACCGGATACGTGTTTACATTAAACGGTGGAGCTGTCAGTTGGTGCAGTTCTAAACAAAGCGTCGTAGCGGGATCTACATGTGAAGCGGAATACATAGCTGCTTCGGAAGCAGCAAATGAAGGAGTCTGGATGAAGGAGTTCATATCCGATCTAGGTGTCATACCTAGTGCATCGGGTCCAATGAAAATCTTTTGTGACAATACTGGTGCAATTGCCTTGGCAAAGGAATCCAGATTTCACAAAAGGACCAAACACATCAAGAGACGCTTCAACTCCATCCGGGATCTAGTCCAGGTGGGAGACATAGAGATTTGCAAGATACATACGGATCTGAATGTTGCAGACCCGTTGACTAAGCCTCTTCCACGAGCAAAACATGATCAGCACCAAAGCTCCATGGGTGTTAGATTCATTACAGTGTAATCTAGATTATTGACTCTAGTGCAAGTGGGAGACTGAAGGAAATATGCCCTAGAGGCAATAATAAAGTTATTATTTATTTCCTTATAATCATGATAAATGTTTATTATTCATGCTAGAATTGTATTTACCGGAAACATAATACATGTGTGAATACATAGACAAACAGAGTGTCACTAGTATGCCTCTACTTGACTAGCTCGTTAATCAAAGATGGTTATGTTTCCTAACCATGAACAATGAGTTGTTATTTGATTAACGAGGTCACATCATTAGTAGAATGATCTGATTGACATGACCCATTCCATTAGCTTAGCACCCGATCGTTTAGTATGTTGCTATTGCTTTCTTCATGACTTATACATGTTCCTATGACTATGAGATTATGCAACTCCCGTTTACCGGAGGAACACTTTGGGTACTACCAAACGTCACAACGTAACTGGGTGATTATAAAGGAGTACTACAGGTGTCTCCAATGGTCGATGTTGGGTTGGCGTATTTCGAGATTAGGATTTGTCACTCCGATTGTCGGAGAGGTATCTCTGGGCCCTCTCGGTAATACACATCACATAAGCCTTGCAAGCATTACAACTAATATGTTAGTTGTGAGATGATGTATTACGGAACGAGTAAAGAGACTTGCCGGTAACGAGATTGAACTAGGTATTGGATACCGACGATCGAATCTCGGGCAAGTAACATACCGATGACAAAGGGAACAACGTATGTTGTTATGCGGTCTGACCGATAAAGATCTTCGTAGAATATGTAGGAGCCAATATGGGCATCCAGGTCCCGCTATTGGTTATTGACCAGAGACGTGTCTCGGTCATGTCTACATTGTTCTCGAACCCGTAGGGTCCGCACGCTTAAGGTTACGATGACAGTTATATTATGAGTTTATGCATTTTGATGTACCGAAGGTTGTTCGGAGTCCCGGATGTGATCACGGACATGACGAGGAGTCTCGAAATGGTCGAGACGTAAAGATTGATATATTGGAAGCCTATATTTGGATATCGGAAGTGTTCCGGGTGAAATCGGGATTTTACGGGAATACCGGGAGGGTTACCGGAACCCCCCGGGAGCTATTTGGGCCATAGTGGGCCTTAGTGGAAAAGAGAAGGGGCTGCCCTAGATGGGCTGCGCGCCCCCCCCTTCCCCTAGTCCTATTAGGACTAGGAGAGGTGGCCGGCCCCCTCCTCCTCTTTTCCCCTCCGAGGAATCCTAGTTGGACTAGGATTGGAGGGGGAATCCTACTCCCAGTGGGAGTAGGACTCTCCTGCGCCTCCCCCCCTTGGCCGGCCAGCCTCCCCTCCTCTCCTCCTTTATATACGGAGGCAGGGGCACCTCTAAACACACAAGTTGACACAAGTTGATCCACGTGATCGATTCCTTAGCCGTGTGCGGTGCCCCCTGCCACCATATTCCTCGATAATACTGTAGCGGAGTTTAGGCGAAGCCCTGCTGCTGTAGTTCATCAAGATCATCACCACGCCGTCGTGCTGACGAAACTCTTCCCCGACACTTTGCTGGATCGGAGTCCGGGGATCGTCATCGAGCTGAACATGTGCTCGAACTCGGAGGTGCCGTAGTTTCGGTGCTTGATCGGTTGGATCGTGAAGACGTACGACTACTTCCTCTACGTCGTGTCATCGCTTCCGCAGTCGGTCTGCGTTGGGTACGTAGACAACACTCTCCTCTCGTTGCTATGCATCACATGATCTTGCGTGTGCGTAGGAAATTTTTTGAAATTACTACGAAACCCAACAAAAAATACCCCGAAAATAAAAGTTCTCCAAATGCCCTGCCAATTTAATATGATTTTTTCTGGAATATTTGAGAATATCTGGCACTGAGAACACGGCAGGGGGAGCAAGCAACTGGCCATGAGGGTCCAGGGCACACCCCCTGCCTCGTGGGCCCATGGTGGCTCCCCTCCACTTATTCCTGCACCCACACACTTCTTCTTCCTCCCAAAAAAATCACCATCCAGCTCAAGCACGAGTTCTAGCTCATTTTGCTGCGATTTTCGATCTCCTTGTTCAAAGCACCTCTCACAAAACTGCTTTAGGAGATTGTTCCTTGGTATGTGACTCCTCCATTGGTCCAATTGTTGGGGAACGTAGCAGAAATTCAAAATTTTCCTACGTGTCACCAAGATCTATCTATGGAGAAACCAGCAACGAGGGGAAGGAGAGTGCATCTACATACCCTTGTAGATCGCTACGTGGAAGCGTTCAATAGAACGGGGTTGATGGAGTCGTACTCGTCGTGATCCAAATCACCGATGATCCTAGTGCCGAACGGACGGCACCTCCGTGTTCAACACACGTACAGCCCGGTGACATCTCCTACGCCTTGATCCAGCAAGGGGAGAAGGAGAGGTTGGGGAAGACTCCATCCAGCAGCAGCACGACGGCGTGGTGGTGGTGGAGGAGCATGGTACTCTAGCAGGCCTTCGCCAAGCACCGCAAGAGACGAGGAGGGAGAGGGGTAGGGCTGCGCCAAGAAGGAGAGGAACTCGTGTGTCTTGGGCAGCCCAATCCTCAAGTATATATAGGGGGAGGGAAGGGGCTGCACCCCCACCTAGGGTTCCCTCCCTAGGGGTGGCGGCAGCCCCCAGATCCCATCTGGGTGGCGGCCAGGTAGAGGGGAGAGGGAGGCGCACCAGGCATGGGCCCTAAGGCCCATCTGCCCTTAGGGTTTGCCCCCCCTCCTCCCCTTAGGCGCCTTGGGCCCTTGTGAGGGGGCGCACCAGCCCACCTGGGGCTGGTCCCCTCCCACACTTGGCCCATGCAGCCCTCCGGGGCTTGTGGCCCCGCTTGGTGGACCCCCGGGACCCTCCCGGTGGTCCCGGTACGTTACCGATAAACCCCGAAACTTTTCCGGTGACCAAAATAGGACTTCCCATATATAAATCTTTACCTCCGGACCATTCCGAAACTCCTCGTGATGTTCGGGATCTCATCCGGGACTCCGAACAACATTCGGTAACCACGTATATCTATTCCCTATAACCCTAGCATCATCGAACCTTAAGTGTGTAGACCCTACGGGTTTGGGAACCATGCAGACATGACCGAGATAACTCTTTGGTCAATAACCAACAGCGGGATCTGGATACCCATGTTGGCTCCCACATGTTCCACGATGATCTCATCGGATGAACCACGATGTCAAGGACTTAATCAATCCCGTATACAATTCCCTTTATCTAGCGGTACGATACTTGCCCGAGATTCGATCGTCGGTATCCCGATACCTTGTTCAATCTCATTACCGGCAAGTCTCTTTACTCGTTCCGTAACACATCATCCCGTGATCAACTCCTTGATCACATTGTGCACATTATGATGATGTCCTACCGAGTGGGCCCAGAGATACCTCTCCGTTTACACGGAGTGACAAATCCCAGTCTCGATTCGTGCCAACCCAACAGACACTTTCGGAGATACCTGTAGTGTACCTTTATAGCCACCCAGTTATGTTGTGACGTTTGGCACACCCAAAGCACTCTTACGGTATCCGGGAGTTGCACAATCTCATGGTCTAAGGAAATGATACTTGACATTAGAAAAGCTTTGGCATACGAACTACATGATCTTGTGCTAGGCTTAGGATTGGGTCTTGTCCATCACATCATTCTCCTAATGATGTGATCCCGTTATCAACGACATCCAATGTCCATGGTCAGGAAACCGTAACCATCTATTGATCAATGAGCTAGTCAACTAGAGGCTTACTAGGGACATGGTGTTGTCTATGTATCCACACATGTATCTGAGTTTCCTAATCAATACAATTCTAGCATGGATAATAAACAATTATCATGAACAAGGAAATATAATAATAATCAATTTATTATTGCCTCTAGGGCATATTTCCAACACCAATTAGTTTTTGTTCTAGTGCTTTATTCATTGCAAATTTGTGCTGCCTAGGTGACCATGTTCTTGAGCTTGCATGTCAAATTTATATGGTTCCAAGTAGTTCTAATGCATGATATAGTCTCTAGGCACTTGTGGGAGTAGTTTCTACCAATTTTTGTTGAGTTTGGTTCACTTTTATTTGAAGTTACTAAAATTTTCAGAAATTTTTCAGAGGAAGAAATATGCTTAGGAAAATGTACCAAGGTGGTTCTTTAAGGAAGCAAGGACCCAGGCTTGCAATGTGTGATGCTGACGATGAGCCACCAAGGAACGCTCTAGTGCGGCCTTGTGAATGGCCTTCAGAGGACTTTATGGATTGAGCGGGAATCAAGGAAGAATTTAACGCATATTTGCGTAACACTGATCTTGTAAGCTTCAAGGAGGAAAAGTGCCGCCAGTACCACTATCTCACTAGTTCCTTTGTGAAGAGGTTTGAATTTTCATCTTCACGCAATTCTCAAACTGTCCTGTTTGATCTTTATGAAAAATCTTATACGATGGACTTAGAGGATTTTACCACTGCTTGCAAACTTCCACAATGGGGTAGTGCTAGTGAACCTCGCAAATCTGAATTTAGAGATTTTCTTGGTAGTATAACTGTGGGGAATCTAGAGATATAGCACAAGCTACCATAGGGAGCATTCATTTTCCTGCTATACGTTATTTTGCTCTCTTTATAGGTAGGTGCATAAATGGTAAAGATGAAGCATGTCATATGTGTGTCCCTGACCTCAGTATTCTTAGGAGTGCTGTGTTAGGAGACAAATCTTATAATTTGGGAGCCATTGTTGCGCGTAGGTTGCATCACAATAGATTTAATGGAAATTTCTTTGGTGGAATTTATGCAACCCGCTTAGCTGATTTTATTGAGGTACCCATACATGAAAATGATATGGAGTTTCATCCTACTTATCTAGACTTTAATGCTATGGTTCACCATCAGTTTGTCGAGAGGAATGAACCACCTCTCCAGTACCGACTAATGTTTGACAGGCGTCACGCTGTCAATATTGTCCTCCCTGCTCCTGCTCTCTTTGACTTTCAGGCAAAGGGAAGACATTTTATAACCAGAGAGGAGGCAAATGAGTACGAAAGGAGGACGAGGGCAGCTCGCCTCCAAGCTGCAGCCCACGATGCAATAGCCGCAGCATCTCAGTACGACCCCAACTACAACTTTGGATATCCGCCAGGCCATCTGTGGCAATAAACCAACTTAGGCCAAAAGCCTAAGCTTGGGGGAGTACGTATTTCTCACCGACATTACATTCATGTTCACACACTCATTGCTAGATGTCGGTGCTCATACTTTTTCACTGCAATATCCATACTAGTTTATTTTCTTTTTACACTTTTTTCTTGTGTGTTTAATAAACCTTAAGAAAAACCAAAAAAAATTAGTTGTAGCTTTTAGTTAGTTCACTTTTCTTGTTGTAGTAATAATTAAAAAGAAAACCCAAAAAGATTTCATGTTCTTCTTTTGCTTGTTGGGAGCTTTCCCGTGTAAATAGTTCTATTTCTTTGGGGGTCGATAGGAGAAGACCATAATGAAATTGTTGAAGTGACTCTTATATGCATTATTGTTGATTTAACCAAGAGCCCATATTGCCTTGTCTTCTCCTGTTTATTGAATGCTCGCAGATTCCAGCTTAGTCCAATGCACGTGCACTATTATTATTATTCACATCATTCGGTCGTGCAAGTGAAAGACAATATTATGACGATATATGATGGACTGACTGAGATGAGAGAAGCTGGTATGAACTCGACCTCTCTTGTTTTTGTAAATATGATTAGTTCATCGTTCCTGATTCAGCCTATTATGAATAAACATGTTTGCAATGACAATTAGAGATCATAGTTGCTCGTGCCCTGCTTAATTAGCTAGGAGTTTATAATGGTCTACCTTGCGTGGCAACATGCTATTAAAATAGTTGTGATGTGGTATAGTGGGGTGGTATCCTCCTTTGAATGATTTAAGTGACTCGACTTGGCACATGTTCACACATGTAGTTGAAACAAATCAACATAGCCTTCACGATATTTATGTTCATGGTGGATTATATCCTACTCATGCTTGCACTTAATGTTTATTAATTTTAATTCATGTTCATGACTGTTGTCGCTCTCTAGTTGGTCGCTTCCCAGTCCTTTGCTAGCCTTCACTTGTACTAAGCGGGAATACTTCTTGTGCATCCAATCCCTTAAACCCCAAAGTTATTCCATATGAGTCCACTATACCTTCCTATATGCGGGTATCTATCTGCCGTTCCAAGTAAATTCGTATGTGCCAAACTCTAAACCTTCAAATGAAATTCTGTTTTGTATGCTCGAATAGCTCATGTATCAACTAGGGTTGTCTGTATCTTCCATGTTAGGCGGGTTATTCTCAAGAGGAGTGGACTCCGCTCATCACTCACGAGAAAATGCCTGGTCACCGGGATGCCCAGTCCCATGCTTTATGCAAACTAAATCAAAATAATTGCAAACAAAACTTCCCCTGCGACTGTTGTTAGTTGGAGGCACTCATTGTTTTGAGCAAGCCATGGATTGATGCTTGTTGGTGGAGGGGGAGTATAAACTTTACCATTCTGTTTGGGAACCGCCTATAAGGTGTGTAGCATGGAAGATATCGCCATCTCTTGGTTGTTATGTTCACAATGAAAGTATGCCGCTCAAAATATTATTTATCTCTGCTTTAAAATCAAGCTCTAGCACCTCTACAAATCCCTTCTTCCCTCTGCGAAGGGCCTATCTATTTACTTTTATGCTGAGTCATCACCCTCTTATTAAAAAGCACTAGCTGGAGAGCACTGCTGTCATTTGCATCCATTACTATTAATTTATATTGGGTATGACTATGACTGGATCTCTTTTACCATGAATTATGATGTCTAGTCAGTCCTTGATCTTTAAAGGTGCTCTGCATTTATGTTTTGCGGTCTCAGAAAGGGCTAGTGAGATACCATCTTGTTATATCATATCATGATTGTTTTGAGAAAGTGTTGTCATTCGAGATTTATTATTATTGCTCGCTAGTTGATTATGCCATTGACATGAGTAAACATGAGACCTAAATGTTATTGTGAATATGGTTAGTTATAATCTTTGCTAAAAACTTGAATGCTGGCTTTACATATTTACAACAACAAGAGCAAACAGAGTTTATAAAAGTTTTTCTTTATCACTTTCAGTTTATCAACTGAATTACTTGAGGACAAGCAAAGGTTTAAGCTTGGGGGAGTTGATACGTCTCCGTCGTATCTACTTTTTCAAACACTTTTGCCCTTGTTTTGGACTCTAACTTGCATGATTTGAATGGAACTAACCCGGACCGACGTTGTTTTCAGCAGAATTGCCATGGTGTTATTTATGTATAGAAACAAAAGTTCTCGGAATGACCTGAAACTCCACGGAACTTATTTTTGGAAAATATTAAAAATATTGGAAGAAGAATCAACGTCAGGGGGGCCTCCACCTGTCCATGAGGGTGGGGGGCACGCCTGCCCCCCTGGGCGCGCCCCCCTGCCTTGTGGGCTCCCTATTGCTCCACCGACCTCAACTCCAACTCCATATATTCGTGTTCGGGGAGAAAAAAAATCTGAGAGAAGGATTCATCGCGTTTTACGATACGGAGCCGCCGCCAAGCCCTAAAACCTCTTGGGAGGGCTGATCTGGAGTCCGTTCAGGGCTCCGGAGAGGGGAATCCGTCGCCGTCGTCATCATCAACCATCCTCCATCACCAATTTCATGATGCTCACCATCGTGCATGAGTAATTCCATCGTAGGCTTGCTGGACGGTGATGGGTTGGATGAGATTTATCATGTAATCGAGTTAGTTTTGTTAGGGTTTGATCCCTAGTATCCACTATGTTCTGAGATTGATATTGCTATGACTTTGTTATGCTTAATGCTTGTCACTAGGGCCCGAGTGCATGATTTCATATCTGAACCTATTATGTTTTCATGAATATATGTGAGTTCTTGATCCTATCTTGCAAGTCTATAGTCACCTACTATGTGTTATGATCCGGCAACCCCGAAGTGACAATATTCGGGACCACTCCCGGTGATGACCATAGTTTGAGGAGTTCATGTATTCACTATATGTTAATGCTTTGGTCCGGTACTCTATTAAAAGGAGGGCTTAATATCCCTTAGTTTCCATTAGGACCCCGCTGCCACGGGATGGTAGGACAAAAGATGGCATGCAAGTTCTTTTCCATAAGCACGTATGACTATATTCGGAATACATGCCTACATTACATTGATGAATTGGATCTAGTTCTGTGTCACCCTATGTTATGACTGTTACATGATAAACCGCATCCGGCATAATTCTCCATCACCGATGCAATGCCTACGAGCTTTTCACATATTGTTCTTCACTTATTTACTTTTCCGTTGCTACTGTTACAATCACTACAAAACCAAAAAATATTACTTTTGCTACCGTTATCGTTACTTCCATATTACTTTGCTACTAAATACTTTAGTGTAGATATTAAGTTATCCAGGTGTGGTTGAATTGACAACTCAACTGCTAATACTTAAGAATATTCTTTGGCTCCCCTTGTGTCGAATCAATAAATTTGGGTTGAATACTCTACCCTCGAAAACTATTGCGATCCCCTATACTGTGGGTTATCAGTCCGCCCCTAAGAAAACCAAGTCCGTGGACATTGGAGATGTCTTGTTATCAAATGACGAGTTGAAATGCTTTATAAAATATGATATATTCTTGCATGATGGTATAAGACTAATTGCATAAACTTTGTTCTTAATAATAAAAACCATATATAATATCTAATAACATAAATATATTCTAAGTGTGTAATGTGGAATTACAAGTGATAAATGCTTACATATATTATATATTGTATGCTTGCTCACGACCATCTACGAGGCAGGGCAGGTCAAAAGGTACATATTATTAGCATGTTCATATCTGGCCAGATAAAAGAAGACAAAGAAAGACAGACCCATCAAAATATCATCACATCGTACAACATGATAATATTTATCTACAACAAGATATGAGTAGTCTCACCTCATTATCCATGCATACAATGATGTATTATTTCTAATTAATCCATGTGTATAATGATTTATTATCATTATTTCTAATTGTGTCTATGACGTATATGATATTTACACCAGCTATTTCTTCCTATTAACATTCCTGGTACCATTGGTATTTATCAGTTGTCAATGCCAAAAAAACATGAGATTCAAGTATTGGACTCGCTTGGTGCTCGGGTCAAATGGAGTGACCTTGCTACTACGGTAACTATCTGTTATTTTTGGTCCTCTTGACATATGTTTTGTTTGCCTCAATCCCTACTTTTTTCATATAAAATAGTTGCTGGGACTTGAGAAGCGTCTGAAATTTGGAGAACAAAATCCAGAGTTTAACAGAGATCATAAGTGGCCCAATGTCAATGTTACAAAATGGACAGCCGTAGAACATTTCCAGGAGGCAATGCAAATGGATGGGTAAAGCACTTGTCACAAATAGAAAATTATTGTGTTTGGTACTCATGCACACAAAGGTGTCATGTAACAAAAACTATTGATAAAAATATGTACTGCATCTGTTAGCCGATGTATGAAGGTGAGTATAATGAACCATATTGTTTGTTCAAATAGTAGTCTGTTTATTTGATTCCTCTTGGTGATATTTTAAAGCATCATTCAATAAATTGTAACAGATAATGTGGATTGTTTATGCTAGCAGATGCATTTGTTCGATCAGTTCTCCCGTATTTCTTTTGTACATTGTTGTGATGGTTTATTGTTTCTAATAGGTACCACTTGTAGATTTATCTTCCGTACGCATTCATCGGCTGATACATCTTGTATATCATTGACAAACATGCACACCGTGCATATATTCTGGAATCTATCCATACATCACAGTCGTCATAGGTTAAAAATCTGAGGCATTTAGTTAAATTATGAAGATTGTGAGGAAATTCAACGACGCACTCAAAATAAAGCAACCCGACTGGAATTACGATATATCTGGATGGCACCGTTTTTTTCCGACGGGTATTCCAATGAGCATGGGCATTCAACGATGTTCACATAACTCCAGAAAAATATTTCAAAAGCCCGTGGAAATTCACATGCATTATACTAGTCTAGGTAAGGAGTCTGGGCACCTAGGTGCCCCCAGACGGTCATTTTACTAGAGGGAGCGTGGTTACTATGGGAAAAGAGGCGGTATTAATTTGAGCAGGGTTAGGTGGGCGCACAGTGTTGGAAATATGCCCTAGAGGCAATAATATTGTATTGTTATATTTCCATATTCATAGTTAAGAGTTTATATTCCATGCTATAATTGCTATGATCCTGGAATATGCGATTCGGTGGAAAACTTATATGCACGTGTGGAATGATAACAGTAACAATAGGTTCCCAGTCTCGCCTCTAAGACTAGATCAAGTGTGTCGGTGATCACATTTTCCGGATCTTAGGGTATCGTTTAAAGTGTTAAACGGTAGTCCTAAAACAACTTTGAGATTATGACGTTGGAAGAACGATCATATCGAATCGGCCCAATACTTGTCTGTTATACTATGTGATTATATCGTCTGAAATCATCTGTTGTATCATGGAGTGTTAGCATGTGTTTTAGTTCCTCGGACCATATATAAGACTGTCTCAATCACTTCCTACCGAATGGTGGGCCTTGGAGTTGCTCAATCGTCATCTGTAACAAGGTGATCATAACGACAACTTTCAGGCACACACCGGAAAGTTTGACAAGTGACCGGATAACTCGAGAGTGGGACTCCTCCGATAATGGAGACATATTCTTAGAGCCCTCTCGGTATGACGAAATCCATCATCGCCTGGACAGACACATGTGACTATGTCACAAGGATGCCGGAACACGTCAACAAGAAAGAAGAACAAAACCGGTAACGGGAGCAATGGTATAGTGAGCATGGTGATGACTCAGGAGGATACCGATACACACCAGGTTTTGTAAAGTATCACGAAGCAAACGGAACATCACATGATAACCAAAGGTTCACTCGAATATCATTCGTGTAATCATAGGGACCGGTATGGGTGTCCACGGTTTCGCTATCGGTCATTGAACGAAGGGGTTTCGTTCATCTCTATGATTTACCGAACCTCCGGAGTCACAAGCTTAAGGTAATCATGATATGCTGAGTGTTAGTAGGACAGGAGTGATGAGAATATATTTGTGGAACTGTTTCATTGATATCCGGAATACTTCCGAGAGGTTCTGAAAGCGTTTCGGGGTCACCGGAAGGCTTTCGGTGAATATCGTGTACTACTGGGTATTACCGATTATTTTTATATAGGTGGAAAATGTTTCCGAGGATGTTAAATTATATATATATATAACGCTTTGAAAATGTTTAGAACATTCTATATTTAATTTAAATATTATTAATGGCCTTAAAAGGCCAAGAGGTGGAAGGAAACTTGGGCCAAAAAGGCCCAAGTGGGAAAGTGCCTCCCTTCCCGAAGGAAGGGGGCCGAATCTCTACTCCTAATGGAGCAGTTGGTAGTCTCCCATCAAAGACGGATTTTTTTCGTCCTCGATTCCACCTCCCTCATCCCCTCGATTCCCCCCTCCGCCCTCCAACCAGGAAATAAAAATCGGTATGCTCCCACGATGTCCAGTGCTAAACCCTCCGGTTGATCGAAAAAAACCCGCACCTGAAAAAAATCTACGAAAATAAACCTACGCCCCGACCGCAGCCCGCGGGTCGCCCGCTCCCTCGCGCCCCTGTTGCTCCCTCCTCGATCCCGATCTGGATCGAGGGGACGAGGAGCTCCTGCCTCCCCGACGGCCGGCCTCCTCCTCGCCCTGCCGCTCCGTCTAGCGCCGCCACAGCCTCTAGGGCCAGGGAAGCCATGGCCTAAGATCGGCCTCGAGGTCCCCGCCGCCGTCTCCTGCAGCTTATGCCCCGCCGCCTCACCACCCGAGCTTGCCGTCACACCAACCTCGGCGTCGCGCCGCCGCTGGCTCTGGTCGCCTCCACCTCCGCTCCAGGCAACCCTCGGTCGCCGGCTCGCTGGAGCACGATGGCAGACGATGGATGGCCTGGTTGTGTGCGAAGGATGCAGTTCTCACGCGCAAGCTAGGGTTGGAGCCGCCAGCTCTTCATCCTGCCCGCCGGCGGCGAGTCTTCCTGTCCCGCACTTCCGCCTCCCCATTATCACAGGTATCTCCACCCCTTCCTCTTTCCCCCTTTTCTCTCCTCTCCCTTCTCCCTCCTCCATCTATGTTCCCTTCCCCCTCCCACCCCGTTATCTGTTCATGTTGTTGGCACCTGAAGAAGTTGGTGGCATGGTGAAGCCCCTGAGCAAAAGTTGCTGGAGTCTTTGAAGGAGTTGGAGAAGTCTCTAGCGATGCAAGTTCGTCTTAAACCTGAGTCCGAATCCAATTTCGTGGGAACAAGCATATATTCCATGAATTTTCCATTAGATTCAGTGGACAGGTTATGTCCTCAATGACACTTGCACACCCTAAACCCTAAAAGAAACAACTAGATGCCTTGGGTAATTTTGGCTGCATCCGTCTTGGTTAGTTGGTTTACATGTGAATTCACACGTTTAAAGGGCATGTGACCATTAACTTTATAAGTATTTAACCACGTACTAAAGGAATTAAATAGGATGCAGTACTGCAGACATTCAAAGGAGGTGGGAAGTGTACATATGCTTTATGTTAGTTATATGCACAGGGTAGCCTATCAATATAGAGGTGTCATTCAGATAGAGCTCTTTGAATATAATAAGACAAAAGATCGGTTTCCTGATTTTTTTTATAAGAAGATTCTTCTATATGTTCAGTTACATGATTTTTAATTTGATCATCTTCTTCGAACAATCTTTGTGCTGACTATGATATTTCTTTTGATTTGTAGGTTCATCTGGTCCTTTACTCCTCACATAATAACTGTGAAACTTAATGAGGTACTTCTGAAAAATGCTCCCTCCCCTCTGATGTCTATTTGGTTACACAATTTTATGCTTGTGTGGTCTGGTTGTTCCTAAGTGCTTCCGGACATTATTATTTGTGTGATCAGCATTGAGTAGATTGCCTACAGCAAGATAACTTGAGTTTTTTTACTTAAGTAAACGATATGTAAATAGCTCTAAGTTAACTGGACATTTTGTCGCATTGGCTTGAATCTGCATGTTGCATCATTTGTGCACAATGAAAACTGTATGAACCTACATTGGATGGTGTATTTGTAGGAAGGTTATCCTTTCTTCAAGGACTGGAAGTTTCCTGGTAAGTGTTCCTTTTTCTGAAAAACTCTGTGTTTGTTCGCTGTAATATTTTGTTTACATAAGGTTTCTCTTTCCTTTTGTGGGCATAATGGGCGACACAATAAGATTCAGAAAATTGTTGTTTTAGGGAAACTGCTAACTCCATATGTCAGACCCATATCATTGTTGAGCATGCATAGTGTTCCTATGTCATTTCTATAATGTATTTGTTTCCTTTTATATCACAGTAGTCTTCATTTTGGCCATGTACCTTCAAACTGAACCAAAAATGGTTTGTCTGATGACATGTTTGAGGAGATTCTTGATATGAAACAGTAGATATGAGGGTGACCGTTTTTTTTTTGCAAGTTTTGTCTGTGGAATCTTTTTGCAGTTGATAAGACATGGGCTGGACTTACTTCCGATGTGCAATATTTTCGGTAAAGTGATTCAAGGTGTGTTCGATTGTTTACTTAGGGTGGTTATTGAACCACTTTGGGAACCAAGAAAGACATTATGTATGTAAAAATAACATAGGCCTAAAGTTCATTTTTACATTGAAAATCTATATATGAAATTTTCTGTAACAATCGAAAATTCATTCATTCACTTTGTGAGATGTCACACAACACCATGCTCCAAATTGTTGTCTATCTGATCCTTGCGGCAGAATCATAGACTCGTGCATAATTGCATATATATTGTGACTGGGCACCAGTACATTTGCAACATTCTAAAGTTAGTTTGTTGTGATTTTTTACCAAAACTTTTCTTCTATAATTTATATGCATGCTCTGAAGAATGTGGAGACGTCAGGGACAAGGCTCACAACCCCTGCCTCCTTGTTACCATCTGCGAGTTTTCCGGTGTTGAGCCTCTCATTTATTATGTACTTATTATCAACACCTTTAAGTCGATAATATGAAATTGTTGCATGTTCATTGCTGAGGTGTCAATACTCCTACATTATCCACCTCTCAGTATATATAGTGTACTGATGGCCTGCATTTTGGTTCAGCCTTACACAAGTACATGCCCTTCGGCAGCCTGGAGAGTCATCTCTTTGGTAATACTTCTTCTCAAAATTATTTAGACTTGCTAATAGAGCAGTCGATGTTTAGCTTCTGCCAATCTGTACATTCTGTTCTTAGATTTATTTTCCCTCAATACCTTGTTTAGTACAAGGAAGGACTGATATTATTTCCCAGCCAGGGTCATTGATTATTGTTTATTTTATCATAGTTCGGTGTTTTTCATCTGAAAATATATTCAAATGGGTACAGATAGGCTTGGCTCAACTCCTAAACCGGATAAAGTCCCCATAAGATTTCAATAGAATATTTTTTTGAACTCGGCAGTTATAAGATTTCAATTGAATATTGATATTGCGATGGATCGGACGCCGAAATTTGTTTTCATTTTTGTATTGAAATGGATATGGTATTTTTTTACTAAGATACCTCCACTTGTTTTCAAAATGGATTTTGATTTTTTACTGAAACTGGAATGGATATGATTCTCTACTGATATATGGTATTAAATTGTGGTACTGAAATTGTGATCCGATCTATCGAATTTGTGGTAGTGAAACTGGGAATTGGACGTGCGCTCTTCTACTCGGCTACTCGGACGTGCCCTCAGGGTACTCAGCTCATGAGCCTCCCACTATTCCTTGTGAAGCAGCAAATGCAACATACCTAAAGGTGAATAGAGTATTTATTTGTAATATAAATGTCATAAGAAAAAGTTGACTTTATGCTGGTGATAGTTTACCCATGAATCATCATGTCATCCTTAGGTGCATAAATTAAGGTGTACATAATTTATTTTGTAGAGGAAGAATATGGTAACTTAAAAAATATTACATGTGATGCCATGTCACTGCAGGGAAGCATTTGCGCACTCACGTTTGGCATGTTCCATGCAGTAGACCTGTCGTCATTGGTTGAGGTAAGCAATGTTTATTGCTTTCTCATATATTTGTTTTTATTCACTAAGTTCGACTTTACACTTAAGAAGTCAAATCACTATTTCTTTTCAAGGTTGTCGTGAAAATTTCAAAAATAGAATGGAATGAATTGACAGTGCGCTTCTGCGTTTTTGGCTTAGATGTTGCAAGGCTGCGTGGTGAGGGCAGACGATGCACGTCATCACTGCCTCTCTCTCCCCTGTCACTATTTTTCTCTTTGCTGCAGAAATTTCACACAACCACCAACAGTGAATAGGGTTACGGTTTGTGAGCTGAGATGTTTGTGTAGTTGCTGCACTTTTATAACTACTTCTGATTAGTTGCGGATGCAATGATGTTTAGCTGATGTGGAATATTTTTGACTAGAATCCTTGATTGTGTAGTTGTTGCATTTTTTAACTTGATTTATTCATGCTTCATACACACTGGAGACAATTTCATCTAAGAAAAATCAAGTTCTGATTAAAAAAATTAAGTTCTTGGCACAATTAACATTGGATGACCTGCCTTGCTATATTTTGAACATGCTTGCTTTAAATTATTGGTTAATTGAAATAATTTATAATTTTGTCTCTGTAGTTTCATGCTCCATATTTTGATAAAATTTACAAATGTCAGATTTTGTTCATTAGCATAGGTTCATGAATGCCAAGTGCATCCAATCAACGTCATCAAACTTGGGCTCTTGCACATGTCACGCCCAAGATGCGGCCCTATCCTAAAGGAACTCGAAGGTCCCACCAAGGATAGAAGCGCATCTTGAAGACGCTTTTGCAAGGTGGATATCATTACATCAACATTACATAATAGATGGGGATACATACAAGACATACAAATGCCGCAAGAATATATTAATACATCATACACAAGGTCAACATCCGACTACGGATGAAAGACAAACAGGAACTCAAACGACATCCACCCTGCTAGCCCAGGCTGCCGACCTGGAACCTATCCCCTGATCGAAGAAGCAGAAGAAGAACTCCAAAACAAGTAAACATCGCTCTTGCGTCATGATCAACGCAAAACCTGTACCTGCAACTGTTGTGTAGTAATCTGTGAGCTACGAGGACTCAGCAATCCCATAACCATGTGTATCAAGACTAGCAAAGCTTAATGGGTAAGGAAGGGGTAAAGTGGTGAGGTTGCAGTAGCGGCTAAGCAATGTATGGTGGCTACCTTACGAAACAAGAGCGAGAAAAGGAGCTAAGCAAACGGTCGGCAACTAGTAATGATCAAGAAGTGATCCTGAACTCCTACTTACGTCAAACATAACTCAAAAACCGTGTTCTCCTCGAACAACCCCGTAAAGAGACAGTCACGGTTACGCATGCAGTTGGTGCATTTTAGAAGAGTTTACTTCAAGTTTACTACAACCGGATATCAACAAATTCCTATCTGCCACATAACCGCGGGCACGGCTTTCTAAAGTTCAAACCCTGCAGGGGTGTCCCAACTTAGCCCATGATAAGCTCTCACGATCAACGAAGGATATTCTTTCTCCCGGGAAGACCCGATCAGTCTCGGAATTCCGGTTACAAGACATTTCGACAATGGTAAAACAAGACCAGCAAGACCGCCCGAATGTGCCGACAAATCCCGATAGGAGCTGCACATATCTCGTTCTCAGGGCACACTGGATGAGCCAGACGTCGGGTTGGCATAGACCCTGATTGCCCAGGGGGCGCTGGACATCGCTCGGTTTGGACCAGCACTCAGAGGAGCACTGGCCGGGGGGGGGGGGGCTAAAATAAAGATGACCCTCGGGCTCCGGAAACCCAAGGGAAAAAGGCTTAGGTTGTTAGACAAATGTAAAACCAATGTTGGGCCTTGCTGGAGGAGTTTTATTCAAGGTGAACTGTCAAGGGGGTCCCATAAATCACCCAACCGCGTTAGGGACGCAAAATCCGGGAACATAATACCGATATGACGGAAACTAGGGCGGCAAGAGTGGAACAAAACACCAGGCATAAGGCCGAGCCTTCCACCCTTTACCAAGTATATAGATGCATTAATAATATAAGAGATATTGTGATATCCCAACATAAACATAATCCAACATGGAGCAATCTTCATATTCACCTGTAACTAGCAACGCTATAAGAGGGGCTGAGCAAATGCGGTAACATAGGCAAACAACGGTTTGCTAGGAAGGGTGAAGGTTAGAGGTTCATGGCAATTTGGGAGGCTTGATAAGCAAGTGGTAGGTAACGCGACATAGCGATAGAACGAAGCAACTAGCATAGCAATGATAGTAGTGAGATCCAAGGTGACGGTCATCTTGCCTGAAATCCCGCTAGGAAGAAGAACGAGTCCATGAAAAAGATGAAGCCATGAAGACAAACCAAGCGTAGGCGAACGAATCCTCACGATCGCAACGAAGTAGGAACTATCGAGAAGAAGCACACAACATGGTAAACACACCACACATGAACAAGGCATGATGCTCAACCAAGTATGATGCCTGACAAGGCTACATGAAGCTACTCATGGCAAGAGATGATGCATACAAGAACAACACATCAAAGCAAGTTTAAATGAGGCTGGAAACAACATATAGCAATTCCGGTAAGTCCCCATATGCAAATTTCGAAATTGGTCCAGATCTGAATAAACCTTATGTTCAAGTTGTTAAACAACAAGTTAAGATGCATCACGATGATCTACACAAAATTCTAGTCAAGTTACATATACAGTTCATTTAATTTGGAGCTACGGTCTAGAAGATATGAGCAAAACAAGTTAAACATGACATTGAAGCAACATGCATTCAAACATCAAGCAAACACACTCAAAACATGGATGCAACAAGGTAACATGAAACTACATGCAAAACTAAGCAAGTTTCATGTAGAGCACACTCAAAACGGAGCAACGGTTCAACACATACACATGAAACAAGTCTAAAGGACAAGCTGTCCAAAACAGCAACTAGGCAACTTGCAAGCATCACCACAATATGCTACAGCCACTCAACATGAAAACAAAAGGCACGGACGTGATGTACAGGTAAAGCATGACAAAACATGAACAGTGAGCTATCTCCAGAAATCAATAGAACATGCTCAAAAGGACATGGAAAAATTGCAAATAATAACAGTTCACAGACTTAGTGGAAATCACTAGACATGGCAAAAATAACATCAGGTTACAAAGTTTAGAGCTATCAAACAACATGCTATAGGAACTTATCATGGCAACCAAAGGCATGGAATGAATCTAATAATTGCATAGAACACAAGTCCCTCACTGACCATGAGACAAAAAGGATCAGAAGATATGATGGCACCCATGTAAACATAGAAAGTTTCATAAACAGATTCAGACTTAGCAGAAAACAGAGCATGGCATAAACAGAATTATGAAGGCATCTTTGCGAGCTCAAATCACTCATCAAAAAGCATTTCATGACAAGACAAGCATACCTACAGTAAGATGACATGTTCATGAAGCTAACCATGGCAAGATCAAGTTCATAGCATGCTTGGATCACTAACAACAACCATGGCAAAATTGATTAACATGTAAACAATCTGCCAGGAACATTTTAAAGCAAAAGTAGAGCAATATTAAGACATGCTAGAGCACTCCATAAATACCACCAGGGGCATGGATTGATATATCATAACATTTATAACAAAACATCCTTAGTGAACATCTCCAGATTATGCATAGAATGACTTGTAGCAGCAGGTTTACATAGTATCATGACATAACAGATTCAGCATTGACAGAACATTAACAGCAAGTAGTCCACTTCACGAGCTTGATGCACTCACCACAAGGCACACAAAAATACATGGATTGCACCACTGTAAAGATGGCATGAATATGTTCCTAGAACATGTCGACCTCATGCTCAAAGGATGCACACACAAAATGCAACAAAAATGACAAAACAGCAAGTTATAACAATCTCAACAGGTTAACATCATATAGCACTCTTGCAACGATGATTAGGGCACCAAGATGAATTCAAACAAGCATGACCCAATGGAACAAAATGAAGAACATCTCATGGTGAACATTTTTACATATCATACGCATGAATCAGAGCACAGAGCATGATGTTATGGCATGATGAACATGGGCACATAATTCAAGAAACTGGGGACTTAGTGAGATATTTACCCCGCGAATCTGGATCTAGGGTTCGTCGGCATGCTTCCCGAGGTTCGCCGGAATCTACACCAGAGTTGGAGAGGGAGACAGCCGGAGACGAGGAAGGAGGCCGGAGTAGCGGACGGAGAGGCGTCGGACTTGAGGGAGCTCGCCGGAGCGCGGGGAGGAGCAGATCCGGTGAGGGAGGAGGTCGAGGCGGCACCGGTGGCCGGATCCGGCGAGCTTGGCGGCGGGGCTCGGCGCGGGGGCGGCGGAGGAGAGCGCAGGCGGCGCGCTTGCCGGCGTGGAGGAGCGGCGTGGTTGCCGGCGTGGAGGAGCGGCGTGGTTGCCAGCGTGGAGGCGGCGGCGCGTGGGGCGAGGCGGCGGCGTGCGCAGGGTCGTCGGCGGCGGCGGGGCGAGGCGGCGGCGTGCGCAGGGTCGTCGGCGGCGGCGGGGCCAGCCGGCGCTGAGCGAGGCGGCGGGGCGATGCGGGCCGGGCGGCGGCGAGATCCGGGCCCGCGCGGGTCCGGGATGGGCTCCGCTAGCTTCGGCGGCGGCGGGCGGCGAGGAGCCACGTGGCGGTGCCTGATTGGGTGCGGGCGGCGGCGTAGCTGACGTGTCGCCCCGGGATTGGTCCGGGCGACGTGGTTGAGGGCAGCGGACTTGTCCGGCACGGCGTGGACGTGTCTGGACGCGGCGTGGGAGGTAGCTAGGGTTTCATCTACGCGAAAATGGAGGGGGAGGACCTATTTATAGGTAGGAGGAGGTAGGAGTGTCCAAATGGGGAGTGGTTTTCGGCCACGCGATCGTGATCGAACGGCCAAGAGGATGGAGGGGGTTTGGATGGGTTATTGGGCCACTTAAGAGGGGTGTTGGGCTGCAACACACACGAGGCCTTTACGGTTCCCCAGTTAACCGTTGGAGTATCAAACAGACTCCAAATGGCACGAAACTTGACAGGCGGTCTACCGGTGGTGTACCAAGGCCGCTTGGCAAAACTCGGTCCATTCCGAGAATGTTTAATACCCGCTCATAACAAGAGACAAAAGGGAGACGCCGGAGGACATAGGAGTGTCGGATTGCAAACATGAGGAAGCAATGCATATGTAACGGACAACGGGGAAAAAGACCGGATGCAAGTTTTGAAAACATGAGGAAGCAATGCATATGATGACATGGCAAAATGCAACAGCAAGCACATGACATGGAAACGACGGCGAATAACTGGGAGACACCTAGCGCAACGGTCTCGGGGCGTTACAGCACATCCCTGTATTTGTGAGGATGGGTCAGTAGTGCGCTCACCAAGTGGACGGCGGTAGAAGCAACACTCAGAAGGAGCGGCACAACAAAGACGGTGGACGACATCGAGCGGAGGCGAGCCACTACCAATTTATCATGGAAGATAGTTTCTTTTCCTTCTACCTCATGTGTTACGTCTGATTGTTTGAACTTAGTTGTTATCAAGCTAAAGGTCTTGTAGTTTCCGCGGATGATTTTCTTTCATACTCTAAAATATTTTCCCTAAATATTTTGGTACCTACGGGTGCAGGGCTCCTTGACATTCATGATCGAAGTGATTTATTTCTGATTTGGATGACGGTGACAAGTCTAACTACATGGCATTTCAGCATTGCAGGAAGCATTGGAAAGGCAATAGTAAGATGTTAAGGTTGTGGTGTGGTTTGGATGACGGTGACGAGGCTGACATGAAGGATGATGAACTTCAAGTAATTTTGAGTGTGATGGTGCGATGGTGTGGCTGATCATTAATTCATCACATCCAGATCTTACCCCAATGTTATCAATGATCTTCTTTATTTTGTGCTTATTGATACATAATTTCTTCTCACTGGCTTATTTCTATGTTTCCTTATTGACACATAATTTGTTGTGACTTGCCCTCTCCACCCCTCCTCCGGATGGCTTGAGCTAGCAGCGATGTCAGGCACCTTGTTGATGGGGTTGATTTGAGGTGTGTGGAGAGAGAATTGAGGAAGGGGTCACGTTGAGGACACGTTTGGCGCTGATCCGGCTCCGGTGGAAAACAAGCCACACTCACCCCACCCCATGGACGACCTTGACCAAGGTGCAGGTCGGTGGTCACCTTTGGGTGCATCCGCACGGCCCAGTGGCCCGCACCAAGCAGAAGTTGTGAAGCATGGCTAAGCCACAAGACCAGATGTTCCCCTCAACTTAATGATGTGAACTACGCTTCTGCTCTTGGTATGTGTGTTGCTTCCCCTGGATGATGCTATGTTGCCATTGTTGCCTTATCCCTCCCAACTGTCTTGTTCTTCCCTTCTCTTGTTACTCGACGAAGTTGGTCATGCCATATACTTTGCATGCTATGGAGTCTCTATTTCTACTTATGATAATTCAGTTTTGGTCTATACATGTGTTTGTACCAAGATCTAAGATCTGGTTGATGATATATTTTGAAATAATTATTATTATGTATACTTTTTGGTATATATGTATGTCAGCATACATTATTAAGTATCTGCCAAAAGAGGGGGATGTATTATATCTCGGTGTGGAACATCATCTTTTAACTGAATCTATATGTTTATTCAATCTGAATTTAGATTTTTACTTAGCTTAGCTAGCTTGTGATTCCCTATTCTTAAACTGTAATGATTTTTCTTTTAACATAGCTTTCTATTTCTAAGACAACACATGAGTGGCGTTGTCGTGGTAGAGCCCAAAATGAATGGTGTTTCCAGTATAGAAGTAGGAGGTACTAGCACTAAGATGGGAAGGCGGTTGCCACCCTTGTCCCTTGTTGCTGGCCTGCCATGACGACATCGATCAATGGCTCATTTAGAACACGAGTTACTGGATTTAGTGAGAAGCCTGAGGGTTGTGAGTTAGCGGGATGGGGGTTGGGGTTAGTCTGTTCAACTACAGATGTCTAAGTGGAATAATTTCCCTACATTAGAAAATGTGGCAAATTGCATGAGGGAGTGGTTCATTGCCTTTTTTCCAGGGGATGTTGCCTTATTTCTACAGTAAGCAAATAAACAGTGTGATGAACTTAATAACTCTATCCCTATTTGCCATTTCCTTCTCACATATTGTATGGGTTTTCGGATAGCCTAGACATACAGAGACAATTTGGGGGTGTCGATTCTCTCTCTCTCTCTCTCTCTCTCTCGCTCTCTCTCTCTGGCACGCACACACACACACACACATTACAGACCTTCTCCTCGGTCCTACCGTGCATTATTTGACTTTTGTGCTAATAGATGAAAAAATATGTTGTAAACTTGTGAGTTGTGAGCTACTCCCATGTTCCTAAATATATGTCATTCACACTTTCACCCTTATATTTGATGTTAATGTATGAGTGTATGTCTAATGAGGGTTTCTCTCCGGTTGGTTGGTGTTTCAATAGGGGTTGCTTGCTTCCCTTTTATGGCGTAGCTCCTATTACAACACACGCATTTCCTTTTGAGTTTTATGTGAAAATCCTTTTGAGCCGATACACAAAATATGAAGTTACATAACTCAAACAAAATTGAAAAATTATTATAAAAATACAAATAAATGCCAATAAAAGTTTAAACAATAAATGTTATCAAAGATTGATATGTCTACCTGTCACAAGAGGTAGGAGGAGCATGTTCTAGAACATGTGTTTTTCTGTATTACTTTCTAAATGGTAAATTGTATGGTTTGAAGAGCCTAAATCCATATTATGTAATAGTTTGTCAGCCAATTGCATATTGCAATGAAGTTTCTGGTTGGAACATTTATTTAAAGGAAAAAAATCCTCCATGTATCGTTTTTAATTAATAGATAATAACAATGGACATGCTTTCATGAGGCAAACAATTTTAAGAATTAAAAAAAGGCATTCAAGTGTTATTATCATTTGTAATGCATTGCAGAATAAAGAGTTCAGTGTTTGTGTACCCCCTTTTTTATTTTGTGCATCAGGTATATGGTCGAATTACATTTTTTTAATGAAAGTACATTGAAAGCGAATTAGATTCCAATTATTATTTTTATTTGTTATTGCCTATCTTTCTATGTATGTAAAATTTTACATGCAGCCGATACAAATTTTCAAAAGTCCGTGCCAACGCACGGGCACTCTACTAGTAGGAGTAGGGGAGGAGTCCTCCTCCTCCTCCCCTTAGTTGGACGCCCCAAGGAGGGAAACCCTCCTTGGTGACAACCCTCCCTCTTCCCTCTAACCTATATATAGTGGAGGTTTGGTGCCTAATTATGACACAAAAATTTTGGAGCCTCCTCTAGTTTATCTAGTGCACGTTCTAGTTGATCCTAGTTGACTAATTAGAGAGAGCCCTAGCCACCTATAATCCTCATAATTAGAAGCCCCGTGTGGTTCTAAACTCCTTCCTCTGATTCTCTGGCGACGATTAGCTCTGGACGGTGAAGCGCTACTGGATCGTGAAGATCGTACGCTTGCAACCAAGTAGAGAGGTCGTGCTTCCGGTCTTCTGTTCGAGAGATCGTTCGAGGGCGGTTCGCGGGATCGGCATCGATGTTCGAAGGACTCCAAGTATGATCTACACAAACTTGTCTACTTCTGTTGCACTCCCGGAGTCAGTAACGATCATTGTTCCCAACCCGTTATGTATCATCATATTGTTCTTGGGTGATCGTAGGGCGAAAAAATAATATTTTCTATGATGTTTCCCAACAGTGGCATCATGAGCGGTTCTATGAGTAGATGCAGGTTGCGATCTAGATCACATGTGGATGTGAGGGTGATGTTCTTGCTATGCTTCCCTCGAGTGTTGCTTCGGTTCAGTTCATTGACGTCATGGTGTCACTTTTCACAAGGTTCTAACAATCGCTCGGCTCTGGCTGTCGACGATCTGCTAACAGTTCCTTGGGCTTCACCATTGTCGAGAATAGAGAACCATCGCATACCCAAGAGGGCGATGAAGATGGATGATATTCAAGGTGGTCACGCGTATTAGGCGAAGTTTAGTGTGGGGGAACGAGATTTGTACTTAAGTATCTTCTTTCACACACCCTGAAAGTTAATCTAGCAACAAGGATTATCACTTTATGGTGTGCACGTAGGTAGCTAGGTTTATCCGGAAACCCTAGAAGCCACGTAATTAAAATTTGCCAAACCAATTAGAGGACGTCTAACTTGGTTTTGCATATGATGTGGTATAGCCTTCATTATGATAATGAGTTTATGTATGAGATGGTTATATGTTGTAATGTTAAGTGGCCTGCGCGTCATGGCATGGTGGCTGGAGCTAGGAGATTGCCACCATAATGTAAATATCATAGAGATAGGTTACAGGTTATGGTGGCAAGACGTACACGGAGGATCCCGATGAGGTGAAGGTGTACCAAGGCGCGGGATGAGGAGATATAATTCCATGCCACGGTGGAATTTCATATTTCTGGTGTCAGGACAACGTTTTCTAAAACAATCAACACGGCAAAATTTTCTGAGATTGCTGCCACGGCAACATTTTTGAAACAGTTGCCACAGCAACGAAATATTGGTTGTCATGTTGCTTCAACTGGAGATTGAAGACGATCACGGAGAACTCCCGGCGCCCAGGGCTATACCATATCATGCTATTATGAATTGCCTGATATGTTTATCCCTTTGTTGTTTGCACCCTTTGATTGCGCAGTAGTCAATTATTAGGGTGATCTCTCACAAAAAATATCAAGTTAAAAGGTGCTCTTCCTAGTGTTGCAATCATCTATAACATGTAGCATTCCGGAGTGCGTCATGTCCACACGAGTACAAACAGGACGTGAGGTGTAAGACGAAGATGGTCAGACCATGTATGCAGATAACACTCAGTTGTCTTGAAGTTCTGGCAAAATCGTTCTGAGCTCGAAGCGCAAAGCATTGAAAGATGAACACGAGCCATTGAAAGATGAACAAGAGCCATATGATCAACAAAAGTTTGCCTACCTGTCAAAATTCTCGTCATCAGTGATGTCCACATTAATGGCTGAGAACTAGATTTGGATCTTGAATCACTCACTGTCAATTATGAAAGATATTTATTTCACTGGGAGCAAAATTATGTGTTAATTAAGTTTAATAACTAGTGCAAATTAATTATGAACAATGTCTATGTGTAGTTTGCATTATAGTTGTAGAATTATGGCTCATGGTTCCACCTTTGTTGTTGAAATTGATTGAGTATTATTTATCTAGTTGAAACTTTATGTTTGAGAGGATCGTCCTCTAAAAGTGCCAAGAAGGATTTTGTCCTACTACATGTTTACAATACTCTCTTGTTGATGCTGTCTATGAGACTCACGTCCTTTGATCCAGAAGTTAGAATTGCATTACGGTTTGCTTGCTTCTGAGAAACCCGAGCTTCATAATGTTTGGGATAGTTATGTGATATTCTTGGAACTGAAAATTGTTTTCGGAAACAAACAAAGGCTAAAAGATATGCGATATATGAAGAAATGTATTGTTTGCAAATTCTAGTGAAGTGTTGAGCTATGTTTAAGACTGAAATGCAAAAGATCCAGAACAAAGCCAGTCATGTGTTGACAGTGAAAACTTGTAGAGAAAGAACAAAACCAAAGGATGTAATGAGATGTACACGCCTAGGGAAGTTTAGGGCTCACGCCACTCTTAAAGTTGTTTCTTCTGAGAGTAATAGAAATATTGAAGTAAAACTATAAGAAGTAAATGGCGAAAAGAAAAGAAGACTAGAATGTCCAGCTTAGGTATGAATGTAATACAAGTTATGAGATGTACAGATGGTTGGTAAGTAAAGTGTAGTTCTTGGGAAATATGATCAATTTATTGATCACTGATTCTTCGGTATTGTGGTTAAAAGGTTAATCACAGGGATATCGACTTGCATATTATTGCAAATCATTGCAAGAAACTTGGAACGGCCTAAATTATCAACAAATAATGAGGTTAAAATATTTTGATGGATTGTAAAAGGTTATAGTATTTCTATCAGTGTATTTCCTCTGTATTTATTATCATAATTCATTTTAGAGTTTTTGTACACTCTAGTCCATTGCATAGAAGTTCCAAGGAGGTTGTTCATGACACAACAATAGTTGTTGGATCTAATGAACAAAAAGGGCATACTCTTATTGTGAATAAGATGTATGTTATGAATATGAATATTGATAATAAAATTGTACATCCATAACACTGACGCTAAATGTCGCAAGACTAAAAGAATACCCAATCTATGTGGCACTGCATTTAGTCACATTGGAGAAACCAGCACGAAGAAATTTCATAGTGATGAATTTTTTAAGTCATCTCATTGAGAATCATCTGACACTTGTAAGTCTCGTACAATTATGAAGTAAACTAAAATACCGTTCACAGGCCATAGAGAACGAGCAACAAAAAAATTGGCAATATGCATATCGATGTGTATAGTCCAATAAGTGTTATTGCAAGCAGTGGATTTATCTATCTTCAAGTGGATATTTATATTTACTTATTGAGACATAAAACTAGACCTTTTGAAATATTTCAGAAGGTTTTCATAATGAAGTAGAATTTATTGTAATAAGAAAATTATGTTTCTTCAATTAGTCTATAGAAAGGAATATTTGAGTTACAAGTTTAGAGAATGTCTGATGAGTAGAGTGTTTTATAGCTTGCAACTCCTAGAACACTACTAAGAGTAGAGTGTTTTAAGTAGATGCAATCAAGCTATGTATGAATTGGTGAGATCAAAGATGACATTAATTATTTCGCCAATATACTCTCAAAGTGATGCTTTAGGGACTACGACTTTTACACTGGAAAAGGAGCGCCATCAAATTTATTGAAATAAGTGCTACTTTGTAGGTTATCCCAAATAGTTGGGTATTCCTCTATCACTACACCGAGGCAAAGTGTTGCCATAGAGTGCAGGAGTTTTAAAGAAAATGTTTTCAAAGGGTGAGTGGGAGGACAGTACAACTCGACAAGATTGCGGAATCTTTGTAATCAGCTCAAAGAAAAGAAACACTGAAGTAATTCTAGAATTTCTTACTGCGACTGATACGAAAGTCTCTACATGAGATATAGAGACTATGGTCGAACTTGCAGCTGAACTATATAGGTTCGGAAAATTTGTGCAGACCTTTGTGGTATGCACACGAATATTGTTGGGCAAACTATGAACCTATAATTCATAGAGAAGCGTTGATGGCCCCTGATTCCGTAAATTTGCTATAGGCCAACATAATCCGAGATAGTATCCATTCAGATAATTCAAGCTTAATTAGAACTTGATGAGCCCTTCGAAAGACCGAGAGTCTAAAGAATAGTAATGGATCTATAAACTGACAAAGATAAAAATGTTTTATGATGCTTGTTACAAATAGTTTATGACAAGATCAAAGAATTGACTATGACGAGTTTGTCTCGTCACGGCAATACTTAAAGTCAGTTCAGGTTGAACTAGCAATTATTAAATACTTCAATTATGAGATAAAACAGATGGATGTCAAAATGATTCCCATGAGATGGAAATAGAACTAAGGTCGTATGTTTGATACGATCCAAGGTAATTTTTTCAATCCAGAGGATGCTAGTAAGTATGCAAACTTCAAGAGAACCTATAATGATTTGAAGCAAGCAGTGGAGTTGGAATCTTCATATTGATGAAATGATCAAATAAATTGATTTCATCGTGTAAAGCGAAGATGCTTGTATTTACAAGAAAGTAAGTGGAAGCATGATAATATTTCTAAACACTATATGTACATGATATATTGTTGATTGGAAGTTATGTAAATTTCTTGACACGTATTAAGATTTTAGTGAACACCAGAGCTTCACTCAGAATGATGAAGGTGTTGAAGCCATATCCAGGGTGTATCCGTTGGCTAGCACTACACGTGCACCACGCCCAGCATCTACTGAAGCCACAGACAGCACAAATGCTCAAAGACCCAAGAAGCGCGCTCGTGCCCTCAATGACCGAGAGCTTCTTGTGGCCCTTCACCAAAAGCAAGATATGCATCACGACTGGCTAAAGCGTCAGATGAAAAGCCTCTTGGTGGATGTCAATCGTCTTCGAAACCTTGCCACCAAGAACGCTTTCGTTACACATGAAACCTGCCGTCGTACATGGAAAGGGCTCTTAATGATGTGTACTGAAGCTGAACTTGAAGAGGATGGCTTCACTGAGCGCTTCAAGTTTGACACCACACCTCCTAGAAGGGCTGTGATGCGAAACACACCATCACTTGAAGACTCTGAGTTTTCTTCATCTGCTGCCACAGTCACTGCCAGAATAATTGATGAAGAAGACGATGCTACATCACCGCCACCTACTTCAGCACCTCCAAGCTCTTCTGCACCGCCAACCACCTCCAACGACCCTGCTGCTCCTGGAAACGAGTAGACACTCTATGTCTTCAAACCTTTTTAGTCCTTGCTGACAAAAGGGGGAGAAGCATATGGGTTGATAGTCTTCAAGCGGGTCCATATGGGCGGGTGCTTTATGGTTTGCTATATTTTGCTTCGTGTTTACAACTCTCGTTTTTTTGCTTCATTTGGTTCTTTGAGTTGTAACACTAAAACTCGATGGTCGTCTGCTACTCGTTTGCCACCTTGTATGCGAAGATAAATTCCACATGTGCGACGATAAATTCCGCATTTATCTCATTCTGCAGACGTCCATTTTCCATTATGCATGTCATCATCTTCATACTTTCATATGCATAGTGGATTGTCATCATAAGCTGAAGTGGATCTCCACAAGTACAACCTGCCATGTGCATTTGCATTCCAAAAGCAAATTAACTTATATGCACATCTTCAAGGGGAGCCCTTGCAACTTATGAAGACAATTCCTTATCCTTTACAATTTCACAGACTATATTCCTCGTTGAAAACTTCAACTAGTTTGTCATCAATCACCAAAAAGGGGGAGATTGTAAGTGCATCTAGTGCCACCCCTAGTTGGTTTTGGAGTATTGACGACAAACCTAGTTGAGGGACTAATGTGTTTGTGAGAATTGCAGGATAACACAGGTAGAAGTCCCTCATTGATTCGGTTTTACCACCAGAGATGACCCCTAAAAATGTATGAACACATTGAAGACAAAGGTGGTATATGAAGATATTCACATTGAAGACTATGACAAAAGAAGACACGTTATGAAGCCTATGGAGCTCGAAGACTTAGATCTTTCGTAGTTCTTTTTATTTTGTGTTGAATCATAGGAACCACCGTACTGTTAAGTGAGGTCCAGGAGAACCAGTCAGAATGATTGAAGTGATGCCTAAATCAGAAACCTATGTCTTCGAGTGAAGACAATGAGAGCAAATCTTGTCCAGAGCCGGACAAGTCAGCTTTGCTTGTAGCCCAAGTAAAGTTGCCATGAGAGTTTGAAATCTGACCGTTGAGACACGTGTCAGTTCCTTAGTGACCCAGGGTCATTTCGGACAAATCAGGTCGGGTTGCCAAGTGGCTATAAATAGTCCACCCCCTACAACGATAAATGGTTGGCTGCTCAGATTTCAGTGCACGGCTTTTGTCGTTTGAGAGCAACCCACCTCGAAGCCTTTGAGAGAAAATTCCTAGCGAGGAGAAAAGCCCTAACCACCCAGAGCCAGAGTAAATTGGGCATCACTTAAGTCTTCTTGTCTGTGTGATCTGAAGACTTATTACACTTGAGGACTGTGAATCCTCCAGACGGTTAGGCGTCGCGTTCAGAGCATCCAAGAGACATTGTGGATTGCCAGTGAACGAAGTTTGTGAAGGTTTGGGAGTCTACCTTGAAGACTTACCAGAGTGATTGGGCGAGGACTAAGTGACCTTAGCTCAAGGAGAATACGGTGAGGACTTGGTGTCCTGAACTGTGTGTTCAGGACTGGGTGTCCGGGACTGTGTGTCCTAAGGTTTAAATACCTAGCCGCTCCAACCAGACGTATAGTTGTCACAGCAACTGGAACTGGTCCAACATATCATTGTCTTCAACGAGTCACTGGTTTCATCTTCACTTCCTTTTCTTACTGTTACTCATTGTGAAGCCATTGCATGCTTGCTTTATCTTTTGTCTTCACAACGTGAATGTATGATCTGTTTGGCTTCATAACTTCTTCCTACCTGATCCTTATTACACTTCAGCTGTTTGTCATTGTGCTTTCACCCTATTGAATACTTGACCATGGCTGGCCTAGTGTAATCTAACTTCCGCTGCATAGTAATAGGCATAATCTTCGCTGTTTGTCTTCATAACTCCCACGTTTTGAAGACTTTCATAAAAATCGCCTATTCACCCCCCTCTAGTCGATATAACGCACTTTCAATTGGTATCAGAGCAAGGTGCTCCCTTGTTCTGTGTGATTCGGTTTAACCACCTGGAGTTTTAGCTATGTCGACTGCAGGGATAATCAAAGTCTCCGCTGCGTGCCCCGTCTTCGATGGAACTGAATATCCCTACTGGAAGAATAAGATGCTCATGCATCTTGAAGCCATTGACGTCGACCTATGGTATGTCGTCGAGAACGGCGTTCCCAAGGCTGGAGAAGGTGTCACTGCTGCTGATGTCAAGAAGTTCACTCAACTGGACTCTACTGCCAAAAATATCATCTGTGGTCATCTGACAAAAGGACAGTATGGCCGTGTGAGTGCCTTGAAGACATCCAAGCTGGTCTGGGACTGGCTCTCCAAGGTCAATGAAGGCATCTCAACCCAGAGAGATCAGAGAATCAGTGTTCTTCGCAACCTCTTCAACCGCTTCAAGCGAAATGACAATGAGAATGTCCAGCACACATTTGACCGGCTCACTGACATCACAAATGAGCTTCAAGCCCTCGGCGCCACTGAGATCACCAAACATGAAATCGTCAAGACGCTGCTGAGATCACTTGATAGTTCGTTTGACATCCTAGCCCTGATGATTCAAGAACGTCCTGATTTCAAGACACTCGATCCGTCTGACATACTTGAGAGGCTCAACACACATGAGTTTCAGCTTTCTGAGAAAAGAGATATCTACGGTCCAAACTATGGGCGAACTCGTGCCTTGAAGGCAAAAGCTGTTTCCTCATCTGAAGAAGAATCTGACAGCAGTTCTGATGATCCTGAAGACATTGGAAGGGAACTTGCAATGCTAGTGAAGAAGTTCCAAAAATTCACCAAGAAGAAAGGCTTCAGAAAATCTTCACGATCAAGCTCAAGGAATGATGAAGCTTCTGCTCATGACTACAAGAAGAAAACATGTCACAAGTGCAAGAAAACTGGACACTTCATCTCTGAGTGTCCACAGTGGGACAATGAGAACAGAAGGAAGAAGAAGAGCAAGGAATATGATTCTGACGACAAAAAGAAGAAGAAATACTCAAAGTCTTCTTCCAAGTCTTCCTCAAAGTCTTCATCACACAAGAAGAGCTCATCTGGCAAGGCACGTGCGTTTGTTGGCAAGGAAATGGATTCAGAGGAGGAGTCCGCTTCTGAGGAGGCAGAGGTGGAGTCTGAGGAGGAGTCTGATTCTGGCATTGCGAGTCTGGCTACAGCATACGTCGCCAAGTCCATCTTCAACACTGAAGACAATGACTTCATCACCGACACCGATGCAAATGACAAGAACGACTCCACTCCTACCTACTGCTTCATGGCACGCGGTGCCAAGGTAAACACACGCACTACTCGCTATCAAACATCTAGTGACGATGACTCTGACTGTGATTCAAAACCCAGCTACAAAACACTTGCTAAAATTGCAACTGAACAACAGAAAGCTATGGAACATATTCAAAAACTGTTAGACAGAAGCGATGATCTGTTGGGTGCTGAAATGACTCGATCTGAATCCTTAATTGAAGACATAAAAAATCTTCACGTTAAGTATCAGGAACTTGAAGATCGTCTTGATACTCTCTCAACAACTCATGAAAAGCTTTCCTATGATTATCTTCAAAGGAAGCAAGAACTTGAGAAATTGAGAGCGGCTCATGAAGATCTTCAAAAGGAAAACGAGTCACTTCGCGCCGAACAGATCAGTTCCGCTCAGGAAGGATTTGAACCACCATGTCTTAAATGCATTGAGCGTGATAATGCTACTTCTGTTGCTGAATGTTCCACTGCTACTGCTGTTGCAATATCTTCAACTGTTGATGTGGTAACTAACCCCTCTGCTGAGGATACCACTGCTATTGCTGATGAGAATGCTAGGTTGAAGACATTGCTTGAAACAGGGATGTACAAAAGTCTTAAAGGACATCAGACATTATGTGATGTCCTCAAGAAGCAGATTCTGAACCGAAACCCTAGGAAAGAGGGTGTTGGGTTCGTGAGGAAAATAAATGCAGATGGCTCTTACTGGAAACCTGAGCAGTACCCCAAAACCACATGGGTTGCTGCAAAGGAACTTTCAGCAGATCCATCCAATTTATCTGGCTTCACTTGTGCTAACCCCATTATCATTGATGAATCCTTTGATGCAAACTATAAACTGTTTAAGAATCAGAATGGTGAAGTGTTTGCCAGGTACATTGGTACTAACTGCAGGAATGGACCGCCTATGAAGAAGATCTGGGTTCCGAAAAAGTGTCTGGAAAATCTTCCTGTGAATGTCTTCATGACACCTCACTTGAAGAAGACAAACCTCAGACCAAAGGCTTCATACGGTCCAAAGGCTTCATACAAACAGAGGACTCACCTGAGTCACACTAACGCAAATGTTTTGCAGGGAAACCATACTCAGGCATATGAATATGAGAGCGGTTCATCGAACCGTCATGTTCATATGACCAAAAATTATTCTGCTTATTCTTATGAGTATTATTGTCCACCTGCAAGACTGTTTGCTAAGGCTTCAAAGCCAAAATTCTCAGATGCTGCACTTAGACTTATTGCTTCTAAGCCACCCTTGAAGATGTGGGTGGTTAAGAAAGCTTAACTCTCTTTTGCAGGGAAAGGTCTCCAGCAGAAAAACAAAATCTTCTGACGCTATTGCTGGGGACCTTAAAAATCTTGTAGGGCGCAAGATAAAATGCCCGAATGGCATCATTATGTACTTCGTTCCTGAATCGCATGCTACTCTCCCTATTAGTCCTAATCTGGATCTAAGTTTTCATAACCCACTGGTTCGTCAAATGTTTTTGCTTCACAATTCTCTTCGTGAAGCCTATCCCCCTAACTGCACTGTAGGGTACGACACCAGCGACTTCAAAGTCTTCAGAATGGATTATTGACAGTGGGTGTACAAATCACATGACTGGCAAAAGAAGCCTTCTTATGGACTCAACCTTACGTCCATCCGACAAGAGCCACATCACATTTGCTGACACTGGTAAAAGTAAGGTATTGGGTCTAGGTAGAGTTGCAATCTCAAAGGATCAACACATGGATAAAGTCATGCTTGTTGAATCCCTTGGCTTCAACTTAATGTCTGTCTCAATGCTTTGCGATTTGAACATGATCGTAATGTTTGGAAAATATCGTTGCCTGGTACTAATGGAATCTGACAAGTCTCTAGTGTTTGAAGGGTATCGAAAGATGATTTGTACGTGGTAGATTTCTCAGCAGGGCCACAACTTGCAGTATGTCTTCTTGCAAAAGCTTCAGAATGCTGGCTTTGGCATCGGAGGCTTGGGCATGCTGGCATGAGGAACCTCCACACCCTTGCGAAGAAGAAGCATGTCATAGGCATCGAGGGCGTCAAGTTCAAGAAAGATCACTTATGCGGTGCCTGTGAAGCAGGGAAGATGACAAGGGCAAAACATCCTTCGAAGACAATCATGACTACTACTCAACCCTTCGAACTGCTCCACATGGATCTTTTCGGTCCCACTCACTACTCAACTTTTACTACTACTGCTTGCCTCTATGGCTTCGTCATTGTTGATGATTACTCTAGATATACTTGGGTGCACATAATCCTTTACAAGACTGAAGTGCAGGATGTCTTCAGACGCTTCGCCAATCGAGCTATGAACAATTTTGGCGCCAAGATAAAGCACATCAGAAGTGACAATGGCACTGAATTCAAGAACACTGGCCTTGATACATATCTTGATACCTTGGGCATCACACATGAATTCTCAGCTCCGTACACGCCACAGCAGAATGGCGTCGTCGAACGCAAGAACAGAACACTCATTGAGATGGCCAGAACAATGCTAGATGAATACAAGACTCCAAGAAAATTCTGGACTGAAGCCATTGACACTGCATGCCATACAATCAATCGTGTTTATCTTCACAAGCTTCTGAACAAGACATCTTATGAACTCCTAACTGGCAAGAAGCCAAATGTCAGTTACTTCAGAGTATTTGGCGCAAGGTGCTGGATCAAGGACCCACACCACACCTCAAAGTTTGCACCAAAAGCACATGAGGGCTTTATGCTTGGATATGGAAAGGATTCGCACTCCTACAGAGTCTTCAATCTCTTTCATTACAAAGTGGTTGAAACAGTGGATGTGCGGTTCGATGAGACAAATGGTTCACAAAGAGAGCAACTGCCAAATGTGCTAGATGAATTCCAGCTAGTGAATCAATCAAGCTATGGGAACTGGAGAGATTATACCTTCTGAAGCTCATCCTGAAGAAGAACTTATCATCTCAGCACCTGATCAACATGAAGACAATGCTCAGCCTGAAGACATTCCTCCCAACAACAACACAGATCAGCAAGAGCAAAGTCTTCGCCCTGTACATCCTCGTGTTGCCAATGAAGTGCAGATTGACAGAATAATTGACAGCATCAATGCACCTGGTCCACTCACTCGTTCAAGGGCAACTCAGCTAGCAAATTTCTGTGGGCACTTCGCATTCGTATCAATATCAGAACCCAAGAAAGTTGAAGAAGCCTTCATGGAACCTGAATGGATTCAAGCTATGCAAGAAGAGCTTCAACAGTTTGAACTGAATAATGTATGGGAACTGGTTAAGCGTCCTGATCCACGGAAGCACAACATAATAGGCACCAAATGGATATACCGCAACAAGCAAGATGAGCATGGTCAAGTTGTCAGAAACAAAGCTCGTCTCGTTGCTCAAGGATATACTCAAGTGGAGGGCATTGACTTCGATGAAACATTTGCTCCTGTGGCTAGGCTTGAAGCCATACGCATACTGCTGGCCTATGCAAATCATCATAACATACTTCTATATCAAATGGATGTGAAAAGTGCCTTTCTCAATGGCAAGATTGAAGAAGAAGTGTATGTTGCACAACCGCCTGGCTTTGAAAATCCAAAACATCCTGACATGGTATACAAGCTCAACAAGGCACTGTATGGCCTCAAACAAGCCCCTAGGGCCTGGTATGACACACTCAAATACTTCCTGAAGAGCAAAGGCTTCATACCTGGTTCCCTGGATCCCACTCTTTTCACGAAGACATATGATGGTGAACTGTTTGTGTGCCAAATATATGTGGATGACATTATCTTCGGCTGCACCAATCAGAAGTACAGTGAAGAGTTTGGATATATGATGCAAGAGCAATATCAGATGTCCATGATGGGGGAGCTGAAGTTCTTCCTTGGTCTTCAAATACGACAACAACGCAATGGCATCTTCATATCTCAAGAGAAGTATCTCAAAGATTGCCTGAAGAAGTTCGGTATGCAAGACTGCAAAGGCTTCACAACACCAATGCCAGCCAAACATCATCTAGGTCCTGACGACAATGGTAAAGAGTTCGATCAAAAGGTATACCGCTCCATGATTGGTTCTTTGCTTTATTTATGTGCATCTAGGCCAGATATTATGCTTAGTGTTTGCATGTGTGCTCGATTTCAAGCGGCACCAAAGGAGTCGCATCACTTAGCTGTGAAGCGAATTCTTCGATATTTGGCTCACACCCCAACTCTAGGATTATGGTATCCAAAGGGCTCAGAGTTTGATTTGGTTGGATTTTCGGATGCTGATTATGCTGGTGACAAAGTTGATCGCAAGTCTACATCAGGCACATGTCACTTTCTGGGACGATCACTTGTATGTTGGTCTTCAAAGAAGCAGAACTGTGTATCTCTCTCCACTGCTGAATCTGAATACATTGCTGCTGGATCTTGCTGCGCTCAGCTTCTGTGGATGAAGCAAACACTCAAGGACTGTGGCATTCATCTGAAGCAAGTACCACTTTACTGCGACAACGAAAGCGCCATCAAGATTGCCAACAACCCAGTTCAGCACTCGAAGACAAAGCACATTGAAATTCGTCATCACTTTCTCAGAGATCATGTTGTGAAGGAAGACATTGATATCATACACGTCAACACTGAAGAGCAATTGGCAGATATCTTCACCAAGCCCTTGGATGAGAAGAGGTTTTGCAAGTTACGGTGTGAGCTAAATATCCTGAAATCCTCAAATGTCCTGTGATCAGGCACACATCCTAACACTTATGCATATGATGACTTAGATGTGCAACACACAAAGTAAAGTATATCTTCAATCAATGAAGATATACATTCTAAGTGTGAATACATTAATGTGGAATTTGACTTCGGAGCGCCACGATAATTGTGCGTCGTGTCTGGGTCTAATACTTCCTATACGGTGGGTAAGGCCACCACCAAACGTTCCATTTTGAAGTGTTTCACTCATGGCGTTACCTTGCAATGTCTTCACATTTGGTTTGGCTTCGAACTCAACATGTCCTCATGATTATCTTCACTACGTTGATTATATAGATATATACATACTAGTGTTCTGTCCTCTACAGCATTCACTTATAGCTATGTCTTCTTGGTTGAATCTTTTGAACTAAGTGAATGTGATCGGACCCTAATCTCTCTATGCTTTCTATCTCAAATTCTATCTCTCCAAGTCATATGCATTCTATTGAAACTGTCGAATGTCTTCACTGTGTCCTTGTCAGCTGAAGATATAGAGACAACCATAAAGTCCGTCTTTAATGCTCATTCCTCCACATAAAATCCGGAGAAGCAGGAACGACCGCCCGACAATCCAGGCGTGCGTAGGACGTGGAACAGACCCAAAACTTCCGCAAACTGGCCACGCGTTCCTCAGATGCGAATCGCCAGGGGCACCTGTGTAATAGCACAGTGCCGCGCCTGAGCCTATAAATTCACAATTACTGCGGTCATTATCTCCTTCTTCCACCCTCGCACGAACCCTAGCGTCACCGCTAGCACTCGGCGACGCTGGCGACGAAGCGCTTTGCTGCCGCAACCTCTCCGACGCCGTCCTCACGCCGACCGCGGACATCGTTCTCTCCGCCGTCACCGTAGGTGTCTTCCGTCGCCAAGTTAGGGCACGGAGGACTGAACTGCTCGGCATCATCTCCCACTTCCGTCTAGCAGTTCCAAGTGTGGTACATGTCCGTGGGAGAATCCTTCGGTTCTCATAGTCTGCATTCATTTGCAGTATTCCTACAGCAACACATAAACTCTCCTGAAGCCAGTTCCTGTTGGTCCAGAAAAGGAAAGCCTTTTAAGCCTTTGAAAGTTTTGAAGCCTTTCAAGTTAAAGTTTATGGCTTCAGAAGCAGCAGCAAGGAAGGGGGGCAGACAGAGACGTGAAGGAACTTCCAAAGATCTGCCTGAAGACTTGGCAGAAATGTATAAAACAGATCCTGAAGAGAGCTATGGGCAGCACAAGACTCGAATCCAATGGATTCGACGCTATTGGGCAGAACAATGGTTCAAATACCGCTTCGTCACCCAGGAGTATGCTGAGAAATGTGCCATCAAGAAACCATGGGGGGACATCCTTTACAAGAATCTCATACCCAAGACCAGAGATGAAGCCATTGCTCAAGGCTTCTACCCGTGCATGGTCCGAGGACCACAGCCTGATGATGCGCATCCATCGTCACTCCTCTGGTGTCGTGACGACAATCTCTTCAAGCGCAACTTTCAGTTTGCCCAACAATCAGCGAAGCTGAACAAGAAGAAATTTGGGTTAGACTTCAACCCTGGTCCCCCAGCACCAAGGGCAGATGGCACACGCTACGTAGAACCCAATATCATCGGTCCGTTTGCCAATCTTGAGGGCCTGATCACCCACATCTTAGTCCAAGGGACTGCCGTGAATGACCCTCCAGCTGACTCTGAGTCTGATGAAGCTCCTGCTGTGCCGAAGCCAAAGCAGTCAAAGAAGCCAAAAGCTTCAAAGCCAGCCCCTGCCTCAAAAATCTCAAGGGAGAAGCCATTGAAAACTGCACCTCCTGAAGTCAGTGTGCAGTCTGAAGACGTATCCCGCGTCTCCAAGCCCCAGAAGGAAAAGGTGCCCCAGCAACACACCGGCAAAGAGCTCACTGCTGCTGCCATTCTGCGCAGCGAAGCCATTGATCTATCAAGCGATGAAGATCTTGGAGATGACGCTCTAGAGCAGCTTATCAAAAGCAAAGAAGAAGCTGAAATCTTCAACAATTTGCCTCTCTTTGATGTCGCCATCATCCACAACTTCATCGACGAATGGTTTGCCTCACCAGACATCAGCTTCGAAGATCTGCAGCTGCCCGTTGGCCTCAGCGTCGCCTTCCAAGGCGCAATTGCTTCAGAACTTGCCATTGCCCAGCGCATTGTTGAGCTGAAGCAGAAAATTGATCATGAAAAGGCTCAGTTCAAGAAGCACATGGCCAGGCTCAGCGTGCAGGAAGTGAAGAGCTTCAAAACCATGTTGCATGAGCTCAAGGAAAATTTTCTGAAAAAGCATGCAGAAGCTCAGGGCTCACGTGAGCGGATGAAGTCTTTGGCTGAATGATGCGTGCTAGCCTACAATGAGGCCGAAAAACGCAAGGCACTTGGGCGTCCTGGCATCGACCCCAAGATGGCCGCAAAGAAAAGAAGAAGCCTGTTCCAGCTGAACCAGAGGCACCAAGGCAAGAAGCTGTTCCGATTGTCTTCCCAACCGCCACGACTGGCTCGAAGCCAAAGAGCCGGTTAACCGCTTCAGAGCTCAAAAATACACGGAATGCAGAGGCTGAAGCTAGGAAGAGGAAACACTCTGAAGCCTCTCCTTCTGACCCCAGCAAGAAGAAGCGCAAGATCAAGAAATCTCGGGCTGCTCCCACAGAGCCCTTGATAGTTGAACCCCTCTCTATGGTTCACCCCAATGCAGAAAGACAACTGACAGTTCATGAGCCTGCTCCCACAGAGGCTCCTGAAGCTGAAGATATTCCAGCAGCCGACCCCATAGCTGCTGAAGACATTGGTCACCAGGACAATGTGCAAGATGATGCAGCCCTTCCTCAGCTTGAAACAAGCGAACTCATCAGCATTGGTCGTCCTCTGACGCCAATTGCACAAGATGAGTCATGGGCGGATCGCCCTCAAGAGGAAGAAGACTTTGAGGCCCAGCCCACTCCAACCCCACAAGCGTCGTCTGCATTCCGCAGGCTTCGCAAAGGTCCAAGGCCTCAAGTCTATACTGAAGAAATTCTGGCTGCATCAGCCGAAGACAATGAAGAAGCACCACCAGAACCCACTTCCCCCGCTCCATCAAGACGCAGTTCTCCAGGAGAACGTGCCTGAGGTTGTCCCTCCAACTACACAAGTGGAGGAAGAAAATGTTGAGGCTGCCACCACAAACACTGAAGCCAATGTGGAGCCCGCCCCACCAAATGCTTCAGCAGACAGCGAAGCTACTGAGCCAGACACTTCTGTTCCTGAGTCTGCTGCAGGTCCTCAATTTGATTATCATGTTGAGCACAGGCCTCATGTCAGAAGCAGTCCCAAGGCTTCCAAGGTTCCCAGGTCCTGCATCAGCACCTGGCTCCTTTGATATAATAGCTTCAAGGCAGATAACACGTTTTTCAACAGCTCCAAGAACCCCTATTCAAGGGAAAGGATTGTATCAGATAGGTTCTGGAGCTATCCTCAGCGCAGCTACTACTCAAGCATCCTATACAACCAAGGTCGCATCTTCCCGCACAAGCGCCTTGAGGTTGAAGCCATTGCTGGTCTGCCATGTCTAGAGGAAGCTTTGGATTGCTTTAAGCAAGTGGGTCTGCTGCCGTTTGTCACAGATGAAGAGCACTGGAATGAAGAGCTTCTGCTTCAGTTCTATGCCACCCTCCATATTAAAGGATACAACAGAGATCCGAAGACTTGGGTCCTGGAGTGGATGACCGGCAATGTCCATCATGAAGCCAATGCATTTGATATCATTGAGCTCACCGGCCTGCCCACTCCTGGCGAATTCTTCGAGGAAGGCTGTCAACTACATGCTGAAGCTATTGAGAGCATATTCCAGAGGCCTGAACCAAATATGAGTCAGATGCTCTCAATGATGAAGCCATTGCCTCATGATGCACCCTATCCAACTGAGTTCTTCGTTGAAGACCTTGAGTACCTGCCCAGGACCATATATCACATCATCCGGCGGACTCTCTGGCCCATTAAGGGACACTCTCCACATGCCAAGATTGAGGGTGCAATGAAGACTCTCATATTCTATATCCTTCATGGCAAATGCTTCAACGCACAGGATTTCTTCATACGCCAACTTGCAGCGTCAGGCTCAGATTTATTTGGTTTGAAGTTCTATGCTCCTTGGGTGATGAGGCTGATCAAACTGCACTCTGCGATCTCGTATCAGCCCTCAGCCCGAAACCATCGGATCTTCTTGCCAGATGTGGATACCTCCTCTGAAGCTATATATCCTGAGCCTGCCAAGCAACCATAAGTCTTCAGAATGCAGAACACCAGAGCTTCACGCAGAATGTTGAAGGTGTTGAAGCCATATCCAGGGTGTATCCGTTGGCTGGCACTACACGTGCCCACCCAGCATCTACTGAAGCCACAGACAGCACAAATGCTCAAGACCCAAGAAGCGCGCTCGTGCCCTCACTGACCGAGAGCTTCTTGTGGCCCTTCACCAAAAGCAAGATAGGCATCACGACTGGCTAAAGCGTCAGATGAAAGCCTCTTGGTGGATGTCAATCGTCTTCGAAACCTTGCCACCAAGAATGCTTCGTTACACATGAAACCTGCCGTCGTACATGGAAAGGGCTCTCAATGATATGTACTGAAGCTGAACTTGAAGAGGATGGCTTCACTGAGCGCTTCAAGTTTGACACCACACCTCCTAGAAGGGCTGTGATGCGCAACACACCATCACTTGAAGACTCTGAGTTTTCTTCATCTGCTGCCACAGTCACTGCCAGAATCATTGATGAAGACGACGATGCTACATCACCGCCACCTGCTTCAGCACCTCCAAGCTCTTCTGCACCGCCAAACACCTCCAACGACCCTGCTGCTCCTGGAAACGAGTAGACACTCTATGTCTTCAAACCTTTTTGGTCCTTGCTGACAAAAGGGGGAGAAGCATATGGGTTGATAGTCTTCAAGCGGGTCCATATGGGCGGGTGCTTTATGTTTTGCTATATTTTGCTTCGTGTTTACAACTCTTGTTTTTGCTTCATTTGGTTCTTTGAGTTGTAACACTAAAACTCGATGGTCGTCTGCTACTCGTTTGCCACCTGTTTGCGAAGATAAATTCCGCATGTGCGACGATAAATTCCGCACTTATCTCATTCTGCAGACGTCCATTTTCCATTATGCATGTCATTATCTTCATATACTTTCACATGCATAGTGGATTGTCATCATAAGCTGAAGTGGATCTCCACAAGTACAACCTGCCATGTGCATTTGCATTCCAAAAGCAAATTAACTTATATGCACATCTTCAGGGGGAGCCCTTGCAACTTATGAAGACAATTCCTATCCTTTACAATTTCACAGACTATATTCCCCGTTGAAAACTTCAACTAGTTTGTCATCAATCACCAAAAAGGGGGAGATTGTAAGTGCATCTAGTGCCACCCCTAGTTGGTTTTGGAGTATTGACGACAAACCTAGTTGAGGGACTAATGTGTTTGTGAGAATTGCAGGATAACACAGGTAGAAGTCCCTCATTGATTCGGTTTTACTACCAGAGATGACCCCTAAAAATGTATGAAGACATTGAAGACAAAGGTGGTATATGAAGATATTCACATTGAAGACTATGACAAAAGAAGACACGTTATGAAGCCTATGGAGCTCGAAGACTTAGATCTTTCGTAGTTCTTTTTATTTTGTGTTGAGTCATAGGAACCACCGTACTGTTAAGTGGGGTCCAGGAGAACCAGTCAGAATGACTGAAGTGATGCCTAAATCAAAACCTATGTCTTTGAGTGAGGACAATGAGAGCGAATCTTGTCCAGAGCCGGATAAGTCAGCTTTGCTTGTAGCCCAAGTAAAGTTGCCATGAGAGTTTGAAATCTGACCGTTGAGACACGTGTCAGTTCCTTAGTGACCCAGGGTCATTTCGGACAAATCAGGTCGGGTTGCCAAGTGGCTATAAATAGCCCACCCCCTACAACCATAAACGGTTGGCTGCTCAGATTTCAGTGCACGGCTTTTGTCGTTTGAGAGCAACCCACCTCGAAGCCTTTGAGAGAAAATTCCTAGCGAGGAGAAAAGCCCTAACCACCCAGAGCCAGAGTAAATTGGGCATCACTTAAGTCTTCTTGTCTGTGTGATCTGAAGACTTATTACACTTGAGGACTGTGAATCCTCCAGACGGTTAGGCGTCGCGTTCAGAGCATCCAAGAGACATTGTGGATTGCCAGTGAACGAAGTTTGTGAAGGTTTGGGAGTCTACCTTGAAGACTTACCAGAGTGATTGGGCGAGGACTAAGTGACCTTAGCTCAAGGAGAATACGGTGAGGACTTGGTGTCCTGAACTGTGTGTTCAGGACTGGGTGTCCGGGACTGTGTGTCCTAAGGTTTAAATACCTAGCCGCTCCAACCAGACGTACAGTTGTCACAGCAACTGGAACTGGTCCAACATATCATTGTCTTCAACGAGTCACTGGTTTCATCTTCACTTCCTTTTCTTACTGTTACTCATTATGAAGACATTGCATGCTTGCTTTATCTTTTGTCTTCACAACATGAATGTATGATCTGTTTGGCTTCATAACTTCTTCCTACCTGATCCTTATTACACTGCAGTTGTTTGTCGTTGTGCTTTCACTCTATTGAATACTTGACCATGGCTGGCCTAGTGTAATCTAACTTCCGCTGCATAGTAATAGGCATAATCTTCGCTGTTTGTCTTCATAACTCCCACGTTTTGAAGACTTTCATAAAAATCGTCTATTCACCCCCCCTCTAGTCGATATAACGCACTTTCAATGTAAACAACCAGATATTTCCAATACTCCAAGTTAGTTATAAGTAAAAGTTACTAGTATGGTCAAATTGTTGATCATAGGACAACTATGAAAATGTTGTTAAGGATTAACAACATGTTTCTCACACACGGAGAAAATGAAGAGATTGTTGTAAGGAGTTACATCAATGAAGGATCGTTGTAAGTAGTACATCGATAAAATCTTCATCTGTACTCCAAGTGATTTTTCTATTTCAAATTAAAAGTGATTTATGGTGGCACAGTAAGTTGGAATTGGTCCAAGAAAGTTATTGTGGTGAATTCTATAATAGAAGGCTAAGTATATTATTGTTTTAGAAGCAAAAATTAAGGGTGATGAATCGAAAGTTCATTCATGAGCTTGGTATGGTTTCTAGATGATTGTATCATTGGAACACCATTCTTAAGATATGATACGTCTTTCGTGTAGTGTCAAAAACACTCTTATATTATGCGACGGAGGAAGTATGATATAAAGGTTATATCATCACAAACTCCTTTCACATAGGAATTCGAGGGTATGCTTTTTATGACATGCGTGTCATATACTATTGTGAATGAAGTGAGTATACTAGATGGTACAATAATGAAACATGCAAAAGAGAATGCATGAAAAAAATAATGAAAACATGTAAAATAGTCGTGGCACATAAATGAAATCGTACAGAAAATTATGAAAATAACGCCTTTAGAACACATCCCAGCCATGAAAGTTAATTTAACAAAACGATATGAAAACTTATTTCAAGACCCAAAATAGAAATGAAACCTCAATGAAATAGTACACGATGTCCGGATTGAAAAAGCAATGAAAACATGCAACGTAAAAGTAATTTGAATTTGAAAAAAATTCAACTGTGTGCAAAATTTATCTTGTTTTGAAGATTTAAATATCATGAGTTCTAATATCCAAACGGTTTGTCAATCGGATATTTTGTTCAAAAGATAAAATTGATACAAACTATGTAATCAGACTGAAAAGCACTGGTGGGTGAGATGTACTACTAACTTTTTAGTTCAAACATACCCACTAGTCAGTTTGTCATGGGGCCTCTTCATTAGCTATCCCACAAGTCATAGAGGTGGATAAGAAAGTTAGTTGGATTGAAGAAGAGAGAAGATAGTGTGATGTACTCCCGCCGTTCCTAAATATAAGTCTTTTTAGAGATTTCACTACAAACTACATACGGATGTATGTAGATATATTTTAGAGTGTAGATTCATTCTTTTTGCTCCGTATGTAGTCCATAGCCGAATCTCTAAAAAAAGGTGTGTCCAGGGCACCTCTAAATGTGCTCTAGTTATTGCACATCTAAGCGGGTGAATCAAGCATAAAAAAAGAAAAAGGAAAAAAGAAAATATCCACACGAATTTTAATGTATGATCAATGATATAAGACTTAGATGTGCAATATTTATGTCACATCTAGATGTGCTTTAGCAAAACTGCTAAAAAAACTTATATTTGGTAACGGAGGGAATATATGTGTCAGACAATGTATAGTATTGCCATAGTAGGGCAATACCTGCGCACATCCCCCAATCGAAATGCGCCGCATCCCATTACCCGCTAGAAAAACCACTCTCCTCTTCAGCCACCGCCTAGGTAGTTTCTAGGCAAAATTTGTCAAATGATAGTTCAGTGGTACACAATGCCTGAGATGCGGATTTGTCAAATGATAGTTTTTACTATAATAAATACTCGCCCAAGTCAAACATGGATGGTGGATTGAACTCCGTTAGAAGAAACTGGCTACGCTAAGAAAATCGCTTTCAGAGTGAGTGAGTGGTTGGGCAAAGCGTCAGTGTAGCGTACAGAACGCTTCTACTGGTCTACTACAGGATATTGACCAGATTAAGATCAGGCGAACGCTGACTACAAAAAATTACCGAAAGTGCTCTGCACACGATTGACTGCTGGACGATGTGTGCCCGACGGGAGCAGGAGCCACACAGATTAAAAACCCCAGCTAATCCTACGGTCTACCTGACTTGTCGCCTGTGGGTCGTGCGTCCATCCGTCGTGTGTATAGCAGTGCTCAAAAATTACTGCTCCTGCTGGTCTACTACGCTACGCTACACGCACACACAGACGAAGAGAAGCTCTGCTGCGTTAGCTCGGATCGGAGGTCAGAGTCAATCGAGCCATGGCCGAGCTAGCTCCACTCTCCATGCTCTTCCTTGGCCTGCTTGTCGTCGTCCCCGTGCTCTACCTCATCCGGTCGTCCCGCCGGCATGAGGAGGGAAGCAGCCGGCCGCGGCCCCCGCCGTCGCCGTGGGCGCTGCCGGTCATCGGCCACCTCCACCACGTCGCCGGCGCGCTCCCGCACCGCGCGATGCTGGGCCTGTCGCGCCGCCACGGCCCGCTCATGCTGCTCCGCCTCTGCGAGCTCCGCGTCGTCGTCGCCTCCTCGGCCGACGCCGCGCGGGAGATCATGAAGACCCAGGACCTGGCGTTCGCGTCGCGGCCCATGACCCCGACGGGGACGGCCCTCCTCGGCGACAGCCTGGGCATCGTGTTCGCGCCCTACGGCGACGCGTGGCGGCAGCTCCGCAAGATCTGCCCCCTCGAGCTCTTCACCTCCCGCCGCGTCAGGTCCTTCCGGCCCGTGCGCGAGGAGGAGGTCGCGCGGCTGCTCCGGTCGGTGGCGGTGGCGCCGTCTCCGTCTCCGTCGTCGGCGGTGAACCTGAGCGAGCGGATCAGCGCGTACGTCGCGGACTCGTCGGTGCGCGCCGTCATCGGCAGACGGTTCAAGGACCGCGGCGCGTTCCTCCGGATGCTGGAGCGGAGGATGAAGCTCGCGCCGGCGCAGTCCCTGCCGGACCTCTTCCCGTCGTCGCGGCTCGCGATGCTCGTCAGCCGGATGCCGCGCGAGATGAAGCGGGAGCGCCGGGAGATGAGGGACTTCATCGACGCCATCATCCAGGAGCATCAAGAGAACAACCCGGCCGGCGCCGGCGCCGACGGCGACGACTTTCTCGACGTCCTCCTGAGGATCCAGGGAGAGGGGAAGCTCGATCCTCCCCTCACCACCGACGACATCAAGGCAGTCATCGTCGTAAGCTTCTCATCTCGTACTACAATGCAGGAGAATTTTTCAACACCGTACGTCGGCGACTAATTTCCTCTGCTTCAACTCGGACAGGACATCTTCATAGCGAGCAGCGAGACGTCGGCGACGGCGCTGCAGTGGGCCATGGCGGAGCTGATGAGGAACCCGAGGGTGATGCGCAAGGCGCAGGAGGAGGTCCGGCGAGCTCTCGACGGGCGCGACAGGGTCACGGAGGAGAGCCTGGCGGGCCTGCGCTACCTGGACCTCGTCATCAAGGAGGTGCTCCGGCTGCACCCGCCGGCGCCGATGCTGCTCCCCCGCGAGTGCCGGGCCCCGTGCCGGGTCCTCGGCTTCGACGTGCCGGCGGGCGCCATGGTGCTCGTCAACGCGTGGGCGATCGGCAGGGACCCGGCGCACTGGGACTCGCCGGAGGAGTTCTCGCCGAAGAGGTTCGAGGGCGGCGGCGTCGACTTCAAGGGCACGGACTTCGAGTACATCCCGTTCGGCGCCGGGCGGCGGATGTGCCCCGGGATGGCGTTCGGGCTGGCCAACATGGAGCTCGCGCTCGCCAGCCTTCTCTACCACTTCGACTGGGAGCTGCCGGACGGGACGGTGCCCGGGGAGCTGGACATGGCCGAGCTGATGGGGCTCACCACGCGGCGGCGCTCCGACCTCCTGCTCGTCCCGGCGATCCGCGTGCCAGTGCCAAAGCAAAATTTGCAAGCGCCAAGCGAAAATTCTTTCGGCATGAAGCCTTAGGGTAGGGCGCGAAATTCACAACATGGGAGATTTATTGCTATTGCTTCAATTCCAGCAAAGAAAGAAAGAATAGAACAAAAGTGATATTTTACACGTATGGTACCAGTCTACCAGACCACAATCACATCACCAGAACTACTTCTGGACAACACCTATTCCACTCCATTCCATTACATTCCAAGTACGAATCAGATGCTCAGAGCTACTACATGGAAAAACAAACAAATTTATTCAGAACATTCCATGGCGCTCTCAAGATGATCGTGCTGTTCTGCTTCTGTACTTCTGTTATTTGGTATAATACGATCTTGAAATACCAGTGGACGATTAGACTGGTTTTCTCAGGTCTGACATATGCATGATACAACTATGCACTCTTGATTCTCTTCCGAGAAACAAAGAGATATCGCCGCAGGGCAAGCAGCGAGATCCAAGTGAACTTTGAAATCTTCTCTTTTATCATCAGCAGTAATGCGGAGCTCAGAACTGTCTTTAGTATCTGAGCATGTAACCCTTTGAAGAACCCTGGGATGCCTTCCTTGTTCCACATTGCATGCATGGCGCCCAACATTGTTTTGGGAGGCCTTGAATTGCCTGGCTTTTCAGATTCGTCCTCGTCGTCCTCATCGGGGTCTGCAGCCTGAATCATGACCTTGCACCTGTTTGAAAAATGGCATCATATAATTGCAGTGGCGGTTGAATTTATACTTTATAGGCAGCACTAACAAGCAGAAGCAAGTGGAGAAGTCCAGATAACAAGTGCTGGCAAAGTAAAGTTTCCATACCTGATTAATGGGTAAGTCAAGATTGTTGCAACACTTTTTGAGATGGCACCAAGGAGAAACGCCGAGAAAGCAGAAAGAGCAACCGGGGAAGAATCACCCGCTGATTCTGCGTTTTTACGCGTCTGCCTCAGAATTAGCTTCTGCTTAAGCTGGTCAAACACGGTGTACTGCAAAGGATTGCACATAAAACAGTTGTTATCTCGTGCACGAAAAAGGAAAAGAAAATAAAGCTTATAACGTTACAAGTTACACCCAAGAGCAGTACCGTTAAGGTTGTATTCAGATTAAGAATACACTGCTACTTTTCACTTTAAATATGGTAATGCAGACACTACATACTCAACAATATTGAAACATGTTTGAAGGCTCTACAGTTACTACAAAACATCGAGAATTTATTGACTGAATCAAGAAGGTGAAAATCGCGAGGCCAATGATCCACACCATTTTGCAGACCTAAATAATTCGGGAAAGTTAATTGGCGACTGGACGCTGGGAGAGGGGTGGCAAGCGAACCCCTTTTGATGGCAGTTTTAGTTCTGAAGAGATCAAACAATGGCAGTTTAAAAATGAAAATTACCTTCTCTCACAGAAACTGTCATGTCACTCTGAAGAAACTGCCATCCCCTCAAACTAAAAATGCCATCAAAATCGTATGCAAATGCCACCCCCTCCTGGCGAGCTAAATTTATTGACTGAATCAAGAAGGTGAAAATCACGAGGCCAATGATTCACACCAGTTTGCAGGCCTAAATAATTTGGTATATGCACTTGCTCTAGTGGGAGACATGGACAACAACACGCATCCACAGATAAGTTCTGAAGTTGTTCCTTGTAGTTTGTTCTAGATATTATCCCAAGTTCTATAATGGAAGGTACGACTGTACGAGAGCTCCATTAAAGTTACAGATAACTGCAATGGTATTTACATGTACATCATAGTACAACCAGACAACATTCCAAGAATTTTGCCCTAGCTGAATGTTTTGTTTGTGATGGCTCCCATGTTTGTTCAAACAAAAATTGTTCAATTGGATTGAAGCATCTACATATCTCTTTACCAAAAATTACTCGAACAATGTAGTCAGAAAATGACATAGTTGGACAATGTAACTCAGAGGACCAACATTAAGTTCCACAAGATATGCCGTACAATAATGATGCAGAAGTTAGTACCTGAATAGAAGGATTGCATGTCAACAAGAGGGAAATGCCCAAGCCATCGAATGCCTCAAGCCAAGTACCTTCCGCGAGAGTTGCTCGCAGCCCTTTGGACTTTCCGAAAGCACTTGTTTGCATTCTAGAAGATGCCGTATCTAATGGCTGAAATGGTGAGAAAAACGAGTATAAGATCAGGCAGCTAAAACTGTTTTTCAAGAATCTATAGGACTAGCTACCTGTGTCACAACAACTGTGCAAGCACCAGCAGCGGCTGCAATCAACAAGTTGGCTTTTGTTCCAATGGACTTAGCTCCACTCTTCTCCAGGTAGAGTCTTTTGAAATAGCTATAGCCATAAAAGTAAACGAACTGCGAAATGAACGACTGGATATTCTTCGTCTTAAGGCCCTGATATAGGGACAAAAATTGCTTTTTCTTAATTGCTTCCCAAAAGACATCTGAAAGGTTCCTGAAAAGTCATGAGGCCAGTTAGTATGTACAATGAGTAACTAGAGAAGTTCAACGTATATGATGAAAAGGAATTTTATGCTAGAGATGTAACAGCATGCAGTGAAATCTCGTTCACCGAAAAACATAAAGGGGAGGACATACTACATGAGAAGATAAATCTTCATAAGCTCAAAAACCTTTTAAATCTTTTTAGAGCACACAAATGCAGCCAATCAAACATCTCAACTAGCCAAAATATTAAGGTCAACACATCTCTTTTACTAGTGTATGATATTGTATTGTTTACGCCACTTTTCAGTTACTAGGTCTAGGTGATCGGCAAGGAAACACCTTCACGGGTATGATCCTTTTATTTTGGCTAAACTACTTTCCTTTACAGCTTTACAAATTACAACAATGATCCATCTCACTATTTCTAGAGCTTGTAAGAAATCAACCTAGCCCTGTTGCTTGGAACTGAATCCCAAGCTCCTTCCTTATTTCACGACCTGAAGTAATCATGCATGCAGATTTGTACAATTTCTAGATTAAACGAACTCCTTGTAAACCTTAAATGGATTAACAATCCATTAATGTGGTGATTACCAAAACTACAGTCCTGGCAACTTGTGCAAAGACCACAAGTGGGTAACTCTTTGCCCTTCACCATACGAAAAACTTGGGCCTAACGAGATACTGATTTACTGAATCCACGATCGGCTCATGTAGAAACCAACCCTTCCACATCTAACGCAGGATATTCCTAGCTGTCAGAACGATCCACGGAGTATCCCAATCATCGTCTGCAGAATCCAGTCCCCCAGATCCGAACTCGCACTCGACCGAGGACCCAAATTCCGGTCCTCGAGCCTGCGATCACCTTATATCCAGAATTCCAGACGGACAGAAGAGCGCAACGGAGTCAAGCCGGGGACGCAGGAGAAGGGGTAGAGAGGAGGGACTGACCTGTACTTGTGCGCGCCCTGGTCCGTCTGGACGTCGGCCTGGAACTTGGTCTTGCAGGTGTCGAGCGGGTAGAGCACGGTGGTGCTGACGAGCGCGCCGACGGCCCCCGACGCCGCCTCGGCCAGGCTGTCCCAGTCCACCCCGCCGCCGCCGTCCTCCCCCTCCATCGCGTAGCGGCCGGCGAGATCCCCCGAGCCCGACTCCGAGAGGAATCTCGGCCAGGCAAGGCAGGCTCTCCCTCTCCCTCCCTACTCGGCGCGCTCGGCTGGCTGCTGGTCTGTTGCTGGCTGGCTGGCTCGTCGCGGGGTCCAAGCAGCCTGTAAGTAGTAGTAATCGGCGGGCGTACCTTCCTTCCAGCGAGGAGGGAGGGAAAGGGGGGCGGGGCGCGGGGTGTGTGTAGGCAGCAGGAGGAGGAGTAGGAGAAGAGGGGGACGTCACGGCAGAGGAGGGCCAGCGTGGCGGCTACCTGCGAGCCAGCCAGGCCACTACGAGTCACGTACGTACCCACGGCTGCACGGCAGGGCACGGCACGGCAGTCTGGTTTCGCCGTTTCGGGGTTTGACAATTTTGACTTGTGGGTTAAATCATTTTACAAAATGAACCGTTCCCAATAAAATTTCACTCAGTTGATCTTTTTAAATGGCGTTTGACACGAAGGCGCCACACTACACCGTGCAACGATTGACCAGCATCGCACCTCGGACTGCCTAAATATTACTCCCTCCGTTCCAAAATAGATGACCCAACTTTGTACTAAAGTTAGTACAAAGTTGGGTCATCTATTTTGAAACGGAGGGAGTACTAGGTAAATGTGCAGCGCCTAGCCTCTAGCTGTTGCACTAGTGGCTGCTCCACTAATGCAACGCCTAGACGCTAGGCGCTGCACACTAACTTAGTAATTTTCGGATCATCCGGGTGCGATACTGGCTAGGCATGTCGGACGCTGCACGGTGTAGTGTGGCGCCTTCGTGTCGGACGCCACTCAAAAAGGTCAGCTGAGTGAATTTTTTTAGAAGCAGTTTATTTTATAAAATGATTTTATCCACATGTTAAAATTGTCAAATTTACCTTGATGCGCTGCGTGCGTATCTCGCTTCCGGCATCCGCGCAGTACGTTGGAACGAGCCGTTTGGGTTTTCCGTTTGGGTGGGTCCGTGGCCGTGGGGTGGGTGGGTGGTGGTGGCGCCATGGATCGATCGTGCGCGCGCGCGGGACGAGCCCTCCGGAGCGAGGGTCGCCGCTGGCGCTGGGTGTGGGTAGGTGGAGACGGCGAGGGCGACCGGAAGAGACCGGCCGGCGCGAGGGTCTACTCTGGCTCTGCTGCTGCTCCGTCCTCGGTCTTTGGTCAGTCCGCCATCTTCCACACTTGGACGCGGTGGCGCCAAGGTGCGGCTCGCTGGCTCGCCACGTGAACCTCGTGCCCGCCTCTGCGTCTTCGTTTTTGGATCAAATACTGCCCCAGGATACAATCTGGGGCAACAGAAAACCAGGCCCTTGCGAAAGTTCATCGCTCAAGTCTACTGAGTACTTCAGCTAACTTATTATACCCGCGGCAGAATTTGCGCTACGCCTTATTACCCACGACACATTCACTTCTTAGAACATCTTCATCATCCCCTTGTCTCCTCTACAAGAGGTCCTGCTGCCGGTAGATTTTTCTCATGCCCTTTCAACATATCAGCGAGTGAAGCACGGTCCATCTCCAGGTGTAGCTTCGTCATGTGAACCTCGTGCCCGTTTCTGCGTTGGACTGCTCTCTTCCTGCTGCCCGGCCATCGGATGTGTGCACAAGGGACGGGATTGAACCTGCTGCGATGTGCGCCCACTCCCCTTGGTATGTTTGCAACGCAACCCTGCAAATGCCCACAGTGCAAGTGCAAGTGCAACCAGGCCCGTTGGTCCTCAACTTTCTCCTCCTTTTATTTCCTTTGCGGAAAGGCCCAAGGTCGTATATTAGATAAAACCGGCCCTTACCAAAAAAGAAAAACTTGCATCCAAGAACAAGAAACTACAAGCAAGTCTTTAAAGAAATAAGCACCGATTTTCTTCTGCCTCTGTCTCAGTAGAGCAATCTTGTTGAAACCCAGGAGCTTGACGAAACATCGGCTGGGAAGTCGTTGACGTAGACTAGAAGATGTCGATGGTCATGATCTACACAGACCGCAAACCCTGAGAAGCTAGCACCGAGTAGGGCCCGGAGATAATCCCAACTCCGTCCAAACAGGGGAGGGAGGCACGAAACTTGCAAGTTCCCCGACGAAGCTCCATCTCGATGAGCTTCATCGGACGAAGGAGACCAAACAAAAAATGTGCGACATCTTCCCCTTCGTGGGGGGAAGTCGATCATCTACACAAAAATGAAGAGAAAAAACAAGGCCCAAATTCTGGCCCTGGATGAAGCTTCACGTGTCCTCGGTCGATACCAAACAACATCACAGGAACGACAGTAGGATGATGAGGTCTTCCCACGAACACCTCACGCGTCCTCCCGCGAAAACCTCCGAGTCGGCCACGGCTTTGCACCCTCCGTCGTGAAAATTGGGTGCTAGCAACAAAAAATAACACATAAACCGAACATGGACCAAATTGTATTTTGAGCACAATGTTTTTGCCACCTAGGGCATCTCCAATTATGTACGTCAAATCACGTGTAAACGTACGGATTTGTGCGGTTCGCACACGAAGCCCTCCAACATTCGCGGACCTATCAGGTCATCTGAATTAACACAAATGACCTCACCGCTACTAGGTGCGTCTAAATTAACACAAATTACCGGTGAACGGTGATGCATCCAACGATTTGTTCGTCGTGTAATGATGTAGGTGCGTTAGTAGCATTGGCCTCAACTGGGTAGGCCCTTTTTCGGATTAATGGATGTAGCTAGCCATTAGACGCCGCCGAGCAACACGAGGCAGGGCGGCCTCGGCGGCATCAAAACACGCCAAGTCGGTGTGCACTAGGGACGCTGGTTGGAACATGTTTAGCGCGACAACGGTAGGGAGAGTCGCGGCACGCCGTCCAGCTCGAGCCCGGAGACGCGGAAAACCGTGGGCGCCTTCATTTCCATCGCCCCGGAGGACGGCGCATGGCGTTGTCGATGCTGTCCGATGGCTAATATAGGACGAGTTCGTTGTGGATGCTCCCATACGACCATGGGTACTGCTACCACAATTATGGTCTGTAATGAGAGCTCGCATCTCTTTGTCATATGGTTGCTTTTTGTGGATTGGTGCTCACTCGGTTCGCCCCAGTTAGCATGGTTGATGCGGTCCAAGAGGAGATCGACTATGGTGCCAATTACAGATGTGATTAAGTGTTGGGGGAAAAGAGGACTTGAAAAAGAAAGAGTACTTAGAGATTGGTGAGAAAACACGTGGCACCTTTCTAAAAAGGGGTTCTCAAGGGATGGCAAAAGAGACCCGGTCTCATAGAATTATTTTTCGAAAGGAGTAAAGCACGCTGGTTGTTTCTTGTTGCAGCCGGCGTCTTCTTTTTTCGAATTTGTTAATTTTAATCTAGATGAGTCAGCAAAGTCTCGTCTAATTTGTACTTTCTTCGTAAATTAATATAAAAGCGTTTAGATTACTACTTTAGTGATCTATAAACGTTTTTATATTAGTTTACAGAGGGAATACACTATTTGATTAATGAAATAAAATAATAAAAAAAAATATTTTTTTCTTATTCTTTGTGTGTTTTTCTGTCTATATGTTGTTCATGTTTCTGGCCATCGACCTCTTCTCCAATCAATGAAATCTTAGCAGCTCTCCTGCTAAATTTTTCTTAAAAAAAGGACAACAAAGCTGAGCTGGAAAAAATGTCCGCGGATCCGCGTGACCCAGCCGAGCCCTACGGCCCGACCCGCCGCCGGGAACGCGCATGCGCATCCGCCGCCCGTTCTCCGCTGACCGCGCCCACCTTCCCCGCCGGCCGAGTCAACCCACCCGCCCAGCACGAAACCATCCCAATTCCCCTCCATTTCCGCCCAAAATCCTCCGGCAACAGCAAGGCTCACCAGAATGCGGCCTCTCCTCAGCGCCGCCGCCGCCGCCGCCGTCCTCCTCCTCCTCCTCCCCCTCGCCGCCGGCCAGCGACTCCGCGGCTTCTCCTACCAGCTCGACTGCGGCGCCGCGAGCTCCTCCACCGACAGCCGCGGCCTCCGCTGGGACCCCGACGGCCCCTACGTCTCCGCCGGCTCCGCCCGCCCGCTCTCCGTCCAGGGCCTCCTCGACCCCGCCCTCGCCTCCCTCCGCGCCTTCCCGTACCGCACCAACGCCAAGTTCTGCTACGCGCTCCCCGTCGACCCCAACCGCCGCTACCTCCTCCGCCTCACCTTCTTCTACGGCCCCACCTCGACGGCCCCGCCCGTGTTCGACCTCATCGTGGACGGCACCTTCTGGACCGCCGTCGACACCGCCGATGACGTCCTGGCCGGCAGCGCCTCGCACTACGAGGCCGTGTTCCCGGCCAGGGGCAGGAACCTGACCTTCTGCCTTGGCGTCAACCCCGACTACACGAAATCCGGCCCGTTCATCAACGCGCTGCAGGTCATCCAGCTCCATGATTCGGTGTACAACGCCACGGATTTCACGGGCAGCGCCATGGGCCTCATTGCGCGCACCAAGTTTGGCTCGATTGGCGACGTCGAGAGGTGAGTGCCGACTTCTCTGGCCGTGATTTCAGTGCCCTTTTAGTGATGAAGTGCTAGTAGATGTTCTGTGATTTCCCATAATTTGAGTAGGTTTAGGAATTAGGACTGCAGAACTGACTCATTGTCGATATGGCTGAGAATACTGTCGATCAGGCATATACCAGTTTTTATCACAAGATAGTACCAGTTGGGCCAGTTCTTTGTGAAGTGAATAGCTCTAGGTTTCAGCTGTTTCTGATCTGAGGTTTATTTTGTCATGTAAAGTAACTCTGGATGTGGTTCACAACATTTATTCGGTAGATGTAGGTTGATTTGGTAGTTCTCTTTCTTTAAAGCTCTTCTAATTTCTATCGTCATGTTGCGGCTGTTGCTTCTTTGACTCCTATAGCATGTTGAGCAACGAACATGATCCCCCAATATCAAAGAAGCAGAATTCATCATATCGAATCCCTAGTTCTTAAGCAAAAATACCAAAAGTTCCTGAACCTCTTTCTCATTACTTTTTCGAGGAAACATGTGCATGCACTAGTGATTAGAACTTTACAAGTTTATTCCAAGGAACAAATAAGTACTTGTTAAAAAGATGCTCTCTAAATGAAGTACAAAAAGGAAAGAAGTGTGTCGGCCTATATCATATATGTTTTCCTTTTCTTCCGTTCTCCCATTTGTAGAGGACTACGAATTAGAAGCTTTATGTAGTTTTTTCTTGTGAGGAAGTTCTGTAGATCTCTGACTTCATTTTCTTCATTACATTCAAACTTAGGTACCCTGATGACAGTTTTGACCGCTATTGGCAGCCATTTCCAGACAGAAAACATGCAGTCAGTAGTACCCACAACGTTACCTCAGCCGATTTCTGGAATCTTCCTCCTCCTGACGTATTTAATACAGCTTTGGTAGCAGAACAAAATTCACCCTTGGTGTTGCAATGGCCTCCAATATCTCTTCAGAATGGCAGCTATTATGTTTCTCTTTATTTTGCTGATACATTGGCTAATAGTTCGAGGACCTTGGATGTGAATATTAATGATTACCAGTTTTACGAAGGGACAGTAACATCAGCTGGTCTTTCTGTCTTTGCAACTCAATGGATTCTCTCAGGCCTAACCAGAGTTATATTGACTTCTAAGTCTGTTCTTCCACCACTTATCAATGCTGGCGAAGTCTTTGGAATTTTTCCCATCGGAAGACTGACAATTACACGTGATGGTACATCATTAGCTGCATTTATTCCTTTATTATCAATTGTTTCCCCCTGAGTTGACAGTGCATGCAAACAAGCAATGAAACATTTCCTGTTCAGCCTGATGCAATGCACATTACGTATGTAAATGTGTAATGATTCTGGTAGCACTGATTCAGTTATTTGTATGGTAGATTGCATGTTTATGTACTGTGTTAGCAACATGTCATCAAAATGTGCTTTCGGTGAATTTGCGTATACATGACCATTCGACATCTCTCCCAATTTTAGCATCACCTCGAGTCATACTTGTATTCTTCAGGTATTTTATCAAGTGTACACATCGACTTTAGGTTGTAGTGATTGTCCTTTAAATATTGTTGTGGGCGTATTACATGATGTTCTTGCAATGCAGCAAGTTGCTCTAACTTGCGCCTGTCTCTTTTATGAAATTGACCTAGTATTTTCATTTCTTTACAGCGCTTGCTATGGAGAGTATGAAGAGAAGCCTCCAAAACATACCCGATGATTGGATTGGAGATCCATGTATGCCTCATGGATATGCTTGGACTGGAGTTACATGTGATGAAGGACAAAATATACGTGTCATTTCATTGTGAGTTTAACTCATGATCCTTCCATCTATACGATGCAATTCTTTTATCCTTTGCAAGTTTGCAGTAACAATTCTTTGTATTGGTCTACACCAGGAACTTTTCAAGTATGGGTATCTCCGGATCTCTGTCACCTGACATTGCAAATCTGACTGCTCTTACTGATATGTAAGTTCTATTTATAATCGATGAAGGTGAATGAAAATATAAGCTAGCAAAATGACACTATTACCATTGGCAGATCTTTTGCAAACAATAGCTTGTCTGGAACTATTCCTGATTTCATCAATCTGGGAAAACTCCAACGATTGTAAGCTAACCCTTCGGCCTTTGCAATTTAGTTCGAAAATTGTTTATACAATCATACTATTCATACGTTACTTCAAAAATTGGTTTGTCTTTACTCTTTAGGCACCTGAACGATAACAAGTTGAATGGAACAATAGCTCAGACGTTGGGGACAATTCAGCCTTTGCGTGAACTGTGAGTCTATTTGTGTCAATATTTTTTACTTATTGGTTATTGTTCCAGTTTCAGAATATTTGCCTACATTACTGCTCATGTCAGAGTATTCAAAGAACAGAAAGCATAAAACACGAAAAGCATAGCAACTATTTTAGAAACATTTGCCAGGCCCCCGGGTTGCCCTTTCAGGCAGCACGTAGATCGTAGGACTGACTGCAGCGTGGCTTCTTCCGCTCGTCCATTGCCAATGGTGTTGGAGGAGGATGGTTACTATGCGCCGTTCAGATCTTTTCTGTGGTGTTCTGTTCCAGAGGTGCTTTGCTTGATTGGCGCAGTGGCTGTAGTGGTAAATGTGGCAGCTCTGGCGGTCATGGAGGCTCATATCTGGAAGCTGAAGCGGCTCCTTGGCCATAAGGGAAACTGATCCCTTATCCACAGTCTTTTGCCATAAGTGCAACACCTCAAACCTGGGGGATCTTATTTTATTCTCATTGCAAGTTCCCTAGATTGGTGTCGTTAATTCACGTGGGATGAAACTTCCTCTCAAATTCCCGCTCCTGATTCCCACCAAGCACCAAACGTGGGTTTGGGACTAATAATCAACTTCCCAAGCCTAATCCCCCAATAAACCCCCACCAGTAAATTCCCATCCCCTTTCCCCAAAATAGCCATACACGCTGAGAGAGTACTCAAGCCACAAACTTTTTTCCATGTCGATCTACAGTAGTTTATTTTCATTCTGAAGACATAACTATTCCTTGGCCAATATTCGGTATCTGCATGGTGTGTTTATTTCTGCTGTTGGCAATTTACCCATTGGGTATATTTGATTAACCCCTGAGTAGCCAATTGCAGCTCCTTTAGTGCATTTTGTGAGTTTTTGCAGTTGGCATTTTGTTAGAAAAAAATGACTGGTCGTTTGTAAATAGATTGTACTTGCATGGACTCCGAGCAATGTTTAACAAAAAAATATCCGCATGTAAATTTGTACTCCCTCGGTTCCAAAATAAGTGTTGCGGTTTTAGTTCAAATTTGAACTAAAAGTCTAAAACAAGGACAATTATTTTGGAACGTAGGGAGTAAGTTCTAAATTGTCAATATCTTAGAGATTCTTGCTTGTACCATCTTATTCCTTGGTGCATCACAAGTTTTGAATGTTCCTACAATCTACTCCCTCCGTTCCTAAATATAGGTCTTTGTAGAGATTTCAATAAGTGACTACATACAGAGCAAAATGAGTGAATCTACACTCTAAAATATGTCTTCTAGGCATAGCCGGTCCCAAGCCCGGGTAAAGGAGGAGGGTTGTGATAGGCTTGGCGAGCCAACGTAAAAACTAGCCAGTCCCATAGGTATGAAACCCATTTGAGCGAGAATAGTACTAGGATGGGTGACCTCCTAGGAAGTCCTCGTGAAAGGGTTTCATATCTAAGGGTTGTGATAGGCTTGGCGAGCCAACGTAAAAACTAGCCAGTCTTTTGGGTATGAAACCCATTTGGGCGAGAGTAGTACTAGGATGGGTGACCTCCTGGGAAGTCCTCGTGAAAGGGTTTCATATCTAGCCTACCCCAACTTGTTTGGGATAAAAGGCTTCGTAAGTAAGTAAGTATACATCCGTTCATCTGTTCTTTGTAGTCCATTTGAAATCTCTAAAAAGACTTATATTTAGGAACGGAGGGAGTACTTATTTTCATTTCCAAATTAGCTGCACTTTATTTGCTTTTGCACAAGCCATAGCAAAGCACTTGCTTACTGTTTTTCTTCATGTATCCAGATTCTTGCAAGGCAATGATCTGGGTGGAGCAGTTCCACAGAACTTGCTGAACAAAACAGGGTTGACTAGCAAGTAAGTTTCATCTAAGGCTTTCCAGGAAATCTTGATTACTACTCCCTCCGTTCCAAATTACTCGTCGCAGAAATGGATGTATCTAGAACTAAAATACATCTAGATACATCCATACCTGCGACAAGTAATTCAAAACGGAGGGAGTAGAAATTTCCCATGTTCATTGGACACCTCGTAATTATATTTCATTTGATTGTAGATTTTGTCCGGGCAATCAGTTCACACAACCACAGTGCTGACAATCAAACACTTTGTTGAAGACAGTAGGATGGTGTGTTTATTCTTTTAGGGTGGCTAGAGCAAGATTTTGTAACCAGTCAAATGTATGTACAGTAAAATGATTGGAACCCAGTGAAACGAGTTGGCGGAAGCAGGTGAAGATAAACAATCCTGATTGTACAGTGCCAATTCTGTAGTTTACATTGTCAGTGTGTAACGCGAGGAGAAAATGAAACACTGTTAAATTCTCTCAACGAGCCCTGAACTGAATCAGGTTCCTTGCATACACCTACCCTGCAAAATTTGGGCGCCCAGAGAGCAAAGCACAGCCAGCTTCAAGAGCGACTGGTGAAGAAATGATAAAACCGAAAAGCCAATCGTGTAACTTTATTTTCTTTGAGAAGAAACACCCACCGGCATTTCAAAAGTCAAGGAATACACTAAAGACCCTTTCCGCAAAAAAAAAAAAAAGGAATGCACTAAAGACCCAAGCAAGAAATGAAAAATATACCATAGCCTACAAAGTCATTCAACTCCGTCTTTTTAGCCAGCCCGTGAAGAACGCTCCCGAAGAAAATTTTGTCAGAAAGGTGTTGCAAAGATGGAACCAGAATCTCTAGCAACCACACACGCCACCATGGGCTATAGAAACGTCAACAGAAACTTATCGCAAGAGGCAGGACAAAGCACACGCTTGACCAACAAGTCGCTGAAGATCGATCTGTCCCAGAACCACCATGGGTAAGTTAGAAGAATACGAGGCTTGACAAAGAGAGGATGCACTCCTGTACGACAATGATGCTCGTCCAGATCCACGGAACCACTCTCAAAGTCTACCAACGATGTTGGAGCCAACACCATGGGGGCAGGGAGGAATTCCATCGTTATGATGTCTCTACGGGTCAGGTCCCAGGAAGCCCAAAAATGATGCGAGTAACCGAACACACCCGGCCGCAGCACCAAACAGTATATTACTGCAAGTTGGAGCAACTCTTCAATACATACTACCAAACAAAACAGAAACTCCACAATGTGCTCAAAGCCCACCCGCCTGGAAATCTTCCATTTGTCCAGAGTTACTCAAAGACACACACTCGGCAGTTTTCAATGAGAAAACAATTTATTCAAGACGCAAAGACGACCTTAGATTAGATGCCCTTCTCCAGCATCGCGCGGACCCGGGTGGGGAGGCCGTACAGCCTGATGAAACCCTCAGCGTCAGCCTGGTCATAGATCTCCCCGTTCTCGAACGACGAGATGTCCTCCCTGTACAGGCTGTAGGGGCTCTTCCGGGACGCGACGGTCACCGACCCCTTGTACAGCTTCAGGGTCACCGACCCGGTCGTCGTCGCGGTGATGGTCTCCATGAAGGCGTCCATGGACAGCCGCAGCGGGTCGAACCAGCGCCCCGCGTAGACGAGCTCCGCGTACTTGAGGGCCAGCATGTCCTTCCACTGCATCGTCTCCCGGTCCAGTGTCAGGGACTCGAGCTCGCGGACCGCGGCCGCCATGATGGTGCCGCCGGGGGTCTCGTAGACGCCACGGGACTTCATCCCCACCAGGCGGTTCTCCACCATGTCGATGCGCCCGATGCCATGCTTTCCGCCGATTTCGTTGAGCTTGGCGAGGAGAGTTGCTGGCGAGAGATCTTTACCGTTGATAGAAGTAGGAACACCAGCAACTATACCAATCTCCAGATACCTGCATGAAGTTTAGTTTTTATACACAACAAGCTAACAAAGTATAAATATGTGTGTTATCGTGGAACAATGGAAACAACACTGTTCTGCAACCAAGCATGCAGTTAACCGATTGTTTTTGTACAGCCAATTATAATTATAATGTAACAAAAAGGCACAAACAAAGTGTTCTGTTCACAACAAAATTGGACTGACGGTAGTGTTACCAGTTCCAATGATTTCACGCATGATATTCAGCAAAAATTGTAGTTAAAAACAATACACGAACAAAGTGCTTACAACAGAAATGGACCGATAGTAATGTTCCTGATTCAAGTTATAGAAGATGATTTCATGAACCATAACATAAGTCCACCTAGAGATAGTTGATGGCCACAACAACGTGACCATTTCTATTCAGTATGACAGTGTCACTTTACATTAAAAGCTGCTGGGTAAATGGGTAAATGAAAACATGAAAAACTTAGCAATGTAAAAAACTTGGGAACTTCACAATGCTGAACAACTCAAGTTCATCATGCCACGATTCAACACGCCTAGTTTAGAATAATCGTGTCCAGAATCCAAATCATTTGGGTGGTTCTCTACGCAATTCAACTCTACGTGGGGGGATATGAAGTTATGAACCATTGCACAGATTTAGTAAAATAGGCCACATTGCAGCAAAGATGAACCATTGTACAGATTTAGTAAAAAGGGTACACTGCAGTAAATATAAAATAAAGAGCATAAAGAATACTTATTCAGGACAACAGGTGTGGCCTTATGGAAAGAAAAAGGATTGATCACATACTCAGGTTTTGAAGGTGCATTTTCTGGAGAAACAGACATCATATACATATCTTCTTTTGGCTCATTTGCTGGATCTTCCAAAATGTCACCCTGAAAATGTTGAGAATAACTCAGATCATCTGACAAGCATCACCCTTTTCAATCGAAGATTACTCGATGGCATCAATGTTACGCATCATGTACGAATTACTGTACGATATGTATCCTTCAAACCAAAAAAAAAACAATACAGCTCCATAAACCCTAAGAGGCATCAACAAGACAATAGGTTATATATACCTCATGGCTAAGGTGCCACAAATTTCTATCTCGGCTGTATATTGATTTCTTTGAAACCGGAATTGGCACATTGTGTTTCTTTGCATACTCAATTGCATCTTCACGTCCTGTGATATCCCACTCCCTCCAGGGTGCCACCACTTTAAGTTCCGGATTTAAGGCATAAAATGTAAGCTCAAAGCGAACCTACAGAAAACGATAGCATCAGATGACTGCCCACATTAACATTTCCATGAAAAGCAGTATGCCAGTATGTACCTGATCATTGCCCTTCCCAGTGCACCCATGAGCAACTGCATCTGCGCCAACTTCCTTGGCAACATCAACCATTGCCTGCAATAAAGATATATATTGCTTAGTAGTCCTCAAAGGAATATAAGGACATATAAAATTTGTGGTATATAGTTGCAAGTACTTCATTTGAATATTTCATCCATCCCACCAACTATTAGAATTACATATTTAAGTTAAGATCCTACAAAGCTTACAGCACAAGTGCAACTCTTAGAACAAATAAAATAAAGTTTGAAGGAAAACAAACTTGCATTTATAAGCTCAATGAGAAATTAATCATGCTGTATGTAACAAATCTTAGACGGTACCAGGGTGGATGGCTAGCTATAAAAAGTGACAGCAACCTTATATAAATGACCTCAGAAGCATTTATTCTAGTACAAGAAAGTGCAGATTTTACAAAAAAAAAACACTCCAAAAGATATTGTAACTGAAGATCAACAACAGATTCATTTCAAATTTACTTGTAAGACAATTATGTTGCAGAAGTAATATGCACACAAATCACAAAATACAACTAGTTTATCAATTTCACCTTAGCAATAACAGGCCTAGCCATGGAAGTCCCAAGCAGATACTTTCTTTCGTAAACTGCACCAGCACGCAAGCAGGGGTATATATATTCACCAACAAATTCTTCTGTCAAGTCCTTCACAACAAGCTGGCTTGCACCGCTAGCTTTTGCCTTTTTCTCCAATCCTTCCAATTCAATGTCACCCTAAAAGGGTAAAATATGAGCTTAACTGATGGTTCACTGGAAGGAAGCTAGAAAAAAGGTCCAAACAATGCTAGTTCAGTTATGTACTGATAGAAAACAAAATACTCCGTAAAAAGGTATGATACAAAAACAACTCAAAGTTGTAAAATTTGGAACAGCATGAAGCCAGAGACAACAAACGAATAAATTATAGAATCTGTAACTCAAGGTAAAAAAAATATAACCATCAGAAGAGCAAAAACTAAGTAAAAATGTACAAAGAGGGACGGGAGAGAGAAAGTTGTGGCACTTATCAAGCAGGACATAGTTAGTAATTTAGCACAACATTGCAGATTAAAGGAAGACAGTAGAATCACTGAAGTTATGTTAACATACCTGACCAACATCAGCAGTGAAACAGACGACTTCACAGCCATAGTTCTCCCTTCAATAAAAAAAAAGAAACATAGTTTAGACAAACCAATTCATCCTTTAATTTGGTAAATTGCTTACTGAATTTAGAAACATTTGCAGTTGTACCTAAGCCATGGAACAATTACTGATGTATCCAAGCCACCGCTGTAAGCTAGAACAACTTTTTTCAGTTTGCCACGCAGTCCACCTTTCTTTTCATCACCACTAGTAGTTGCTGCATGCTCCTTTCCACTTGCCATCACGCAACTAACACCTGCAGATTTTCAACAACCATATGATGATATCATCATAACAGAAGCAAAATGATACCCCCTCCATAAAAAACACAAAAATAGGTCGGTCAAGTTTCCTATTGCAAATCTCCCTCTGGTCTAAAATGGCCAGCCCATGGAGAATAGGGCACTACTAGTACCAGCACCAGTTTTCATCAAAGGATGTGGAAACCCAGATTCAACAATACCAGAGGTCATTAGTAAACTATTTTAGTGAAAACAGGCTCCAGAGGCCTGAAAAATATGTTCCATTTCTTTCGACCATTTCACCGTAGGAGGCTAGTTTATCAAAATATATTCCAGCAAGAAAGGAGGAACACCGTGTAACTTTTGCTTCGCAGATGAGATATTCGATACATGGCGAACTTTCAGACTTATATCCTAGCATGCGAAGCCGACCCAAATAGACTAAAAACCCGTAATCGAGCACAGAAGGATACTTCGATACATGGTACATTGCACGGAGGCGTAAACTTTTTGACGGGTAATTGCCGCAGGCCTTAGCTAACAGAACAAGAGATAAGACCAGTCTCCGCCAGCCGCGGCGAAATACCTCGGGCCGTCGTCGTCGAGGACCTCTCCATCGACACCCGGCCATGCTGTCGCCGGAGCCGAACGGAGGGCGGCGCGGGGGAGTCGTGCGGGTGCACGGCTGGGAGGGAGGGAGCGGCGGCGAGGCGGCGCATCGGGAGCGGCATGGGGGGCGGGCGGCTGGGTGGAAGTGGAAGGCTTGGGTCAGACGCGGCGGCTACAAGCGGGGTAGGTAGGGCACGAGGGAGACGAGCTGAGGTGGAAAAATAGACCCGCTCGGGCGAGTGGGACTGGACTGCCGGACTGGGGAACGCGACGTCGCGCACAGACGGGCCGACGGCCCATGCGGGACAGAAGGCGCGTATCCAGGAAGATCAGATTACGCTCAAAAAAAAACAGAAATATCAGATTGGCGAAATCACTTTTTTTTTGGATAACAGATTGGCCGAATCACAAGGACTTTCCCCTGACAACTAATGAAGAATGGAGGACATTCTGCGGGAGTGGTGGTGGCAGTTTCTGATGATTGTTATTTTATGGCGTGCGATTTTCCGCGTATCAATTTTGAGCATTGTAATAGAAAAGCAAATAAAGTTGCTCACAAACTTGCTAGATTAGCTAAATTTTCCGTGACTAGAGATTGTTTTGAGAAACCTATGAATGATATTGTAACTTTTCTTATTAACGATGTAACTGTTATTTCCAATGAATAAAGGCGATGTTTTGTTTAAAAAAATTAAGGAGTACCATTGCCACTTTTCACAACCTAGAAGTTTTCCTCTTTTCATAGATTTGTTTATTCAAAATGTTTTTATCTATAAATCTGTGCGTCAAAACCACGGTCCGTTCTCACTGTTGGTTTCTCGCGTCGGCATTTTCAAAACTAGATCTCATGTTAATAGGAAGGAAACATGTGCCTCCACGAGAAGCAATCTCTCACAAAAAACATGTTTTCTCTTTCCGAGGGGCATAGCTGTGCCTCTCGCGGAAGCAAACCTGTGCCTCCACGAGAAGCAAATCTGTGCGCCTCTCGAAAAAAAAACACAACAGCGACTCTCGCTAAAGCAAATATGTGCCTACATGATAAGCAAATTTGTCTCTCTCGCAGAAGCAAAAAATGCGAGTTTTTTTTCTTTCCGAGAGGCAAGTTGTGCCTCTCACGGAAGCAAATCTGTGCCTCCACGAGAAGCAAAATTGTGCCTTTCATGGGAGAAAAATAAATATTTTTCGCGCAATTGTTTCCCCTCCAAAACCTAGGAAAAGCCGGGCAAAAAACGAAAAGCCAACCTTATAGAAATTGTAAACGTTTATAGAAAAAAATCCCGAGGGAGCACCCAGAACGCAATACGTGGTAGCGGCTGACAACACGCCAAGTGATGCATCCTCAGCCAACCTTAGTCACTCTCTCAGATTGGTTATGAAGGTTGGTATGTCTGTATCTTTTGGATTTTGAGATCCAAATCTCATAAATTTTGCAAGTTCTAAGCAAAGTGCTCTCAGATTACAACCCATATATTGGATTGCTAAGACTAAGGTTGTGTTTGGTTGTTGGTCCGGTAAGCTATCAACAAAAATTTGCAATCAATGGTCGAGGTGTGGATTCTAGTCAATGGCGGTGAAGGTTTTAGACCTACTCGCATGGGCCACGGCGTCGGTCATTTGGCTGTGGCGACGGTTGTTTCTCCTGGAAAAGAAACATGAACGAAGATGACCTTGACTCCTCCAACAACGCATCAACGATGGCTACTCGTTGGGATGCGACGACGGGGGAGCTGCAAAATTCATAGCATGGAGGGATTTTGGTGGAAAAGAACACGATCTCCTCTAGAACTTGGATGTGATAGCAGCGCCCACCATGCGGTTGAATCCCGTCCACATCGCCTTTCTGCTCGTGAGAAGGACATCCAGGTGCCTTCTACCAAGAACCCTGACTCCCGCCTCGCGGCTGGACATGCACAAGTATAACATATATTTATACTTTGTACAATATATATCGTATATCATGAAAAATATATATATGCATAAACATCATTATTTTAATTTTAGTTAGCAAATAAAGTCTCCATACACCATCTACATGTGATATAACGTACTCAACTATAAAATAATTATTGAATAGATACAACATGATGAAGTGCGCCGAGGAGGGAGGGGGGCAAATGCCCCCCTTTTTAATTTATTTAAGTATGTAGATATATTAGACCCTTACTTAAGATGGCCCATTGTAACACCCCGGATGTAACTTTCCCTATTTATACTCCAACTCTTGCCGTTTCCGGCGTTAAGTTATATTTATTTCCTCGGGTTTGGGTTTTGCCTCCGTGTGTTGTTGTCTTTGTCATGCATCTCATATCATGTCATCATGTGTATTGCATTTGCATACGTGTTCGTCTCATGCATTCGAGCATTTTCCCCATTGTCCGTTTTGCATTCCGGCGCTTCGTTCTCCTCCGGTGGCCATTTCTAGCTTTCTTTCGTGTGTAGGGATTAAACATTTCCAGATTGGACCGAGACTTGCCAAGCGGCCTTGGTTTACTACCGGTAGACCGTCTGTCAAGTTTCATACCATTTGGACTTCGTTTGATACTCCAACGGTTAACCGAGGGACCAAAAAGGCCTCGTGTGTGTTGCAGCCCAACACCCCTCCAATTTGGCCCAAAACCCACCAAACTCTGCTCTATGTCCTAGAGCGTTCGATCACGATCGCGTGGCCGAAAACCGCACCTCATTTGGACTCTCCTAGCTCCCTCTAGGCCTATATATACACCCCTCCGTTTTCGGATCTTCTCCCTCTCCGAAACCCTAAAACTGCACCTCCTGCCGACGGACACGTCCGATTCGGGCCGGACGTGTCCGCCACCGCCCGCCGCCGCCACGTGGCGCCGCCCCGTTGGCTGCGCCCGCCGCCTCCACCGCCAGCCCACCGCGGCCCGCGGCCGACCCTCCCCGGCCCGCGCCGCCCATGCCCTCCTCCTCCCGGCGCCGCGCCCGCCGCTTCCCTGCCGGCGCCGCCCCGCCGCCCGAGCCGCCACTCCGTCCGCCGCTCGCCGCCACCGACCTCGCCCGCGAGCCGGCCGCCGCCGCCCGCTTCGCCGCCCGCCGCCACCGACCTCGCCGGCGCCGCGGCCGCCGCCCGCCACCACCGGCCGCCCCGGCCTCGTCCCCGACTCCGGCCGGCCCAACTCCGGCGACTCCTCCGGCCGTCGATCCTCGGGCTCCGTGCGATCCAGATCTGGATCGGAGCTACAGTAAACCCTAGGAGAGGTTGATTTTTTTTGCTAAGTCCCGGAGATTCCTGATCCAAGTTGCTATGTTCGCGCCTCCGTAACTTTGCGTCCATAGCTCTGATTCATGCATATAGCATATCAAAATGTTCATCTCAGAGAGTACATCATTTCATTCCATTGCATCATTTTCATTTGAGCTCATCTTGATGCCCGAAATGCTGTTAGAAGAGGGCTACTTGAGTTAATTGTCAGATCTGTTACTCCGTTTAGCACTTTTGTCATTTTTGCCATGATTAATGTGTGCATGCTATGCCCGTGAGTTCTTCATATGTTTTGTTAAGGGTTTTGTCATCTTTCCAGAGGTGCAACCCATGTATTTTTAGGATGTGTGTGGTGACTTGTGCAAGCTTGCAAAGTGGTGCACTTGCTAATTCTGTTTTCAGGAACTTAGTGATTTCACCAAGTCCTGGGATTGTTTAGTTCACGATGCCATATGTTCATGTTGTTTCCTAGTGATCCGTGCCTCTTTTGAGGATGATCAGTAAAGGAGTTTTGTTAATATTGTAGTGCTCTATACATTCATGTCTTTGTTTGCAATTATGGAGCACCCTAGCTTGAGTCAATCGAGCTCTACTTTTGCTTCGTTGCAAATCTGGGCAGATCGTCAACTTGTTTGCGATTTTGCCGATGTTATTGTAGTTGATCCGTGCATGCTATGCCATTGTTCTTGCCATGTCTAGCTTGTATTTTGTGCCTTCTTAAGAGATGTATGCTTGTCTTGCCATGACTTGCACCGTGGTGAGTGCATCGAGCTCGTAAACATGCCTTCGTAAGTTATATTTCAGCATGTCCCAGTTTTCACTAAGTCTGAAAACTGATTATGCTTTTTGCTATGTTTGTGTGCTTGTTAATATATTTTGTGATCCCTTTTTGCTCAAGGTCACTAAGGGACTTTTGTTAAGTTTGATGAGTAGGTCCATGCCATGTCTTTCTTTGTCATGTTCAGGTCCTGTAGCATGTTGATTTGTTGCTCCGAAGAGGGCTATATGATCTGAAATTCCAGACAAGTGTTAATTTCACTAAGTCTGAGATCTGTTTTACCATTTGCGTTTTTGCCATGCTTGTTTGAACCTCCTAATGGATGAATTGGCCGTAGATCAGTGATAGACTTTTGTTAAGCATCTTGTGTGCATCCCTGCCATGTATTTTGTCGTCATGTTTGGGTGATGTAGCATGTTCATTTCGTTGCATTTAGATGCCTACTTGCTGTAAATCGCAGACCGGTGTCATTTTTGAATCGCTTGTCATTTCCAAACCGTAACTCCGATTCCGGCGTTCTTTATATCGTTTTCAAGTGATTTCATCTCATCTTTCCAGTGGCACCCTTGGAATTCCAAGTTGAGGCCAGGTTCATGTATTTCCTGTCATATCTTGCATTTTGCATCCCGCATCGCATCCCGCATAGCATATCATCTTTGCATCGTGTCGTTTGAGTTTGCACGTGGTTGATTGTATCCTTGTTGCTTGTTTGTCTTGTTTGGGTAGAGCCGGGAGACGAGTTCGCTAATGAGGAGCCCGTTGAGTTTGCTTTCGAGGATCCAGTCAACTCTGACAACTATGCAGGCAAGATGATCATACCCTCGAGATCACTACTATCTTTGCTATGCTAGTTTGCTCGCTCTTTGCTATGCCAATGCTACGATGCCTACCACTTGCTTGCAAGCCTCCCCAAATTGCCATGTCAAACCTCTAACCCACCATTGTCCTAGCAAACCGTTGATTGGCTATGTTACCGCTTTGCTCAGCCCCTCTTATAGCGTTGCTAGTTGCAGGTGAAGATTGGAGGTCGTTCCTTGTTGGAACATCTTTTTTTTACTTGTTGGGATATTATTATATTGCCATGTTATCTGAATGCATCTATATACTTGGTAAAGGGTGGAAGGCTCGGCCTCTCGCCTAGTGTTTTGTTCCACTCTTGCCGCCCTACTTTTCGTCATATCGGTGTTATGTTCCCGGATTTTGCGTTCCTTACGCGGTTGGGTTATAATGGGAACCCCTTGATAGTTCGCCTTGATTAAAGCTTTTCCAGCAATGCCCAACCTTGGTTTTACCATTCGCCACCTAGCCTCTTTTTCCCTTGGGTTACCGGAGCCCAAGGGTCATCTTATTTTAACCCCCCCGGGCCAGTGCTCCCTCTGAGTGTTGGTCCGAACTGAGCTGCCTGTGGGGCCACCTCGTGGAAACTTGAGGGTTGGTTTTACTCGTAGCTAGTCTCATCTGAGTGTGCCCTAAGAACGAGATATGTGCAGCTCCTATCGGGATTTGTCGGCACATTCGGGCGGTGTTGCTGGTCTTGTTTTAACCTGTCGAAGTGTCTTGAGTAACCGAGATACCGAGTCTGATCGGAACGTCTTGGGAGGAGGTCTATTCCTTCGTTGACCGTGAGAGCTTGTCATGGGCTAAGTTGGGACTCCCCTGCAGGGATTGAACTTTCGAAAGCCGTGCCCGTGGTTATGGGCATATGGAAATTTGTTAATGTCCGGTTGTAGATAACTTGAACCTTAATTAAATTAAAATGAATCAACTGAGTGTGTTACCGTGATGGCCTCTTCTCGGCGGAGTCCGGGAAGTGGACACGGTGTTGGAGTAATGTTTGCGTAGGTTGTTCACTAGCTTCTCGCTCGTGCTTTGCCTCCTCTTCTCGCTCTCTTTTGCGAATAAGTTAGCCACCACACTTGCTAGTCGCTTGCTGCAGCTTCACTCATATTTTACCTTGCCACACCTATAAGCTTAAATAGTCTTGATCGCGAGGGTGCGAGATTGCTGAGTCCCTGTGGCTCACAGATTGCTATTACACCAGATGCAGGGCCTGATGATTCCGCTCCAGGAGACGCGTACAAGCTCAAGTGGGAGTTCGACGAAGACTCTCAACGATACTATGTTTCCTTTCCCGACGATCAGTAGTGGTGCCTAGTTGGGGGTGATTGGGACCGTGTCGCATGTTGGGTTCTCTTTCATTTTGGCGCCGTAGTCGGGCCTTGAGTGTATGGATGATGTAATGTTATTTATGTACTTGATTGACGTGGCGAGTGTAAGCCAACTATGTTATCTCCCCTTTTATTATTATTACATGGGATGTTGTGAAGATTTCCTAACTTGCGACATATGCCTTCAATGCGATTATGTCTCTAAGTCGTGTCTCGACACGTGGGAGCTATAGTCGCATCGAGGGTGTTACACCCATAGGCCGCCACACCTTTTGCCATGGCCTAGGGCCGGCCCTACATCGCCTTCAGAGTTGCAGCCGCGGCTCGGCTCTGCTGTGCGGCCATTTGCTGCCGCGGCGGTCGACTTCGCCGAGTCACGCCGGCGCCACCGCTTTCGCCGGCGAGCCGGGACACTAGCTCCGATGACGATGATCTCGGGATTTGATTGGTATTTAGCACGGAAGAAGGCCCGGAAGATTGCTTCATTAAGATTGATGTTGCTTATTAGTGTCCTCGATTTGGTTAAGTCTTGCACTTATTAGTTCCCTAGATTTGACGATCTTTGTCCCAAGTTCTTTTATATGTAGCGTGTGAAGTGTGAGCGTTTGGGGCCAACTAGTTAGTGCTGATCGGTTCAAATTCTATATGTGTTAGTTTGTGTTAGCATGTACTACATTCGTTCTGGTTTATTGGTTCACTTTGTAATCTGTGTAAATTTTAATCAAATACTTTCTTTTAGAAAAGGAGGATGACCCTTGGCCTCTGTATCTGGGAGATGCATGCGCCACTTTATTGATTATTCTTGAAGACCTTACAAAATATTACAACAATATGTCTGAATCCGTCATCTTGGCAACATATGCCACTACTCCTATCCATATTAGAAGAACGCCCGTGCGTTGCAATGGAGTCACATTAACTTTAAGGGTTCAATATCAATTATGTTAATATTACATTTAATATTTTCATACATATTAAGTGACATTGACGACCTTTTTTACCATCAAATTCTCTCACACACACCCTCTCTCTCCCTCTTCCCCACTCTCTCCCCCCTCCCTCTCTCTCTCTCTCTAACACACACACACATATCCATCTTATTCGGTACGGGACCATAATCCATCTATTTCACACGCACACGCGCTACTGCATAACAATATGGATTATGTGTATTATATTTGCCACCACAACTAAGGGAATTAATTTCATGTAATCGGCCAGCCACAGCTCCATGACAAACAACACATCTAAATTCTCAGCGTTATTCTTATGTAACATTGGCGAGAGGTAAACGACGGTGATTGTTTCCTTTGTTTGGAGATTGATTACCATCCATGAGTTAAGCTAGGTACTAAAGAAGAATCTGATTGTGATGCATGAATTGATTGTTGCCTTGTACGTTTGGTTTTGGTATTTGAAGATTGATTACCATCCGTTAGTTGGGTTACCAAAGAAGAAATCAATCACCATATGTAGAAAAAGGAACTACATTGCACATGCTTACACCTCATCTACTCGTGAGAATATATAGAATTGGAGCAAACAAAATAAGTCCAGACAAGAGATAAAACATCAATGAGGATCCCTAATGTCTTGACTAATATGTTGTCCTCGAGCTTGAGAAGCACCTACAAGAAATTGGGAGGTGGGAGGGAGGACGAAAAAAACCAGGGGAGGTGGGACGAAAATAAACCCGGAACGGAGACTACCAACTGAGACATTAGGAGTAGAGATCAATTAGTTGATAAGAATAAATAGAAAACGGTGTTAAAAGGAGAAACAGATTAGAATACATTGAAAAACCAAAAGGACGATGTAAAAGGGGATTTGCCCTGCCCCCCGGGCCTTGCCACCGAACCGGCTCAGCGTCCAGTCCCCGCGCGGTCGTCTTCTCCTGTTCCCCGACCCGCCGACCACCTCGCTGGCATCGAAGGGGAATGGATAAGGGTGACGCCCTGCCTTCCCTGCCCCCATGGCCTCACTCCTCCTCGACGCCCCTCCCAAATCCACTTCTCCTCCTCGCTCGCTCGATCCCGCCGGTTTAGACGAAGTCAGATGCCACATCCACCATGACCGACCCCGTCCACACGGCCACTGCCCTCCCTGCGGGCTAGGAGCCTGTCGGGAGCTCCGAACGCCTTCGCTACTTCATCTGCACTAACGAGATCAAGTCCAGCACCCCCGCATCGACGTCGTTGCCGTCTTCCTCAACCTCGGGCCACCGTGACATTGCCGTTCGATCCGCGCCGCCCCGAGCTCCCATGTCTTCCCCTAGGGCGCATTGACACCGCCATGATCTCCTCTTGCCTTTCCCCTATTTCCCCTTTCGTTTGCTCTCGTTAGGTATTTCGCCGTGGCCGATGTCAGTGTCAAAACCGGAGGATCTCGGGTAGGGGGTCCCGAACTGTGCGTCTAAGGCGGATGGTAACAGGAGGCAGGGGACACGATGTTTACCCAGGTTCGGGCCCTCTTGATGGAGGTAATACTCTACGTCCCACTTGATTGTTCTTGATGATATGAGTATTACAAGAGTTGATCTACCACAAGATCATAGAGGCTAAACCCTAGAAGCTAGCCTATGGTATGATTGTATCTTGTCCTACGAACTAAACCCTCCGGTTTATATAGACACCGGAGGGGGCTATGGTTACACAGAGTCAGTTACAAGGGAGGATATCTACATATCCGTATTGCCTAGCTTGCCTTCCACGCCAAGGACAGTCCCATCCGGACACGGGACGAAGTCTTCAATCTTGTATCTTCATAGTCCAATAGTCCGGCCAAAGGATATAGTCCGGCTGTCCGGAGACCCCCTAATCCAGGACTCCCTCAGTAGCCCCTGAACCAGGCTTCAATGACGATGAGTCCAGCGCGTAGTATTGTCTTCGGCATTGCAAGGCGGGTTCCTCCTCTGAATACTCCATAGAAGATTTTGGACCCAAGGATAGTGTCCGGCCCTGCAAAATAATTTCCACATACCATCGTAGAGAGAATAATATTTCCACAAATCTAATCTCCTGACGCGTTTTGACAGCATGATGTCACGTCATGGCCCAGTCATTATTCGAACCGTTTTTCTCAACCGGCACCGCACATATCGCGAGGCGGTTTTCTTGACACGTCTTGTCGAAGCAGAGATCGTGTCCCCCTTATTACGAGATTCTCATCAATACGGACATGGGTAACCCACTCGTGCCCGTTGGTATGACTCCTCGATTTTAGGTGAGTCCAAAATGGACGCGAGGAGGACGCTTTACATTCACCCTCTTTATAAAGTGGCCAAGACCTGTCCTTTTTTCTTCTCGCGCTCAAACGAATCCTTCCCCCGCCTCGAGTTCCAACACCCAAGGCTCAGGTCAGGCGCTTCGGACCTTCAACCATGTCCGGATCCAACCTCCAAGGTCGGTGGATGCCTTCCTCTGTTACAGAGGAGGACATCAAGAAGCTGAGAGAGGCCAGATATCTGACCGCCGAAATTTTGCACAGGCTGCCTGCCCGAGGGCAGGTCATCCCCACTCCCAAACCCAACGAGAGTGTTGTGTTCATCTCTCACTTCCTCCGAGGACTAGGCCTCGCTCTGGATCCCTTTGTTAGGGGGCTCATGTTCTATTATGGGTTGGATTTCCATGATCTGACCCTGGATTCCCTCCTTCACATCTCGTCATTCATCGTCGTATGTGAGGCCTTCCTCCGCATTACCCCTCACTTCGGCCTGTGGCTCAAGACCTTCAATGTGAAGCCGAAGATGACCGAGGGGCGGCACGCAGAGTGCGGAGGTGCCCTAATCAGCAAAAGCGCTGAGGCTCCATGGCCAGAGGGTTCCTTCCCAGAGGTGTCCAGTTTGTGGTAGCGGGAGTGGTTTTATATCATAGCTCCCCGGAGTGCCAAGTGGGTAGCCGCCCCTGCCTTTCGCTCGGGCCCCCCACCACAACTGACATCATGGATCAGCGAGGGGCTAAACTAGGGTCCAGTAAAGGATGTGCCAATATTGCAGAGTCGCATCCAAGATCTCATTGAGAGAGACGTCAACCTGGTCACGGTGATGCAGGTCATGCTAGTCCGCCAGGTCCCGCCTTGCAAACGTAGACCTCTCCGTTTGTGGGAGTTCAATCCGGAGGGACTGCAAATAATTCAGCACTTTCTCGGCATGACGCTCGAGGAGATGTACAAGCTGTTCTTCGGACCACAAATAAAGTGTCCGGACACCACCGAGGATGCGGGTCTGAGCTGTAATCGCCCGGATACCCAAGTAAGTAATCCCATGGCCGAACACACTGTTTCTCTTATTTATCATAACATTATTCTGAAAATTCATTCTTTGACCAGGACAGGCTAACAAAGGCGAAGATGATCAGGTGTCCGGCCCCCCTTCCCGAGGGCTTGGCCAATCCAGTACTAGACAGAATGCTGGAACCAGCGCCTTATCAGGTGCCCTCGAAGGAAGATAAAGGGGAGGATAAAGAGGCTGAAAGCGAGCCTCACTCACTACTTGTCCTAACCGGGGGAATGAGTGCCTCCGCGAAGGAGGATGACCAGGGGTAAGAATATGACATTCCCTCTCCCCGAGGAAGGAAGAGGACCACCTCTGAAGATCCGGAAACAGAGGTTTCCAAGCGGGAGAAGAAATCTTTGCCAGAGGGTCCTGCCTCGGGGGGTACCCTTGCCGCACAGTGTCCGCAAGGGAATCAACCCTCTACCGAGTTGTAAGTAATCGAAAAGTACTTAGTAGTGAAAATATCCTACCTTACTTCTGAAGACAATAACCGAAGCTTATATCTTGTAGCTTGGGTCGTAGCCCTTCTCGACAGAGTTCGTCTTCGGGGGATCTTCTTCCGGGGATGATGGAGAGCGAAACATGCCTTTTTCACTATTCTGACCCTTTGAACGAACTTTGTCACTAAATGAACTCGACGTGATAGTATTTCACGATCTGACCTTTTTAGCAACACCACAGCCCGCGGCGTTTCTGCCTAACATAGAAACGCCAAGGTAGTTAGCGTTTCTGATCAAATAAGAAACGCCGAGCTAGCTAGCGTTGCGGACCAGGTAAGAAATGCCGAAGGCGCTGGCGTTGCTGCCCATCATTGAAACGCCAATGACCATGGCGTTGCTGCCCTTTTTCATGTGCATGTGGAATGTGGATGAACATCCTAATTAATAAGTCTAATTAATTATGACTAAAGAGGGCAGCAACGCCATGGTTCCTTGGCGTTTCTATGATGGCCAAAAACGCCAGCGCCTTCGGCGTTTCCTACCTGGTCCGCAATGTTAGCTAGCTCGGCGTTTCTTCTTTGATCAGAAGCGCTAGCTACCTCGGCGTTTCTATGTTGGGCAGAAACATCGCGGGCTGTGGCGTTGCTAAAAGGGTCAGATCGTGAAATACTTTCACATCGAGTTCATTTTGTGACAAAGTTCGTTCAAAGGGTCAGAATAGTGATTTCGGCCAGCGAAACACCTCCCCCTGCCACCCCGCCTCATGAGGCGGGCGACCCTGAAGTGTCGTCGCGGAGGATTTCTCCTGATCTTCCAAGGCCAGGGGGTAATCCCTTGGCCACCAGGAGTCCTCAGTATTCGGCTCCTAAAGATAGCAACAGAAAAAGTCCGGAACCGTACAGTGTGCGGTCGGACGCACTGAAGGGTCTTCTGGAGCAAGTGGCCATCTCAGAAGCGCATCGTACGCTAATGGGTACGGTAATTGAAAGGATTTCCTCCACTGAAAGCGGATTGCATGAAGCTTTTATGAGTCTGCTGAAAGGCTTTGAGGTACGTGAAATAGTGTATGTTTTTGACAGTACCGCACATGTTAGGTGTGCCCTATGCAGATAGTAGCCCCTGAGACTCTGATTGTCGTCGAAAACGGCGGCAAACAGAGGATCATAGTTCCAGGTAATAACCAGACCGCCTTTATGTGCAGGTGGCTGAAGCTCCAGTGGCTAGCTGGACTGATGGGTTTGCCGAACTAAAGCGACAAGTTGATGCGGCAGATGCCGACATCGTGCTTGTCAACAAGCGGCTTGACGAGGAACAGGGTAAGTGATTTCTCCGGTGATCAACGCATAGTAAGATGAGCATGATGCCAGTATCTTTAATATGTTGTGATTGCAGATGGAGCTGCCACCGTGGAGACCCTTCGGGCAGAGCTTGCCCGAGCCAAGGAACAAGCAAGGAATAGCGATGCGGCCGCTCTAAAGGCGGTCGAAGAGCCGAGGGCCGAACAGTCCGCGCATCTCCAGAGCAAGGAAAGGATAGCCAAGATGGCCATTGAGTTGAAAGATGCCGCTGACCGTTACCAGCTTCTTGAAGAAGAAAGCCAAGCGAGGGCGATGGACCTGGAGAAGGCCATGGTAGCAGCCAAGGAAGCCCTCTCTAAAATCAGAGTGACGAAGGAGGAGCTGCATCAAGCCGCAGATATCGTGGCTGGGAAGCCCTTCTTGTTGCGGACTAAGTTCGGAGATCCGAAGTATGCTCCTCTTGATCAACTATGGAGTTCTGCGGATGCCTACGTGGATTTGGCGGCAAGTGCTGCTGATGCAGCCGAGTACTTCAAGGATCAAAGAGATCGCGAAGTGGAAAAGTTGTTCTGGTCACAGTTCCATGCTCCAGTGCGTCCGCTGCTGTTGAATGAGCGAATGGCCGAGTGGGCCGAGCTCCATAGGTTGTCCGGACTCGCCATGAGGTTCGTTGTGGATCATCTGTGGCCGGGAGGGCCAAGGCCGAATAGTTACTTTAGTTTAGTGCAACAATTCCTTGGTGCTGTGCCGCACATCGATGCTATGAAGAGGTCGGCATGCATAGAGGGTGCGCGGATGGCCTTCGCCCGTGTCAAGACATACTGGGCAGAGATGGAGGCCACCACTGTTGCAACACAGGGTTCGGCCGTGGGCCGAGTGGCTGCCGAGCACTACTTTGAAGAAGTTCTTGAAGGCGCTCGTTCGATAGAGGCTCAGTGCTCAAAGAATATTATGTTCTAGTGACATGTACTCCCATTGTAAGAACAATGTTTTATTGAGTTATCAAGGATGTGTTTATACTTTTGCCTGAAAGTATTATGATGCCTCCTGTGCGGCCGTTTATGTATGTATATATATATATATATGTATGTATATAACTTGAAAGTTTGCAGTCGTCGGCTTCCGCCCCCACGCATATAATGCAGGGGTGTTCGCAAAAAACGCGTATTCACACTTGATCCAACGTCTTGGTCCATGAAGGAGGTGGTAGCACAGCGAACGAGGCAATCAGACTATATTGCTTTAACACTTTCACTTAGCCATAGGAGTTTGACTGTGGGGCTACTATATAGCCCCTTGTACTTCTGCGCTCGTCCGAATACGGGGCGTGAAAGTGCAACTATCCCTGGGTGGTTTTGGTAATTCCTAACAACATATAGCTCATTGAGCTAACATTATTCCAAGATTAATATTTCAGGAAAAGCTCAATGAATGGCATGGCATGGATGAGAAAAGTGGATCCCTCAAAATTCTAAGGACAAAAAGTTTGTCTCAAGCTTGAAGCTCAAGACTCTACATTTTATATTTTAGTGATCCAAGATCACATTGAGTCTATAGGAAAAGCCAATACTATCAAGGAGGGATGAGGTGTTGCTTAATGGCTTGCTTGCTCAAAATGCTTAGTGATATGCACCAAAATCCTCAACTACCTTCCCACATCCACATATGACCTAAACCAAAAGTCAAACTCGGCCCCACCGATTCTTTCTATCTGGCGCCACCGAGTTTCAAATGTCATAGCCACTGCCACAAACCCTAGGCAAATCGGTCTCACCAATAGGGATCTCGGTTTCACCGAGATGGGATTGTAATCTCTCTGTTTCCCTTTGTAACGTTTCGGTATTACCGAGATGAGCGATCGGTCCCACCAAGATTGCAATGTAAACTCTCTGTTTCCCTTTTGTAGCACTTCGGTCTCACCGAGATGAGCGAATCTGTCCCACTGAGTTTACCTGGCAAACTCTCTGGTTAGCTTATTACCAAAATCGGTCCTACCAAGTTTGTGTAATCAGTCACACCAAGATTACGTTATGCCCTAACCCTAACCATATCGGTCCTACCGAGTTGCATCTCAGTCCCACCGAAAATCCTAACGGTCACTAGGTTTGTTGAATCGGTCCGACCGAGTTTAACCATTCGGTCCCACCGAGTTTGGCAAATTGTGTGTAATGGTTAGATTTTGTGTGGAGGCTATATATACCCCTCCACCCACTCTTCATTCATGGAGAGAGCCATCAGAACATACCTACACTTCCAATACACATTTTTTGAGAGAGAACCACCTACACTTGTGTTGAGGTCAAGATATTCCATTCCAACCATATGAATCTTGATCTCTAGCCTTCCCAAGTTGCTTTCCACTCAAATCTTCTTTCCACCAAATCCAAATCCTGTGAGAGAGAGAGTTGAGTGTTGGGGAGACTATCATTTGAAGCATAAGAGCAAGGAGTTCATCATCAACACACTCTAGGCTTGCTCTTATCACAAATGAGATTGCCGGCTTAGGGAGTGAAGAGATGACAGATAGAATCATCATCAAGAAGATCCTAAGAGCCTTGGATGGAAAATATGATACCGTGTGCACATTGATCCAAATGATGCCAAATTACAAAGATCTCAAGCCAACAGAAGTCATCGGAAGAATTGTTGCTCATGAGATGTCACTCAAGGATAAAGAGGAACTTCACAACAAATCAAGTGGTGCTTACAAAGCCTCATGTGAAGCCCCCACATCATCGAGTGAGAAACAAACCTTCAATGAAGAATTGAGCTTAATGGTGAAGAACTTCAACAAGTTCTACAAGAGTAGAAGCAAAGAGAGAAGCTCCAGGTCAAGGTCCTACAATGACAAAAGATCTTCTAGTCGAGAGCGAAACTGCTACAATTGTGGAAGTCCCGGACACTATTCCAATGAGTGTACGCCCCCCTACAAGAGAAGAGAAGATTCTCCCAAGAGAAGAAGTAGAAGAGAAGAATCACCATTTAGAGAAAGAAGGAGTAGAGATGATCATTATGAACGAAGACCCTCACGGAGAAGCAAGGATTCGGAAAGAAAGACAAGTCATCAAGGAGCTACACAAAACAAAGACATCAAGCTCATGTTGGTGAATGGGTATCCGGCTCCGACTCCGACAACCACTCCGAGAGAAGCTATCACTCCGACTCCGAATATACTCAAGATGAAGGTGTTGCCAGTCTAGCACTTGTGACAACCAACTCCTACGACATATTTGACTCACCAAATGAAGGAGTTGGAACATGCTTCATGGCTAAAGGCCCAAAGGTATCACACCCCGAGTATGTTGATTTCAATAGTGATGAAGATGACTTGTTAGGTGATGATGATTTATTTGTTGACAACTCTAGTGATGAATACTGTGATGAAACGTCAATTAATCATGCTAATCAAGATAAAACGAATGACAATGATAAGGAGAAGATTGAGTCTCTAACTAAAGAACTAAACACTCTTAAGTTAGCTCATGAAACTATCTTAGGAGATCATCGAGAACTTTTAAGGACTCATGAGAAATTACGCTTTGAAAAGCTCAACCTTGAGCAAGAGCATGAGTTCTTAAAAGCAATCAATGATGATCTTCGTAAGAAAAGTTCTTCTTACATTGCCAAGCGTTTACTCTTATCCACTTACATGCCTCAAGTCAAGTCTAGTAACAAGAACAAGAAAGATTCTTCCTCTAGTAGTAACAATAATCATGCTAAATCCAATATTGTTGCTTCTAGTAGTTCTCTTGATTCCACTAATGATTCTCTTAGCCAAGTTACACTTGAGCAAGAAAATAGCTTATTGAAGGGAATTATAGAGAAAGGTGTTTACAAGAGCCTTGCCGGAAGTAAGCAATTCGAGGAAATTGTACGCAAGCAAGGAAGGCACCGGAAGAATCAAGGTGTTGGTTTTGAACGAAAGTTCAATGCCAATGGAGTTGAGTGGGAAGAAGATCAATACCCCAAGACGAAGTTTGTTCCTCAACAAGAGAAGTATGATCCTACTTCTTTCAAAGGGACACAAGCTCAAGATGATCTTCCACCACAAGACCACAAGCAAAAAGGCAAGGACAAGCTTCAAGAGGAAATTGATGCATTTGAAGAAGCTCCTAAGGCCTTGGTCAAGTGGGTTCCCAAGACTACTTCAAGTTCCACTTCATCAAGTACAACTACAACACCGAGGATTCCCATCAAGATGGTGTGGATCCCGAAGAAGAAGAACTAGAGAGTTCTTGAGGGTGACTCCGCCAACATACTTCACTCTTATCATCTTGGCAAGAACAAGTGCAATCAACTTCCACATCTTGCACTAGTTCAAGGAGTCACAAACCCTCTTGTTGGTAAGACAAGGGACAAGGTAACCTAAAAGCTTTCATAGACATCATCTTGTGTGTGCATCACTTTATGTCTATGGATATCCTTGTTTGTTCCTTGTGGGACTAACCCGTGTAGGTATTGAAAGTGCAACTCACTCCAATGGATAGCTTCAAATGATCTACATCAACATTGAGCATCCACATCTTCAACATCTACATGAAGTCATCATCGACAAAACCCAAGGTTAGTTCATCCCTCTTAGGGGGGATCTCACATCTAGGGGGAGCTTTACTCTAAGAATTGAGCTAAAGCAACTCTAATGGTGTGAACACAACAATGCTTTATGTAAAAGTGGTAACCCCACTTGTGCTTAAACGATGAGTATGACCTATGATCAAATGTTCTCATTTGACTCCTAAGTCAATATACTCATATATAGATGACCTAGTCATCGCAAATTGTTTGATAGATGCTAGAATTGGTTGTGCATGCTTTGCCACATATTTCAATTGCCATTTTATTGTGTGAGCATGTTGATTGCATATTTTACTCATTTGAGGACATCCACTTGTTGTTTTGATTGATTGGTTTTCTTTTCTTTTGCCAAGTGGATGGACAAGAATGCCTAAGAACCCTCTCTAGCTATCTATGCTTTTCTCGTCGCAAACTCTATTCATGCTACATCACAAAATTTGATCAAGTCAGATTCGAACCACTTTGTGTGAGGAGCACTCAAAGTCCCCGATTCGTCATAGACTTAAACTTCCAAAACTTCTTTGTGCGTTTCGGTCTGACCGATTCATCCATTTCAATCATACCGAGATCACTAAGTCGATCTAGGTTTTCAATCTCGGTGCAACCGATTTGAACCTTTCGGTCCACCGAGTTTCAGTAACTGATTGCAGTTATGAATCTCGGTGCCACCGAGTTGTTCCACTCGGTCACACCGACAGGGTCGGGCTATATATACCCATGGGTCAAATTTTGGAAAACTTTCCGAACCTCCTCGACCCGCGCTTAGCCTGCTCTGCCTCCAGGGTCTCCGGATCGTCTTCCTCGTCGCCAGCCGCCTCCTGCCGCTGGTCTCCACCGCCATCAATGGGAATCATCCCCGCCGTTGCCGCCGTAGCAATTTCATCGCCGAACTAGGGTATAAACTTGATCATTGTGCTATCCTCAATCCGATTCCTAGCACATTGTGTTTGCCATGAATCTTGCCATGATTGAAAAAATCTTATCCAGTCAAAACACTCCATATATTAGAGTTGAATTGAAAATTTAGGGTTAGGTTTCTGCCGAAACCATCTCAGACCCACCGATTTGTGGAACTCGGTACCACCGATTCGGCTCAAGCCATTGCACATGTAATTTTCGGTCTGACTGAGAATTGCAAATCGGTGTGACCGAGTTCAGGACTTTGTGAAACCCTAGCAGTCTCGGTGCCACCGAACTATGACTTGGTCTGACCGAGTTCACTAGTTTAGGTTCCAACAGCTGCTTCGGTATCACCGAGTTTACAAATCGGCTGAGCCGAAATGCTTTCTGTGGAAAACTAAAACTATGTTTTTGACTCATTCTTTTGCAAAAACCTCTGCATTTTGTGATGCTCATCCACTCTATCTCATCTATATCTATTCACAGGGTATGCTGTCAGTGTTTGCAATATGTCTGATCAGAGTGATAGACAGAACAGGTCAGAGGAGCAGGTTCACCTGAGTGAGGGCACTAGTCCCTCTAGCAGTTTAGATGATGGTAGCAGGAGCACCCCAAGCAACTTACCCAAAGCTGCCACCAGGGCCAGAAAGAAGAAGACCTCTGAATCTGAGGATGAAGACTATGTGGCAGTTGAGGATGAGGCCACTTCCAAGAAGAAAGTGGTTAAGAAGGAATATAGCACTGCTGCTGCCACCAAGCCAGGCATGAAGCAAAAGGTTCCTGCAAAGAGAATTCCAATGTCTAAGGCCAGAGCATCTACTCAAGTCCCTTTGGGATCTGAACCCAAAGAGGCTGCTGCAGAAGGGAAGAAGAGGAAGGAGAGGATCAAAAAGACCACTGCTAGAGTGCTTGGGAGATCCTCAATCATGAGAGATTCTGAAGAGGAAGAGGAAGAAGAGGTTGCTGCACCAGCACCCAAGGCACAAAAGCTGATGGGTGATGCTATAAAGTCAGGGGCTGCAACATCAAAGCCCAAAGAAGCACCCAAAGCAGCCTCCAAGCCCAAGAGTGCACCTAAGAGGAATACCAGGAGTATACCAGCTGCTGAGAAGAACAAGGCCCCAGTGCCTGAAGTTGCTGCTGATGAAGATGATGAAGGACAAGTCCTGAGGAAGCTCAAACCCAAGATTCCAGACCACAATGATGCTCATCCTGTGGCTGAGAACATGAAGATCAGGAGAGACTCAGGGTTGAGGCTATGGAGAGAGTCAGATCCATATGCCACCAGGAGAAGGACTGCTGTTGATTACAGGTTCCACACAAAGGAACAACAGGATTTCTATGAGACAATCTTGTTGGACAAGAAGCCTATAGTGTGTGATATGAGGTGGGTCGACTGGACCTACATGAAGGAGAATGAAGAACACTATCCTGGAGTGTATGACAGCTTCAGTGCGTGTGGAGTTGCAGACTTTGTTGGGCAGAAGCTCACAAACTGGAATGATGAGCTCATTATGCAATTCTACTCCACAGCACATTTCTATCCAGATGGCAGAATAGTTTGGATGTCTGAAGGAACGAGATACCAATCAACTATTGAGGAATGGGCCAATCTGATCAATGCCCCAAAAGAGAGTGAAGATGACTTGGATGTTTATGCGAAGAAAAAGATGGATCACAATTCTATGTCACAGATGTACAAGGAGATCCCAGACAAAGCTCTTGAGACTTTCAAGTTTGGGTCAGTCCATTTTCTTCTGTCAGGACTGCCAACGATCAACTGGATCCTAAGGCACACTCTTTTGCCCAAGTCAGGTGACCACAACATGATCAGAGAGCATGCAATTAATTTGCTACACATATTTGATGTGCCACAAAAATTCAAGGTCATGAGCCTCATGGTTGAGACTATCAAGAGGACAGCACCAGAGCAAAAGAGAAGTTGTGGATATGCCCCACAAATTCAGGAGTTGATTAACTCAAAGATGGGCACAGGAAAATATCTGTTGGATAAGGAACACTTTGTCTCTATCCTGACTTTGAGGACAACCAAGTGGTTATGGATGAAGATGAACCATTCTCAGTACAAGCACAAGCCAAGAGAGAGAAGGCAAAAACAGAAAAAGCTGCAAGGATGCCAACTACTGAAGAAGCATCTCAGTATCTCCTAAAGAGCAAGCAAGATCAGCTTGGCTACCTGATTGCATCCACTCCGAGGATTGAGAAGGGACTGGCCACCCTGACTCAAAACCAGAAGAGCTTGGAAAGAATCGTGGAGCAAAAATTCTATGACTTGGATGTGAAGGTAACTGAGATTCAGTCTGTTGTGGAGCAACTTCAAGATGATATGCAGGAGGGGAAGGGCAAGACAACCACTGATGCATTTACCAGAGTGCCTAGAGCTCAGAGGTCTGCTACAGTGCCTATTCCAGACACCAGAGCCACGTCATCTGCACCAGCTACAGCTTCAGTGCCACCAGCTCTAGCACCTACTCCATCAGCTCCATCTACTTTGACTGAAGCCTTCGTTCTTGGAGTTCTCCGGACACCACCACCTGAAGACCAAGCTTGAGAGACGTTTTAGTGCTATGCATTTTCTATGAACTTTTTGGTAACTTGTTGCCAAAGGGGGAGAAACATGTATAGATCATAGGCTTCGAGAGAGAGCGTTGCTTTTTATTCTCTCTTGCTTTGATGGTTGAACTTTGTTTGTCTTTTGATTGCTTGAGATACTATGCTATTATCTGTGAGACATTGATGATCATGTGGTTGATCATAAGCTACACTTATGCTTGTTAGATGATATTATCTTACTTATCCTTATATGATCATTCACTTTGCTTGGTGATGAGTGCATGTATTCAATCTTTATTATTTTGAGCGCTCCACCAAGATGTATGTGACATGGAAGAGTAACCCATGATCCTAACTCATTGTGCATTTGCAGTCCAAAGCAAATCTTAAGATATGCACAAATTTAGGGGGAGCTCTTGCTTTTCACATACTTCTCAAAGCGACAATATCTTTCACTCTTATTATCATTTGTCGAAGCTTTGATCTATATGTTGTCATCAATTACCAAAAAGGGGGAGATTGAAAGTGCAACTATCCCTGGGTGGTTTTGGTAATTCCTAACAACATATAGCTCATTGAGCTAACATTATTCCAAGATTAATATTTCAGGAAAAGCTCAATGAATGGCATGGCATGGATGAGGAAAGTGGATCCCTCAAAATTCTAAGGACAAAAAGTTTGGCTCAAGCTTGAAGCTCAAGACTCTACATTTTATATTTTAGTGATCCAAGATCACATTGAGTCTATAGGAAAAGCCAATACTATCAAGGAGGGATGAGGTGTTGCTTAATGGCTTGCTTGCTCAAAATGCTTAGTGATATGCTCCAAAATCCTCAACTACCTTCCCACATCCACATATGACCTAAACCAAAAGTCAAACTCGGCCCCACCGATTCTTTCTATCCGGCGCCACCGAGTTTCAAATGTCATAGCCACTGCCACAAACCCTAGGCAAATCGGTCTCACCGATAGGGATCTCGGTCTCACCGAGATGGGATTGTAATCTCTCTGTTTCCCTTCGTAACGTTTCGGTCTTACCGAGATGAGCGATCGGTCCCACCGAGATTGCAATGTAAACTCTCTGTTTCCCTTTTGTAACACTTCGGTCTCACCGAGATGAGCGAATCGGTCCCACCGAGTTTACCTGACCAACTCTCTGGTTAGCTTATTACCAAAATCGGTCCCACCGAGTTTGTGTAATCGGTCACACCGAGATTACGTTATGCCCTAACCCTAACCATATCGGTCCTACCGAGTTGCATCTCAGTCCCACCGAAAATCCTAACGGTCACTAGGTTTGCTGAATCGGTCCGACCGAGTTTAACCATTCGGTCCCACCGAGTTTGGCAAATTGTGTGTAACGGTTAGATTTTGTGTGGAGGCTATATATACCCCTCCACCCACTCTTCATTCGTGGAGAGAGCCATCAGAACATACCTACACTTCCAATACACATTTTCTGAGAGAGAACCACCTACACTTGTGTTGAGGTCAAGATATTCCATTCCAACCATATGAATCTTGATCTCTAGCCTTCCCCAAGTTGCTTTCCACTCAAATCTTCTTTCCACCAAATCCAAATCCTGTGAGAGAGAGTTGAGTGTTGGGGAGACTATCATTTGAAGCACAAGAGCAAGGAGTTCATCATCAACACACCATTTGTTACTTCTTGGAGAGTGGTGTCTCCTAGATTGGCTAGGTGTCACTTGGGAGCCTCCGACAAGATTGTGGAGTTGAACCAAGGAGTTTGTAAGGGCAAGGAGATCGCCTACTTCGTGAAGATCTACCGCTAGTGAGGCAAGTCCTTCGTGGGCGACGGCCGTGATGGAATAGACAAGGTTGCTTCTTCGTGGACCCTTCGTGGGTGGAGCCCTCCGTGGACTCGCGCAACCGTTACCCTCCGTGGGTTGAAGTCTCCATCAACGTGGATGTACGATAGCACCACCTATCGGAACCACGACAAAAACATCCGTGTCTCCAATTACGTTTGAATCCTCCAAACCCTTCCCTTTACATTCTTGCAAGTTGCATGCTTTACTTTCTGCTGCTCATATACTCTTTTGCATGCTTGCTTGAATTGCGTGGAGATTGCTTGACTTGTGCTAAGATAGCTAAAATCTGCCAAGAACTAAAATTGGGAAAATGCTAGATTTTTATTTGGTCAAGTAGTCTAATCACCCCCCTCTAGACATACTTTCGATCCTACAGGGCGCGTACGTACATGACCGGGAAACGGCCCTTCGTTAATGTGGAGGAATCCCGAAGATTCCGCTGAGTCATCGAGTGGTTGACCAGTCTCGTGGTATATCATGACAGTCAGTTTTTGGCTTTCTCTAATGAGGTGCTCATCCGGATGAACCAGGGCACAATCGCAGTAGTTCTCCCAGTGCTACCTTAGCCGATATAGCGGAACGTAAGGTACCAAAACATGGGAGCCGGGCAATCCCAACATTTGACCAAAGACATGATTCGGAGTTGATGCATATAAGGCCAAACTCGCGACGCCGAACACTCCCTAAGGTATTCGGCCTTTATAACATATGCCGGGCTGAACAATGCCCTTAATAATAAACCCCGGGTGTCCAGGTACGTGCAATATCCTGACGTGGCCACATGCCAATACGTCGGCATCCTTCTCGGTTGTATTGAGTATCCGGAGGATGTGAATAACAAGAGACAGTAAAAAAGGTTTACGCTGGGTCTTAATCTAAAAAGAAACCTTTGAGCGGGTCCCTGCTGCACGTCTGCGCCTGTGTCTCCGTTGTGCCGTGTCCTGGACGGGTGTAGCACGATTGTCATCTATAAAAGAGAAGAACTTAGGTGAAAGTTGCCGTGCCAGAAAATTGGTTATTATCAATAAACCATTAAAATTCAAGATAAGTTAAGTTGAGCCAGACTAGCCCTGATTACACGCGGGAAGCCCCTGGTACCGTCTAGGAGGGTTTGATCATCAAACCAATCTCATGTATATGTAGTGATGCACCGGACTTGTCTAACCGTGTCCGTGGTCTTGACGACCTGTCATTTTTTCTGGTTGGTGAGGCCGTCTAGTGCTCGGCGGCTAAAGCCACCGCACATTTTTTCCGTGCATAGAGAACGCTCAGTGTTTCCGCTAACTATGATGGTGCCACATGGACCGGGCATCTTAAGCTTGAGAGAAGCGTAATGCGGTATTGCATTAAAACAAGCGAAAGCCGCTCTTCCAAGTAGTGCCTGATAGCCACTTCAGAATGGAGCGATGTAGAAAGTTAACCTTTCGCTTCAGAAGTTGTCGGAAGAACCGAATACAACCTCTAGTAATAGAGAGCCCGTGCAGCGGGCCTCTAGGCCTGGTATTACTCCCTTGAAGGTAGTAGTACGGTGGCTTATTTTTGTCGGGTCTATCCCCATTTTGCGGACTGTGTCCTGATATATCAGATTTAGACCACCGCCGCCGTCCATGAGGACTCGTGTGAGATGGTATCCATTTATTATTGGGTCTAACACCAAGGCAGCCAATCCTTCATGTCGGATGCTTGTCGCGTGATCCCCGCGATCAAAAGTGGTCGGGCATGCCAACCAGGGGTTGAACCTAGGGGTGACGGGCTCTATGGCGCGTGTGTCTCGGAGTGCATGTTTGCTTTTCCTCTTCGTCACATGGATCATGTTGAATGTTTTAACCTCTAGCGGGAATTTTTTCTGTCCTCCAGTGCTTTGCTGGCGAGGCTCGTCCTCGTCTTCGCTTGGTGTCTCCCCCCTTGTGTTCGGCGTTTAGCTTACCGGCCTGCTTGAAGACCCAACATTCTCTGTGGGTGTGATTTGCAGGTTTATCGGGAGTGCCATGAATCTGACATAGTTTGTCAAGAATCTTGTTTGGGCCAGACGGTCCGTCTCTGCTGCCTTTGAAAGGCTTTTTCCGCTGACCTGGTCGAGAGCCCCTGAATCCGGCATTTACCGCCGTATTATCTGGGCTATCTTCTTTATTTCGACGCTTGCTTTTATTGCGTCATGGTTTTCCATTGCCATTCCTGACTTCGGATGTGCTTGGGTCGCTGGTGCTACTGCGGGCTAACCAGTTGTCTTCGCCCGCGCAAAAGCGGGTCATGAGACTTGTGAGAGCTGCCATTGTTCTCGGTTTTTCTTGGCTAAGGTGTCTGGCGAGCCATTCATCTCGGACGCTGTGTTTGAAAGCTGCTAAGGCTTCAGCGTCCGGACAGTCGACGATTTGATTCTTTTTGGTGAGAAACCTGTTCCAAAGCTTTCGGGCGGACTCTCCAGATTGTTGAATTATATGACTTAAATCGTCTGCATCCGGAGGTCGGACGCAGGTCCCTTGAAAATTAGCCCGAAAAGCGTCCTCGAGCTCCTCCCAACTTCCAATTGAGTTTTTGGGGAGGCTTTTCAGCCAGTGCCGAGCTGGTCCTTTAAGCTTGAGGGGCAAGTATTTGATGACATGGAGATCATCTCCACGAGCCATATGGATATGGAGGATAAAGTCCTCAATCCAGACCCCAGGATCTGTGGTCCCGTCGTACGCCTCTATGTTGACTGGTTTGAATCCTTCTGGGAATTCGTGGTCCAGCACCTCATCGGTGAAACATAGGGGGTGTGCGGCACCCCTGTACTTGGATGTACCATGGCATTCGGACGGTTGTAGTATTCGGTTTTGATTTTGTGCCGGAGCGCGCTCCCTAGATTCATAGATGGATCTGGTCGTACTGGATTTTTGGCGCAAGTCCTCACGTAGATCGTGTGTTGACTTATTTGCGACCTTGTTAGCCGCTCTATTGCGGTCACAGGGTGGTTGATCCGACCGGTTGGCCGTTTCGTTTTTTGGTTGTGTGGGCTCTAAGGTCTCGTCGTCGAATTCAGGCAATAGCTTGCGCTTTGGATAGCTCTTTGTGTGATAACTTCCACCATACTTTGCTTCATTGTCGAGCACCTTGTTCCACCTGCTGTTGAGTGTATTTTGTGCGGCCTTAAGCCTTTGCTTCTGCTTCTTCAGACTCTTCGCTGTGGCAATAAGCCTTCTGCGGAGGTTCTCTTGCTCCAAGTACGTTTTTGGGATGATGTGTGCATCTTTGTCCGGACTGTTTTCCTCCCCAGAGGGGGTTTGATGAGGTTTATCCTCGGTGTCGCTGTGTTCAGACGCCGAATCCGTACTATGTTCGCCGCTTGCAGCTTCATCATGCTCTGCCGCCGGGGCAATGTGGTCGTCGTTTCCTCTTGAGTCGACTGGAGTGTTATTTTCTCTTGCGCTGTTATCGCTGTTTCTGCTATGGCGGGACTTAGAGCGGCGCCGCTGACATTGGCGCTTGGGTTGCTTCTTGGAGGGGCCATCCTCTGTTGTCTCTTCGCCATTGCCTTGTTTGGGTGTATCCACCATGAATATGTCATGTGATGAAGTGGTTGTCCGGTGCCCTGTGGGCGCTGGTTCCTATTCGTCTCCTGTATCCTCATCCATGCTGTTGATGTCTTTGGAGTCGAAGTTGAGCATGTCAGTTAAGTCGTCGACAGTGGCTACTAAGTGGGTGGTGGGTGGGCAGCGAATTTCTTCGTCGTCCGCATCCCATTCTAGCCGGACATAGTTCGGCCAAGGTTCTCCTGACAAGGAGAGAGACCTTAAGGAATTTAGCACATCGCCGAAAAGTGAGTGCTGAAAGATATCCGCGGAGGTGAACTCCATGATCGGCGCCCAGTCGGATTCGACGGGCATGGATGTAAGCGGCTCGGAGTCCGTGGCTAGAGGTGAATCCAGTGGTTCGACGACACGGCTCTCGTAAGGTATGAGGTCAGTATCCAGCTCTATCGCCACTGAGAGTGTGGCCTGCATGGCGGGGTCTATCCCTCCGCTCTCGGATGGCGCGATTTGCTCCGGATTGACGGCCGGAGTAGTTTTAGATGCAATCTCCCGAATATTGTCCGACGATAGAGTTACATGATGCTCGTCGTGACTGTGCGGCGCACCTGACATGGGCTAAAATCCGTCGAAGATCAAGTCTCCGCGGATGTCGGCAGTGTAGTTTAAGTTTCCGAACCTGACCTGATGGCCAGGGGCGTAGCTCTCGATCTGCTCCAGATGGCCAAGCGAATTGGCCCATAGTGCGAAGTCGCCGAATACGAAGATCTGTCCGGGGAGGAAAACCTCACCCCGGACCACATCGTTACCAATGATCGAAGGAGCCATCAAGCCTTACGGTGACGGCACAATGTAACTCTCAATGAAAGCACCAATGTCGGTGTCAAAACCGGCGGATCTCGGGTAGGGGGTCCCGAACTGTGCGTCTAAGGCAGATGGTAACAGGAGGCAGGGGACACGATGTTTACCCAGGTTCGGGCCCTTTTGATGGAGGTAATACCCTACGTCATGCTTGATTGTTCTTGATGATATGAGTATTACCAGAGTTGATCTACCACGAGATCATAGAGGCTAAACCCTAGAAGCTAGCCTATGGTATGATTGTATCTTGTCCTACAGACTAAACCCTCCGGTTTATATAGACACCGGAGGGGGCTAGGGTTACACAGAGTCGGTTACAAGGGAGGAGATCTACATATCCGTATTGCCTAGCTTGCCTTCCACGCCAAGGACAGTCCCATCCGAACACGGGATGAAGTCTTCAATCTTGTATCTTCATAGTCCAACAGTCTGGCCAAAGGATATAGTCCGGCTGTCCGGAGACCCCCTAATCCAGGACTCCCTCAGCCGAGAACCGCCGTCCGCCATGGCCATTGCAGGGGTAGCCACCGAGCTCCTCGGATTGACCCCGTGGCACATGCCCGCTCCTATGCATGCCCATGCCCGAGCCTGTCGCTCTTCTTCCGCGCCTGCGGGGCCACTCCCTCTCCATGCCCACGCCCGTGCTACACCGCGTCGGTCGCGCCCTCCGCTGCCGTCGCGCTCGCCGCTGCCACCGCACCACTGTGCTCCGCATGACACACACCCTGGCCGCGCGCCACACTCTCGCTGGCTGCGCTCGCCCCGTCTGCTGCCGCCTATCCCTTCGATCGCCCCGCTGTCGCACCCCTGCCTCCCGCCGCCTCCAGTCGTGGCCATCTTCTGCCGGCCGCCCCCTCAGCCACGCCGGCCGCATCTCTGCCCTCCATCGTCGGCCGCTCGCCCCGCCTGATGCGTGCTGCTTCCTGCTGCTATGCGCTGCTCTACCGCTGGTACGTTGCTTCGCCATGCCCTCGACACCACTGTGGACAAATGTGGCGGAGGAATTGTTAATGGAGTACGAGAAGGAGGTGGCGGAGAAGGTAAGGAGAGGCAAGAGGTCTGGGGTGGTGTCACCTGGCTGTGGTGGAGGTGTTTATGCGAGAAGGAGCCGGAGTGGAAGGAGAGGTCACAATTGGAAAGAATCACAAAAAAAATCATAACCCGGAGATCTCATTCCAAAAAAATGCTAATATCGATGGAGGGGTGATTTCCTTCAATAGGTGGAAAACATATGAAATATTGGTTGTTTTCAAGGAAAGGTAAAAATTTAGGAAAGTTGGGATTTTTGAACTGATTTCTATGCAAATGGGGTTTTATTGTTTGGTAACGTGATATCAGTACCTACCCGTTTGTGACGTGTCTGATTAGGAAAGTTTGCAAATGTTAAGTAACTATTTATTGGGAGGAAAGTTGTGACGTGTCTGTTATTTGTTTCCTAAAACAAATTTCACTAATAAGAGAAATCGATTGATTTAGATAAGTTAGGAAAGTTAGATTAAAATGTATTATTTGTTTTCTAAGACAAATTGAACCAATAAAAGGAATTGATTGATTTGTATAATTTAAGAAAGTTAGATCCGTGATTTGTTATACATTAGGAAAGTTCTGGTTGTAATAAAGAGTGAAGAGAAAAATAAACCGATGGACCAGGTGTTGGGTTTCGTAGTAATTTCAAAAAAATTCCTATGCACACGCAAGACCATGTGATGCATAGCAACGAGGGGAAGAGTATTGCCTACGTACCCTACGCAGACCGACTGCGGAAGCGATGACACGACGTAGAGGAAGTAGTCGTCCGTCTTCACGATCCAACCGATCAAGCACCGAAACTACGGCACCTCCGAGTTCGAGCACACGTTCAGCTCGATGACGATCCCCGGACTCCGATCCAGCAAAGTGTCGGGGAAGAGTTCCGTCAGCACGACGGCGTGGTGACGATCTTGATGAACTACAGCAGCAGGGCTTCGCCTAAACTCCGCTACAGTATTATCGAGGAATATGGTGGCAGGGGGCACCGCACACGGCTAAGGAATCGATCACGTGGATCAACTTGTGTCAACTTGTGTGTTTAGAGGTGCCCCTGCCTCCGTATATAAAGGAGCCAAGGGGGGAGGGTGCGCCGGCCAAGAGGGAGAGGCGCAGGAGGAGTCCTACTCCTACCGGGAGTAGGACTCCCCCCCCAATCCTATTCCAACTAGGATTCCCAAGGGGGAAAGAGGGAGAGGGGTGGCCGGCCACCTCTCCTAGTCCTAATAGGACTAGGGGAAGGGGGGAGGCGCGCAGCCCCCTTGGGCTGCCCCTTTCTCCTTTCCACTAAGGCCCATGATGGCCCATATGGCTCCCGGGGGGTTCCGGTAACCTCCCGGTAACCCGGTAAAATCCCGATTTCACCCGGAACACTTCCGATGTCCAAACATAGACTTCCAATATATCAATCTTTATGTCTCGACCATTTCGAGACTCCTCGTCATGTCCGTGATCACATCCGGGACTCCGAACAACCTTCGGTACATCAAAATGCATAAACTCATAATATAACTGTCATCGTAACCTTAAGCGTGCGGACCCTACGGGTTCGAGAACAATGTAGACATGACCGAGACACGTCTCTGGTCAATAACCAATAGCGGGACCTGGATGCCCATATTGGCTCCTACATATTCTACGAAGATCTTTATCGGTCAGACCGCATAACAACATACGTTGTTCCCTTTGTCATCGGTATGTTACTTGCCCGAGATTCGATCGTCGGTATCCAATACCTAGTTCAATCTCGTTACCGGCAAGTCTCTTTACTCGTTCCGTAATACATCATCTCACAACTAACATATTAGTTGTAATGCTTGCAAGGCTTATGTGATGTGTATTACCGAGAGGGCCCAGAGATACCTCTCCGACAATCGGAGTGACAAATCCTAATCTCGAAATACGCCAACCCAACATCGACCATTGGAGACACCTGTAGTACTCCTTTATAATCACCCAGTTACGTTGTGACGTTTGGTAGTACCCAAAGTGTTCCTCCGGTAAACGGGAGTTGCATAATCTCATAGTCATAGGAACATGTATAAGTCATGAAGAAAGCAATAGCAACATACTAAACGATCGGGTGCTAAGCTAATGGAATGGGTCATGTCAATCAGATCATTCTACTAATGATGTGACCTCGTTAATCAAATAACAACTCATTGTTCATGGTTAGGAAACATAACCATCTTTGATTAACGAGCTAGTCAAGTAGAGGCATACTAGTGACACTCTGTTTGTCTATGTATTCACACATGTATTATGTTTCCGGTAAATACAATTCTAGCATGAATAATAAACATTTATCATGATTATAAGGAAATAAATAATAACTTTATTATTGCCTCTAGGGCATATTTCCTTCAGTCTCCCACTTGCACTAGAGTCAATAATCTAGATTACACTGTAATGATTCTAACACCCATGGAGCCTTGGTGCTGATCATGTTTTGCTCGTGGAAGAGGCTTAGTCAACGGGTCTGCAACATTCAGATCCGTATGTATCTTGCAAATCTCTATGTCTCCCACCTGGACTAGATCCCGGATGGAGTTGAAGCGTCTCTTGATGTGTTTGGTCCTTTTGTGAAATCTGGATTCCTTTGCTAAGGCAATTGCACCAGTATTGTCACAAAAGATTTTCATTGGACCCGATGCACTAGGTATGACACCTAGATCGGATATGAACTCCTTCATCCAGACTCCTTCATTTGCTGCTTCCGAAGCAGCTATGTATTCCGCTTCACATGTAGATCCCGCTACAACGCTTTGTTTAGAACTGCACCAACTGACAGCTCCACCGTTTAATGTAAACACGTATCCGGTTTGCGATTTAGAATCGTCCGGATCAGTGTCAAAGCTTGCATCAACGTAACCTTTTACGGTGAGCTCTTTGTCACCTCCATATACGAGAAACATATCCTTAGTCCTTTTCAGGTATTTCAGGATGTTCTTGACCGCTGTCCAGTGATCCACTCCTGGATTACTTTGGTACCTCCCTGCTAAACTTATAGCAAGGCACACATCAGGTCTGGTACACAGCATTGCATACATGATAGAGCCTATGGCAGATGCATAGGGAACATCTTTCATATTCTCTCTATCTTCTGCAGTGGTCGGGCATTGAGTCTTACTCAATTTCACACCTTGTAACACAGGCAAGAACCCTTTCTTCGCTTGATCCATTTTGAATTTCTTCAAAATTTTGTCAAGGTATGTGCTTTGTGAAAGTCCAATTAAGCGTCTTGATCTATCTCTATAGATCTTAATGCCTAATATGTAAGCAGCTTCACCGAGGTCTTTCATTGAAAAACTTTTATTCAAGTATCCCTTTATGCTATCCAGAAATTCTATATCATTTCCAATCAGTAATATGTCATCCACATATAATATCAGAAATGCTACAGAGCTCCCACTCACTTTCTTGTAAATACAGGCTTCTCCGAAAGTCTGTATAAAACCAAATGCTTTGATCACACTATCAAAACGTTTATTCCAACTCCGAGAGGCTTGCACCAGTCCATAAATGGATCGCTGGAGCTTGCACACTTTGTTAGCTCCCTTTGGATCGACAAAACCTTCTGGTTGCATCATATACAACTCTTCTTCCAGAAATCCATTCAGGAATGCAGTTTTGACATCCATCTGCCAAATTTCATAATCATAAAATGCGGCAATCGCTAACATGATTCGGACGGACTTAAGCATCGCTACGGGTGAGAAGGTCTCATCGTAGTCAATCCCTTGAACTTGTCGAAAACCTTTTGCGACAAGTCGAGCTTTGTAGACAGTAACATTACCATCAGCGTCAGTCTTCTTCTTAAAGATCCATTTATTCTCAATTGCTTGCCGATCATCGGGCAAGTCAACCAAAGTCCATACTTTGTTCTCATACATGGATCCCATCTCAGATTTCATGGCTTCAAGCCACTTTGCGGAATCTGGGCTCACCATCGCTTCTTCATAGTTCGTAGGTTCATCATGATCTAGTAGCATGACTTCCAGAACAGGATTTCCGTACCACTCTGGCGCGGATCTTACTCTGGTTGATCTACGTGGTTCAGTAGTATCTTGATCTGAAGTTTCATGATCATTATCATTGGCTTCCTCACTAACCGGTGTAGGTGTCACTGAAACAGTTTTCTGTGATGAACTACTCTCCAGTAAGGGAGCAGGTACAGTTACCTCGTCAAGTTCTACTTTCCTCCCACTCACTTCTTTCGAGAGAAACTCCTTCTCTAGAAATGATCCATTCTTAGCAACGAATGTTTTGCCTTCGGATCTGTGATAGAAGGTGTACCCAACAGTTTCCTTTGGGTATCCTATGAATACACATTTCTCCGATTTGGGTTCGAGCTTATCAGGTTGAAGCTTTTTCACATAAGCATCGCAGCCCCAAACTTTAAGAAACGACAACTTTGGTTTCTTGCCAAACCATAGTTCATAAGGCGTCGTCTCAACGGATTTTGATGGTGCCCTATTTAACGTGAATGCGGCCGTCTCTAAAGCATAACCCCAAAATGATAGCGGTAAATCTGTAAGAGACATCATAGATCGCACCATATCTAGTAAAGTACGATTACGACGTTCGGACACACCATTGCGCTGTGGTGTTCCGGGTGGCGTGAGTTGTGAAACTATTCCACAGTTTTTCAAATGTACACCAAACTCGTAACTCAAATATTCTCCTCCACGATCAGATCGTAGAAACTTTATTTTCTTGTTACGATGATTTTCAACTTCACTCTGAAATTCTTTGAACTTTTCAAATGTTTCAGACTTATGCTTCATTAAGTAGATATATCCATATCTGCTCAAATCATCTGTGAAGGTGAGAAAATAACGATATCCGCCACGAGCCTCAATATTCATCGGACCACATACATCGGTATGTATGATTTCCAACAAATCTGTTGCTCTCTCCATAGTACCGGAGAACGGTGTTTTAGTCATCTTGCCCATGAGGCACGGTTCGCAAGTACCAAGTGATTCATAATCAAGTGGTTCCAAAAGTCCATTAGTATGGAGTTTCTTCATGCGTTTTACACCGATATGACCTAAACGACAGTGCCACAAATAAGTTGCACTTTCATTATCAACTCTGCATCTTTTGGTTTCAACATTATGAATATGTGTATTACTACTATCGAGATTTAGTAAGAATAGACCACTCTTCAAGGGTGCATGACCATAAAAGATATTACTCATATAAATAGAACAACCATTATTCTCTGATTTAAATGAATAACCGTCTCGCATTAAACAAGATCCAGATATAATGTTCATGCTCAACGCTGGCACCAAATAACAATTATTTAGGTCTAATATTAATCCCGAAGGTAGATGTAGAGGTAGCGTGCCGACCGCGATCACATCGACTTTGGAACCGTTTCCCACGCGCATCGTCACCTCGTCCTTAGCCAATCTTCGCTTAATCCGTAGCCCCTGTTTCGAGTTGCAAATATTAGCAACAGAACCAGTATCAAATACCCAGGTGCTACTGCGAGCATTGGTAAGGTACACATCAATAACATGTATATCACATATACCTTTGTTCACCTTGCCATCCTTCTTATCCGCCAAATACTTGGGGCAGTTCCGCTTCCAGTGACCAGTCTGCTTGCAGTAGAAGCACTCAGTTTCAGGCTTAGGTCTAGACTTGGGTTTCTTCTCTTGAGCAGCAACTGGCTTGCTGTTCTTCTTGAAGTTCCCTTTCTTCTTTCCTTTGCCCTTTTTCTTGAAACTAGTGGTTTTGTTAACCATCAACACTTGATGCTCCTTTTTGATTTCTACCTCCGCAGCTTTCAGCATTGCGAAGAGCTCGGGAATAGTCTTGTTCATCCCTTGCATATTATAGTTCATCACGAAGCTCTTGTAGCTTGGTGGCAGTGATTGGAGAATTCTGTCAATGACGCAATCATCCGGAAGATTAACTCCCAATTGAATCAAGTGATTATTATACCCAGACATTTTGAGTATATGCTCACTGACAGAACTGTTCTCCTCCATCTTGCAGCTATAGAACTTATTGGAGACTTCATATCTCTCAATCCGGGCATTTGCTTGAAATATTAACTTCAACTCCTGGAACATCTCATATGCTCCATGACGTTCAAAACGTCGTTGAAGTCCCGATTCTAAGCCGTAAAGCATGGCACACTGAACTATCGAGTAGTCATCAGCTTTGCTCTGCCAGACGTTCATAACATCTGGTGTTGCTCCAGCAGCAGGCCTGGCACCCAGCGGTGCTTCCAGGACGTAATTCTTCTGTGCAGCAATGAGGATAATCCTCAAGTTACGGACCCAGTCCGTGTAATTGCTACCATCATCTTTCAACTTTGCTTTCTCAAGGAACGCATTAAAATTCAACGGAACAACAGCACGAGCCATCTATCTACAATCAACATAAACAAGCAAGATACTTTTAGGGACTAAGTTCATGATAAATTTTAAGTTCAATTAATCATATTACTAAAGAACTCCCACTTAGATAGACATCCCTCTAATCCTCTAAGTGATCACGTGATCCAAATCAACTAAACCATGTCCGATCATCACGTGAGATGGAGTAGTTTCATCGGTGAACATCATTATGTTGATCATATCTACTATATGATTCACGCTCGACCTTTCGGTCTCCGTGTTCCGAGGCCATATCTGCATATGCTAGGCTCGTCAAGTTTAACCTGAGTATTCTGCGTGCGCAACTGTTTTGCACCCGTTGTATTTGAACGTAGAGCCTATCACACCCGATCATCACGTGGTGTCTCAGCACGAAGAACTTTCGCAACGGTGCATACTCAGGGAGAACACTTCTTGATAATTTAGTGAGAGATCATCTTATAATGCTACCGTCAATCAAAGCAAGATAAGATGCATAAAAAGATAAACATCACATGCAATCAATATAAGTGATATGATATGGTCATCATCATCTTGTGCTTGTGATCTCCATCTCCGAAGCACCGTCATGATCACCATCGTCACCGGCGCGACACCTTGATCTCCATCGTAGCATCGTTGTCGTCTCGCCAATCTTATGCTTTCACGACTATCACTACCGTTTAGTAATAAAGTAAAGCATTACATCGCGATTGCATTGCATACAATAAAGCGACAACCATATGGCTCCTGCCAGTTGCCGATAACTCGGTTACAAAACATGATCATCTCATACAATAAAATTCAGCATCATGCCTTGACCATATCACATCACAACATGCCCTGCAAAAACAAGTTAGACGTCCTCTACTTTGTTGTTGCATGTTTTACGTGGCTGCTACGGGCTTAAGTAAGAACCAATCTCACCTACGCATCAAAACCACAACGATAGTTTGTCAAATAGACTCCGTTTTAACCTTCGCAAGGACCGGGCGTAGCCATACTTGGTTCAACTAAAGTTGGAGAGGCAGTCGCCCGCAAGCCATCTCTGTGCAAAGCACGTCGAGGGAACCGGTCTCGCGTAAGCGTACGCGTAAGGTTGGTCCGGGTCGTCTCGTCCAACAATACCGCCGAACCAAAGTATGACATGCTGGTAGGCAGTATGACTTGTATCGTCCACAACTTACTTGTGTTCTACTCGTGCATATAACATCAACATCAATAACCTAGGCTCGGATGCCACTGTTGGGTTTCGTAGTAATTTCAAAAAATTTCCTACGCACACGCAAGATCATGTGATGCATAGCAACGAGGGGAAGAGTATTGTCTACGTACCCTACGCAGACCGACTGCGGAAGCGATGACACGACGTAGAGGAAGTAGTCGTACGTCTTCACGATCCAACCGATCAAGCACCGAAACTACGGCACCTCCGAGTTCGAGCACACGTTCAGCTCGATGACGATCCCCGGACTCCGATCCAGCAAAGTGTCGGGGAAGAGTTCCGTCAGCACGACGGCGTGGTGACGATCTTGATGAACTACAGCAGCAGGGCTTCGCCTAAACTCCGCTACAGTATTATCGAGGAATATGGTGGCAGGGGGCACCGCACACGGCTAAGGAATCGATCACGTGGATCAACTTGTGTCAACTTGTGTGTTTAGAGGTGCCCCTGCCTCCGTATATAAAGGAGCCAAGGGGGGAGGGTGCGCCGGCCAAGAGGGAGAGGCGCAGGAGGAGTCCTACTCCTACCGGGAGTAGGACTCCCCCCCCAATCCTATTCCAACTAGGATTCCCAAGGGGGAAAGAGGGAGAGGGGTGGCCGGCCACCTCTCCTAGTCCTAATAGGACTAGGGGAAGGGGGGAGGCGCGCAGCCCCCTTGGGCTGCCCCTTTCTCCTTTCCACTAAGGCCCATGATGGCCCATATGGCTCCCGGGGGGTTCCGGTAACCTCCCGGTAACCCGGTAAAATCCCGATTTCACCCGGAACACTTCCGATGTCCAAACATAGACTTCCAATATATCAATCTTTATGTCTCGACCATTTCGAGACTCCTCGTCATGTCCGTGATCACATCCGGGACTCCGAACAACCTTCGGTACATCAAAATGCATAAACTCATAATATAACTGTCATCGTAACCTTAAGCGTGCGGACCCTACGGGTTCGAGAACAATGTAGACATGACCGAGACACGTCTCTGGTCAATAACCAATAGCGGGACCTGGATGCCCATATTGGCTCCTACATATTCTACGAAGATCTTTATCGGTCAGACCGCATAACAACATACGTTGTTCCCTTTGTCATCGGTATGTTACTTGCCCGAGATTCGATCGTCGGTATCCAATACCTAGTTCAATCTCGTTACCGGCAAGTCTCTTTACTCGTTCCGTAATACATCATCTCACAACTAACATATTAGTTGTAATGCTTGCAAGGCTTATGTGATGTGTATTACCGAGAGGGCCCAGAGATACCTCTCCGACAATCGGAGTGACAAATCCTAATCTCGAAATACGCCAACCCAACATCGACCATTGGAGACACCTGTAGTACTCCTTTATAATCACCCAGTTACGTTGTGACGTTTGGTAGTACCCAAAGTGTTCCTCCGGTAAACGGGAGTTGCATAATCTCATAGTCATAGGAACATGTATAAGTCATGAAGAAAGCAATAGCAACATACTAAACGATCGGGTGCTAAGCTAATGGAATGGGTCATGTCAATCAGATCATTCTACTAATGATGTGACCTCGTTAATCAAATAACAACTCATTGTTCATGGTCAGGAAACATAACCATCTTTGATTAACGAGCTAGTCAAGTAGAGGCATACTAGTGACACTCTGTTTGTCTATGTATTCACACATGTATTATGTTTCCGGTAAATACAATTCTAGCATGAATAATAAACATTTATCATGATTATAAGGAAATAAATAATAACTTTATTATTGCCTCTAGGGCATATTTCCTTCACCAGGGTGGGAGGGGGTGGTGGGAGGAGAGACGAAAAAACCCCAGCAAAAATAAACCGCGGATGCTAGCTGGGCCAAATACCCAGACCACTCACCTAAGCCTATCATCAAAAGTCAGAAGCCCCAGCCAAGCCACATACCGGGTCTGGGGCATAAACTGATCTGACACACTCACATGTGTCGTCGCCGCCATCTTCCACAGATCCGTCTTCAGAGTAGATATTGAGACTTCTACCTTGTCATGCCACTCTGCCATCGACACCGCCATGACGCCAGACAACTACCTCCTCCTACGCGAGTCCATCATTGTGCATTGGGCGTCGAGTCCCCACTGCGCCACGCCGCCGAGATCGGCCATCATCAATGTGTAGGATGAAGCACCGCTCCACCAAAAAAGCCGCCCACTAGTCCCTCGATCCCGTGTACGCCTCCAAGAATGACGCCCCCAAGGAGGAAACGACACCAACGCGCCGATGTCATCCGATCTATTGATCTAGGGTTTTCCCCGGAGGTAGCGGATAGAGGTCTGGAGCTTCTCCACCGCGATGCCTTCAAGAAGGTAATGACACAAAAGAGTGCCACCAACGCCGGTCTTGGCATCAAGCCGAGAACTAGGTTTTCACTCGGATCCGCTCGAAGAACCTCCATCAAGCATCGTGTGCACGGGGCGCCGCCGATTTGAGGCGCCGCACATCGGGCATGCCGCACCGGCCAGATCTGGGCAAACCACGCATGGCGCCGACCCAACCACCACGCCCTCCATGCCGCCACTGCCGATCCGAGGTCAGATGGTTCGTCGCCGCAGACCCGACCGCCGCCGTCGAACACAGCCAAGGCCGCTGCCTGAAGCAGGGCTGGCCGCCGCACCCTCCACCATCGCCGCCCTAGGCCGAGGTGGCCGCCGCGCCGCCGCCGGTCAAGGCAAGCCCGCCACGCCTCCAAGGCCAGATCGGCCGTGCCACCAGACGCCGCGGGGCTCCGCACCGCTCCCATGGCGCAGGAGAAAGGGAAGGCCCCCGCCACTGCCGTCACCCTATAGGCCGGCGACATCCTTCAACGGCGGCAGAGGGAGGGATGGAAGGATGAGGAGCCCCCGGCGGCTAGGGTTGCGATCCCGCCCGAGTCGCCCGAGCGGGGGCGACGCGAGGGTGCCCTCTGGACAGATCTGACTTAACTAACAAAATGTTAATGCATGTCAACAAAAATTATATTGTTGAATTCGTATTTGAACATAGTTTTCAATGATATAATTTTTCATGACATACATAAACATTTACTTAGTTAAATTTATGGTCAAAATTTAGCACAGAATATAATGAGAATCAATAAATCATGACAGACGTAGTAAGTTCGTGTGTTAATTAGCAGTACTTCATAATTCCCTATGACAGTGTGTCAGATTTTGTGGCTGCATGCATGCTTTCGTTTGGAGCTGGATCAAAGACGAGTTATATAAAGCCCCCAGGATATATATGTTCTGAGCCATCACACACTTTTGAGTCATCTACTTCCTTCGTTTCTAAATATAAGTCTTTGTAGAGATTTTACTATAAACCACATACGGATGTATATAGATGTATTTTAAGTGTAGATTCATTTATTTTGTTCCGTATGTAGTTCATCTAGTGAAATCTTTATAAAGACTTATATTTAGGAACGGAGGGAGTAGTAATTATAAGATTGTTCTCATACACTAGAGTCTGAGTGTATCACAATGTCCATGGTAAATATTTTACACATTCATTACAAGCTACTCCTTCATTTCATAATATAAGACGTTTTGGCAAGTTACGTTTTGTATACGGAGGGAGTAGATGGTAAATATCGCAGACCAATAAGCAAGCAAACAAAATATAGAGAGAAAAGTCTAAACTAAACCTCCCTTAAATTTGTAATCCAAGTCTAAATTGAACCCTGGCTTTAAAATCCCGGGAACCGGCAGCCTATCCTTTGTGATCCGAGTCAATCCCGACCGTTTTCACTTGAAAGTTCGTTTGGCTCAGAAAATGCTTACCTAGGTGGCAGAGGATCAAACTCGTACGAGGCGTTTCCGGGAGCACTGCGAGTGTGGCTTCCTTCATGCGGACGTGCAGCGCTCACCGTGTTGTGTACGTCGCGTGCCGCATCGAGAACATGCATGCCTTGGCACGTCCTCGTCGACGAGGTGGCCGCCGCCTTGGGCCTGCGCCGCACCTACCACTCCACGGGCGTCTAGCGCGCCATCGGCATCCCTGAGCTAGCTCGACGCCAACATAGACGAGCGCCGCTGACGAAGGCGAGTGCCAGGGCCGTCGACGAGATAAGGTCTAACACGGCGCGTCTCGCATCCCGTCAATGCGGCAAGATCCTGCGGTTGGCGTGTCCGCCCGGTCGATGCCACGGCCCACGGCGGCGTTCTTGAACCGCGTAGTCCCCAGCGCCCAGGGCCGGTCCATACATATTCGGGGCCTGGAGTGAGAAGAAAAAAATGAGGCCTTTGTGAACAAATAAAAATTCCGAATATATTGTATTTCGAAAGCAATTTAGTACATAGCATAGATTGATGGTCTTTGAACTAAAACCACAATGAAGGTGAAAAAAACACATGCTACCAAAATAAAAATGGGGCCCTTGTGGTGAATATGCGACAAGGGAGGTGAATATAATGTATTGAAAAGGAAGTTTAAAAAACACATGCCACAAATTATTTATTTGTAATGGTCCAGAGAACTACATCATAATAGTATGCAAACAATATAATTCTACAAAAGATCGCTTCAAAATGAGGACCATCATCTCGCTCTTCTAAGTATGAAAACCTTGTGAAAATTGATATCAACTTGAAGCGTTTGTGTGACGCCCCGAGACTGTTGCGCCAGCTGTCTTCGAGTTTTTTTGCTGTCTTTGCCATGTCTTTCGCTTGCGTGCTGCATCATTCGCATTGCATCATGCCATCATGTCATAAATCTTTTGCATCTCAACTAAATAATTTGTGTGGATCTTCGATCCATTTAAATCGAAGGAAGAGTGACTTCTCTTTATAACATATCCTCCTAATATTTAGGGAGCTATTATAAATATTCCATTAATTTGGAATCACCAAAACACACTTGCAAGTAATTCCCCAGACCTTTGTTATCTCACATCTTGACCTCAAACGTTGTCCATAAATTCTTTCATCACTTTTCCAATCTCCACCAAAATTCCCAACATTTTGGACTTCTCAAACACCCCATTCCTATTCAAATCCATTTGAATTAAATTCAAATGAATATGAATTCAATTCTTGCAATCTTGCCAATTCATTTTTTCTGGGATCATACACATTTTTTGTGAGTCCGGGAAAATAGCCCCCACGCACAAATTCTTTCCCTAAACCCCTCTTCCTTTTCTTCTCTCTAATGCGTTTTTGTTAAAGGAAATAAGAGAGGGAGAAGAGAACCCAGCCCAGGCCGGCCTCCCTAGGCCATCCCTGCCAAGGCCCATGTCCTCTAAGGCCCACCTAATCCCGTCTAAACCCTAACCCGACCGAACCCCACTCCCTCTCGATCCCTAGCGCCGCCTCCTCTCGATCCCCACTCCTCTTCTCTTCCACCTCGACTCAGAAGAGGAGCCCCCGTGCCCGTTTCCCCAGCGCCACCGGCGACAACCAAGCCTCCCCTCCCGGCGCACCTCTTCTCCTTCCTCCGCCTAGAACCCCCGGAGCCCCGCGCCCCTGACATCCCCACGCTCGTCGCCTCCCCTTCGCTCAAGCCATGCGTCCTTGCCGAGGCAAGCGCCAAGTTCCCTCGCAAGCCGCCGCCCAGATCAGGCCGTCCCCGCGTCATCCTTGCCGTTAAGTTCGTCGCCCGCAACGGCGCACCCGCCTCGTTCCCCTGCTTCACCGGAGTTCCTCACAGCCAGACCCTTCCTCGAGGAGCACCGCTGTCCTGCTGCCATGTTCCGCCGCTGCCGGCTGCCGCCTCGTCACCACGCGGTTCTCCTTGCTGCACCTCCCTGAGCTGGAGCCTCCTCTCCTCCCTGCGCCCTTCGCCAAGGCCGCCCGTCCATGGCTGCTGCGCAGCCCCTACCTTCACCGCCGCTCGCTGGAGTAGGCCAATGCCTCCGCTGTCACCACCGGCGACCGCGCCACCCAGACCCTCGTGACCTCAAGTCCCTCACCGTACAAGCTGCTCTGCTTTGCCGCCCCTGCTCCGACCTGCAAGCTCCGCCGCCGCTCACCCTTGGCGCCATGGCCTCTTCCTCCTTTGGATGACCCGTTGCCGCCGTGCACAACTTCTGTCGTGCCCTGTTGTGCGTGCTCTTCGCAGCCTGTCACTGTTCACGTGAAGACCGTGGGTGCCAAGTTCCTCTTCCAGAGTCGTTAAAGTGCATGAGGACCTCGATGTACGACTACACGATGACACGCCAAGTTCCCCTCTGACCGTGTACAACTGCTCACGCTAAAGACCGCGTGTACCTCTACCGTTTCCAAGTAGCCCTCGGATCCGTCAAGTTTGACTACCCTTGTGTGTACCACTACCGTCGCCCCGAAGATGTTGGAGTCATCAAGTGCCTCTCCGAACGGACGTGAACGACTACCGTCGCAAGAACGGGACCGGCAAGTCCGAAGACCCCAAGTACCACGACACCAATGACATGAACATCTACGGAATGTGTACGACTACGTGATGTGACGCCAAGTCCGATGACGACCGTGTACCACTACCGCTCCTTGAACATGAACGACTACTTCCTCTTCGACTCGTGAACCTCTACTTCCACTACGATCCGCGAGTACCGCTACTTCCACTACGAACTCGAACCGCCGCAAAACCACACGCTTCAAAGGTATAACGTCGAGACGACGCCCGTGAACGAATGCATGTGTGGTGTATGAGATGCCCGTGTTTGCTCTGTGTCTGAGTTGTTCGTTGCACGAAGCCCTTGATACGCCTCCATCGTATCTACTTTTCCAAACACTTTTGCCCTTGTTTTGGACTCTAACTTGTATGATTTGAATGGAACTAACCCGAACTGACGCTGTTTTCAGTAGAATTGCCATGGTGTTGTTTTATGTGCAGAAAACAAATATTCTTGGAATGAGCTGAAACTCCACGGAACATCTTAGAAAAAATAATAAAAAATCCTCACCAAAGATGAAGACCAGGGGGCCCACACCCTTCTCACGAGGGTGGGGGGGCGCGCCCCCTTAGGGCACGCCCCCTACCTCGTGGGCCCCCTGGATGCCCTCCGACGCCAACTCCAACTCTATATATTTGCTTTCAGAGAGAAAAAAATAAGAGAAAAAGAAATCATCGCGTTTTACGATACGGAGCCGCCGCCAAGCCCTAAAACCTCTCGGAATGGCTGATCTGGAGTCCGTTCGGGGTTCCGGAGAGGGGGATTCGTCGCCGTCGTCATCATCAACCATCCTCCATCACCAATTTTATGATGCTCACCGCAGTGCGTGAGTAATTCCATCGTAGGCTTGCTGGATGGTGATGGGTTGGATGAGATTTATCATGTAATCGAGTTAGTTTTGTTAGGGTTTGATCCCTAGTATCCACTATGTTCTGAGATTGATATTGCTATGACTTTGCTATGCTTAATGCTTGTCACTAGGGCCCGAGTGCCATGATTTCAGATCTGAACCTATTATGTCTTCATGAATATATGTGAGTTCTTGATCCTATCTTGCAAGTCTATAGTCACCTACTATGTGTTATGATCCGGCAACCCCGAAGTGACAATAATCGGGACCACTCCCGGTGATGACCATAGTTTGAGGAGTTCATGTATTCACTATGTGCTAATGCTTTGTTCCGGTTCTCTATTAAAAGGAGGCCTTAATATCCCTTAGTTTCCAATAGGACCCCGCTGCCACGGGAGGGTAGGACAAAAGATGTCATGCAAGTTCTTTTCCATAAGCACGTATGACTATATACGGAATACATGCCTACATTACATTGATGAATTGGAGCTAGTTCTGTGTCACCCTATGTTATGACTGTTACATGATGAACCGCATCCGGCATAATTATCCATCACTGATCCGGTGCCTACGAGTTTTCCATATACTGGTTCTCGCTTATTTACTTTCCGCTGCTACTGTTACAATCACTACAAAATACCAAAAACATTACTTTTGCTGTCTTTACTTTTGTTGCCGCTACCACCACTATCATATTACTTTGCTACTAAACACTTTGCTGCAGATACTAAGTTTCCAGGTGTGGTTGAATTGACAACTCAGCTGCTAATACTTGAGAATATTCTTTGGCTCCCCTTGTGTCGAATCAATAAATTTGGGTTGAATACTCTACCCTCGAAAGCTGTTGCGATCCCCTATACTTGTGGGTTATCAAGACTAATTTCTGGCGCCGTTGCCGGGGAGCATAGCTCTATTCTTTGAGTCACTTGGGATTTATATCTGCTGGACACTATGAAGAACTTGAGAGATCCAAAAACCAAGATCTATCCCTCAACTACGAGGGGAGGTAAGGAACTGCCATCTAGCTCTGCACTTGATTCACCTTCTGTTATGAGTAAGTTTGCGACACCTACACCTGCTTCTGCTATTCGTTCTGATATGTCGCATGTTATTGATGATGCCACTTCTGCTATGCATGATACTTATGATGAAACTGCTTCTATGCCTGATACTACTGTGCCCCTTGGTGAATTTCTTGATGAACAAATTGCTAGGGCTAGAGAAAAAGAAATTATTGAATCTGAATACGATGATGATAGTGATGATGAAAATATGCCTGTTATTCCTGAGGGTTATCTTTTTGATATGGAATCTTCTGCCGCTATTTTAGCTTGCAAGGATAGATATGAGCTTAAGAGGTTATTAGTTAAATGGAACAAAGAATCACTTAGAGATAAAATGAAACCCGACCCTGCTTTTGCTACTTCACCTATATGTGTTCCTGATAAGGATTATGAATTCTCTGTTGATCCTGATATAATTACTTTGGTTGAATCTGATCCGTTTTATGGCTATGAATCTGAAACTGTTGTGGCACATCTTACTAAGTTAAATGATATAGCTGCCCTGTTCACTAATGATGAGAGATCGCGTTACTTCTATATACTCAAAATATTTCCGTTCTCATTAAAGGGTGATGCTAAGATATGGTTTAATTCTCTTGATCCTGGTTGTGTGCGTAGTCCCCAGGATATGATTTATTACTTCTCTGCTAAATATTTCCCTGCTCATAAGAAACAAGCTGCTTTGAGGGAAATATACAACTTCGTGCAAATTAAAGAAGAGAGTCTCCCACAAGCTTGGGGGAGGCTTCTCAAGTTACTTAATGCTTTTCCTGATCATCCTCTTAAGAAACATGAAATACTTGATATCTTTTATAATGGACTAACCGATGCTTCCAGAGATTACCTGGATAGTTGTGCTGGTTCTCTTTTCAGGGAAAGAACACCGGATGAAGCTGAAATTCTATTGAATAATATGTTGACAAATGAAAATAATTGGGCACCTCCTGAGCCAGCTCCTGAGCCAACTCCTGCTCCAATTACTGAGCCTATTCCTAAACCAACTCCGAAGAAGAGAGGTGTTCTAGTTCTCATTCCCGAAGATATGCAAGAGGCAAAGAAATCTATGAAAGAAAAAGGTATTAAAGCTGAAGACGTTAAGAATTTACCTCCTATTGAAGAAATACATGGTCTTAACATACCGCCTGTTGAAGAAACATATGATCTTAATTCTTTATTTATTGAAGAACCTCCTGATCCCGATATCCCGACACAGGTAGTAAAGGTAAATTCTCTCTATAGATATGATAAAGCTGAAGTCCCTCCTACTAAAATTGCTAGTCAGTGCTTGGATGAGTTTGATAACTTTATGTTTAAGCAAGACGACTTCAATGCTTATTTTGGTAGACAATTAAAAGAAAATGCTTATATGATTAGACGCTTGGGTGATTATATGGCTAATATTAAAGGTGAACTTAAACTTGTTAGCAAACATGCTTCTATGGTTACCACTCAAGTAGAACAAGTACTTAAGGCTCAAAAAGAAGTGCTTGATGAAATGAATAGTAAGAAAAATGATTATGCTGTTAGAGTGGCTACTAGAACTGGTAGAATGACTCAGGAACCTTTGTATCCTGAAGGCCACCCTAAGAGAATCGAGCAAGATTCTCAAAGAAATAATATTGATGTTCCTAGTTCTTCTAAAAAGAAGAAGAAGAAAAATGATAGAACTGTGCAAACTTCTAGTGAACCTATTGCTGAACCACCTGATAATCCAAATGATATTTCTATGTCTGATGCTGAAACACAATCTGGTAATGAACATGAACCTAATGAAAATATTAATGATGATGTTCATGATGATGCTCAACCTAGTAATGACAATGATGTAGAAGTTGAACCTGCTGTTGATCTTGATAACCCACAATCAAAGAATCAACGTTATGATAAAAGAGACTTTGTTGCTAGGAAACATGGTAAAGAAAGGGAACCTTGGGTTCAGAAACCCATGCCTTTTCCTCCGAAACCATCCAAGAAAAAGGATGATGAGGATTTTGAGCGCTTTGCTGAAATGATTAGGCCTATCTTTTTGCGTATGAGATTAACTGATGTGCTCAAAACAAATCCTTATGCTAAATATATGAAGGATATCATTACTAATAAAAGAAAGATACCGGAAGCTGAAATTTCCACCATGCTTGCTAATTATACTTTTAAGGGTGGAATACCAAAGAAACTTGGAGACCCCGGAGTACCTACTATACCTTGCTCCATTAAAAGAAATTATATTAAAACTGCTTTATGTGATCTTGGAGCCGGTGTTAGTGTTATGCCTCTCTCTTTATATCGTAGACTTGACTTGAATAAGCTGACACCTACCGAAATATCTTTGCAAATGGCTGATAAATCAACTGCTATACCTGTCGGTATTTGTGAGGATGTGCCTGTTGTGGTTGCAAACGTTACTATTTTAACGGACTTTGTTATTCTTGATATTCCCGAGGATGATAGTATGTCTATTATTCTTGGAAGACCTTTTCTTAATACTGCAGGGGCTGTTATTGATTGCAACAAAGGCAATGTCACTTTTCATGTTAATGGTAATGAGCATACGGTACACTTTCCGAGGAAACAACCTCAAGTTCATAGTATCAACTCTATTGGAAAAATTCCATCGATTATATTTGGAGGTTTTGAATTTCCTCTTCCTACTGTCAAGAAGAAATATGATATTCTTATTATTGGGGATGTGCATATCCCCGTTGAGGTAACTTAGTGTTATTCGAAATTTCTCCGGTTTCATGATTATCGGAATGAGTTTGTTAACAAGACTTGATCAACCTTGTTAGTGGATTCTTTTTGATGAGCATGAGATGGATGAAACTAGAAGCACAACCCTCTGTACCCCACTTTTACTTTATGTTATTTATATTAAACAAAGTAAAAATAGTATTTTTCTGTCTGTTTCCTGACTTATCCGTGCAATATAAAAATATCCCGAAAATAAAGTCCTCAGAATGACATGCCAATTTAATATGATTTTTTCGGGAATATTTTAGGGTTTACTGTGCAAAAATTACCGCGGGAGGAGCTGCCACCTGGCCACGAGGGTGGTGGGCGCGCCCCCTGCCTCGTGGGCCCATGATGGCCCTCCTCCACTTATCCCAGCACCCATCTTCTTCCTCTGTCTCACACAAACTCGAAAAACCAAGTCAAGCACGAGTTCCAGCCACTTTTGCTGTGATTTTCGATCTCCTTGCTCAAAGCACCTCTCGCAAAACTGCTTGGGGAGATTGTTCCTTGGTATGTGACTCCTCCATTGGTATAATTAGTTTTTGTTCTAGTGCTTTATTCTTTGCAAATTTGTGCTGCATAGGTGACCATGTTCTTGAGCTTGCATGTCAAATTTATATGGTTCCAAGTAGTTCTAATGCTTGATATAGGCTCTAGGCACTTGTAGGAGTAGTTGCTATCAGTTTTATTGAAGTTGGTTCACTTTTGTTTGAAGTTACTAAAAATTTCAGAATTTTTCAGAGAAAAACAATATGCTTAGGAAGATGTTCCAAGGTGGTTCCTCTAAGAAGCAAGGACCCAGGATTGCTATGCGCGATGCTGACGAGGATCCACCAAGAGACGCTCCAGTACGGCCTTGCGAATGGCCGTCGGAAAATTTTATGGACCGTGCGGGAATTAAAGAAGAATTCAAAGCATATTTGCGCAATGCCGGTCTTGAGGATTTTGAGGCTAACAAATGCCCCCAGTATCATGATCTCACAAGTTCATTTGTGAGGAGGTTTGAGTATTCATCTTCACGTAATTCTCCTTCAGTCATGTTTGATCTCTATGACAAATCTTATACCATGGACTTAGAGGATTTCACTTCTGCTTGCAAACTTCCATCATGGGGTAGTGTTAGGGATCCCCCTAAATCTGAATTTAGAAACTTTCTTGCTAGTATAACTGTGGGGGAATCTAGAGATATAACGCAGGCTACCATAGGGAGCATTCACTTTCCTGCTATACATTATTTTGCTCTCTTCATCGGTAGATGCATAAATGCTAAGGATGAAGCATGTCACATGTGTGTCCCTGATCTTAGCATTCTTAGGAGTGCTGTGTTAGGAGACCAATCTTATCATATGGGAGCCATTGTAGCTCGTAGGTTGCATCATAATAGACATAATGGAGATTTCTTTGGAGGAATTTATGCAACCCGCTTAGCTCATTTTCTTGAGATAGACATTCGTGAGGGTGATACGGAGTTGCCTCCTGCATATTTAGATTATGACTCTATGGCTTCGCACCAGTTTGTCGAGAGGCCTGAATCACCTCTCTTATATCGTTTAATTTTTGATAAACGACGTGTTTTCCGTATTACTCTCCCTGCTCCCGCCTTCTTTGATTCACAGACAAAAAGAAGATATGTTATTACCAGAGAGGAGGCAGAAGAGTACGAGAGGAGAGCGGAGGCAGCTCGACTCCACGCTGCAGCTCAGCAGGCGATAACCGCTGCACATCAGTATGATCCCAACTATTCCTCATCACAGTACGACCCCAACAACTATTATTATGGATATCCGCCAGGCCAGCCGTGGCCATAGACCAACTTAGGGCAAAAGCCTAAGCTTGGGGGAGTACGTATTTCTCACCGACATTACATTTATGTTCACACACACTCATTGCTAGATGTCGGTGCTCATACTCTTTCACTGTAATATCCATGCTAGTTTATTTTCTTTTTCCTGCTTTCTTCTTGTGTGTTTGTTAAACCTTAAGAAAAACCAAAAAAATAGTAGTAGTTTATTTTTCTGCTGTAGTAGTAATAATTAAAAAGAAAACCCAAAAATATTTCCCGTTCTTCTTTTGCTTGTTGGGAGCTTTCCCGTGTAAATAGTTTTATTTCTTTTCTTTTCTTTGGGGGTCAGTAGGAGAAGACCATAATTAAATTGTTGAAGTGGCTCTTATATGCATTATTGTTGATTTAACCAAGAGCCCATATTGCCTTGTCTTCTCCTGTTTATTGAATGCTCGCAGATTCCAGCTTAGTCCAATGCACGTACACTCTTATTATTATTCACACCGTTCGGTCGTGCAAGTGAAAGGCAATTATGATGATATATGATGGGCTGACTGAGATGAGAAAAGCTGGTATGAACTCGACCTCTTTTGTTTTTGTAAATATGATGAGTCCCTCGTTCTTGATTCAGCTTATTATGAATAAACATGTTTGCAATGACAATTAGAGATCATAGTTGCTTGTGCCATGCTTGATTAGCTATGAGTTATAATGATTTACCTTGTGTGCCAACATGCTATTGAGATGGTTATGATGTGGTATGATGGGGTGGTATCCTCCTTTGAATGATTTAAGTGACTTGACTTGGCACATGTTCACGCATGTAGTTGAAACAAAATCAACATAGCCTTCACGATATTTATGTTCATGGTGGATTATATCCTACTCATGCTTGCATCCAATGTTTATTAATTTTAATGCATGTACATGGCTGTTGTCGCTCTCTAGTTGGTCGCTTCCCAGTCTTTTGCTAGCCTTCACTTGTACTAAGCGGGAATACTGCTTGTGCATCCAATCCCTTAAACCCCAAAGTTATTCCAGATGAGTCCACCATACCTTCCTATATGCGGTATCTACCTGCCGTTCCAAGTAAATTTGTATGTGCCAAACTCTAAACCTTCAAATAAACATTCTGTTTTGTATGCTCGAATAGCTCATGTATCAACCAAGGCTGTCCTTATCTTCCGTGTTAGGCGGGTTATTCTCAAGAGGAGTGGACTCCGCTCCTCACTCACGAGAAAATGGCTGGTCACCGGGATGCCCAGTCCCATGCTTTATGCAAACTAAATCAAAATTAATTGCAAACAAAACTCCCCCTGGGACCTGATGTATGTTGGAGGCACTCGTTGTTTCGAGCAAGCCATGGATTGATGCTTGTTGGTGGAGGGGGAGTATAAACTTTACCATTCTGTTTGGGAACCGCCTATAATGTGTTTAGCATGGAAGATATCGCCATCTCTTAGTTGTTACGTTGACAATGAAAGTATACCGCTCAAAATACAATTTATCTCTATTTCAAAACTGAGCTCTGGCACCTCTACAAATCCCTGCTTCCCTCTGCGAAGGGCCTATCCATTTACTTTTATGTTGAGTCATCACCCTCTTATTAAAAAGCACTAGCTGGAGAGCACAACTGTCATCTGCATTCATCACCGTTAATTTCTATTGGGTGTGACTATGATTGGATCTCCTTTACCATGAATTACAATGTCTAGTCAATCCTTGATCTTTAAAGGTGCTCTGCATTTATGTTTTGCGGTCTCACAAAGGGCTAGCGGGATACCATCTTGTTATATCATATTATGATTGTTTTGAGAAAGTGTTGTCATCCGAGATTTATTATTATGACTTGCTAGTTGATTATGCTATTGATATGAGTCATTATGAGACCTGAGAATTATTGCAAATATGGTTAGTTATGATCTATGCTGAAAACTTGAATGTCAGCTTGACATAGTTACAACAACAAGAGCAAACAGAGTTTGTAAAAGTTTTTCTTTCTTTCTTTCAGTTTGTCAACTGAATTGTTTGAGGACAAGAAGGGTTTAAGCTTGGGGGAGTTGATACGTCTCCGTCGTATCTACTTTTCCAAACACTTTTGCCCTTGTTTTGGACTCTAACTTGTATGATTTGAATGGAACTAACCCGGACTGACGCTGTTTTCAGCAGAATTGCCATGGTGTTGTTTTATGTGCAGAAATCAAATATTCTCGGAATGACCTGAAACTCCACAGAATATCTTAGAAAAAATAAAAAAAAATCCTCACCAAAGATGAAGATCAGGGGGCCCACACCCTTCTCACGAGGGTGGGGGGCGCCCCCCTACCTCGTGGGCCCCCTGGATGCCCTCTGACGCCAACTCCAACTCTATATATTTGCTTTCGGAGAGAGAAAAAATCAGAGAAAAAGAAATCATCGCGTTTTATGATACGGAGCCGCCGCCAAGCCCAAAAACCTCTCGGGAGGGCTGATCTGGAGTCCGTTCGGGGCTCCGAAGAGGGGGATTCGTCGCCGTCGTCATCATCAACCATCCTCCATCACCAATTTCATGATGCTCACCGCAGTGCGTGAGTAATTCCATCGTAGGCTTGCTGGACAGTGATGGGTTGGATGAGATTTATCATGTAATCGAGTTAGTTTTGTTAGGGTTTGATCCCTAGTATCCACTATGTTCTGAGATTGATGTTGTTATGACTTTGCTATGCTTAATGCTTATCATTAGGGCCCGAGTGCCATGATTTCAGATCTGAACCTATTATGTTTTCATGAATATATGTGAGTTCTTGATCCTATCTTGCAAGTCTATAGTCACCTACTATGTGTTATGATCCGGCAACCCCGAAGTGACAATAATCGGGACCACTCCCGGTGATGACCATAGTTTGAGGAGTTCATGTATTCACTATGTGCTAATGCTTTGTTCCGGTTCTCTATTAAAAGGAGGCCTTAATATCCCTTAGTTTCCAATAGGACCCCGCTGCCACGGGAGGGTAGGACAAAAGATGTCATCCAAGTCCTTTTCCATAAGCACGTATGACTATATACGGAATACATGCCTACATTACATTGATGAATTGGAGCTAGTTCTGTGTCACCCTATGTTATGACTGTTACATGATGAACCGCATCCGGCATAATTATCCATCACCTATCCGGTGCCTACGAGTTTTCCATATACTGGTTCTCGCTTATTTACTTTCCCGCTGCTACTGTTACAATCACTACAAAATACCAAAAGCATTACTTTTGCTGTCTTTACTTTTGTTGCCGCTACCACCACTATCATATTACTTTGCTACTAAACACTTTGCTGCAGATACTAAGTTTCCAGGTGTGGTTGAATTGACAACTCAGCTGCTAATACTTGAGAATATTCTTTGGCTCCCCTTGTGTCGAATCAATAAATTTGGGTTGAATACTCTACCCTCGAAAGCTGTTGCGATCCCCTATACTTGTGGGTTATCAGCCCCTCTTTTGCCTTGCCACCCTGATCCGGGAACCCGATAACCGGGAGCACCCCAACGTTCATCTTTTGGACGCTCCGCACACTTCTCCTTGCATCGGTATCTTAATCGAGTTACCGGAACCGGAACATTGTTGTGGCACCGTTTTCGTTATCGTTGCCGTGGCATCCCTTTTCTTTCCACCACGGTGACAAATGCTTCATATTATGTTCATATCAACATTTTCACAAAACTGCATAAACTTGCACATGTCATTCGCATCATGATAATAACCTTTAAATGGTTATATTTGTTGTTGCATTAAATTGCTAGTGCTCATGAGGATTTTCTGGACTTGTTGCTTGTTGTTCCGGCCTCATTTAAACTTGACTATATAGTTAGTTTATGTATGCTTCACCTCTTGCCATGCTAACCAACATTTAATATTATTGAGTACATAAACGGGAGAGAACTAAATAAGCCATGTGGTGTTTCATCAATATGCAACTCGTTGCATATTGGGCTCCACATAACTTGTAGTTTTGTTTGTGCACTTTGCCATGCCATGCATAATAAACCGGACATGCATCATGCTTGGTTGTGCATCATGCCATGTTTATGTGATGCTTGTTTACTATGTTGTTTGCTTCTTTCCGGTGTTGCTTCTTCGGGTTAGTTCCGATAACGTCACGTTTGTGAGGATCCGTTCGACTTTGTCCGTTTGTCTTCTTCATGGACTCGTTCTTCTTCCTTGCGGGATCTCAGGCAAGATGACCATACCCTCGAAATCACTTCTATATTTGCTTGATGGTTGCTCGCTCTATTGCTATGCTGTGATACCTACCACTGGCTATATCATGCCTCCCATATTGCCATGACAAGCCTCTAACCCACCTTGTCCTAGCAAACCATTGTTTGGCTATGTTACCGCTTTGCTCAGCCCCTCTTATAGCATTGTTAGTTGCAGGTGAAGATGTAGTTTGTTCCATGTTGGAACATGTATATGTTGGGATATCACAATATCTCTTATTTTATTAATGCATCTATATACTTGGTAAAGGGTGGAAGGCTTGGCCTTATGCCTGGTGTTTTGTTCCACTCTTGCCGCCCTAGTTTCTGTCATACCGATGTTATGTTCCTTGATTTTGCGTTCCTTACACGGTTGGGTTATAATGGGAACCCCTTGACAGTTTGCTTTGAATAAAACTCCTCCAGCAAGGCCCAACCTTGATTTTACCATTTTCCACCTAAGCCTTTTTCCCTCGGGTTCTGCAGACTCAAGGGTCATCTTTATTTTAAACCCCCGGGCCAGTGCTCCTCTGAGTGTTGGTCCAAAACAGAGCCACTTGCAGCGCCACCTCGGGGAAACTTGAGGGTTGGTTTTAGTTGTATGTAGTGTTCATCCGGTGTGCCCTGAGAACGAGATATGTGCAGCTCCTATCGGGATTTGTCGGCACATCGGGCGGCTTTGCTGGTCTTGTTTTACCATTGTCGAAATGTCTTGTAACCGGGATTCCGAGTTTGATCGGGTCGTCCTGGGAGAAGGAATATCCTTCATTGACCGTGAGAGCTTGTGATGGGCTAAGTTGGGACACCCCTACAGGGTTTTGAACTTTCGAAAGTCGTGCCCGCGGTTATGAGCAGATGGGAATTTGTTAATATCCGGTTGTAGAGAACTTGACTCTAAACTTAATTTAAAATGCATCAACCGCGTGTGTAGCCGTGATGGTCTCTTTCCGGCGGAGTACGTGAAGTGAACACGGTTCTTGTGTTATGCTTGAACTTAAGTAGTTTCAAGATCACTTCTTGATCACTTCTAGTTCACGACCGTGCTTTGCTTCTCTTCTCGCTCTTATTTGCGTATGTTAGCCACCATATATGCTAGTGCTTGTTGCAGCTCCACCTCACTACCTTTTTCCTACCCATAAGCTTAAATAGTCTTGATCTCGCGGGTGTGAGATTGCTGAGTCCCCGTGATTCACGGATTACTTTGAAACAGTTGCAGGTGCCGATGATACCAGTGCAAGTGACGCAACTGAGCTCAAGGAGGAGCTCGATGAAGACCTTGGTCGTTGTTTTGTTTTTGTTTCCTTTTGATCAGTAGTGGAGCCGAGTTGGGGCGATCGGGGATCTAGCATTAGGGGTTGTCTTTCTTTATTTGGTTCCGTAGTCGGACCTTAATTGTATTCTGGTTGATGTAATGCTACATTTATGTTTTGTGTGAAGTGGCGATTGTAAGCCAACTCTTTATCCCTTTCTTATTCAGCACATGGGATGTGTAAAGATTACCCCTATTGCAACATTCCTACTATGCGGTTATGCCTCTAAGTCGTGCTCCGACACGTGGGAGATATAGCCGCATCGTGGGTGTTACAAGTTGGTATCAGAGCCTTCCCCGACTTAGGAGCCCCCTTCTTGATCGAATCACTGGCGTTGTTGAGTCTAGAAAAATGTTTTGAGTCTTATAGGTTTATATATATCAGAGAGTAGGATTCTTTTTACTCCTCAGTCCCTTCGTCGCTCTGGTGAGGCATCCTGACGTAGAGTTTTGACTCTTCTCTTCTCAAATTTCACGAATTTTTTTTAGGATCACGCGGGTATCTTGGAATCGTTTTGATGGTTTTGTGACGAGAACATTGTTCTTGGTGCCTCCTGACATTTAGGGGTTGTGGCAGTGTCCCGGGAAGTTGAGCTCTGAGGTGTTGTCGTCACAATTTTATCGTTGCAGTTTTGGAATACCTGAGTTTGCCGACATCGAAAATCTCCTTTATGCAGTTGTTGGTGAGATAACCTCGACGCCACCCAGTACTAGGGCGGGAGTTCAGGAGTATCACCATAACTCGTATAACGAATGCTTTTCGAAGGTTGAGGTAAATGATTTCCAAAGGTTTCTTGGTTATGTGTTGAAGGATGTATACAGCCGGATGTAGGATTTGCTAGTTTTGGGTGAGATATTATGCTTCCCCTGTATCCCCAACACCTGATTGCATAACCGGAAAATTTCAGGAGTTTATAAGTGGGAATTCAAGTAGATCTTAGGATATCTTTCCGACAAATGTATGATATGAAATTGGGGTTCGACGTCTAGTGGTCCGCCTATTCACGGTTGGCTATGCTGACTCGGGGACGCTTCGTATGTCATGTGCACTGCCTTGTACATGATGGTGATGTACGATCGAGCCCGTGTGGGCCCCACCACGAAAACTTCGGATGAAATCTCTATCATATGTTTGTTCTGGCTTATTTTGCAAGCCAATTGAGGGAGTCCTGGATTAGGGGGTGTTCGGGTAGCCGGACTATACCTTCAGCCGGACTCCTGGACTATGAAGATACAAGATTGAAGACTTCGTCCCGTGTCCGGATGGGACTTTCCTTGGCGTGGAAGGCAAGCTTGGCGATGCGGATATTCAAGATCTCCTACCATTGTAACCGACTCTGTGTAACCCTAACCCTATCCGGTGTCTATATAAACCGGAGGGTTGTAGTCCGTAGGCAATCAACTCCATACACAACAATCATACCATAGGCTAGCTTCTAGGGTTTAGCCTCCTTGATCTCGTGGTAGATCTACTCTTGTACTACCCATATCATCAATATTAATCAAGCAGGACGTAGGGTTTTACCTCCATCAAGAGGGCCCGAACCTGGGTAAAACATCGTGTTCCCTGCCTCCTGTTACCATCCGGCCTAGACGCACAGTTCGGGACCCACTACCCGAGATCCGCCGGTTTTAACACCGACATTGGTGCTTTCATTGAGAGTTCCTCTGTGTCGTCGCCTTTAGGCCCGATGGCTCCTTTGATCATCAACAACGATGCAGTTCAGGGTGAGACTTTGCTCCCCAGACAGATATTCATCTTCGGCGGCTTCGCTCTGCGGGCCAATTCACTCGGCCACCTGGAGCAGATCAAAAGCTACGCCCCTGGCCATCAGGTCAGGTTTGGAAGCAAAAACTACACGGCTGACATCCATGGGGACTTGATCTTCGACGGCTTCGAGCCACAGCCAAGCGCGCCGCACTGTCTCGATGGGCATGATATAGCTCTGCCGCCGAACAGCGCCTTGGAGGCCGCATACGCATCGGTTTCGACCATTGATTCGGAGCCTACTGCGCCGATCGAGGATCAGCGGTTGGACGCTGCCTCAGGGGCTGCGATCTCAGAGGCGATCGAGCCGAATGCTAGCCCCGCACTCTGCACTACCCGTGATTCCGAGGATCCGGACTCCTCCCCGGACTCTGAACCCCCCAATCGAATCCGATTGGGCGCCGATAATGGAGTTCACCGCCGCAGACATCTTTCAGCATTCGCCTTTTGGCGACATCCTAAATTCTCTTAAGTCTCTCTCTTTATCAGGAGAGCCCTGGCCGGACTACGGTCAGCGAGGGTGGAATACGGACGATGAGGAAATTCAAAGCCCACCCACCACCCACTTTGTAGCCACTGTCGATGATCTAACCGACATGCTTGACTTCAGCTCCGAAGACATCGACGGCATGGACGACGATGTAGGAGACGAACAGGAACCAGCACCTGTAGGGCGCTGGAAGGCCACCTCGTCATATGACATATATATGGTGGACACTCCAAAAGATGGAGACGACGATGGAACAGTGGGGGATGACGCCCCCAAGAAACAGCCAAAGCGCCGGCGTCAGCGGCGCCGCTCTAAATCCCGCCAAAACAAAAATGGTGATTCCAGCACGGGAGATAATACTACCCCGGATAGCGCCGAAGAACACCCACCTCAGCAAGATTCGGCATAGGAAGATGGAGAAGCCAACCCTCATGAGAGAGCGGCAGACCGAGAGGTCGAGGATGATAACTATACGCCTCCCTCCGAAGACGAGGCAAGCCTCGATGACGACGAATTCGTCATACCATCAGACCCCGCTGAACAAGAGCATTTTAAACGCAGGCTTTTAGCCACGACAAGCAGCCTCAAGAAAAAGCAGCAACAACTTAGAGCTGCCCAAGATTTGCTAGATGACAGATGGACTGAAGTCCTTGTGGCCGAAGAGTATAAACTCGAACGCCCCTCCAAGAGTTACCCGAAGCGCAGGCCGCTACCCCGATCAGAGGAGGAAGCACCTACATCACCAGCGCATGACATGGCAGACCGGCCACCTCGCGGCCGCGACAGAGAGGCCTCTCGGCCCTCCACCCAAGCCATGCCTCGACGCCGCTCAACTAAGGCACGGGAAAATCCGCCCGACCTGCGAGACATACTGGAGGATAAGGCAAGACAAACAAGATCGATCTACGAATGGCGCAGGCGCCCTACGGCATGTGACAATGATCTTCACTCCGGATACAACAAATCCGGCCGGGCCGAACACAACAGACATAGATCTTCCGAGCTGCGTCGTGATATAGCCCAGTACAGAGGCGCCGCACACCCGCTATGCTTCACGAATGAAGTAATGGATCATAAAATCCCAGAGGGTTTCAAACCCGTAAACATCAAATCATACGATGGCACAACAGATCCGGCGGTATGGATCGAGGATTATCTCCTTCACATCCACATGGCACGCGGCGATGATCTACACGCCATCAAATACCTCCCGCTCAAACTTAAAGGACCGGCCCGGCATTGGCTTAGCAGCTTGGCAGCAGACTCAATCGGTTCTTGGGAGGACCTAGAAGCCGCATTCGTCGACAACTTCCAGGGCACTTACGTGCGACCGCCGGATGCCGACGACTTAAGCCACATAATTCAGCAGCCAGAAGAATCGGCCAGACAATTATGGACACGGTTCCTAACAAAGAAAAACCAGATAGTCGACTGTCCGGATGTAGAAGCCCTAGCAGCCTGCAAGCATAACATCCGCGACGAGTGGCTTGCCCGGCACCTGGGACAGGAAAAGCCGAAATCCATGGCAGCCCTCACGACACTCATGACCCGCTTTTGCGCGGGAGAAGACAGCTGGCTAGCTCGCAGTAACAACTTATCAAAGAACCCTGGTAATTCGGATACCAAGGACAAAAGTGGCAGGACACATCGGAATAAGCAAAAACGCCGCGTTAACAGCGACAACAATGAAGACACGGTAGTCAATGCCGGATTGAAAGGCTATAAATCCGATCAGCGGAAAAAGCCATTCAAAAAGAATACTCAGGGCCCGTCCAGTTTGGACCGAATACTCGATCGCTTGTGCCAGATACATGGCACCCCCGAAAGGCCAGCCAATCACACTAACAGGGATTGTTGGGTGTTCAAGCAGGCAGGCAAATTAAGGGCCGAAAACAGAGACAAGGGGCTGCACAGCGACGACGAGGAGCCCAAGCCGCCGAACAACAATGGACAGAAGGGCTTTCCCCCACAAGTGCGAATGGTGAACATGATATACGCAACCCACATTCCCAAGCGGGAGCGGAAGCATGCGCTACGGGACGTATACACGATGGAGCCAGTCGCCCCAAAGTTCAACCCATGGTCCTCCTGCCCGATCACTTTTGATCGAAGGGACCATCCCACTAGCATCCGTCATGGCGGCTTCGCCGCGTTGGCTCTCGACCCAATCATCGACGAATTTCATCTCACAAGAGTCCTCATGGACGGCGGCAGTAGCCTGAACCTGCTTTATCAGGATACAGTGCGAAAAATGGGCATAGATCCCTCAAGGATTAAGCCCACAAGAACGACCTTTAAAGGCATTATACCAGGTGTAGAAGCCAACTGTACAGGCTCAGTAACACTTGACGTGGTCTTCGGATCCCCAGACAATTTCCGAAGCGAAGAGTTAATCTTTGATATAGTCCCGTTTCGCAGTGGCTATCACGCCCTGCTCGGACGAACCGCATTCGCAAAATTCAATGCGGTGCCGCACTACGCATATCTCAAGCTCAAGATGCCAGGCCCTCGAGGAGTAATTACGGTCAATGGAAACACCGAACGCTCCCTCCGTACGGAGGAGCATATGGCGGCTCTCGCAGCGGAGGTACAAAGTAGCCTTCTCAGGCAATTCTCCAGTCCGGCCATTAAAAAGCCAGACACTGCCAAGCGCGCCCGGAGTAACCCACAGCAGGACCGCCTGGCACACTCTGAGCAAGCGTAGCAATGCGGCCCCAACCCCAGCCTTCGCGACATAGCGAAACCAGTACCTCACGTACATAACTACGCCCTTGAAATACCATGGGCACAGGGGAAGGGGCACAATAATGGCACGCCCAAAATACGGCTTAAAACGTACTAGGGGCCGCGGGATTCTTTTTTTAATTTTTTCTTACTTTCAGGACTCCATACTTCGGACGACCTGTTCGGCAATTCGACTGCCGCACAAATGATGCAAGATCCAGGGAGGCAGACAAGCCATGCCGCATTATGGAACCCCCACGTGGTCTCTATTACGAGCGGTATACCTGTTTTAAATACAATTCCGCGGCCTGCCCCTGGTCAGGACATACTGAATAGTCCAATATCTTTTGCTTACCGCACTATTTGTATCGTTCGGCTTTGATAAATAGCCTCTCTATAAACAATGCATAGCTTTTGTCTATTTTCTGCATTACTCTCTTTTATATATGTTCATTAATGACATGTTGCACCCGTACACCGTGGTACGGCAAGTACGCCAAGGGCTTCAGTACCCTTTAATATGGTGTGAGAAGTCCGTACACTTTCACAAGTGTGGCACCCCGAACTTATAGCACTATATGCATCGGCTCCGAATCATGATTTGGGTCAATAGTTGGGTTTGCCCGGCTCCTATGTTTTGGTGCCTTACGTTCCACTATATCGGCTAAGGTAGCACTAGGAGAACCACTGCGATTGTGCCCCGGTTGAGCTGGGTTAAGAACCTCAGTGGAGAAAGCTAAAACTGACTGTCATGATGAGGCGAGAGACCAGTCGCTGTTCGAGAGGTTTTTCGAGTCCCTAAAGACTTATGCCGCTTCGAGCGAGGAGCCGGATTTGTCAGGCCAAGGCGTAGATAGCGCCCCGAACTCGGTCTTCCGAACTAGGGGCTTCGCCGAAATTTAAAATTATAAAGTTCTATGGCTAAGTGAGAGTGTTCAAGCATTATAGTCTGATTGCCTGGTTCGTTGTGCTGAGCGCCTCCCTCGAAGGACCCAACTATGGGAAAAAGAGCGCTCAGGTTTATCCCGAACACCCCAGCACTAGTGGCATGGGGGCAGAAGCCGACGACTGGCCATCTCTCAATTTTTTGATAAACGGCCGCACAGAAAATAATATTTTAAATTCAACAAGCATTGCTTAAGCGCCCATGAACAAGTTTTCAGCGCACAGGATAAAAACGAGCGAGTTTATTCAAAAATTACATCCTTGGTACATTCATCCGCCACAAGGCGGGCACCCGCAAGAACATCCTTGTAATAGTTCTCGGGCTTGCGATGCTCCTTCCCCGGCGGCGGCCCGTCCTTCACAAGCCTCTCACCGTCCAGCTTACCCCAGTGCACCTTTGCACGGGCAAGGGCCCGACGGGCACCTTCGATGCAGACGGAGCGCTTGATGACCTCGAGCCTTGGACATGCCTCCACCAGCCGCCGCACCAGCCCGAAGTAGCTCCCAGGCAGGGCCTCTCCAGGCCACAGCCGAACTATGAAGCCCTTCATGGCCTGTTCGGCTGCCTTGTGGAGCTCGACCAGCTGTTTCAGCTGGTCGCTCAAGGGCACAGGGTGTCCGGCCTCAGCATACTGAGACCAGAACACCTTCTCCATCGAGCTGCCCTCTTCAGCTCGGTAGAATGCGGTAGCATCAGATACGCTGCAGGGAAGATCTGCGAATGCCCCTGGAGAACTCCGGATTCGGGTAAGTAACAAGTAGTTTACTTTTATATTTCTGCTTTGCATAAAGAATGCCTTACCCACTGCTATCTTTCTTCATCTCCTCCAACTCTTGGAGGGCCTTTTGGGCTTCGGCCTTGGCAGACTTGGCAGTCTCAAGGGCCGCCGCGAGCTCGGAAGCTTGGGTCTTTGACTCAAGCTCCAAACTCTCAGGTTTTTTCATGAGAGCCTGAAGCTCTTGCTGCACCTCACCGACCTGAGCCCCAAGTTTCTCTCGCTCGGTGCGCTCCGTGGCCGTTTTCTTTTCGGCCTCGGACAGCGCCTGCTTGAGGGTCGCCACCTCAGTCGTGGCCCCTATAATAAGCAGTGCAATCCTATTATTTTTTGCAATCACGCCTCTCTATAGGCACTTTTTCTGTAAGGTATTTCGTACCTTCTTTTTCCTCGAGCTGCCGCTTGGCAAGGCCGAGCTCTTGCTCGGTCCGCTTGAGGTCCTGTTTCAGGACACCCACCTCCGCAGTCAGTGCGGCGGTGGATAGCTGCGAAGCCTGCACATGCATATTGACTCTTTATTGTTAGAATCCTGCGAAATTTACTAGATCCTCTATTCGGCTTTTCTTTCCGAACGCCAAACAGAGCATCAGGGGCTACTGTCTATGCGGTACTATTTTTATATATGTTTACTTACCTCAAAGCCTGTTAGAAGGCTAGCGCAAGCTTCAGTCAGTCCGCTCTTGGCGGACTAAACCTTCTGGATCACCGTACTCATAATAGTACGGTGCTCCTCGTCGATGGAGGCGCCGTCAAGCACCTCAAGCAGATTGTCCGGCACCTCCGGTTGGACGGAGGCCGCCGGCTCAGAAGGCTTGCTCCTCTTGGAAGGAGTTCGCCTACCGTGGTCCGGAACTGTTGAAGATTCCGGCGCGGTGTCCGGCACAAAGCCGGACTTGGAGCCCTGGGGGGTCTTGTCCCCTTTACTCCTGGGGTTCGGGAGGTCGCCTTGCGACTCCTCCAGGACCACCTCCTCCTACCCCGGAGCTCGTTGCGACGCCACTTCGGCGTCGTCCACAGTGCGGGGGGAGACAGCAAGTGGAACTGAGTTCACGTCTGATGAATCCAGGGAGCCGCTCGATGACTCGTTGAGTTCGGCCCAGGGCGGGCTGCATAATTATGTTCGACATTAGGGAAAGCTGTGCGACAAAGGAACATCATGAGTTACTCTGATATCCGAATACTTACGATTTCGCCGGATGCTTGGCCCTATCTGGCCACTCCTCTTCGTCCTCTTCGGCGTCGGGGGAGTAGTTCGGCGGAGGGGTCTTCCTCTTCCTGGACCCTTCGGCCTCCCCCGTTGGGGCGGCCTTCCTTTTCTTTCCTCCCCTCGCTGGAGGGGGAGAGTTTTCTTCTTCCTCCTCCTCGTTCTCACGGGAGGAGAGCGTCTCGGACTCGTAGGATGACGAGTCCGACACCACCACATTACGGGCACTCTTTCGAGTCCCCGTGGCCTTCTTCTTCTTGGCCTTATTCTCCGACACCACATAAGGCACCGGAACCAGCAGCTTCACTAGGAGAGCAGGGGCTCGGTCTTCGGGCAAGGGAGCCGGACAGTTAATCGATCCGGACTGCGCCTGCCAAGCCTGTCAAAGGTGAGGGAGTTTAGATCCCGCATAGAGTCAGACTATGAAAAAACTTAACATCCCGTAAAAGGTGAAAATAGCTTACCTCGCTAGCGTGACGCCACGAGCTGTATCCGCGGTCCTCGGAAGTGGATGTGGGAGCCTTGGCGCCTTTGGTTAGCACCTTCCAGACGTCTTCATACATCATGTCGAAGAGCCTGTTAAGGGTTTGGTGCTGCGCCGGGTCGAACTCCCATAGATTAAAGTCCCGTTGTTGACACAGGAGGATCCGGCGGACGAGCATAACCTGGACTACATTGACGAGCTTGATCGGCTTGCTCACCAGGGACTGGATGCATGTCTACAGTCCGGTCACCTCTTTTTCGTCGCCCCATGATAGGCTCGTCTCTTTCCAGGACATAAGCCGCGTGGGGGGTCCGGATCGGAACTCGGGGGCTGCGATCCATTTCGGATCGCGCGGCTCGGTGATGTAAAACCACCACGATTGCCACCCCTTCAGGGTCTCCATGAAGGAGCCCTCGAGCCAGAGGACGTTGGCCATCTTGCCCGCCATGGCGCCTCCGCACTCCGCCTGGCTGCCACGCACCACCTTGGGCTTGACGTCGAAGGTCTTGAGCCAGAGGCCGAAATGGGGGCGGATGCGGAGGAAAGCCTCGCACACGACGATAAACACCGAGATGTTGAGGATGAAGTTCGGGGCCAGATCATGGAAATCCAGGCCATAGTAAAACATGAGCCCCCGAACAAATGGGTGGAGTGGAAAACCCAGTCCGCGGAGGAAGTGGGGAAGGAATACTACCCTCTCATGGGGCCTTGGGGTGGGGAGAAGCTGCCCCTCCTCGGGAAGTCGGTGCATGATGTCTTTGGAAAAGTATCCGGCCTTCCTTAGCTTTTTGACATGGCCCTCCGTGACGGAGGAGACCATCCACTTGCCTCCCGCTCCGGACATTGCTGGAGAAGGTTGAGGTGGGAAGTGCGGGCTTGGGCACTGGAGCTCGAGTGTGCAGGAGATGGATAGGCAAAGGAGGAAGAAGGCGTAGGTAAAAAGGTGGATCCTTATCCCCTTATATGGGAGGATGCAGTTGTGCGTCCCCACCTGCCTAGTAAAACTCGCTTGCCTCCCAAGCGCCGTGATAAGTGGCACGATTGGATTACCCACGTCCGTATTGATGAGAATCCCGTAAAGGGGGTACACGATCTCTGCTATGACAAGACGTGCCAAGGAAACCGCCTCGCAAAACATGCTGAGGTGGAAAAGTAAAAATGATTCGAGTAAAGGACTTGGCTGTAGTGTGATTTCGCACTGCGGAATACGACAACAGATTTGATTTGTGTTAATACTATTCTCTCTATGGCAATATGTTGAAGCTTATTTTGCAGATCCAGACACTACTCTTGGTGTTTACAATCTTCTATGAAGGACTTGGAGGAGGAACCCGCCTTGCAATGTCGAATACAATTTGCGCGCCAGACTCGTCGTCATTGAAGCCTGGTTCAGGGGCTACTGAGGGAGTCCTGGATTAGGGGGTGTTCGGGTAGCCGGACTATACCTTCAGCCGGACTCCTGGACTATGAAGATACAAGATTGAAGACTTCGTCCCGTGTCCGGATGGGACTTTCCTTGGCGTGGAAGGCAAGCTTGGCGATGCGGATATTCAAGATCTCCTACCATTGTAACCGACTCTGTGTAACCCTAACCCTATCCGGTGTCTATATAAACCGGAGGGTTGTAGTCCGTAGGCAATCAACTCCATACACAACAATCATACCATAGGCTAGCTTCTAGGGTTTAGCCTCCTTGATCTCGTGGTAGATCTACTCTTGTACTACCCATATCATCAATATTAATCAAGCAGGACGTAGGGTTTTACCTCCATCAAGAGGGCCCGAACCTGGGTAAAACATCGTGTTCCATGCCTCCTGTTACCATCCGGCCTAGACGCACAGTTTGGGACCCACTACCCGAGATCCGCCGGTTTTGACACCGACACCAATCCTTTGTTTTGTTTTCATTGTGGTATTCGAGTTGCTTCGAAGTCAAATGTTGATTCCATACCTTTCCTAAGCAGTATTCTCATATTGCTATGTGAATACTAAACCTTCTTGACAATCGAGATTGTCATGTCAATCCTTTTCAGTCGGCGTGTTTCTCGTCAAGTGGATCCGATCATTTTCAACATCCGCAAGATGAACTCAATTTTCGTCAACGGTGTTTGTTTCATCCGTCTCCAAGTTGCCTTTGTTTTCTCGCCCTCCCACCCTTTTTCTTAGAGGACTAAGATTTCTTAATCAAGTATCCATCTTATTGATGTGAAGTCTTTCCATTCTTTTCCGTCAATGTTCTTATCCGGTGATTCTCAGGAAGATTGTAACGAAGCTTCAAGTTCATCATTCTTCGTTACTTTTTCTTCTCTGGTGGATTCAAGACAAGTTTTGGGTGTTGATCGTATTCCCTTCCTTGCTTCAAGTGCTTTCGTATGCCGGTGTATCTCTTAATCATTCACCTCTCGCTATTCATTTGTTCCGGAGTGCTGAAGATATCTCAGAAGATTCAAGTTTTCATTCTCAATTCGTTCAAGTTCTTTTGAGGACGTTTTCTCATTCAAGCCATTTAATTCAACCGGCGCTGTCGTGGGTTTGTCACGGCAGATGTCCTCGTGAAAGGACTTAGTCATGGAGCCATCGCAACTGGTTAGCTTAAAGGGGTTAAACTGGACAAGGGGACACGAGAGTTTATACTAGTTCAGCCCCTTCGATGAAGGTAAAAGCCTACGTCTAGTTGTGATTGGTATTGCTAGGGTTTCAAAGGCCAGGGAGTGAATCCGCTTTGTCTGGCTCTCGAGTTGTTGTTGTCTGTCCCTAAACCGCGGCCGGGTCGTCCCTTTATATACATAGGTTGACGCCCGCCGGGCTACAGAGCCCCAAGTCGGTTTATAAACGTATCCGGTTCAGCCTCTCTCTTTCTATCTTACTATACAAGTTACATGACTAGGCCGGTTTACATTTACAGACTGTAACCCGCCTTTGGGCCCTCCGTAAAGCGCCATCATCTTTACATCTTCATGGGCTTCTAATCTTCAAAGAGTCAACCCGGCTACATAAGGCCGGTTTACCTCCGGTAGTAATATCCCCAACATTAGGCCCCAGATTGGTTTGAACTTGTTCATGTCAATCTTCCACACTTTAGAAAAAATCTTCTCTCTTATCTTCATTTTTGATCTTGTAAACCGCCATGACGTCATACTTCAAAATTACGATAAACCATCCTGACGTCATCCATCCGTTGATGTCGGAGATTTCCTTCATTTAATATATATCCAGTCATCGAGGCGACACCTTTATTAACTTATCCATTTTTTGGGCTCCTCGATTCCCGTACTTGCCATTTTTCACTTTGCCTTATAAATAGGACTGAGGGGTCATTTTCACCGTTTCCCCCCGTGCCTCTTTGCGTCGTCTTCCTCGCGCCGCTCAGCCTCTAGAACTCCGTCGCCACCATCGACCGTCGTCTCTGCTCCGACCTTGGCCGCTGCATCGCCCTGAACGCACCAGAAAACTGCGGCGCCCTTCCGCTTCTTCACCAGCTCTGGTAAGTTCTCTACTTTTTTCACCATAGATATGTTCTAGGGTTTCGACATTCTTCGCAGTTCTTCCGAAGTTCATTAGTGCTATTCTTCCTTGTTCTTCCTTTAATAGATGGACACTTCATGCTTGATGCATCTCTTGCCGTAGCTTACCTACCATGGTCATCACAAATCCTTATGCGCAAAGAACTGATCTAATCTGTCAAAAATTGCTTCAGTTCTGCACCCCTTCAAGATCCAATTATTTTTGCTTTTCTGTCTTATCTTTAGATCCGAAAGTTTTATACATCACTGTGAGATCTGTTTCTATGTTCCTATGAGATCCGTTTCTCCTCGCACCAATATAAGCGGTTTATCATTGTATAAATAGTCTATGCCATTAGCCCTCTGATAAACCGGAAGAGCATGTTACCTTCATAATTATGCTCCGGTTTAACAGTGTTTGGTCAATCCTGCGCTAGCATTACCTTTCTTTATCATTATACTAGTCTCCGGGTTGTACCATTTATCATATCAGTATGTTTCTTACTCCCTTGTCTCTTGTGTATAATCATGCATAATTTGTAAACCGGCCTTTCATTTTCAGTTTGTTCGCTTTGCAATGGCCAAACAATTCACTACCTGCAACTGGGCTCGTTCCTGGGTTACTGAGGCTCAATTGAATGAGATGGTTAGCACTGGCTCTCTGCCTAAAAAAACTGAGATCAAATGGCGAGTTCCAGGAACTGAGAATCCTCCAACCCCAAGACAAGGCGAAGTGGTAATCTTTGTTGACCATATAGGCCGTGGTTTCAAACCGCCAGGGTCAAAATTTTATCGAGATGTGCTTGCCAGCTTCCAACTGCATCCACAAGATATTGGTCCCAACTCAGTCTCCAACTTATGCAATTTCCAAGTCTTTTGTGAAGTCTATTTACAAGAAGAACCAACTACAGAACTGTTCCGGGATTTCTTTCACTTAAACCGGCGCACAGAGTTTGTGAATGGCCCGAACACAGAGCTTGGTGGTGTCTCGATTCAAAAGCGGAAAGAAGTGGAATTTCCTCATGCCAAACATCATAGCCACCCAAAGGAATGGAACCAAACATGGTTCTATTGCAGAGACACTTCGCCTGAGGATGAAAATCCCCTCCCCGGCTTCCGTGATCATAGATTATCCAATACTCACCCAATGCCACAACGCCTGAGCTCTTCAGAAAGGGCAAAATACGCTCCTCAAATCGCCAAGCTCCGGGCCTTTATGGCAAACGGTTTAACAGGTGTGGATTTTGTGCGCTGTTGGATATCCTGGAGTATCTTGCCGCTAAGCCGGCGTCCCGGTTTAATGTGCGAATATACCGGTGAAGTTGACGATCTTCAACGCCACTGCAACATCCAATTATCCGAGGAAGAAGTTACTGAAGGTGTAAAGAAAATTCTGAATGAATCGGAACTGGTCTGTAGTCAAACCGGTCTGAATCCCTTCTACACCAAGAACAAACCGCCTGCTGTAAGCATTACACTTCCTCTTCATCTCTAATATCTTTGACTTATACAAGCTGTAACCCTTCTTCTTTATATGTATAGGGTGATGACCCTTTCTGGAAACGGAAATCCATAGAGAAAGCGGCAAAGCCAACTGGAGATAAAGTGGTCAAACCAACCCGCCCGAAGACCAAAGCCGTAAAACGGACGTCAAAGCGGAAAACGGCTGACCGGATTACTATGGAACTTGATGATGATACTGATGACCCAGAAGTTGAGGTAGAACTTGACTCACTTGGCTCTCTTTTTATGCATCTTGTTAACAATGATCTTCCTCAGGAGGAGGCAGAAGCTAGTCAGGCTGAGGACGTAGAGGTAATTACCCTTTCCTCCGGTTCAGACTCTATGCCAACACAAAAAACTCGCCAAACAATCCGGAAAGTAAGCTTTTCTCATCCTCTTGCTCACTTGGATCCAACATTTATTTTGAAGACTCAACAACATGAAGCTCGCCGGACAACCCGGCACAGTGGCCAACAGGTCACCTCTACCGGTTTACCTGATACTCCGGTTCGGAAGCGCCGGTCTGAGGTCTCTCCTACTTCTGACCATTCTTACCCCAAGGCAGGTTATTTCAGACAGCCTCTTAATCCGTCCGATTCAAATTATCAGGTGACACCTCCTTCCTCTTCTGGTGAATCGACAGCAACTCAACTCCCCCCTTTGAAAACTGTGTCCGGGTGAGTTATGAAAAACATTTCCTTTCGATGTGCCCTACATCTTTTGAACAGGATATTAATCCTTTTTTATTCTGTTTGCAGGGCCAAAGCCAGACCCAACAAGAAAGGTTGGGTCACCAATCCACTAGAAGACCCTGTTGCCGAAGAAGAAGAACCAAGAGGTGAACCGGAGCAGACTGGTGAACCAGAAGGCCTCCATCCTGAAACAACTTTTGATGATCCGCCCCTTGACGGCCAACATACTGACGAACCAACAGATGCTGAGCCTGCCGCCCCTGATACTGAACCGGCAGAACCAAACCGGGCTAATCCAATGAAAGACACTAAAATTCCATCATCATCCACCAAAAATCCTGAAGGCCAAGGTGATGACGTTATTATTACTGGAGCAGGCCATAGCTCTCCTGGTCATCCCGTCATTTTGGCTCAGCATAGTGCCAAAGAAGAGCAAATTGCCAGGGATAAAAGTAAATGGAGCAGCGACTTATCAAACTATGCTCATCTTAACGCTGATGAGCTTCATTCCGGCTTCTTGAACCGTCTACACTCAAACCGGGATTATGAAGCCGGTTTGGTGAATTTGATGAAAGAACGATATGAGGTAAATGCTTCTCCCTTGCACATTGATTTATAGCTGAAATACTATTCCAAGTAGCCTCCAAGAGCCGTTCTATGATTGTCAATCATAAATCGGGTCTTTGTAACACTTTAAGCATCCCATCATTGATCCTTGCCAAGGCGTGTCCTCAATCATAGATAAGACTCATGTTTGAAAAATTAGATAACGTTCTGCAGCATAGCCCCCAAAGGCCGGTTTAACTTGGCAAGTTAATCCGGTTTTTAATCCACACCGCCGGTTTAGAACAAACGTACATTAGCCCCCAAGTGTCAAGGATAATGCTTGCATTGTTCTGGAGACTTGCATAGAGGGTAGTATTTGAGAGCAAATAGGCATTAGCCCCCAAGTATGAAGTGGATAACTTGTTATATGCTTTATACTTAGTGCATAAATATGTTGTTTTGTTGAATATACCTTCAATGTTGCAGGCTGAACTGAGAAGCAAAGATGCCCAAAACTCTGACTTGCAAGAAAATGTGAAGTCTCAACAAGCCGAAGCTGCAAAAGCCAAAGAGGAGCTGACGCAGGCCCTGGCCGGAATGGAAAAATTGAAAGAATCCTTTAATCAAGATCGTGCTGAATGGGAAACCGAAAAAGCCGGTTTGACCAAAAGAGCTGTAGATGCCGAGGAAGCCCTGAAACCGGTGGTTGAAGAACTAGCCGGTTTGAAGCGCCAAATCAACGCTATGACCTCTGCTATCTTTGGTAAGTATCTGCTTATGTATGTTGCACCAGTCAATGAATCTTAAAACTGACCAAAATGTTGTTAAAATCTTTGGCAGGAACTCGGATCACCCATCTTGGTGCAGATATGCGGATGAAGCTCAAAGCGGCATATACATTGGTTGAGCAGCTATACTCTGGATCTCAGCGAGCCATTAGTACAGCGGCTTATAACAAACCGGCGCCAACGTTGATTAAAGAGACCCTTGAGAAGCTGAGCATGTTACCGGCGCGTATTGTCGAGTTGAAAAGAGCCGCTGCGAGAGCAGGAGCATTAACCGCCCTTATTCGAGCCAAGGCCTGGATTCCAGACCTTGAAGCGGAGGATATCATTAAAGGATATCCAGGCGTTAAAGAAGACGGTTCAAACTTTGACAATGATGATCTTCGGCGGCTGACCAAACAGATGCGGCCAGCGGCCAGCAAATTGGCTGAGGACACCGATTTGTCCCATTTTCAACCGTTTTATGATGCAGAAGGGAGAAGACAGCCGACCGAGATCCATGAAGTCGAAGAACTTGTGCCTCCGATTCGTAAGCACACTTATGCCCCTGATATTAACCCTTCTGATCTTATCCATGAGGAAGCAGTGTTCCAAGCTTTAACCGGAATCGATTGGTCAACGGCTGATTTCCAGCGGCTGGGGAGGGATGAAGAAGTGCCTACACCAACTGATCCGCAACCGTCAAACCGTCGTGATGAAGAGTCCTGATCCGGTCGCTGGTTTACATGGCTACTGCGAAAAACAATGGCACTGTTTGAGCCACTTTGAAGCTTCATGTAATAGGATAGCTGAAACTTTGTTTATCTGCCATGCCATCGAGCATGTTTCATAACACTTGGTGACAATCCATGCCGCCCTTCAGGATATATTTTATGCATAGCCTATGATGACTTGCCTTCCTGGGTCCAAAAAACTTAAAAAGTGTCTAGCGGCTTACTGCTAAAAATGTCACAATATCCAAGAAGTATATAGTACTTGAGCTGAGTAATCAAGTGTTTGTACAAAAAATAATGTACAGAACATACCTCATTGATTGACCAAACGTGTATATAGCAAAGGTGTTTAACACCAACCCGATACGTTTGATAATTTCATCTTCATAATGCTGGTCTATCTGTTAAACCAGACCGGTATAAGTACCGGATTTTCTTCATAACACTGGTGATTTAGTCAAACCAGACCGGGTCAATGACCACCGGTTTATAATTGATCATGTGCCAACAACTGGTGGTTGGAAAGCAAGCCGGGTCAAGGACGCCGGTTTATCAAAAAATACTTATGATTGTCAACAAACAAAATTCAAATAGGAAAATATGCGAGGCTTTTTACGAGCTGCCAGGCTCCAAATCGAGGCTTTTCATGGGCTGCCAGGCCTCTGAGTTAAACCATTTAACAAAGCCTTTTAAGATGGGCCTCCAATTAACCAATCATCGTTTTAACTGTGACAAGTTCAGGGTCTGTAAAAGATTGACTTGTCAAACGTTCGATGGGTCATGCCAGGATTACCTGGATAGGAGTGGCTTACTTGATGAAGGCAGGTTAACCCGGGGTTTTAGGTGAATACACCAGGCTTCCAAGCCGTGGCTTGATAGCCAATTACGAGGGTCCTTTCAAACTCTTTGTTGCTTTGCAAAAAAGAGCCCCCAAGTAACTTTGTGAGCGATGCTCAGCGTGTGCCTATGTTTGAGTTTGTACTGTGTACAATACTCTCTTTGGCTCCACAAATTTTTCCTTGTGTGGCTGAAATGCCTATCAAGAGGTGTAGCTGTGGTTCAAACATGACCAAGCCCCCTAGTGATTTTCCTTATCTTTATGCAGCTGCTAAAGCCGGTTTAACAAAGACTCCGCTTTGACCGTTAACTTGGAAAAGCACACACATGATATAAGAAAGAACAGATACCCCGCTTATAACGGAGGCTCCGGTTTATTATATGGTATATACACTGTCATAAATATGTACAGGTGAAGAGCCTATGGCTTCAAGTATAGTAAGGCCGAAGGAGAGCTATGTTCCATGGCCGCTTTGTCTCCTCCTCCGATTGACGTGAGTCTTCATGCTCTCGAACATCAATGAGGTAGTAGGATCCGTTGTGCAGATTTTTGCTGACCACAAAGGGTCCTTCCCAAGGGGGGGATAACTTGTGCATATCAGTCTGATCCTGGATGAGCCGGAGCACCAAATCACCTTCTTGAAAGGTTCTAGTTTTAACCCGGCGGCTGTGATAACGTCGAAGATCTTGTTGATAAATCGCCGAACGTGCTGCTGCAAGATCCCGCTCTTCATCCAACAGGTCCAGAGAATCCTGACGTGCCTTCTCATTATCAGCTTCAACATAAGCTGCCACACGGGGCGAATCGTGACGGATGTCACTAGGAAGAACCGCCTCCGCTCCATAAACCATGAAGAAAGGCGTGTAACCCGTAGACCTATTGGGTGTGGTGTTGATGCTCCATAACACAGAAGGTAGCTCCTCGACCCAACAACCCGGCGTCCGCTTTAAGGGAACCATAAGCCTTGGTTTGATACCCCGTAGAATTTCTTGATTTGCCCTTTCCGCTTGACCATTAGATTGGGGGTGAGCCACTGATGCTAGATCAAGCCGGATGTGCTCACGTTGACAGAATTCTTCCATCTCTCCTTTTGACAAGTTAGTGCCATTATCTGTTATAATGCTATGTGGAAAGCCAAACCGGAATATCACCTTTTTGATGAATTGAACCGCCGTGGCTGCATCACACTTGCTGACTGGCTCTGCCTCTACCCATTTAGTGAATTTATCAACTGCTACTAACAGATGGGTCTTCTTGTCCTTGGAGCGCTTGAAGGGTCCAACCATATCCAGCCCCCAAGTTGCAAACGGCCACGTAATTGGAATCATCCGCAACTCTTGAGCCGGAACGTGCGCACGGCGGGCAAACTTTTGACATCCATCACATCTTTTGACTAAATCCTCCGCATCAGCATGCGCCGTCAACCAGTAAAAACCGTGGCGAAAAGCTTTAGCAACCAACGACTTTGAACCGGCGTGGTGACCGCAATCCCCTTCATGAATTTCTCGCAAAATCTCACAACCTTCTTGAGGAGAAACGCATCGCTGAATTGCTCCTGAAACACTGTAACGATGTAACTCCCCGTTGAGTATGGTCATGGACTTGGAACGCCGGATTATCTGTCGAGCCAACGTTTCCTCAGCTGGTAACTCGCCCCGGTTCATGTAATCCAGATATGGGATCGTCCAATCCGGTATGGCATGCAGAGCTGCCACCAACTGAGCCTCCGGATCAGGAATAGCCAAATCTTCTTCGGTTGGTATTTTGACTGACGGATTGTGCAATACATCAAGAAAGACATTGGGCGGAACCGGTTTACGTTGGGAACCAAGACGACTTAAAGCGTCCGCCGCTTCATTCTTCCGCCGGTCTATATGGTCCACCTGATAACCTTTAAAGTGACCAGCCACTGCGTCCACCTCTCGCCGATATGCAGCCATGAGTGGGTCCTTAGAATCCCAAGTGCCAGACACTTGCTGAGCCACTAGATCTGAATCGCCGAAGCACTTAACCCGGCTCAAATTCATCTCTTTAGCCATCCGAAGACCGTGGAGTAAAGCCTCATATTCAGCTGCATTGTTAGTACAAGGGAACATTAAACGGAGGACATAACAAAACTTATCACCTCGTGGGGAAGTTAATACGACTCCAGCCCCCGAACCCTCTAACTGTCTGGACCCATCAAAATGAATAGTCCAATATGTATTATCTGGTTTCTCCTCAGGTGCCTGTAACTCCGTCCAATCGTTGATGAAATCTACGAGTGCCTGGGACTTGATCGCCGTGCGGGGTATATATTTGAGCCCGTGGGGTCCAAGCTCAATGGCCCACTTGGCAATCCGGCCAGTTGCCTCTCTGTTTTGAATGATGTCGCCCAGAGGAGCTGAACTGACCACTGTGATAGGATGGCCCTGAAAATAGTGTTTGAGCTTCCGGCTTGCCATAAACACCCCATACACCAGTTTCTGCCAATGCGGATACCTCTGCTTTGACTCAATGAGCACCTCACTGATATAATAAACCCGCCGTTGAACCGGATACTCTTTGCCAGGCTCCTTGCGCTCTACCATAATGGCTACGCTGACAGCCCGGGCATTAGCAGCCACATATAATAATAATGGCTCTTTATCGATCGGTGCTGCCAGCACGGGCGGTTCCACGAGCTGCCTCTTCAGATCTTCAAACGCCTTATCAGCTGCCTCACTCCAGACAAAGTTATCCGTTTTCTTGAGCATCTGATATAAGGGGATGGCCTTCTCTCCAAGGCGGCTGATAAACCGGCTCAAGGCTGTAATCCGGCCGGCCAGACGTTGCACATTGTTAATACACGCCGGTTTAGCCAAGGATGTAATTGCTGCAATCTTTTCCGGATTAGCCTCAATGCCTCTGTTTGAAACCAGAAAGCCTAAGAGCTTGCCTGCCGGGACACCGAAAACACACTTCTCCGGATTGAGCATCATCTTGTAAACCCGGAGATTGTCAAAGGTTTCCCGTAGATCATCTATCAAAGTCTCCTCCTTTCTGGATTTGACCACAATATCATCTACATACGCATGAACATTGCGCCCAATTTGCTTATGAAGGCAATTCTGAACACATCGCTGGTAAGTTGCCTGGGCACTCTTGAGTCCAAAGGGCATGGAAACATAGCAGAAGGCTCCAAAGGGAGTTATAAAGGCTGTCTTCTCCTGGTCCTTAACTGCCATTTTGATTTGATGATAACCAGAGTAAGCATCCAAAAAACACAAACGGTCACAACCCGCTGTAGCATCAATTATCTGATCAATGCGAGGGAGAGCAAAGGGGTCTGCAGGGCAAGCCTTGTTTAAATCTGTGTAGTCCACACACATGTGCCAAGTGCCGTTTTTCTTAAGAACCAGCACCGGATTGGCTAACCACTCTGGATGAAAAACTTCAACAATAAACCCAGCAGCCAACAAACGGGCGACCTCTTCACCTATAGTCTTGCACCTTTCCTCGTTGAAACGGCAGAGGAACTGTCGGACTGGTTTGAATTTAGGATCAATGTTGAGTGTGTGCTCAACGAGTTCTTTCGGTACACCTGGCATGTCAGAAGGTTTCCATGCAAAGATGTCCCGATTCTCACGGATGAACTCGATGAGCGCGCTTTCCTATTTGGGATCCAGGTTAGCGCTGATGCTGAACTGTTTGGATGAATCGCCAGGGACAAAGTCAACCATCTTAGTGTCTGTAGCTGATTTGAACTTCAATGCTGGATCATGTTCCGTAGTTGGCTTTTTTAAGGAGGTCATGTCTGCCGGATCAACTTGCTCCTTAGAGAATTTTAACTCCTCCGTGGCACAAACCGACTCAGCATAAGCCGCATCGCCTTCTTCACACTCCAAAGCAATCTTTCTACTTCCATGTACTGTGATAGTCCCCTTATGACCTGGCATTTTAAGCTGTAGGTAAACATAACATGGCCTTGCCATAAACTTAGCATAAATCGGCCGCCCAAATAAGGCGTGGTACGGACTTTTGATCTTCACCACCTCAAATGTCAATGTTTCTGACCTTGAATCGTAGTCATCTCCAAAAGCTACCTCCAAAGCTATCTTACCAACGGGATATGCAAACTTACCAGGCACCACACCATGAAATACCGTATTTGATGGTTTAAGATCCTTATCTGTCAACCCCATACGGCGGAATGTATCATAATACAAAATATTGATACTACTTCCCCCATCAATGAGCACTTTACTGAACTTGTATCCCCCAACTTGAGGGGCTACCACCAAGGCCAAATGACCTGGATTATCAACCCGGGGCGGGTGATCCTCTCTGCTCCACTAAATAGGTTGCTCCGAGCAGCGTAAATACTAAGGTACTATCGGCTCAACAGAGTTGACTGCCCTTTTGTGAAGCTTCTGATCATGTTTGCACAAACTAGTAGTGAAGACATGATATTGCCCGTGTCCGGTTTGATTGACGTGTCCGATTTGATTGCCTAGAAACCCTGAACCGGAACCACCGCCTCCGTAACCTGGCCCGTGGAAACCTCCTCCTGAACCGCCGGGCGGGCCGTTGTCATATTGGAACATATTGGAATTCTTGAAATCCCGCATGATATAACAATCTTTCCAGAGATGTGATGCCGGTTTCTCCTTCAATCCATGCTTTGGACAGGGCTGATTTAACAAACGCTCCAAATTGTTGCCTGGACCTCCACCCCTCTGGGGCTGCTTGCCTTTACGGCGCTGGACATTCTCCTGCGCGTTGGTATTTGCGACAAAGTCCAAACCACTATCAGCCTTGCGCTTACCAGCATTTCCATGGCCTACCGGATTGTGTTGTTGGCCTTTGGCATTGCCGGTCTTCTTACCCTTCTCCGGTTTGTCCTCCTCTGAATCCGGATCCTTGGTATTATCTGAATCGGCATATTTAACCAAAGCGGCCATGAGTGTTGACATGTCGTTACAGTGACGTTTGAGCCTTCCCAACTTCTGTTTTAATGGTTTGAAACGGCAATTGCCCTCTAACGTTAACACTGCGGTGTCTGCATTGATACGATCTGATGAATGCAAAATCGCTGAGACCCGTTTGACCCAATGGGTCGTGGACTCCCCTTCCTCTTGGACACAAGCGGCCAGATCTACAATTGACATTGGCTGCTTACACGTATCCTTGAAGTTCTGGATAAACAAGTGCTTCAGTTCGGCCCATGATCCAATAGAGTTGGTCGGCAAGCTCTTCAACCAAGTGCGAACTATTCCTTCCAACATCATGGTGAAATATTTAGCACACACCACCTCATCCACATCTAACATCTCCACTTCCATCTCATAGCTCTCCACCCACGCCTCTGGCTGCAAATCGGCGGTATAATTTTGTATCTTACGAGGTCCCTTGAAATGCTTGGGTAGTCGCACATTACACAAAGCAGGAGTTAAACACGGTATCCCTAAGGAACTGAACATCGCCCCTGGCTCCATGGAGGCGGTGGGGTGAACCGGAGTATGATGTCGTGCTTCATGTCGAGCTGTCAACTCGGCCTCTTGACGTGCGCGGCCATGGTCCACAACATCTTGCGCATTAGCACCTCCCCCAGCGGGGTTGTTCCCTCATGGTGAATTTCGGTGGCGTGCACTACTGGACACGGCCAGTTTGTCTTCTACGTGTCTGCTATAACTCCGGCTTGGATGGGGAGTGGAATGAATCCTCTCACGGCTGTGTGAATATGCTTGCTGTTGATTTAGTGCTGTCTGAAGGAGATCCCTGGCCTGACGTGCTTCCACTTCAACTGGTGACTCGTCGTCGGTTGGGAGGGCCGCCAGGCGTGAAGCGGCGGCCACAATGTTGTCCAACGGGTTGGAATAATGCCCGGGCGGCGTTGATGGTACAACATTGTTCTGGCGAGGCAGGTCCGTCATGCGCGGCTGAACCGGCGCTCTTGCTCCCAGCGCCCCCGCCCGATTTAGCGTGGGTTGGTTACCAGCTCCTGCACCTGGCGTGTTGAAAAGATTCTGCGGCTCATAAACCGACGGGAGACATGATCGGTACCTTCTTCTCATGACTTCCTCTGAAGCATTCTGATCCAGTCTAATCCGGTAAGCCTGTGCTTCCAACTCGGCCCGCTCTGTAGCCATCTTGGCGTTCTCTGCTGTCAGGTCCGCTTTAGCCTGGGCTATCTGATCTTTCACTTTTGCAATATCCGCATTGTGCTGATCCCTGGCTGCTGCGTCTACCTCCACGGACATCAATGTTGCCAGAGCGTCGGACAAATCAGACAAGACTTGGGCCAGAGGTGGCGCCGAGCTTCCTGCCCCTGCTGGTGTGGCCGTCGCTGAACCGGAGAGCATTGCTGCGGCGGTAGATGAATGAGGCGCTGATTGTGTGCCGGCCATGAAGATGGCGGCCCGGTTTGGCAAACCGAGGGAATCCAGAATACTGTTGCCCTCGGATCCTCCCTCAATCCGGCCGTCCTGCAACTGGTAAAGCGATTCGGTTTCTCCAGAAGACTCGTCATCAGGGTAGACTACGGTTTCCCCATCGGACACCGGTCCGTCCTCGTACCCTGATCCATGGATGACACCTATGAAAACATGCCTTGCCTCGGGCTGAACCGGCGAAGAACTTGCACGCCGAGCCGTTTCGATGATGTCAGTGCAGATGTCCGGCTCGGGGGCCGATTCGCCGGTCTTGCCGATGAAGACGTGAATCCCACCGAAGGGGACCCGGTACCCGTATTCGATTGAATCGGCCTCGGGACCCCATCCTGCATTGTTGATGTAGAGCTTGCCGCGGCGACTCTTCATCATCCGGCCCACAGCGTATCCCTTGAGTCCATCGAAGCTGCCCTTCAAGAACTCGAAACCATCATGCGATAGCCCCATGATGGGCGCCAACTGTCGTGGGTTTGTCACGACAGATGTCCTCGTGAAAGGACTTAGTCGTGGAGCCATCGCAACGAGTTAGCTTAAAGGGGTTAAACCGGACAAGGGGACACGGGAGTTTATACTAGTTCGGCCCCTTCGATGAAGGTAAAAGCCTACGTCTAGTTGTGATTGGTATTGCTAGGGTTTCGAAGGCTAGGGAGCAAATCCGCTTTGTCTGGCTCTCGAGTTGTTGTTGTCTGTCCCTAAACCGCGGCCGGGTCATCCCTTTATATACATAGGTTGACGCCCGCCGGGCTACAGAGTCCCGAAGCCGGTTTATAAACGTATCCGGTTCGGCCTCTCTCTTTCTATCTTACTATACAAGTTACATGACTAGGCCGGTTTACATTTATAGACTATAACCCGCCTTTGGGCCCTCCGTAAAGCGCCATCATCTTTACATCTTCATGGGCTTCTAATCTTCAAAGAGTCAACCCGGCTACATAAGGCTGGTTTACCTCCGGTAGTAATATCCCCAATAGGCGCAATCTCTCTTAAGTTGTTCAACGGTGTATCTTCGAGTGGGCCCTAACCCACAGGTATTTCCCAGGATCTTACCTGACTCTTCTAATTTTTCTAGAGTTACTCTCAAATTCTTCTCCAAGTTTGACGTAAGAATGAATTATCATCAGCCATATGTCTTCCTCCAAGATCTTTCAAATTCTTTCATCGTTGGCTCAACCTCTTCGCTTTTGATTCTCCCGGAGTGTCTAAACAATTCTTAGTGGTGGTTCTCGTCATCATTCTCAACATTTGAAGACCGAAGAAGATTTTCTCCTAAATCTTGCTTCGTTCTCTTGAAGATGCATAGTTCAAGCTTGATGCCATCCTCTCATAGTTGTTTTCGATTGTGAGAATTCTTTTCACCCATCCAAAGCATTTCAGGAGTCTTTTCAGTTTGTTTCTCCGGAGGCCATCATTTCGGGTTTATTCATTCCATGTTTTATCTCTAGTTCTTGAATTCTTTCGGTGCATCATTCAAGTATGATCTAACCAGCTTAGGATCTCTTCGTTAACTTGTACCTAAATTCTCTCAAGTATCTTCATTCATCTTCTAATTCTTCCCAGTGTTTCCTTATCTTTTCTTCATTCTTTTTCAATTCTTACGGTGTTTTGTTAAAGTTTCTTCTTCCTTCGTTTTCATATCAATTCATTCGTTATTTCCAAATCCTACCGGTGGTTCGTTGAAGGCCTCTCCAAGTTGGCGCTATATCTATCTTAATCCTTTCTACGAGAATAAGTAGTATGCCAAATCCGTTGCTTGTCATCAATTTAAATTGGTGAAGGATAAGCATAATGTAATTCTTATTCTTATTTCATCGAGTAAATTCAATTCCTTATTCCAGAGGTTCATCAAAATTCTTGGTTTCTAGTGTTTCATCTTTTCTTTTCCGGAGTTCCAAGTTTTTCTCGGTTATATCATCGTGAAGATCCATCTAATCATTGCAAGTCTTCACCTTGTGTTTTCAACTTCTCTTTCCTTTTGTTTGATCATTCTTTTCTTACCGGAGTTCTTCGTGGAGGCTCTACATGGTGATTCGTCAAGGATTCTTTTCATTCTTCAATTGTTCTTCAAGATTTCTCTCGGAATTTTGATCCGCCAAGCTATACTCTAAAATAAACATGGTGCTCAACACATGTTTTTTTAAGGAGTTCAAGTATTCTTCATCTTGCATTCCGAAGTGCAATTCTTTCTATCTTGTCTCTTGCGGTGGTGTTATGTCATTCTTGACAATTTCTTTCGTGTTTCATGACTCGCAAGTTGTCAGGAATGAGGTATTTAAACCCATCATTTTCTTCCTTCGAGTTATCTTGGTATAAATTTAACCTAAAGCCTTCCATTGGGAATGTTGCTCTTTGTGATGATTACCTATGATCCAAGTTCTCTTATCACCTCGGTGGGAGAAGCTTTCTATCATTTCTAGCTCTTAATCAACTCTTTTTCCCGTGAGTGGCAGGTTGTCACCCCATAATTTTGAGATGTCTTCCATAAGCCCACATCAAGCTTATGCTTTGGTTGTTGATAATCCAACAACTCTGTTCAACCTTTTCTTTGTAAACATGCTCTTTCAATTTTATTTGTGAGAGTTGTCATTCTTCTTCTCCGTTCTTTTCTTTCCAACCATCTAGTTTTCCATTCATTCGTTCCAGAGGCATTGTGATGTTGCTCTCTTCACTCATCATCTCGGATTGTCAGGACCATGTTCTTTTCGTGCTTATCCATTTAACCAGAGTGTCGTGCCATCTTTCCAAGTTCTCTCATCTTATCAAGTTTCGCCTTCCTTCTCAACCGGAGTGCTGTTTGAAATCTTTCTTATCCATTGTGCCATTCTTTCAATAGTTCCAGAGGCAGTGTGTTGTTGATTTCATCAAGTATCTTCTCATCTTGTCAAGTTCATGTTTGATTCCTTCCATTTTATAGTCGGTGTCGGTGTCAAAACCGGCGGATCTCGGGTAGGGGGTTCCGAACTGTGCGTCTAGGCGGATGGTAACAGGAGGCAAGGGACACAATGTTTTACCCAGGTTCGGGCCCTCTTGATGGAGGTAAAACCCTACGTCCTGCTCGATTAATATTGATGATATGGGTAGTACAAGAGTAGATCTACCACGAGATCAAGGAGGCTAAACCCTAGAAGCTAGCCTATGGTATGATTGTTGTATGATGAAGTTGTCCTACGGACTAAAACCCTCTGGTTTATATAGACACCGGAGAGGCTTAGGGTTACACAAAGTCGGTTACAATGGTAGGAGATCTTGAATATCCGCATCGCCAAGCTTGCCTTCCATGCCAAGGAAAGTCCCATCCGGACGTGGGACGAAGTCTTCAATCTTGTATCTTCATAGTCCTGGAGTCCGGCTGAAGGTATAGTCCGGCTACCCGAACACCCCCTAATCTAGGACTCCCTCAGTAGCCCCTGAACGAGGCTTCAATGACGACGAGTCTGGCGTGCAGATTGTCTTCGGCATTGCAAGGCGGGTTCCTCCTCCAAATTCTTCATAAAAGTTTGTAAACACCAAGAGTAGTGTCCGGCTCTGCAAAATAAGTTTCCACGTATTGCCACAGAGAGAATAATATTAACACAAATCTAATCTGCTGACGTATTCCGCAGCGTGACATCACACTACGGCCAAGCCTTTATTCGAATCCTTTTCACTTTTCCACCTCAGCATGTTTTGTGAGGCGGTTTCCTTGGCACGTCTTGTCAAAGCAGAGATCGTGTCCCCTTTATTTACGGGATTCTCATCAATACGGATGTGGGTAACCCAATCGTGCCCGTTAGCATGTCTTCTCGATTAAAGGCGAGTTCCAAATGGTTACGGAGAGGGCTCCTGGTATTCAACCTCTTATAAAGAGACCAGGGCCTTACTCCTTTTCCCCAATCTCAAAACAAGTTCGCCCGTTGCCTCGAGTTCCAACACCCTAGGCTCCAGATTCCAGGTGCTTCGGACCTTCGACAATGTCCTGTTCCGACCTTCAAGGCTGATGGATGCCCTCCTCCGTCATGGAGGAGGACGTGCTAAAGTTGAGAGAGGCTAAGTTCTTGACCGCCGAAATTTCGCATAGGTTGCCTGCTCAAAGGCAGGCTATTCCCAGTCCCTAGCCCGGTGAGAGCGTAGTGTTCATGTCTCACTTCCTTTGGGGGTTAGGCTTCCCAATGGATCCCTTCGTGAGGGGGCTTATGTTCTATTATGGGTTGGAATTTCATGACTTAGCTCCGGAGTCCATCCTCCACATTTCCTCATTTATCATTGTGTGTGAAGCGTTCCTCCGTGTTACTCCTCACTTCGGATTATGGCTCAAGACTTTTGGAGTGGAGCCGAAGATGATCGAGGGACGGCACGCAGAGTGCGGAGGCGCTGTCATAAGTAAGAATGCTGATGCTCCATGGCCCGAGGGCTCCTTTCAAGAGGAGCTCGGTTTGTGGCAACGATAGTGGTTCTATATCACCGCTCCCAGGAGCGCCAAGTGGGTGACGCCTCCTGCCTTTCGCTCGGGTCCCCCCTCCCACGGCTAGCGTCATGGGTTAACAAAGGATTAGATTGGGGGTTATCCAAAGACGTGCCCTTGTTGCAGGGGCGCATCAGGGATCTCTTAGAAAGAGACCTCAACCTGGTCAAGGTGATGCAGGTCATGCTGATTCGCCGAACGCTGCCCGGCAAACGTTGCTCCCTTCGTCTGTGGGAGTTTAATCCGGAGGGACCACGAGCTCTCCAGCATTTTATGGGCACAACGCCCGTGGAGATGTATAAAATGTTCTTCGGATCACAAGCAATGTGTTCGGATTTGACCGAGGACGCAGGTTTAAGCTGCAATCGCCCGGATACTCAAGTAAGTAACCTTGTGCCCGGACTCACTATCCGTAAAATTGTCATAAATTCGCCCCTAAAAGAGATGTCCTTTTAAACAGGAGTGGATAGCGAAGGCAAAGCTGATCAGGTGTCCGGCTCCCCTTCCTGAGACCAGGTCGGATCCCGTGCTAGTCAGGATGTTGAAGATCGTGCCTTTGGAGGGAAGTGAGGGGGAGGACAAGGAAACTATGGCCTCCTCAAAGGAGGCTGCTCCGAAGGGAGGAACCGACAATTCCTCTCCTAAGGGGAAGAAGAGGGCCGCCTCTGACGACCCGGAGACCATGGCCTCAAAGCGGGGGAAAAGTTCTCGTCACAGGGTCCGACGCCGGGGAGATCCTTGGCCAAACTACGCCCTCAAAGGGATCAGTCCTCCAGCGAGCCGTAAGTAGAGAAAGATTTTCCTTTAGAGGGATGAGAGAAATCCTTGCTTTTTATCTGAGAAGATTAACCGAAATTTTACTTTGTAGCTCGGACCTCAGCCCTTCTCAGCAGAGCTCGTCTTCGGGGGATCTTCTTCCGGAGATGATGGAGAGTGGAACACCTCCCCCTGCCGTACCGCCTGGCGAGGCGGGCGACCCTGAGGTGTCGTCGCGGAGGGTTTCTCCGAATCCGACTGGGGTGGAAGGTAGCCATATGTCCCCCCCAAGGTTCTCCGCGTCCGGCCTTCGATGGAGGTCATAGGACGAGTCCGACACCGTCCGATGCGCGGTCGGAGGAGCTAATGATTCTGCTGGGGCGAGCTTCTATCTCAGAGGAGCACCGTGCATTGATGGGTACGGTGATTGGAAGGATTTCATCCACGGAAAGCGGATTGCATGAGGCCGTCAGAAGTTTGCTGACGGGTTTTGAGGTACGTTTGATAATGTACTTCTTTGTCAGTTGCGCATGAACAAGATGCGCCCTATGTAGATAGTAGCCCCTGAGGCTCTGTGCGTTGTCAAAATTGACGGCGCGCAGAGGATCATAATCCCAGGTCTAAAATGTCGCCTTTGTATACAGGTGGCGAAGTGTCCGGAATCGAGCCGGACTGATGATTTTGCCGAACTAAAGCGGCAACTTGACGTGGCGGGTGCCGACATCGCGCTCGTCAACAAGCGGCTTGATGAGGCTCAAGGTATGCAATTCCTTGGGCGACAGCTGGTAAGAGGAGCTTTATGCCAGTATCTTACAATGAGTGTGCTTGACGCAGATGGTGCGGCCGTCGTGGAGAGTCTTCGGGCAGAACTTGCCCGAGCTAAGGAACAAGCCAGGAAAAGTGATGCGGCTGCCGAGAAGGCCCTTGAAGAGCTGAGAGCCGAACAGGCTACTCACTGCCGAAGCAAGAAGGAGATGGCCGTGAAGTTTAAAAGTTCTGCTGACCGTTGCAAGTTTCTTGAGAAAGAAGACTGGGCAAGACAGACGGACTTAGAGAAGGCCGTTGCTGATGCCAAGGGCGCTCGCTCTGCGATGAGAGCTGCGAAGGAGGAGCTGCGTCAGGCCGGACAGATTGCGGCTGGAAAGCCCTTTATGCTGCGGAGGAAGTTTTGCGATCCGAAGTTTGCTCCGTTGGACCGGATGTGGAGTGCGGAGGACACCTATATGGATTTGGCAGCGAGTGCTGCTGATGCAACCGAATACTTTCGAGATCGAGAAGATCACGAAGTGGAAAGGCTTTTCTGGTCGCAGTTCTAGAATCCAGAGCGTCCACTGGCAGTGGATGATCATCTGGCTCAATGGGCCGAACTGAATAGATTGTCCCGGACTCGCCATGAAGTACGTCATGGGTCATCTGTGGCCGGGGAAATCGGGGCCGAAAAGTTATTTCAGCTTGGTGCAGCAATTCCTTGACGCGGCGCCACGTATCAATGCAATGAAGAGGTCAGCATGCATAGAGGCGCGCATGGATGGCTCTTGACCGTGTCAAGACATACTGGGTAGAGATGGAGACCACCGTTGTTGCATCCCGAGATTCGGACAAAAGCCGAGTACCCTCCGAGCACTATTTACAGGAAGTCCTTGAAGGCGCTCGTGTAATAGAGGCGCAGTGCTCGAAGGATGCTATGTTCTGATAGCATATGTAATTATAAAGCAATATTTTGATGAATTGTAGTAGCCTTTTATACTTGTGCCTGCAAGTATTTGGAACACCTCCTATGCGGCCGTTTTAAGATATATATACAAAATCTGAAAGATTGCAGTCGTTGGCTTCAGCCCCCACGCACATAGTGCGGGGGTGCTCGCAGAAGGCGCATTTTCACACTTAATCCAACGTCTTGGTCCTACAAAGGAGGTGATAGCGCAACGAGCTAGGCAACCGGACTATAATGCTTTAACACTTTCACTTAGCCATAGGAGCTTGATAATGGGACTATTTAGGTAGCCCCTGGTGGCGACTGCGCTCGCCCGAATTCGGGGCGCGTATGTGCCTGGCCGGGAAACGACCCTTCATTAATGCGGAGGAATCCTACAGATTCCGGAGAGTTATCGAGTGGTTGACCAGTCTCACGCCATATCATGACAGTCGGTTTTTGGCTTTCTCTACTGTGGTGCTCGCCTGGCCGAACCAGGGCACAATCGCAGTAGTTCTCCCGGTGCCGCCTTAGCCGATAGAGCGGAACGTAAGGCGGCCGAACATAGGAGCCAGGCAACCCAACATTTGACCAAAATCATGACTCGGAGCTGATGCATATAAGGCCAAACTCGCGACGCCGAACACTCCCTAAGGTATTCGATCTTTATGAGAGCGGGCGAGGTAACGCCCTGAGGTATAAGCCCCTAGTGTCCAGGTACGCGCAAGAATTCTGACGTGGCCACATGCCAAGACGCCAGCCTCCTCCTTGGTCATAGAACCAGGGGATGTGTATCAACAAGAGACAGTAAAAAAGGTTTACACATGGTCTTAATCTGAAAAGAATCCTTGGAATGGGTCCCTACTGCACGTCTGCGCCCGTGTCTCCGTTGTGCCGTATCCTGGACGGGTGCAGCACGACATTCATCTGTAAAAAGAGAGCAACTAAGTTGAAAAAGGGGCGTGCCGAACAAAAGTTATATGAAATAAACAAAGTGTAAAGTAAAATATGGAAAATTGAGCTTTATTGTCTCTTATTTTATACGTGTGAAGCCCCTAGTGCAGGGGTATATGGCCACTAAGCCTTTATTAATGATACTTTTGTGCTGGACTCGTCTATCCGTGTCCGTGGTCTTAATGACCTGTTCCGATGTTCTGGCTGGTGAAGCCATTGTATTGTGGGGCTGTTAAAGCAGACGCACAATCCTCCACTTGGGGGAGGTGTTCTCATTGCTTCCCCTTTAAGGAGATGATGCCGCATGGACCGGGCATCTTAAGCGTAAGAGATGCATAATGCGGTATTGCGTTAAAGCGGGCGAAAGCTTCGCGTCCCAGTAGTGCTTGGTAGCGACTTGAGAATGGGACGATGTGGAAAGTCAGCTTTTCACAACGGAAGTTATCGGCAGAGTCAAAAATAACCTCGAGCCAGAGAAAACCCATGCAATGGGTGTCCGGACCTGGCGTTACTCCTTGAAAGGAGGTTTTGCTGTGGCGAATTCTTTTTGGTTGATCCCCATGTGGCGGATTGAGTCCTGATATATCAGGTTGAGTCCGCTGCCACCGTCCATAAGGACATTTGAAAACTGGAGTCCGCCAATTATTGGATCGAGAACCAGGGCAGTCCAGCCTGGGTTCCGGATACTTCTAGAATAATCCAGATGATCGAAGATGATTGGTTTTGACAACCAGTGGCGGGATTCCTTTGGGATAGGCCATGGGGCGTGTACCTTTATGGGTGTCGCACGTTTTGTTATGTGGAGTAAGTTTACTATTTTTACTTCTTGTGGGAAATTCTTTTGTTTCCTGGTACTCTGCTTTTGGGGTTCGTCCTCGTCTTCGCTTGGTGTGTCGAGCCCCTTGTGTTCGGCGTTGAGTCTGCCGTATTGTTTGAAAACCCAACAATCTTTGTGGGTATGGTTAGCAGGCTTTTCGGGAGTGCTGTGCATTTGACATATCCTATCCAAGATTTTGTTTAGGTTGGATAGGTCGTCCCTGTTATCTTGGAGGGGCGGCTTTTTCTGATTTTGTCGTGGGCTTTTGAATCCGGCGTTGACTGTCGTGCTCTTCGGACTTTTTTCCTTAGTCCGGCGACGGTCCTTATTGCGTCGCGGTTTTCCATTTCCGTCCCTAGTTTCGGATGTACTTGGGTCACTGGTGCTGCATCTTGCCAACCAGCTGTCCTCTCCTGCGCAAAAGCGAGTCATGAGGCTTGTTAGTGCGGCGATTGTTCTTGGCTTTTCTTGGCCGAGGTGTCTGGCGAGCCATTCGTCTCAGACATTATGCCTGAAAGCTGCTAAGGCTTCAGCGTCCAGACAGTCAACTATCTGATTCTTTTTAGTAAGAAATCGATTCCAGAATTGTCGAGCTGACTCTCCGGGCTGTTGAGTTATGTGACTAAGATCGTCTGCATCCGGAGGGCGGACATAGGTCCCTTGAAAATTTGCTTGGAAAGCGTCCTTGAGCTCTTCCCAACTTCCGATTGTGTTTTCAGGAAGGCTTTTGAGCCAATGCCGGGCTGGCCCTTTAAGCTTGAGGGGTAAGTATTTTATGGCGTGGAGGTCATCTCCTCTAGCCATATGTATGTGGAGGATATAGTCCTCGATCCAGACTCCGGGGTCTATTGTTCCATCATATGCCTCTATGTTTACGGGTTTGAATCCCGCTGGAAATTCATAATCCAGGACCTCATCGGTGAAACATAGGGGGTGTGCGGCACCCCTGTATTTGGGTGTGCCGGATTCTGATAATGGCTTTATTGCATTGCTTACAAGAGCTTGCTTTCTTGGCCCATAAATGGACCTGGCTGGGCCATGATGTGAATCCTTAAGTGGGTCGCATGCCGGCTTAAGTGCAGCGCTGCTTGCCGCTTTATGCTGGCCATGGGGTCGTCTATCCAACCGTGTGGCTTTCTCACTTTTGGAATGCGAGGGCTCTAAGGCCTCCTCGTCGAATTCAGGCAGTAGCTTTCTCTTCGGATAGCTTTTAGTGCGGCGACTATCGCTGTATTTGTCTGCGGTATTGATTACTTTACTCCATCTGATCCTGAGCGCATCTTCCGCAGTTTTTAGCTTCCGCTTCTGCTTTTTCAGGCTGTGTGCTGTTGCAACGAGCCGTTTGTGGAGGTTATTCTGCTTCGTGGGCTTGTCCGGCGTAGGGTCGTCCGGAATGCCATTTTCGCCGGGGGAGGGATGTTCGGTTTCTCTATCCGGGTTGTCCTGTTGGGACGGTTGCTCTAAGGCATGCTCGTCGTCTACCGGCTCATCCTGCTCTATGGCTGGGTCTTTATCGAGGTGGGGCTTGGGTCGGCGTTTACGCCGACGCTTTGATTGTTTTTCGAGAGATCGATCCCTCTTTCCATCCCTGTTTTCCTCATTGTTGCTTCCTTTAGGGGTATCCACCATGTACACATCGTGAGATGAGGTGGCTGTCCGATGCCCTATAGGCGTTGGTTCTTGGTTGTCTCCTGCATCGTCGTCCATACCGTCGATGTCTTTGGAGTCGAAGTCGAGCATGTCGATTAAGTCATCGACAGTGGCTACAAAGTGGGTGGTGGGTGGGTTTTGAATATCTTCATCATCCGAATCCCATCCTTGTTGACCGTAGTCTGGCCAGGGCTCTCCTGATAAAGAGAGAGACTTTAGCGAATTCAGGATGTCGCCGAAGGGCGAGTGCTGAAAGATGTCTGCGGCGGTGAACTCCATTATCGGCGTCCAATCGGATTTGATCGGCAGGGGTGCGGGGGGCTCGGAGTTCGGAGAGGAATCCGGCTCCTTGGAGTCACGGGCCATGCAGAGTGCGGGGCTGGAGTTCGACTCGATCACCTCTGAGATCACAGCCCCTGAGGCAGCGTCCAACCGCTGATCCTCGATCGGCGCAGTAGGCTCCGAATCAATGGTCGGAACCGATGCGTGTGCGGCCTCCAAGGCGCTGTTCGGCGGCAGAGCTATATCATGCCCATCGAGACAGTGCGGCGCGCTTGGTTGTGGCTCGAATCCATCGAAGATCAAGTCCCCGCGGATGTCAGTCGTATAGTTTAGGCTTCCAAACCTGACCTGATGGCCAGGGGCGTAGCTTTCGATCTGCTCAAGGTGGCCAAGCAATTGGCCCGCAGTGCGAAGCCGCCGAAGACGAAGATCTGTCCGGGGAGAAAAGTCTCAGCCTGGACTGCATCGTTGTTGATGATCGAAGGAGCCATCGGGCCTAAAAGCGATGACACAGAGGAACTCTCAGTGAAAGCACCAATGTCGGTGTCAAAACCGGCGGATCTCGGGTAGGGGGTCCCGAACTGTGCGTCTAGGCGGATGGTAACAGGAGGCAAGGGACACAATGTTTTACCTAGGTTCGGGCCCTCTTGATGAAGGTAAAACCCTACGTCTTGCTCGTTTAATATTGATGATATGGGTAGTACAAGAGTAGATCTACCACGAGATCAAGGAGGCTAAACCCTAGAAGCTAGCCTATGGTATGATTGTTGTATGATGAAGTTGTCCTACGGACTAAAACCCTCCGGTTTATATAGACACCGGAGAGGGTTAGGGTTACACAAAGTCGGTTACAATGGTAGGAGATCTTGAATATCCGCATCTCCAAGCTTGCCTTCCACGCCAAGGAAAGTCCCATCCGGACACGGGACGAAGTCTTCAATCTTGTATCTTCATAGTCCTGGAGTCCGACTGAAGGTATAGTCCGGCTACCCGAACACCCCTAATCCAGGACTCCCTCAGTCGGAGTGCTGCCCAAATTATATCATTCTTATTCCTTTCTCTATCTTGTTTTAACCGGAGTGTTATGTCTATCATTCCTCTTTTAACCGGAGTCTTCATCCAAGTGCTTTCGTTTTGCCAAGTTCATATTCTATGCCTTCCATTTTCAACCGAAGTGTTGTCGTAATTGATCCTTATCATTCCTTGTACATCTCGTTCAACCGGAGTGCTTGCATGTACTTCTTATCCATTGCACCCTTTTTCTTATGTCTTTCAACCTACAAGGTTCTCGTAATGTTCCTTGTTCCTATTTTCTAACGGAGTGCTTTCAACTTCGTTCATCTCTGTTGCATTCTTTCTTTCAAGTTGTTCAACCTCTAAGGTTCACCGGTTTCACTCTTTTGTCAAAGAAGCAACTTAGTTTTACCTCTTCTCTTCCCCTTCCGTTTCTCTCCGATGCCATCCTAGATCTCGGGACGAGATCCTCTCGTAGTGGTGGAGTGTTGTGACGCCCCGAGACCGTTGCGCCAGCTGTCTTCGAGTTTTTCGCTGTCTTTGCCATGTCTTTCGCTTGCGTGCTGCATCATTCACATTGCATCATGCCATCATGTCATAAATCTTTTGCATCTCAACTAAATAATTTGTGTGGATCTTCGATCCATTTAAATCAAAGGAAGAGTGACTTCTCTTCATAACATATCCTCCTAATATTTAGGGAGCTATTATAAATATTCCATTAATTTGGAATCACCAAAACACACTTGCAAGTAATTCCCCAGGCCTTTGTTATCTCACATCTTGACCTCAAACGTTGTCCATAAATTCTTTCATCACTTTTCCAATCTCCACCAAAATTCCCAACATTTTGGACTTCTCAAACACCCCATTCCTATTCAAATCCATTTGAATTAAATTCAAATGAATATGAATTCAATTCTTGCAATCTTGCCAATTCATTTTTTCTGGGATCATACACATTTTTGTGAGTCCGGGAAAATAGCCCCCACGCACAAATTCTTTCCCTAAACCCCTCTTCCTTTTCTTCTCTCTAATGCGTTTTTGTTAAAGGAAATAAGAGAGGGAGAAGAGAGCCCAGCCCAGGCCGGCCTCCCTAGGCCATCCCTGCCAAGGCCCATGTCCTTTAAGGCCCACCTAATCCCTTCTAAACCCTAACCCGACCGAACCCCACTCCCTCTCGATCCCCAGCGCCGCCTCCTCTCGATCACCACTCCTCTTCTCTTCCGCCTCGACTCAGAAGAGGAGCCCCCGCGCCCATTTCCCCAGCGACATCGGCGACAACCAAGCCTCCCCTCCCGGCGCACCTCTTCTCCTTCCTCCGCCTAGAACCTGCGGAACCCGCGGAGCCCCGCGCCCCTGACATCCCCACGCTCGTCGCCTCCCCTTCGCTCAAGCCCTGCGTCCCTGCCGAGGAAAGCGCCAAGTTCCCTCGCAAGCCGCCGCCCGGATCAGGCCGTCCCCGTGTCATCCCTGTCGTTAAGTTCGTCGCCCGCAATGGCGCAGCCGCCTCGTTCCCCTGCTTCATCGGAGTTCCTCGCAGCCAGACCCTTCCTCAAGGAGCGCCGCTGTCCTGCTGCCATGTTCCGCCGCTGCCGGCTGCCGCCTCGTCACCACGCGGTTCTCCTCGCTGCACCTCCCCGAGCTAGAGCCTCCTCTCCTCCCTGCGCCCTTCGCCAAGGCCGCCCGTCCATGGCTGCTGCGCAGCCCCAACCTTCACCGCCGCCCGCTGGAGTAGTCCAGTGCCTCCGCTGTCACCACCGGCGACCGCGCCACCCAGACCCTCGTGACCTCAAGTCCCTCGCCGTACAAGGTGCTCCGCTTTGCCGCCCCTGCTCCGACCTGCAAGCTCCGCCGCCGCTCACCCTCGGCGCCATGGCCTCTGCCTCCTTTAGATGACCCGTTGCCGCCGTGCACAACTTCTGTCGTGCCCTGTTATGCGTGCTCTTCGCAGCCTATCACTGTTGACGTGAAGACCATGGGTGCCAAGTTCCTCTTCCAGAGTCGTTAAAGTGCATGAGGACCTCGATGTACGACTACACGATTACGCGCCAAGTTCCCCTCCGACCGTGTACAACTACTCATGCTAAAGACCACGTGTACCTCTACCGTTGCCAAGTAGCCCTCGGATCCGTCAAGTTTGACTACCCTCGTGTGTACCACTACCGTCGTCCCGAAGACGTTGGAGTCATCAAGTGCCTCTCCGAACGGACGTGAACGACTACCGTCGCAAGAACGGGACCGACAAGGCCGAAGACCCCAAGTACCACGACACCAATAACATGAACATCTATGGAATGTGTGCGGCTATGCGATGTGACGCCAAGTCCGATGACGACCGTGTTGTTGGGGAACGTAGTAATTTCAAAAAAATTCCTACGCACACGCAAGAACATGGTGATGCATAGCAACGAGAGGGGAGAGTGTGATCTACGTACCCTCGTAGACCGATAGCGGAAGCGTTATGACAACAACGCGGTTGATGTAGTCGTACGTCTTCACGGCCCGACCGATCAAGTACCGAAACTACGACACCTCTGAGTTCTAGCACACGTTCAGCTCGATGACGATCCCCGGACTCCGATCCAGCAAAGTGTCGGGGAAGAGTTCCGTTAGCACGACAGCGTGGTGACGATCTTGATGTTCAACTGTCATAGGGCTTCTCCTAAGCACCACTACAATATTATCGAGGACTATGGTGGAAGGGGGCACCGCACACGGCTAAGAGAACGATCTTAGAGATCAACTTGTGTGTCTAGGGGTGCCCCTGCCTCCGTATATAAAGGAGCCAAGGGGGGGTGCGACCGACCCTAGTAGGAGGCGCGCAGGAGGAGTCCTACTCTTTCCTTGTCCAAGTAGGAGAGGGGGAAGGAAGGGAGAGAGGAGAGGAAGGAAAGGGGGGCGCCGCCCCTCCCTCCTTGTCCAATTCGGACTAGGGGGAGAGGGGGCGCGCGGCCTGCCCTGGCTGCCCCTCCTCTTCTCCACTTTAGGCCCATGAGGCCCATTAACCCTCCGGGGGGTTCCGGTAACCCCCCGATACTCCGGTTTTATCCGAAACTTCCCCGGAACACTTGCGGTGTCCGAATATAGCCGTACAATATATCAATCTTTATGTCTCGACCATTTCGAGACTCCTCGTTATGTCCGTGATCATATCCGGGATTCCGAACTAACTTCGGTACATCAAAACTCATAAACTCATAATATAACTGTCATCGAAACCTTAAGCGTGCGGACCCTACGGGTTCGAGAACAATGTAGACATGACCGAGACACGTCTCCGGTCAATAACCAATAGCGGAACCTGGATGCTCATATTGGCTCCCACATATTCTATGAAGATCTTTCTCGGTCAGACCGCATAACAACATACGTTGTTCCCTTTGTCATCGGTATGTTACTTGCCCGAGATTCAATCGTCGGTATCTCAATACCTAGTTCGATATCGTTACCGGCAAGTCTCTTTACTCGTTTCGTAATACATCATCTCGCAACTAACTCATTAGTTGCAATGCTTGCAAGGCTTATGTGATGTGCATTACCGAGAGGGCCCAGAGATACCTCTCCGACGATCGGAGTGACAAATCCTAATCTCGAAATACACCAACCCAACATTTACCTTTGGAGACACCTGTAGAGCTCCTTTATAATCACCCAGTTACGTTGTGATGTTTGGTAGCACACAAAGTGTTCCTCCAGCAAACGGGAGTTGCATAATCTCATAGTCATAGGAACATGTATAAGTTATGAAGAAAGCAATAGCAACATACTAAACGATCGGGTGCTAAGCTAATGGAATGGGTCATGTCAATCACATCATTCTCCTAATGATGTGATCCCGTTAATCAAATGACAACACATGTCTATGGTTAGGAAACATAACTATCTTTGATTAATGAGCTAGTCAAGTAGAGGCATACTAGTGACGTTTAGTTTGTTTATGTATTCACACAAGTATTATGTTTCCAGATAATACAATTCTAGCATGAATAATAAACATTTATCATGATATAAGGAAATAAAATAATAACATTATTATTGCCTCTAGGGCATATTTCCTTCAGTCTCCCACTTGCACTAGAGTCAATAATCTAGATTACACAGTAATGATTCTAACACCCATGGAGCTTTGGTGTTGATCATGTTTTGCTCGTGGAAGAGGCTTAGTCAACGGGTCTGCAACATTCAGATCCGTATGTATCTTGCAAATCTCTATGTCTCCCACCTGGACTAGATCCCGGATCGAATTGAAGCGTCTCTTGATGTGCTTGGTTCTCTTGTGAAATCTGGATTCCTTTGCCAGGGCAATTGCACCAGTATTGTCACAAAAGATTTTCATTGGACCCGATGCACTAGGTATGACACCTAGATCGGATATGAACTCCTTCATCCAGACTCCTTCATTTGCTGCTTCCGAAGCAGCTATGTACTCCGCTTCACATGTAGATCCCGCCACAACGCTTTGTTTAGAACTGCACCAACTGACAGCTCCACCGTTTAATGTAAACACGTATCCGGTTTGCGATTTAGAATCGTCCGGATCAGTGTCAAAGCTTGCATCAACGTAACCATTTACGATGAGCTCTTTGTCACCTCCATATATGAGAAACATATCCTTAGTCCTTTTCAGGTATTCCAGGATGTTCTTGACCGCTGTCTAGTGATCCACTCCTGGATTACTTTGGTACCTCCCTGCTAGACTTATAGCAAGACACGCATCAGGTCTGGTACACAACATTGCATACATGATAGAGCCTATGGCTGAACATAGGGAACATCTTTCATTTTCTCTCTATCTTCTGCATTGGTCGGGCATTGAGTCTTACTCAATTTCACACCTTGTAACACATGCAAGAATCCTTTCTTTTCTTGATCCATTTTGAACTTCTTCAAAACTTTGTCAAGGTATGTGCTTTGTGAAAGTCCAATTAAGCGTCTTGATCTATCTCTATAGATCTTAATGCCCAATATGTAAGCAGCTTCACCGAGGTCTTTCATTGAAAAACTCTTATTCAAGTATCACTTTATGCTATCCAGAAATTCTATATCATTTTCGATTAGTAATATGTCATCTACATATAATATCAGAAATGCTACAGAGCTCCCACTCACTTTCTTGTAAATACAGGCTTCTCCAAAAGTCTGTACAAAACCAAATGCTTTGATCACACTATCAAAGCGTTTATTCCAACTCCGAGAGGCTTGCACCAGTCCATAAATGGATCACTGAAGCTTGCACACTTTGTTAGCTCCGTTTGGATCGACAAAACCTTCCGGCTGCATCATATACAACTCTTCTTCCAGAAATCCATTCAGGAATGCAGTTTTAACATCCATCTGCCAAATTTCATAATCATAAAATGCGGCAATTGCTAACATGATTCGGACAGACTTAAGCATCGCTACGGGTGAGAAGGTTCTGCAGACTCAAGGGTCATCTTTATTTTAAACCCCCGGGCCAATGCTCCTCTGAGTGTTGGTCCAAAACAGAGCTACTTGCAGCGCCACCTCAGGGAAACTTGAGGGTTGGTTTTAGTTGTACGTAGTGTTCATCCGGTGTGCCCTGAGAACGAGATATGTGCAGCTCCTATCGGGATTTGTCGGCACATCGGGCGGCTTTGCTGGTCTTGTTTTACCATTGTCGAAATGTCTTATAACCGGGATTTCGAGTCTGATCAGGTCGTCCTGGGAGAAGGAATATCCTTCGTTGACCGTGAGAGCTTGTGATGGGCTAAGTTGGGACACCCCTGCAGGGTTTTGAACTTTCGAAAGCCGTGCCCGTGATTATGGGCAGATGGGAATTTGTTAATATCCGGTTGTAGAGAACTTGACTCTAAACTTAATTTAAAATGCATCAACCGCGTGTGTAGCCGTGATGGTCTCTTTCCGGCGGAGTCCGGGAAGTGAACATGGTTCTTGTGTTATGCTTGAACGTAAGTAGTTTCAGGATCACTTCTTGATCACTTCTAGTTCACGACCGTGCTTTGCTTCTCTTCTCGCTCTTATTTGTGTATGTTAGCCACCATATATGCTAGTGCTTGCTGCAGCTCCACCTCACTACCTTTTTCCTACCCATAAGCTTAAATAGTCTTGATCTCGCGGGTGTGAGATTGCTGAGTCCCCATGACTCACAGATTACTTTGAAACAGTTGCAGGTGCCGATGATACCAGTGCAGGTGACGCAACCGATCTCAAGGAGGAGATCTATGAAGACCTTGGTCATTGTTTTGTTTTTGTTTCTTTTTGATCAGTAGTGGAGCCCAGTTGGGGCGATCGGGGATCTAGCATTAGGGGTTGTCTTTCTTTATTTGGTTCCGTAGTCGGACCTTAATTGTATTCTGGTTGATGTAATGCTATATTTATGTTTTGTGTGAAGTGGCGATTGTAAGCCAACTCTTTATCCCTTTCTTATTCACTACATGGGATGTGTAAAGATTACCCCTCTTGTGACATGCCTACTATGCGGTTATGCCTCTAAGTCATGCTCCGACACGTGGGAGATATAGCCGCATCATGGGTGTTACAGTTTGTGTTATCATGAGATATGATGTTAATGTGTGAGAACATACATTAGTTTCTATTCTCTCCAATCTGCTTGTCACTCGATGGCTTCACCCGAAGAAAACATCTCCAAAGCTTTCTGAATATGATGATTAGATCTTGTTGTTTCTCCTAATAGTTCTGTAAGAAAAGTCATCAATAACCACATCAGTATTTATTTCATCAAACTTTTCTTTCTCAATACATAAAGTAGCAAGAATATACTGTTTTTTTCACTTCCTTTTCTCACTTATAACATTTTTCAGAAGACATGTCACCAAACAATTGCAAAAAAACAGTCAGTACAGGGAACAAAAGCATCTGAATATGGGCATATGGCTTGATGTCGAATTGTCGATGTAGCTTCCCATATCTGCAAGGGTGCAAACTGTTGGAAATATGCCCTAGAGGCAATAATAAAAGTATTATTATATTTCAATGTTCATGATAAATGTCTTTTATTCATGCTATAACTGTATTATCCGGAAATCGTAATACACGTGTGAATACTTAGACCACAATATGTCCCTGGTGAGCCTCTAGTTGACCAGCTCGTTGTGATCAACAGATAGTCATGGTTTCCTGACTATGGACATTGGATGTCGTTGATAACGGGATCACATCATTAGGAGAATGATGTGATGGACAAGACCCAATCCTAAGCATAGCATAAAAGATCGTGTAGTTCGTTTTGCTAGAGCTTTGCCAGTGTCAAGTATCTCTTCCTTCGACCATGAGATCGTGTAACTCCCGGATACCGTAAGAGTGCCTTGGGTGTATCAAACGTCACAACGTAACTGGGTGACTATAAAGGTGCATTACAGGTATCTCCGAAATTAGCTGTTGGGTTGACACGGATCGAGACTGGGATTTGTCACTCCGTATGACGGAAAGGTATCTCTGGGCCCACTCGGTAATGCATCATCACAATGAGCTCAATGTGACCAAGGTGTTGGACACGGGATCATGCATTACGGTACGAGTAAAGTGACTTGCCGATAACGAGACTGAACAAGGTATTGGGATACCGACGATCGAGTCTCGGGCAAGTAACGTACCGATTGACAAAGGGAATTGCATACAGGGTTTGATCGAATCCTCGACATCGTGGTTCATCCGATGACAACATCGAGGAGCATGTGGGAACCATCATGGGTATCCAAATCCCGCTGTTGGTTATTGACTGAGAGCGTCTCGGTCATGTCTGCATGTCTCCCGAACCCGTAGGGTCTACACACTTAAGGTTCGGTGACGCTAGGGTTATTAGGAAGACTAGTATGTGACTACCGAATGTTGTTCGGAGTCCCGGATGGGATCCTGGACGTCACGAGGAGCTCCGAAAGGGTCCGGAGGTAAAGATTTATATATGGGAAGTTGTCAAACGGACACCGGGAAGTTTCGGGGTCATACCGGTATTGTACCGGGGCCACCGGAAGGGTACCGGGGGTCCACCGGGAGGGGCCACCCCTCCCGGGGGGCCACATGGGCTGCGTGGGGCAGGGAGCCAGCCCCTGGTGGGCTGGCCGCACCCCCTCCCTTGGGCCCATGCGCCTAGGGTTGAGGGGGGAACCCTAGAGGGGGCGCCCCCCTTGGCTTGGGGGGCAAGCCACCCTCTCCCCTCTCCCCTAGGCCGCCGCACCCCCCTAGATGGGTTCTAGGGGGCCGGCCCCCTTCTCCCTTCCCCCTATAAATAGAGGGGTGAGGGGAGGGCAGCCGCACCACCCTCCAAGGCGCAGCCCTCCCCTCCCCAACACCTCTCCTCCTCCGTTGTGTGCTTGGCGAAGCCCTGTCGGAGTACTGCCTCTCCACCATCACCACGTCGTCGTGCTGCCGGTGGAGTTGTCTTCCTCAACCTCTCCTTCCCCCTTGCTGGATCAAGAAGGAGGAGACGTCTCCCGTCCCGTACGTGTGTTGAACGCGGAGGTGCTGTCCGTTCAGCACTTGGTCATCGGTGATTCGAATCACATCGAGTACGACTACATCATCACCTTGCAAGATTCCGCACGCGATCTACAAGTGGTATGTAGATGCAAACTCTCTCCCTTGACTCGTTGCTTAGATGAACTCATAGATGGATCTTGGTGAAACCGTAGGAAAATTTTTAATTTTCTGCAACGTTCCCCAACAGTGGCATCATGAGCTAGGTCTATGCGTAGTTCTCTTTGCACGAGTAGAACACAACTTTTGTTGTGGGCGTGGATTTTGTCATCTTACTTGCCTCTACTAGTCTTTTCTTGCTCAACGGTATTGTGGGATGAAGCGGCCCGGACCAACCTTACACGTACGCTTACGTGAGACCAGTTCCACCGACTGGCATGCACTAGTTGCATAAGGTGGCTGGCGGGTGTCTGTCTCTCCCACTTTAGTTGGAGCGGAATCGATGAACAGGGCCCTTATGAAGGGTAAATAGAAGTTGACAAAATCACGTTGTGGTGATTCGTAGGTAAGAAAACGTTCTTGCTAGAACCCAATTGCAGCCACGTAAAAGATGCAACAACAATTAGAGGACGTCTAACTTGTTTTTGCAGCGATTGATCATGTGATGTGATATGGCCAGAAGTTGTGATGAATGATGAATTGTGATGTATGAGATCATGTTCTTTGTAATAGGATTCACGACTTGCATGTCGATGAGTATGACAACCGGCAGGAGCCATAGGAGTTGTCTTTATTTTTTGTATGACCTGCGTGTCATTGAACAACGCCATGTAAACTACTTTACTTTATTGCTAAACGTTAGTCATAGAAGTAGAAGTAGTCGTTGGCGTGACAACTTCATGAAGACACGATGATGGAGATCATGATGATGGAGATCATGGTGTCAAGCCGGTGACAAGATGATCATGGAGCCCCGAAGATGAAGATCAATGGAGCTATATGATATTGGCCGTATCATGTCACAACTATATAATTGCATGTGATGTTTATTATGTATTATGCATCTTGTTTACTTAGGACGACGGTAGTAAATAAGATGATCCCTTATAAAATTTCAAGAAGTGTTCTCCCCTAACTGTGCACCGTTGCTACAGTTCGTCGCTTCTAAGCACCACGTGATGATCGGGTGTGATGGATTCTTACGTTCACATACAACGGGTGTAAGACAGTTTTACACAGCGAAAACACTTAGGGTTAACTTGACGAGCCTAGCATGTGCAGACATGGCCCCGGAACACGGAGACCGAAAGGTCGAACACGAATCGTATGGAAGATACGATCAACATGAGAATGTTCACCGACGATGACTAGTCCGTCTCACGTGATGATCGGACACGGGCTAGTCGACTCGGATCGTGTAACACTTAGATGACTAGAGGGATGTCTAATCTAAGTGGGAGTTCATAATTTGATTAGAACTTTATTATCATGAACTTAGTCTAAAACCTTTGCAAATATGTCTTGTAGATCAATGGCCAACGCTAATGTCAACATGAACTTCAACGCGTTCCTAGAGAAAACCAAGCTGAAAGATGATGGCAGCAACTATACGGACTGGGTCCGGAACCTGAGGATCATCCTCATAGCTGCCAGGAAACAATATGTCCTAGAAGGACCGCTAGGTGACGCTCCCGTCCCAGAGAACCAAGACATTATGAATGCTTGGCAGTCTCGTGCTGATGATTACTCCCTCGTTCAGTGCGGCATGCTTTACAGCTTAGAACCGGGGCTCCAAAAGCGTTTTGAGCACCATGGAGCATATGAGATGTTCGAAGAGCTGAAACTAGTTTTTCAAGCTCATGCCCGGGTCGAGAGATATGATGTCTCCGACAAGTTCTACAGTTGTAAGATGGAGGAAAACAGTTCTGTCAGTGAGCACATCCTGAAGATGTCTGGGTTGCACAACCGTATGACCTAGCTGAACATTAACCTCCCAGATGAGGCGGTCATTGACAGAATCCTCCAGTCGCTCCCACCAAGCTACAAGAGCTTTGTGATGAACTACAACATGCAGGGGATGGAAAAGACCATTCCTGAAGTGTTCTCAATGCTGAAGTCAGCAGAGGCTGAAATCAAGAAAGAACATCAAGTGTTGATGGTCAATAAGACCACTAAGTTCAAGAAGGGCAAGGGTAAGAAGAACTTCAAGAAGGACGGCAAAGATGTTGCCGCGCCTGGTAAGCCAGTTACTGGGAAGAAGTCAAAGAATGGACCCAAGCCTGAGACTGAGTGCTTTTATTGCAAGGGGAAGGGTCACTGGAAGCGGAACTGCCCCAAATACTTAGCGGATAAGAAGGCCGGCAACACCAAAGGTATATTTGATATACATGTGATTGATGTGTACCTTACCAGTACTCGTAGTAACTCCTGGGTATTTGATACCGGTGCCGTTGCTTATATTTGTAACTCACAGCAGGAGCTGCGGAATAAACGGAGACTGGCGAAGGACGAGGTGACGATGCGCGTCGGGAATGGTTCCAGAGTCGATGTGATCGCCGTCGGCACGCTGCCTCTACATTTACCTACGGGATTAGTTTTGAACCTTAATAATTGTTATTTAGTGCCAAGTTTGAGCATGAACATTGTATCTGGATCTCGTTTAATACGAGATGGCTACTCATTTAAGTCTGAGAATAATGGTTGTTCGATTTATATGAGAGATATGTTTTATGGTCATGCTCCGATGGTCAATGGTTTATTCTTAATGAATCTCGAGCGTAATATTACACATGTTCATAGTGTAGATGCCAAAAGATTTGAAGTTGATAACGATAGTCCCACATACTTGTGGCACTGCCGCCTTGGTCACATTGGTGTCAAGCGCATGAAGAAGCTCCATGCCGATGGACTTTTAGAGTCTCTTGATTATGAATCGTTTGACACGTGCGAACCATGCCTTTTGGGCAAAATGACCAAGACTCCGTTCTCCGGAACAATGGAGCGAGCAACCAACTTGTTGGAAATCATACATACCGATGTGTGCGGTCCAATGAGCGTTGAGGCTCGCGGAGGATATCGTTATGTTCTCACTCTCACAGATGACTTGAGTAGATATGGGTATGTCTACTTAATGAAACACAAGTCTGAGACCTTTGAAAAGTTCAAGGAATTTCAGAATGAGGTAGAGAATCAACGTGACCGAAAGATAAAATTCTTACGATCAGATCGTGGAGGAGAATACTTAAGTCACGAATTTGGTACACACTTAAGGAAATGTGGAATCGTTTCACAGCTCACGCCGCCTGGAACACCTCAGCGAAACGGTGTGTCTGAACGTCGTAATCACACCCTATTGGATATGGTGCGGTCTATGATGTCTCTTACCGATTTACCGCTATCATTTTGGGGATACGCTCTAGAGACAGCTACATTCACTTTAAATAGGGCACCGTCTAAATCCGTTGAGACGACACCGTATGAATTATGGTTTGGAAAGAAACCTAAGCTGTCGTTTCTAAAAGTTTGGGGATGCGATGCTTATGTCAAGAAACTTCAACCTGAAAAGCTCGAACCCAAGTCGGAAAAATGCGTATTCATAGGATACCCTAAGGAAACTGTCGGGTATACCTTCTACTTAAGATCCGAAGGCAAGATCTTTGTTGCCAAGAACGGATGCTTTCTGGAAAAAGAGTTTCTCTCGAAAGAAGTAAGTGGGAGGAAAGTAGAACTCGATGAAGTACTACCTCTTGAGCGGGAAAGTGGCGCAGCGCAGGAAACCGTTCCTGTGATGCCCACACCAACTAAAGAGGAAAACAATGATGATGATCAAGGTACTTCGGATCAAGTTACTGCTGAACTTCGTAGGTCCACAAGGACACGTTCCGCACCAGAGTGGTACGGCAACCCTGTCCTGGAAATCATGTTGTTAGATAACAATGAACCTTCGAACTATGGAGAAGCGATGGCGGGCCCGGATTCCAACAAATGGCTTGAAGCCATGAAATCCGAGATAGAATCCATGTATGAAAACAAAGTATGGACTTTGACAGACTTGCCCGATGATCGGCGAGTGATAGAAAACAAATGGATCTTTAAAAAGAAGACGGACGCAGATGGTAATGTTACAATCTATAAGGCTCGACTTGTCGCTAAGGGTTATCGACAAGTTCAAGGGATTGACTACGACGAGACTTTCTCTCCCGTAGCGAAGCTGAAGTCCGTCCGAATCATGTTAGCAATTGCCGCATACTATGATTATGAGATATGGCAAATGGACGTCAAAACGACATTCCTTAACGGGCATCTTAAGGAAGAACTGTATATGATGCAGCCGGAAGGTTTTGTCGATCCTCGGAACGCTAACAAAGTATGCAAGCTCCAGCGATCCATTTATGGACTGGTGCAAGCATCTCGGAGTTGGAACATTCGCTTTGATGAGATGATCAAAGCGTTTGGGTTTATGCAGACTTATGGAGAAGCCTGCGTTTACAAGAAAGTGAGTGGGAGCTCTGTAGCATTTCTCATATTATATGTAGATGACATACTCTTGATGGGAAATAATATAGAATTTCTGGACAGCATTAAGGCCTACTTGAATAAATGTTTTTCAATGAAGGACCTTGGAGAAGCTGCTTATATATTAGGCATCAAGATCTATAGAGATAGATCGAGACGCCTCATAGGTCTTTCACAAAGCACATACCTTGATAAGATTTTGAAGAGGTTCAAAATGGATCAGTCCAAGAAGGGGTTCTTGCCTATGTTACAAGGTGTGAGATTGAGCTCGGCTCAGTCACCGACCACGGCAAAAGATAAAGAAGAGATGAGTGTCATCCCCTATGCTTCAGCCATAGGATCTATTATGTATGCCATGCTGTGTACCAGACCCGATGTAAACCTTGCCGTAAGTTTGGTAGCAAGATACCAAAATAATCCCGGCAAGGAACACTGGACAGCGGTCAAGAATATCCTGAAGTACCTGAAAAGGACGAAGGACATGTTTCTCGTTTATGGAAGAGACGAAGAGCTCGTCGTAAAGGGTTACGTCGATGCTAGCTTCGACTCAGATCTGGATGACTCTAAGTCACAAACCGGATACGTGTATATGTTGAATGGTGGAGCAGTAAGATGGTGCAGCTGCAAGCAGAGTGTCGTGGCGGGATCTACGTGTGAAGCGGAGTACATGGCAGCCTCGGAGGCAGCGCATGAAGCGATTTGGGTGAAGGAGTTCATCACCGACCTAGGAGTCATACCCAATGCGTCGGGGCCGATCAAACTCTTCTGTGACAACACTGGAGCTATTGCCCTCGCCAAGGAGCCCAGGTTTCACAAGAAGACCAGGCACATCAAGCGTCGTTTCAACTCCATCCGTGAAAATGTTCAAGATGGAGACATAGAGATTTGCAAAGTGCACACGGATCTGAATGTCGCAGATCCGCTGACTAAACCTCTCTCGCGTGCAAAACATGATCAACACCAGAACTCTATGGGTGTTCGATTCATCACAATGTAACTAGATTGGTGACTCTAGTGCAAGTGGGAGACTGTTGGAAATATGCCCTAGAGGCAATAATAAAAGTATTATTATATTTCAATGTTCATGATAAATATCTTTTATTCATGCTATAACTGTATTATCCGGAAATCGTAATACACGTGTGAATACTTAGACCACAATATGTCCCTGGTGAGCCTCTAGTTGACCAGCTCGTTGTGATCAACAGATAGTCATGGTTTCCTGACTATGGACATTGGATGTCGTTGATAACGGGATCACATCATTAGGAGAATGATGTGATGGACAAGACCCAATCCTAAGCATAGCATAAAAGATCGTGTAGTTCGTTTTGCTAGAGCTTTGCCAGTGTCAAGTATCTCTTCCTTCGACCATGAGATCGTGTAACTCCCGGATACCGTAAGAGTGCCTTGGGTGTATCAAACGTCACAACGTAACTGGGTGACTATAAAGGTGCATTACAGGTATCTCCAAAAGTAGCTGTTGGGTTGACACGGATCGAGACTGGGATTTGTCACTCCGTATGACGGAAAGGTATCTCTGGGCCCACTCGGTAATGCATCATCACAATGAGCTCAATGTGACCAAGGTGTTGGACACGGGATCATGCATTACGGTACGAGTAAAGTGACTTGCCGGTAACGAGACTGAACAAGGTATTGGGATACCGACGATCGAGTCTCGGGCAAGTAACGTACCGATTGACAAAGGGAATTGCATACAGGGTTTGATCGAATCCTCGACATCGTGGTTCATCCGATGACAACATCGAGGAGCATGTGGGAACCATCATGGGTATCCAGATCCCGCTGTTGGTTATTGACTGAGAGCGTCTCGGTCATGTCTGCATGTCTCCCGAACCCGTAGGGTCTACACACTTAAGGTTCGGTGACGCTAGGGTTATTAGGAAGACTAGTATGTGACTACCGAATGTTGTTCGGAGTCCCGGATGGGATCCTGGACGTCACGAGGAGCTCCGGAAGGGTCCGGAGGTAAAGATTTATATATGGGAAGTTGTCAAACGGACACCGGGAAGTTTCGGGGTCATACCGGTATTGTACCGGGGCCACCGGAAGGGTACCGGGGGTCCACCGGGAGGGGCCACCCCTCCCGGGGGGCCACATGGGCTGCGTGGGGCAGGGAGCCAACCCCTGGTGGGCTGGCCGCACCCCCTCCCTTGGGCCCATGCGCCTAGGGTTGAGGGGGGAACCCTAGAGGGGGCGCCCCCCTTGGCTTGGGGGGCAAGCCACCCTCTCCCCTCTCCCCTAGGCCGCCGCACCCCCCTAGATGGGTTCTAGGGGGCCGGCCCCCTTCTCCCTTCCCCCTATAAATAGAGGGGTGAGGGGAGGGCAGCCGCACCACCCTCCAAGGCGCAGCCCTCCCCTGCCCAACACCTCTCCTCCTCCGTTGTGTGCTTGGCGAAGCCCTGTCGGAGTACTGCCTCTCCACCATCACCATGCCGTCGTGCTGCCGGTGGAGCTGTCTTCCTCAACCTCTCCTCCCCCCTTGCTGGATCAAGAAGGAGGAGACGTCTCCCGTCCCGTACGTGTGTTGAACGCGGAGGTGCTGTCCGTTCAGCACTTGGTCATCGGTGATTCAAATCACGTCGAGTACGACTACATCATCACCTTGCAAGCTTCCGCACGCGATCTACAAGTGGTATGTAGATGCAAACTCTCTCCCTTGACTCGTTTCTTAGATGAACTCATAGATGGATCTTGGTGAAACCGTAGGAAAAATTTTAATTTTCTGCAACGTTCCCCAACACAAAACTCATTCCCCGTCCCCCCTTCTCATCTCTGGATCTAATGAAGCTTTGAAAACTAGGCTAACTGAAGAGTAGGAACTAGGAAGAGAAGAATTGAAGATGTCAGATAGAGACATGGAGCAATCAGAGGCGGAGCGCCGGGCTATTTAACAGCGACTCAAAATAGTACTTTTTTTACATCAAATCAAAAGAGTGCTTGATTAGGGGAATGGGGTAGACGTACCATCTCTGATGCGGTGATGACTCAAATGTCTCCTTGATGGGGAAGGGAATAGCACCGTTGGTCTCCATTGATGGATGCACGGAGCGGCGCCTCGAATTTGGAAGTGCACGGGAGCGGCGACGCTGTTCACTTGGATTGGATAATTTGGGGGAGCAGCCAAGGAGGCGAGGAGACTAATGTAGATTGATGGACTGCTGCAGCAGTGTAGCGAACTAGCGATCGAGTCTTTTTGGGTCCGTGAGTGCTAGCTACATGGTGGGCTTGGGCCTTATTTTTTCCACTTTTTTTCTGGATCTAAAGAAGAAATATCCTAATACTGTACTGTACTACTACTTGGCCAGGGCCTCTGTCAGGGCGGTCGCCGCGTTGCCCCGGCCTATGGGCCGACCCTGCCGGCGCCTCGTCGCCGCGACATGCATCGACGCCGTTGGGCCTGATGGAGGACCAATAACGCGACATACCCGCCGCGCGCGCCGACGAGGCCTTCGTATTTGCCTCCGCAGCCGACAATGCGTCCATCTTCGCTGCCACGCCTGTCGTCGTCTATTCAAACACACTCCATAGATACGATACATACATATACAAGGCATCGTGCATGACCGTTTCTTAAACTAACGGTCATGCACAAGCACAGGCGCACAGCCCAATCACCATTAATGGTCAACGCGGAGCTTGATCATGAGCTCAAGGTAGTAGGTGCGGCTATGATCAAGCTCTTGAGGACTTGCAGCGATGATGCAGCGAATGACGAGCTCAGGTTATTTACTTTCTCATCTCTATTTAGTCCATTGATGACCCACAAGTATAGGGGATCTATTGTAGTCCTTTCGATAAGTAAGAGTGTTGAAACCAACGAGGAGCAGAAGGAAATGATAAGCAGTTTTCAGTAAGGTATTCTCTGCAAGCACTGAAATTATTGGTAACAGATAGTTTTGTGATAAGGTAATTTGTAACGGGTAACAAGGAATAAAAGTAAATAAGGTACAAAAAATGGCCAAATCCTTTTTGTAGCAAAGGACAAGCCTGGACAAACTCTTATATAAAGGAAAGCGCTCCCGAGGACACATGGGAATTATCGTCAAGCTAGTTTTCATCACGTTCATATGATTCACGTTCGGTACTTTGATAATTTGATATGTGGGTGGACCGGTGCTTGGGTACTGCCCTTCCTTGGACAAGCATCTCACTTATGATTAACCCCTATTGCAAGCATCCACAACTACAAAATAAGTATTAAGGTAAACCTAACCATAGCATGAAACATATGGATACAAATCAACCCCTTACGAAGCAATTCATAAACTAGGGTTTAAGCTTTTGTCACTCTAGCAACCCATCATCTACTTATTACTTCCCAATGCCTTCCTCTAGGCCCAATCAATGGTGAAGTGTCATGTAGTCTACGTTCACATGACACCACTAGAGGAGAGACAACATACATCTCATCAAAATATCGAACGAATACCAAATTCACATGACTACTTATAGCAAGACTTCTCCCATGTCCTCAGGAACGAACGTAACTACCCACAAATCATATTCATATTCATAATCAGAGGGGTATTAATATGCATAAAGGATCTGAACATATGATCTTCCACCAAGTAAACCAACTAGCATCAACTACAAGGAGTAATCAATACTACTAGCAACCCACAGGTACCAATCTGAGGTTTTGGGACAAGGATTTGATACAAGAGATGAACTAGGGTTTGAGATGAGATGGTGCTGGTGAAGATGTTGATGGAGATTGACCCCCTCCCGATGAGAGGATGGATGGTGATGACGATGGTGATGATTTCCCCCTCCCGAAGGGATGTTTCCCTGGCAGAACAGCTCCGTCGGAGCCCTAGATTGGTTCCGCCAAGGTTCCGCCTCGTGGCGGCGGAGTTTCGTCCCGTGAGCTTGCTTATGATTTTTCTCAGACGAAAGACTTCATATAGCAGAAGATGGGCACCGGAGGCCTGCCAGGGGGCCCACGAGACAGGGGGGCACGCCCAGGGGGTAGGGCGCGCCCCCACCCTCGTGGCCAGGGTGTGGGCCCCCTCTGGTAAATTCTTTCACCAGTATTTTTATATATTCCAAGACATGCTCCCGTGAAGTTTCAGGACTTTTGGAGTTGTGCAGAATAGGTCTCTAATATTTGCTCCTTTTCCAGCCCAGAATTCCAGCTGCCGGCATTCTCCCTCTTCATGCAAACCTTGTAAAATAAGAGATAATAGGCATAAGTATTGTGACATAATGTGCTGTAAGTGCATCTAGTGCCACCCCTAGTTTGTTTTGGAGTATTGACGAAAAACCTGGTTGAGGGACTAATGTGTTTGTGAGAATTGCAGGATAACATAGGTAGTAGTCCCTCATTGATTCGTTTTACCTACCGGAGATGACCCCTAAAAATATGTGAAGACATTAAAGACAATGGTGGTATGTGAAGATATTCACACTGAAGACTATGACATGAGAAGACATCGCATGAAGACTTTGGAGCGTGAAGACATAGTTGTTTCGTAGTTTCATCTTCTTCTTTGTTGAGTCATAGGAACCATCGTACTGTTAAGTGGGGTCCAAGTGAACATAGTGAGAATGACTAAAGTGATGCTCAACCAAATCCTAAGTCTTCGAGCCAAGACAATGAGAGCAAATCTTATCCAGAGCTGGATAAGTCAGCTTTACTTGTAGCCCAAGTCAAGCTGCCGCGTGTGTTTGAAAACTGACCGTTGGAACACATGTCAGTTCCTTAGTGACCCAGGGTCATTTCGGACAAATTAGGTCGGGTTTCCTAGTGGCTATAAATAGCCCACCCCCTACACCATAAATTGGTGGCTGCTCAGAGTTAGTGCACGAATTTTGTCGTTTGAGAGCAACCCACCTCCGAAGCCTTTGAGAGAGAAATCCTCGCGAGGACAAAGCCCTAAACACCCAGAGCCAAAGAGTGTTAGGCATCACTGAGTCTTCCTGTCTGTGTGATCTGAAGACTTGTTACACTTGAGGACTCTGAATCCTCCAACTGGTTAGGCGTCACGTTCTGAGCATCCAATAGTCATTGTGGATCGCCGGTGAACGAAGTTTGTGAAGGTCTGGAAGTCTACCTTGAAGACTTACCTGAGTGATTGGGCAAGGACTGTGTGTCCTTAGCTCAAGGGGAATAAGGTGAAGACACGGTCTTCTGAGTTAAATCTCAGCCTCCCTAACCAGACGTACAGTGTCACAACAACTGGAACTGGTCCAACAAATCCTTGTCTTCACCAAGCAACTGGTTCTATCCTTTCCTTCTATTTATCTACAGTTGGTCCTTGTGAAGTCATTGCCTGCTTGCATTATCTGTCTGTCTTCACTATGTGACTGTTTGTTCTGATTGGCTTCATACTATCTTCCATCCTGATCCATACTGCCTAGCTGCTATTAGTCTTCATGCTTTCACTTCATTGTATACTTGACTATGGCTTGCTTAGAGTAGTATACCTTCCGCTGCATGTTAATAGGTTCATTTCTATCGTTTGTCTTCAAAACTTCCATGTTTTGAAGACTTTCATAAAAATCGCCTATTCACCCCCTCTAGTCGATAACTAGCACTTTCAATTGGTATCAGAGCAAGGTACTTCCTTGTTCTGTGTGATTCGGTTTAACCACCTGGAACTTTAGCTATGTCGACTGCATGGATAATCAAAGTCTCGGCTGCGTGCCCTGTCTTTGATTGAACTGAATATCCCTACTGGAAGAATAAGATGCGCATGCATCTTGAAGCCATTGATGTCGACCTCTGGTATGTCGTCAAGATGGCGTTCCCAAGACTGGTGAAGGTGTCACCCCTGCTGATGTCAAGGAGTTCGTTCAACTGGATTCTACTACCAAGAACATCATCTGTGGTCATCTGACCAAAGGACAGTATGGCTGTGTGAGTGCTCTGGAAACATCAAAGCTAGTCTGGGACTGGCTCTCCAAGGTCAACGAAGGCGTCTCAACCCAGAGAGATCAAAATATCAGTGTCCTTCGCAACCTCTTCAACCGCTTCAAGAGAAACGACAATGAGAATGTTCAGCTCATGTTTGATCGCCTCACTGACATCACAAATGAGCTTCAAGCTCTCGGCGCTACTGAGATCACCAAGCATGAAATCGTCAAGACGCTCCTGAGATCACTTGACAGCTCTTTTGACACCCTATCCCTGATGATTTAAGAACGCCCTGACTTCAATACACTCGATCCGTCTGACATACTTGAAAGGCTCAACACACATGAGTTTCAGCTTTCTCAGAAAAGAGATATCTATGGTCCCAAAATATGGCCGAACTCGCGCTTTGAAGGCAAAAGCTGTTTCCTCATCTAAAGAAGAATCTTACTGCAGTTCTGCTGATCCTGAAGATATAGGAAAGGAGCTTGCTATGCTTGTGAAGAAGTTCCAGAAGTTCACTAGGAAGAAAGGCTTCAGAAAGTCTTCACGATCCAACTCAAGGAATGATGAAGCTTCTACTCATGACTACAAGAAGAGAACATGCCACAAGTGCAAGAAACCTGGTCACTACATCTCTGAGTGTCCGCAGTGGGACAATGAGAACAAGAAGAAGAAGAAGAAGAGCAAGGAATATGATTCTAATGACAAGAAGAAGAAGAAATACTCAAAGTCTTCTTCCAAGTCTTCCTCAAAGTCTTCATCACACAAGAAGAGCTCATCTGTCAAGGCTCGTGCATTTGTCGGCAAGGAAATGGATTCAGAGGAGGAGTCTTCTTCTGAGGAGGCGGAGGTGGAGTCAGAGGAGGAGTCCGACTCTGGCGTTGCAAGTCTAGCTACAGCCTATGTTGCCAAGTCCATCCTCAACACTGAAGATAATGGCCTCATCACCTACATTGATGCTAATGACAAGGACGACTCCGCTCCCACCTATTGCTTCATGGCACGTGGTACCAAGGTAAACTCACACAATGCTCACTATCAAACATCCAGTGAAGACGACTCTGATTGTGATTCCAAACCCAGCTACAAAACACTTGCTAAAATTGCAACTGAACAACAGAAAGCTATGGAACATATTCAAAAACTGTTAGACAAAAGCGATGACCTGTTGGACGCGGAAATGACTCAATCTCAGTCCTTAATTGAAGACATAAAAAATCTTCATGTTAAGTATGAGGAACTTGAAAGTCATCATGAAACGCTCCCAACAATTCATGAAAAGATTTCCTATGATTATCTTCAAAGGAAGCAAGAACTTGAGAAATTGAGAGCAATTCATGAAGATCTTCAAAAGGAGAACGAGTCACTTAACGCTCAACAGATCAGTCCCGCTCAGGAAGGATTTGAACCACCATGTCTAAAATGCCTTGAGCATGATAACACTACTTCTGTTGCTGAATGTTCTACTGCTGCTACTGTTGCAATATCTTCAACTTTTGATGTGGTAACTAACCCCTCTGCTGAGGATGCCACTGCTATTGCTGATGAAAATGCTAGGTTGAAGACATTGCTTGAAACAGGGATGTACAAAAGTCTCAAAGGGCATCAGACACTATGTGATGTCCTCAAAAGGCAGATTCTGAACCGAAACCCTATGAAAGAGGGTGTTGGGTTCAAAAGGAAAATGAATGCTGATGGCTCTTACTGGAAGCTTGAGCAGTACCCCAAAACCACATGGGTTTCTGCAAAGGAACCTTCAGTTGATCCATCCACCTTATCTGGCTTCACTTGTGCTAACCCTATTATCGTTGATGAATCCTTTGATGCAAACTATAAACTTTTTAAGAATCAGAATGGTGAAGTGTTTGCCAGGTATATCGGTACTAACTACAGGAATGGGCCACTTATGAAGAAAGTCTGGGTGCCCAAAAGGTGTCTGGAGAATCTTCCTGTGAATGTCGTCATGACACCACAAGGGAAGAAGACAAACCCCAGACCACATGCTTCATATGGTCCAAAGGCTTCATACAGACAAAGGACTCACCAGAGTCGCACTAACACAAATGTTTTGCAGGGAAACCATACTCAGGCCTATGAACATGAGCATGTTTCATCAAACCGCCATGTTCATAAGACCAAGAACTACTCTGCTTATTCTTATGAGTATTATTCACCTCCTGCAAGACTATTTGCTAGGGCTCCAAAGCCAAAATTCTCAGATGTTGCACTTAGACTCATTGCTTCGAAGCCACCCCTGAAGATGTGGGTGGCTAAGAAAACTTAACTCTCTTCGCAGGGAAAGGTCTCTAGCCGGAAATGAAAGGCGTCTAAAGCTATTGCTGGGGACCTAAAACATCTTGTGGGGCACAAGATAAAATGCCCAAATGGTCTTATTATGTATTTCGTTCCTGAGTCGCTTGCTATTCATCCTATCAGTCCTAACCTCGATCTAAGCTTTCATAATCCACTTGCTCGTCAAATGTTTATGCTTCACAATGCTCTTCGTGAAGCCTATCCCCCTAACTGCACTGTAGGGTATGACACCAGCGGCTTCAGAATGGATTATTGATAGTGATGCACTAACCACATGACTGGCGAAGAAAGTCTTCTCATGGACTCAACCTTACATCCATCTGACAAGAGTCACATCACATTTGTTAACACTGGTAAAAGCAAGGTATTGGGTCTAGGTAGAGTTGCAATCTCAAAGGATCAACACATGGATAAAGTGATGCTTGTTGAATCCCTTGGTTTCAACTTAATGTCTGTCTCAATGCTTTGTGACTTGAACATGATTGTGATATTTGGAAAATATCGATGCCTTGTTCTAATGGAATCTGACAAGTCTCTAGTCTTTGAAGGGTATCGCAAAGATGATTTGTACATGGTAGATTTCTCAGCAGGACCACAGCTTGCCATATGTCTTCTTGCAAAAGCTTTAGAGTGCTGGCTCTGGCATCGGGGGCTAGGGCATGCTGGCATGAGGAACTTGCATACTCTCGCAAAGAAGAAGCACGTCATAGGCATCGAGGGCATCAAGTTCAAGAAGGATCACTTATGCGGTGCCTGCGAAGCTGGAAAGATGATGAGGGCCAAGCATCCCTCAAAGACAATCATGACAACAACTCAACCCTTCGAACTGCTACACATGGACCTTTTCGGCCCTACTCACTACTCTACTCTAACTACTACTGCTTGTCTATATGGCTTCATCATTGTTGATGATTATTCAAGATATACATGGGTACACATAATCCTCTACAAGACTGAAGTGCATGATGTCTTCAGACGCTTCGCCAATCGAGCCATGAACAACTATGGCGTCAAGATCAAGCACATCAGAAGTGACAATGGCATAGAATTCAAGAACACCGGCCTCGACACTTATCTTGACACCTTGGGTATCACTCATGAGTTCTCAGCTCCATACACGCCGCAGCAGAATGGCATCGTGGAACGCAAGAACAGAACACTCATTCAGATGACAAGGAAGATGCTTGATGAATACAAGACTCCAAGAAAGTTCTGGCCCAGAGCCATTGATACTACATGCCATGTCATCAACCATGTCTATCTTCACAAGCTTGTGAAGAAGACATCCTATGAACTCCTTACTGGTAAGAAGCCAAATGTCAGTTACTTCAGAGTATTTGGTGCTAGGTGCTGGATCAAGGATCCACATCACACTTCAAAATTTGCACCGAAAGCACATGAAGGTTTTATGATTGGTTACGAAAAGGATTCGCACTCCTACACAGTCTTCAACCTCTTTCACTATAAAGTGGTTGAAACTGTGGATGTGCGGTTCGATGAGACTAACGGCTGATGTCTACTACACAACCTTCTTCTTGTAGACGTTGTTGGGCCTGCAAGTGCACAGGTTTGTAGGACAGTAGAAAATTTCCCTCAAGTGGATGACCTAAGGTTTATCAATCCGCGAGAGGCGTAGGAGGAAGATGGTCTCTCTCAAACAACCCTGCAACCAAATAACAAAAAGTCTCTTGTGTCCCCAACACACCCAATACAATGGCAAATTGTATAGGTGCACTAGTTCGGAGAAGAGATGGTGATACAAGTGCAATATGGATGGTAGATATGGGTTTTTGTAAACTGAAAATATAAAAACAGCAAGGTAACAAGTGGTAAAAGTGAGCGTAAACGGTATTGCAATGGTAGGAAACAAGGCCTAGGGTTCATACTTGCACTAGTGTAAGTTCTCTCAACAATAATAACATAGATAGATCATATGACAAGCCCTCAACATGCGACAAAGAGTCACTCCAAAGCCACTAATAGCGGAGAACAAACGTAGAGATTTTGGTCGGGTACGAAACCACCACAAATCTATTCTTTCGGATCAATCTATAAAAGAGTTCGTACTAGAATAACACCTTAAGATACAAATCAACCAAAACCCTAATGTCACCTAGATACTCCATTGTCACCTCAAGTATCCGTGGGCATGATTATACGATATGCATCACACAATCTCAGATTTATCCAACCAACATAAAAGTACTTCAAAGAGTGCCCCAAAGTTTCTACCGGAGAATCAAGAATGTGTGCCAACCCCTATGCATAGGTTCCCAATGTCACGGAACCCGCAAGTTGATCACCAAGACATACATCAAGTGTTCTCATAAAGACTCAATCCGATAAGATAACTTCAAAGGGGAAACTCAATTCATCACAAGAGAGTAGAGGGGGAGAAACATCATAAGATTCAACTACAATAGCAAAGCTCGGGATACATCAAGATCGTGCCATAGAGGGAACACGAGAGAGAACACGAGAGAGAGAGATCAAACACATAGCTACTGGTACATACCCTCAGCCCCGAGGGTGAACTACTCCCTCCTCGTCATGGATAGCACCGGGATGATGAAGATGGCCACCGGAGATGGATCCCCCCTCCGGTAGGGTACCGGAAAGGGGTCCCGATTGGTTTTTCGTGGCTCTGGAGGCTTGCGGCGGCGGAACTCCCGATCTAGGTTCTGTTCTGGAAGTTTTAGGGTATGACGGTATATATGGGTGAAAGGAGTACGTCGGTGAAGCTACGGGGGCCCCATGAGGCAGGGGGGCGCGCCCGGGGGGAGGACGCGCCCCCCACCCTCGTGAGCACCTCCCGTATCTTCTGACGTGGAGTCCAAGTCCATCAGGTGGGTTTCCTTCCAAAAATAACTTCTCCAGTTGATTTTGTTCCGTTTTGACTCCGTCTGATATTCCTTTTCCTCGAAATACTGAAATAGGCATAAAACAGCAAATCTGGGCTGGGCCTCCGGTTAATAGGTTAGTCCCAAAAATAATATAAAAGTGTATAATAAAGCCCAATATTGCCTAAAATAGTAGATAATATAGCATGGAGAAATCAAAAATTATAGATACGTTGGAGACGCATCAAGCATCCCCAAGCTTAATTCCTGCTCGTCCTCGAGTAGGTAAATGATAAAAAAGATAATTTTTGATGCGGAGTGCTACTTGGCATAATTTCAATGTAATTCTTCTTACTTGTGATATGAATATTCAGATCCAAAAGATTCAAGACAAAAGTTCATATTGACATAAAAATAATAATACTTCAAGCATACTAATCAAAGTAATCATGTCTTCTTAAAATATCATGGCAAAAGAAAGTTCATCCCTACAAAATCATATAGTTAGGCTATGCTTCATTTTCGTCACACAAAGATGTTCCCAACTTCTATACCCCCGATGACAAGCCAAGCAATTGTTTCATACTTAAGTAATCTCAAACTTTTTCAACCTTCACACAATACATGAGCGTGAGCCATGGATATAGCACTATGGGTGGAATAGAATATGATGATGGGGATTGTGTGGAGAAGACAAAAAGGAGAAAGTCTCACATTGACGAGGATAATCAACGGGCTATGGAGATGCCCATCAATTGATATCAACATGAGGAGTAGGGATTGCCATGCAACGGATGCACTAGAGCTATGAATGCTCAACAAAAGAAAACTAGTGGGTGTGCATCCAACTTGCTTGCTCATGAAGACCTAGGGCATTTTGAGGAAGCCGATCGTAGGAATATACAAGCCAAGTTCTATAATGAAAAATTCCACTAGTATGAACAAGACAACTCACTATATGAAAAACATGGTGCTACTTTGAAGCACAATATATGAGACTCACTACATGAAGAACAAGATGCTACTTTGAAGCACAATATATGAGACTCACTACATGAAGAACAAGGTGCTACTTTGAAGCACATGTGTGGAAAAAGAGATAGTAGCATTGCCCTTTTTATTTTATCTTTTTTTGGGCCTTTCTTTTTTTCCTTTCTTTTTGGCCTTTCTCTTTTTTTTGATTGGGCAATGCTCTAATAATGATGATCATCACACTTCTATTGATTACAACATAATGATTACAACTCGATACTAGAACAAGATAGGACTCTATATGAATGCCTCCGGCGGTGTACCGGGATGGTGCAATGAATCAAGAGTGACATGTATGAAAAATAATGCATGGTGGCTTTGCCACAAATACGATGTCAACTACAAGATCATGCAATGGCAATATGACAAAGTAAAGCATGTCATGATGATGATGATGATGATGATGGAAGTTGCATGGCAATATATCTCGGAATGGCTATGGAAATGCCATGATAGGTAGGTATGGTGGCTGTTTTGAGGAAGATATAGGGAGGTTTATGTGTGAAAGAGCGTATCATATCACGGGGTTTGGATGCACCGGCGAAGTTTGCACCAACTCTCAATGTGAGAAAGGGCAATGCACGGTACCGAAGAGGCTAGCAAATGGCGGAAAGGTAAAAGTGCGTATAATCCATGGACTCAACATTAGTCAAAAGAACTCATATACTTATTGCAAAAATTTAGAAGTCATCAAAAATCAAGTACTACGCGCATGCTCCTAGGGGGATAGATTAGTAATAAAAGACCATCGCTCGTCCCCACCCGCCACTCATAAGGATGCACAAGCCAGGTACACTTCATGTTTCAAATTTGTTACACAACTTTAACCATACGTGCATGCTACGGGACTTGCTAACTTTAACACAAGTATTTCTCAAATTCACAACTACTCAACTAGCACAACTATGATATTATCACCTCCATATCTCAAAACAATTATCAAGCATCAAACTTATCTTAGTATTCAACCCACTAAAAAGAAAGTTTCACATATCTTGAATACCAAGTATATTAACATTAAGCAAATTACCATGCTATTAACGACTCTCAAAATAATCTAAGTGAAGCATGAGAGATCAAGTTTCTTTAAAACAAACCACCACCATGCTCTAAAAGATCTAAGTGAAGCACTAGAGCAAAAATTATCACGCTCAAAAAGATATAAGTGAAGCACATAGAGTAAACTATCAAGATCAAAAGATATAAGTGAAGCACATAGAGTATTCTAACAAATTTCAATTCATACATGGCTCTCTCAAAAGGTGTGTACAGAAAGGATGATTGTGGTAGACTAACAAGCAAAGACACAAATAATACAAGACGCTCCAAGCAAAACACATATCATGTGCTGAATAAAAATATAGCTCCAAGTAAATTACCGATGGAAGTGGACGAAAGAGGGGATGCCTTCTGGGGCATCCCCAAACTTTGACTTTTTGGTGTCCTTGGATTATCTTGGGGGTGCCATGGGCATCCCCAAGCTTAGTCTCTTGCCACTCCTTGTTCCATAATCCATCAAAAGAATTCACCCAAAACTTGAAAACTTCACAACACAAAACTCAATAGAAATCTCGTGAGCTCCGTTAGAGAAAGAAAACAAAAGACTACTTTAAGGTACTGTAGTGAACTTGTTCTTTATTTGTATTGGTGTTAAACCTACTGTATTCCAACTTCTCTATGGTTTATAAACTATTTTACTAGCCATAGATTCATCAAAATAAGCAAACAACACACGCAAAACAGAATCTGTCAAAAACAGAACAGTCTGTAGTAATCTGTTACTAACGCAAACTTCTGGAACCCAAAAAATTCTACCAAAATTAGACGACCTGGGAAATTTGTTTATTGATCAGAAGCAATTGGAATCACTATTTTATCACGTTCTGGTGATTTTCGACAATTCGGACACTGAGCGCAAAGATTCTGGAAATTACAGCAAGATCAAATAACTATCTTCCAAGAAGATCTAATAGGTTTAACTTGGCACAAACACTAATTAAAAGATAAAACCACATCTAAACAGAATCTAGATGGATTATTTATTCCTAAACAGAACCAAAAAAAACACAAAATAAAATTGGGTTGCCTCCCAACAAGCGCTATCGTTTAACGCCCCTAGCTAGGCATGATGATTTCAATGATGCTCACATAAAACATAGGAATTGAAACATAAAGAGAGCATCACGAAGAATATGACTAGCACATTTAAGCCTAACCCACTTCCTATGCATAGGGATTTTGTGAGCAAACAACTTATGGGAACAATAATCAACTTGCATAGGAAGGTAAAACAAGCATAACTTCAAAACTTTAAGCACATAGAGAGGAAACTTGATATTATTGCAATTCCTACAAGCATATGTTCCTCCCTCATAATAATTTTCAGTAGCATCATGAATGAATTCAACAATATAACCAGCACCTAAAGCATTCTTTTCATGATCTACTTGCATAGAAAATTTACAACTCTCCACATAAGCAATTTTCTTCTCATGAATAGTAGTGGGAGCAAACTCAACAAAATATCTATCATATGATTGAAAATTAAGATCAAGATGACAAGTTTCATGGTTATCATTATTCTTTATAGCATACGTGTCATCACAATAATCATCATAGATAGGAGGCATGCTTTCATCATAATAATTTTGCTCATCAAAGCTTGGGGGACAAAATATATCATCTTCCTCAAACATAGATTCCCCAAGCTTGTGGCTTTGCATATCATTAGCATCATGGATATTCAAGGAATTCATACTAACAACATTGCAATCATTCTCATCATTCAAAGATTTAGTGCCAAACAATTTATAGATTTCTTCTTCTAGCACTTTGGCACAATTTTCCTTTCCATCATACTCACGAAAGATATTAAAAAGGTGAAGCATATGAGACAAACTCAATTCCATTTTTTTGGTAGTTTTCTTTTATAAACTAGACTAGTGCTAAAACAAGAAACAAAAAGATTTGATTGCAAGATCTAAAGATATACCTTCACTTACCTAGCCTCCCCGGCAACGGCGCCAGAAAAGAGCTTGATGTCTACTACACAACCTTCTTCTTGTAGACGTTGTTGGGCCTGCAAGTGCACATGTTTGTAGGACAGTAGCAAATTTCCCTCAAGTGGATGACCTAAGGTTTATCAATCCGCGAGAGGCGTAGGAGGAAGATGGTCTCTCTCAAACAACCCTGCAACCAAATAAAAAAAGTCTCTTTTGTCCCCAACACACCCAATACAATGGCAAATTGTATAGGTGCACTAGTTCGGCGAAGAGATGGTGATACAAGTGCAATATGGATGGTAGATATGGGTTTTTGTAAACTGAAAATATAAAAACAGCAAGGTAACAAGTGGTAAAAGTGAGCGTAAACGGTATTGCAATGGTAGGAAACAAGGCCTAGGGTTCATACTTGCACTAGTGTAAGTTCTCTCAACAATAATAACATAGATAGATCATATGACAAGCCCTCAACATGCGACAAAGAGTCACTCCAAAGCCACTAATAGCGGAGAACAAACGTAGAGATTATGGTCGGGTACGAAACCACCACAAAGCTACTAGAATAACACCTTAAGATACAAATCAACCAAAACCCTAATGTCACCTAGATACTCCATTGTCACCTCAAGTATCCGTGGGCATGATTATACGATATGCATCACACAATCTCAGATTTATCCAACCAACATAAAAGTACTTCAAAGAGTGCCCCAAAGTTTATACCGGAGAATCAAGAACGTGTGCCAACCCCTATGCATATGTTCCTAATGTCACGAAACCCGCAAGTTGATCACCAATACATACATCAAGTGTTCTCATAAAGACTCAATCCGATAAGATAACTTCAAAGGGGAAACTCAATTCATCACAAGAGAGTAGAGGGGGAGAAGCATCATAAGATCCAACTACAATAGCAAAGCTCGGGATACATCAAGATCGTGCCATAGAGGGAACACGAGAGAGAGAGAGAGAGATCAAACACATAGCTACTGGTACATACCCTCAGCCCCGAGCGTGAACTACTCCCTCCTCGTCATGGATAGCGCCGGGATGATGAAGATGGCCACCGGAGATGGATCCCCCCTCCGGCAGGGTACCGGAAAGGGGTCCCGATTGGTTTTTCGTGGCTCTGGAGGCTTGCGGCGGCGGAACTCCAGATCTAGGTTCCGTTCTGGAAGTTTTAGGGTACGAAGGTATATATGGGTGAAAGGAGTACGTCGGTGAAGCTACGGGGGCCCCACGAGGCAGGGGGGCGCGCCCAGGGGGGAGGGCGCGCCCCCCACCCTCGTGAGCACCTCCCGTATCTTCTGACATGGAGTCCAAGTCCATCAGGTGGGTTTCCTTCCAAAAATAACTTCTCCAGTTGATTTCGTTCCATTTTGACTCCCTCTGATATTCCTTTTCCTCGAAATACTGAAATAGGCATAAAACAGCAAATCTGGGCTGGGCCTCCGGTTAATAGGTTAGTCCCAAAAATAATATAAAAGTGTATAATAAAGCCCAATATTGCCTAAAACAGTAGATAATATAGCATGGAGCAATCAAAAATTATAGATACGTTGGAGACGTATCAACGGCTTGCAAAGAGAGCACCTGCCAAATGTGCTAGATGAAATTCCACCTAGTGAATCCATCAAGCTTATGGGAACTAGAGAAATAATACCGCCTGAAGCTCAGGTTGAAGAGGAACTTATCATTTCTGCACCTAATCAACATGAAGACAATGCTCAACCTGAAGACAATCCTCCTAATGATGGCAATGATCAGCAAGGGCACAATCTTCATCCAGTTCATCCCCGTGTTGCAAATTAAGTACAAATTGAGAAGATAATTGATAGAATCAATGCACTTGGTCCACTCACTCGTTCAAGGGCAACACAACTAGCAAATTTCTGTGGGCACTTTGCATTTGTCCCAATATCTGAACCCAAGAAAATTGTTGAAGCCTTCATAGAACCTGAATGGATTCAAGCTATGCAAGAAGAGCTTCAACAGTTCGAGCTGAACAATGTGTGGGAACTGGTTAAGCGTCCTGATCCTCGTAAACACAATATCATAGGCACTAAATGGATATATCACAACAAGCAAGATGAGCACGGTCAAGTTGTCAGAAACAAGGCTTGTCTCATTGCTCAAGGATACACTCAAGCTGAAGGAATTGACTTCGATGAAACATTTGCTCCCGTGGCTAGGCTTGAAGCCATTCGCATACTGCTAGCCTACGCAAATCATCATAACATCCTCCTGTATCAAATGGATGTGAAGAGTGCTTCTCTCAATGGCAAGATTGAAGAAGAAGTGTATGTTGCACAACCGCCTGGATTTGAAGATCCAAAACACCCTAATATGGTATACAAGCTCAATAAGGCACTGTATGGCCTCAAACAAGCCCCTCGTGCTTAGTATGACACACTCAAAGACTTCCTGAAGAGCAAAGGCTTCAAACCTGGTTCCCTGGATCCCACACTCTTCATGAAGACATATGATGGTGAACTGTTTGTGTGCCAAATATATGTGGATGATATTATCTTCGGGTGCACTAATCAAAAATACAGTGATGAAGTTGGACACATGATGCAAGAGCAATATCAGATGTCCATGATGGGTGAGCTAAAGTTCTTCCTTGGTCTTCAAATAGGGCAGCAAAGCAACGACATCTTCATATCTCAAGAGAAATATCTCAAAGACTGCCTAAAGAAGTTTGGAATGCAAGACTGCAAAGGTTACACGACGCCAATGCCAACCAAAAGTCATCTGGGTCCTGACGCCAATGGTAAAGAGTTCGATCAAAAGGTATATCATTCCATGATTGGTTCTTTACTTTATTTATGTGCATCTAGGCCAGATATCATTCTTAGTGTTTGCATGTGTGCCCGATTCCAAGCGGCACCAAAGGAATCGCATCACTTGGCTGTGAAGCAAATTCTTCGATATTTGGCTTACACCCCAACACTAGGATTATGGTATCCAAAGGGCTCAGAGTTTGATCTAGTTGGATTCTCGGATGCTGATTATGTTGGTGACAAGGTGGATCGCAAGTCTACATGAGGCACATGTCACTTTCTGGGACGATCACTTGTTTGTTGGTCTTCAAAGAAGCAGAACTGTGTATCTCTCTCCACTGCTGAATCTGAATACATTGCTGCTGGATCTTGCTGCGCTCAGCTTCTATGGATGAAGCAAACACTCAAAGACTATGGCATCCATCTGAAGCAAGTACCACTCTACTGCGACAATGAAAGCGCCATCAAGATTGCCAACAACCCAGTTCAGCACTCGAAGACAAAGCACATTCAGATCCGTCATCACTTTCTCAGAGATCATGTCATGAAGGAAGATATTGATATCGTTTGTGTCAACACTGAAGAGCAACTGGCAGATATCTTCACAAAGCCCTTGGATGAGAAAATGTTTTGCAAGTTGCGGTGTGAGCTAAATATCTTGGAATCCTCAAATGTCTTGTGATCAGGCACACATCCTAACACTTAGCATGTTGATGACTTAGATGTGCAACACACGAAGTAACGTATATCTTCAGTTAATGAAGACTTACACTCTAAGTGTGAATACATTAATGCGGAATTTGACTTCGGAGCGCCACGATAATTGTGCGCCGTGTCTGGGTCTAATACTTCCTATACGGTGGGTAACGCCACCACCAAACTTTTGCTTGGAGTGTTTTCTGTTGGCATTACGTTTGCAAAATCTTCGCGTTTGGTTTGTCTTCAATATTAACATGACTTCATGTTTATCTTCACTATATTGATTTGGTCTTATTCGGATATATTCATATATTAGCGTTCTTTCCTCTACAACATTCACTTATAGCTATGTCTTCTCATTTGAATCTTTTGAACTAAGTGAATGTGATCATATCCTAACCTCTCTATGCTCCCGTCTCAAATATATCTATCCAAATCATATGCATTCTATTGAAACTGTCGAATGTCTTCTCAGTGTCCTTGTCAGCAGAAGACACAGAGACAAACATTAAATCTCATTTAAATGCTCAATCCTTTTGCCTGAAACCCGGAGAAGCGGGAACGACCACCTGACAATCCAGGCGTGCGTGGGAACATGAACAACCTCCAATGTGTTGCACGTTCGCCACATGTCCTTCATATGTGAACCGCCAGGGGCACCTGTGTAATAATGATGTGCTGCCCCTGACCTTATAAATACACGCCACACCCCAGTCATTATCTCTTCTTCCACTTCTCCTTCTCGCACAAACCCTAGCGCCACCGCTAGCTCTCGACGACGTCGGCGATGGAGCGCTTAGCTGCCGCAACCTCACCGACGTCATCCTCACGCCGGCTACGGACATCATCTTCTCCGCCATCACCATAGGTGTCCTCCGTCGCTAAGTTAGGGCACGAAAGATTGAACTGCTCGGCCTCATCTTCTACTCCCTCTACAGTTCTTCGTGTGGTAAATAAAACCTCTTTTTACAGTCCTTTTAATCCGATAGATTCATCCTTTTCAACCACAACTGGTTTCTATCCCTACAAATTTGGATCTATCCTGTTTTGCATCTCATAACATGCCTAGTATATTCACTTATGCTTCACAAAGTAGTTAGATTCCTCACTTGTACTTATTCTTGGATTCATACAAATCTGGAACCAACTCTCATCATATGAGTGAATGTCTTCGCACTATGAGGTCAATGTCTTCTAAACTGATTTATCTTCAAAATCTTCTAAGAATGCATATGACCTCTCCCCCTTCCCTCGCATCTCTAAATGCTGTCACAGGTACATGTCCGTGGGAGAATCCCTTGGTTATCATAGTCTGCATTCATTTGCAGAGTTCTTATAGCGTCACATCAATTCTCCCGAAGCCAGTTCCTGTCTGACCAGCATACGGAAGCCTTTGCAAGTTCTGAAGCCATTCAGTCTGAACTTCATGGCAACAAAGAAATCAGTCAGGAAGGGCGACAGACAGCACTGTGGGAACACAGCTAAGGACCTGCCACCAGATCTCTATGAGCTATATAAGTCAGATCTAGAAGAGACCTATGGAGAACGCAAGAACCAAATCCAGTGGATTCGAAGATATTGGGCAGAGGAATGGTTCAAGTACAAAATTTTCACTGACAAATATGCTGAAAAGAATGCCATCAAGGGGCCCTGGGGAGATATTATATACAAAGGGCTTCAGCCCAAGTCGAAGCCCGAAGCCATTGCTCAAGGCTTCTACCCCTGCATGGTCTGTGGACTTCAGCCTGCTGATGCCGACCCATCCTCTCTGTTATGGTGTCGTGAAGACAATCTCTTCAAGCGCAACTTCCACTTTGCCAAAGAGTCTGCAAAGAAGAACAAGAAGGACCTTGGTCTGGACTTCAACCCCAGTCCATCTGCTCCTCATGCCGACGGCACACGCGATGCTGAACCCAACATTGTTGGGCCCTTCTACAACCTTGAAGGTCTTGTCACTCACATTATGGTTCAAGGGGCAGTCGTGGATCACTCTGTAGATGACGCTGATTCTGATGAAGCGCCTGCACCACCGAAGCCTGTGAAGCAGAAGAAACCCAAGGCTTCAAAGCCATCCACTGCACCAAGTGTTTCACGATCGAAGCCTCTGGCCACTGCTCCTCCTACCCCAAATGTGCATTCTGAAGATCTCTCTCGCATCTCCAAGTCTGAGAAGAGGAAGAAACCCATGCAAACTACTGGTCAAGCATTGACCCCAGCTGCCATTCTGAGGAATGAGAACGAAGCCATTGATCTGTCAAGTGACGACGATCTTGGTGATGATGCTCTTGAGCTGCTAATAAAGAGCAAGAAAGAGGCGGAAATCTTCAATGATCTCCCCCTCTTTGATGTGAACATCCTGAACAAGTTCATTGACGAGTGGTTTGACAACCCAAACCTCAGTTTTGATGATCTTCAACTCCCTATTGGCCTCAGCATCTCCTTCCGTGGAGCCATTGCTCCTGAGCTGGCTCTAGCTCAGAGAATTGTTGAACTGAAGCACAAGATTGACTATGAAAAGGCTCAGTTCAAGAAGCACATGGCCCATTCAGTGTGACAGACGTCCAAAACTTCAAGCAAATGATGCATGAGCTCAAGGAGGCGTTTCACAAGAAACGTGACAAAGCTAAAGGTTCTCAAGAGCGCATGAAACACCTGGCTGCCAAATGTGTTCAAGCCTACAATGAAGCTGAGAAGCGCAAGGCACTTGGGCGTCCTGGCATTGACCCCAAGATGGCTGCCAAGAAGAAGAAGCCTACTGTGGCCCTAGCTGAAGCATCCAGGCGAGAATAACCTCGTATTGTCTTCCCCGCCAGTATGACAGGCGTGAAGCCTAAGGTCCCCACAGTGGCTTTGGAGCTCAAGAAAACAAGGGCAGTCGAAGCCGAAGCCAGAAAGCGCAAAACCAAGAACACCACTGATGAGGCTCCACCAACCAAGAAGAAAGATTGGACTGCTCCCATAGAGCCCCTTGTCGTCAAGCCAATCTCAGTGGTTCTTCATGCGTCTGAACACCGTGTGCGCCAGTTGATAGTTCATGAGCCTGCTACCACAGAGGCTCCTCAAGCTGAAGAAGATCCAGCTGTTGACCCCACTGCAGCTGAAGACATTGGTCCCCAAGACAATGTTGAAGATGATGGAGTCCTTCCTCAGATCGAGCACAACATGGTATCATCGCCTATTCTAACGAACAACGAACTCATCAGCATTGGTCGTCCTCTGGCACCAATTGCTCAGGATGATTCATGGGTTGATCACCCTCAAGACTCCCCCCGTCAAGAATCACCAAGTACTCCCCCACCTCAAGCCACCACTCCGGTGCTTGAAGATGATGACTTTGTGGCCTAGTCGACTCCCTCTCCAAAGGCGTCGCCAGCGTTTCGTAGGCTTCGCAAAGGTCCAAGGCCACAAGTCACTCTTTCGAGTGTTCCAGAAGGAGAATAGCACCACCACTTAGTATCGCGCCAAGTGTTTCCTGAAACCACTCCAACTGCGAACATCTCAGAGTCTGAAGCCAAAGCTGCTGAAGACATTTCGGCTGCATCAGCTGATGAACAAGAAGAACCAAGTCAAGAAGAAGAACGTGTTGCTACGCCCCCGTCCAACTAAGAAGTTGTTCTCGAGGAGGACGTGTCCGACCCTCCAGCTACTCAAGTGGAGGTTGAAAATATTGAGGCGGCAACAAACACCAATACTGAAGCCAATGACGTTGTCATGGCCGAAGCAAATGTGGCGCCTGAAGCTAATGTGGCGCCAGAAGTGCATGTGAACCCCGAAGCCATTGTGCAGCTCGAAGCCCACGTCAATGCCAATGCTCCCGTGCCTCCTCCAAGGCCTCATGCCATTGAGGTGGCTTTTGACCGCGGCCAACCTGTCATGGTTCGTTGGCCCATTCTGGTACCTCCTCCTGCTCTCGGACCACAATTCGACGATCATGTGGAGCATATGCCTCAGGTCCAGAAGCCAAAGCCTAGGCTGCCAAGGTTTCCCGGTACTGCAACTTCATCAGGATCATTTAATCTGAATGGCTTCAAGGCACACAACACATTCTTTGACAGTGCCAAGAATCCCTACACAAGGCCAAGAATTTCATCAGATTGATTCTGGAGTTATCAGCAGCGCAGTTACTATTCCTGCATCTTATACAATCAGGGGCGCATTTTCCCTCATATGTGTCTAGACTGCGAAGCCATGGCTGGCCTGCCCTGCCTAGAAGAAGCCCTTGACTGCTTCAGAGATGCTAGACTTCTATAGTTTGGGACTGCCAAAGAACATTGGAATGAAGAGCTTCTGCTACAATTTTATGCTACCCTCCACATTCGCGGCTACAACAGGGATCCGAAGACTTGGATCCTTGAGTGGATGACAGGCGATGTACACCATGAAGCTAAAGCCCAAGACATAATTGAGCTTACTGCCCTGCCCACTCCTGGCGAACATTATGAACCAGGCTTTCAGCTACACCAGAATGCTTTGGAGAGCATCTTCCAGAAGCCAGAGCCTAACATGAGCCAAATGCTGAGCATGATGAAGCCATTGCCCCATGACGCTGACTATCCCAAGGAGTTCTTGGTTGAAGACCTAGAGTATCTACCCCGCACTATTTACCATATCATCAGGCGAACTCTATGGCCCGTCAAAGGACATTCTCATACAACGAAGCTTGAAGGAGCAATGAAGACATTGGTTTTCTATATCTTCAATGCCATCAGCTTCAATGCTCAAGACTTCTTCATCAGACAATTGGCTGCATCTGGCTCTGATATCTTTGGTCTGAAGTTCTATGCTTCATGGGTAATGCGCCTCATCAAGCTTCACTCTGCAATCAACTATCAGCCTTCTGCATGCAATCATCTCATATTCTTGCCAGAGGTTGATCTGTCTGTCGAAGCCATCTACCTAGAGCCTGCCAAAGAGCCTATTTATCTTCACAATGCTGATCACCAAAGCTTCACACAGCCCATTGAAGGAGTTCAGGCCGTCACTCATGTTTATCCTTTGGTTGGCAATACACGTGCCCCTCGTACCCAAACTGAAGCCATTGAGAGCACAATTGCCCAAAGGCCTCGGAAGCGATCTCGTGTTCTCAATGACCGAGAGCTTCTAGTCGCCCTACATCAGAAACATGATAAGCATCATGATTGGCTCAAGCGTCAAATGCAGAGCCTCATGGTGGATGTCAATCGGATTCGCAACCTTGCCACCAAGAATGCCTTTGTCATTCATGAAACCTGTCGCCGATCGTGGAAGAGTCTGACTCTGCTGAGCTCTGAAGATGATCTTCAACAGGATGGCTTCACGGAGAGATTCAAATTTGACTCCACTCCTCCCGGAACGCTCACTTGTGTCGGACTCCCTCACTCGAAGACTCTGAATATTCTTCCTCAGCTGCAACAGTCAGTGCCAGAGTCATTGATGACCAATATGATGCTACTTCACAACCTCCAACTTCGGCGCATATCGACACTGCACCAAGTTCTTCTGCACCACCAAACCTCAACGACGACCCTGCTGCTTTGCCTACTCCTCATGGGAACGAGTAGCAAGCTCTATGTCTTCAAACCTTTTTGGTCATTACTGACAAAAGGGGGAGAAGCATATGAGTTGATAGTCTTCAAGCGGGTCCATAAGGGTGGTTGCTATACTTTTGCTACATTTGACAAGTGCTTACAACTCTCGCTTTTGATACATTTGGTTCTTTTGAGTTGTAACACTTAAACTTGATGGTCGTCTGCTACCTTTTCTGTCAACTATGTGATGCGATGATAAATTCCGCATGTGCGACGATAAATTCCGCATGAAGCATTTTGTAGACGTCCATTTTTCATTATGCACGTCATTATCTTCGTTATATCTCTTCATGCATGATGAGTTGTCTTCATAAGTAGAAGAGGATCTCCGCAAGTACAACCTGCCATGTGCATTTGCATTCAAAAGCAAAATACTTATATGCACATCTTCAGGGGAAGCCCTTTTGCTACTTACAAAGACAATACCTCAATACTTTACAATTTCACATACGTTTATCCCCGTCGAAAACTTCAACCAGTTTGTCATAAATCACCAAAAAGGGGGAGAATGTAAGTGCATCTAGTGCCACCCCTAGTTGGTTTTGGAGTATTGACGACAAACCTGGTTGAGGGACTAATGTGTTTGTGAGAATTGCAGGATAGCATAGGTAGTAGTCCCTCATTGCCTCGGTTTACCTACCGGAGATGACCCCTAAAAATGTTGAAGACATTGAAGACAATGGTGGTATGTGAAGATATTCACACTGAAGATTATGACATCAGAAGACATCCCATGAAGACTTTGGAGCGTGAAGACATAGTTGTTTCGTAGTTTCATCTTCTTCTTTATTGAGTCATAGGAACCATCGTACTGTTAAGTGGGGTCCAAGTGAACATAGTCAGAATGACTAAAGTGATGCTCAAGCAAATCCTAGGTCTTCGAGCGAAGACAATGAGAGAAAATCTTATCCAGAGCTGGATAAGTCAACTTTACTTGTAGCCCAAGTCAAGCTGCCGCGTGTGTTTGAAAACTGACCGTTGGAACACGTGTCAGTTCCTTAGTGACCCAGGGTCATTTCGGACAAATCAGGTCGGGTTGCCTAGTGGCTATAAATAGCCCACCCCTGCTACCTCTTGAGCATTGCGTTGGTTTCCCTTGAAGAGTAAGTATTTCCCTCAGTTTTTGAGAACCAAGGTATCAATCCAGTAGGAGGCTACGCGCGAGTCCCTCGCACCTGCACAAAACAAACAAATCCTCGCAAACAACGCAATAAGGGGTTGTCAATCCCTACACGGCCACTTATGAGAGTGAGATATGATAGATATGATAAGATAATATTTTTGGTATTTTTATGATAAAGATGCAAAGTAAAATAAAAGGCAATGAAAATAACTAAGTGTTGGAAGATTAATATGATGAAGATAGACCCGGGGGCCATAGGTTTCACTAGTGTCTTCTCTCAAGAGCATAAGTATTTTACGGTGGGTGAACAAATTACTGTTGAGCAATTGACAGAATTGAGCATAGTTATGAGAATATCTAGGTATGATCATGTATATAGGCATCACATCCAAGACAAGTAGACCGACTCCTGCCTGCATCTACTACTATTACTCCACACATCTACCGCTATCCAGCATGCATCTAGAGTATTAAGTTCATAAGAACAGAGTAACGCCTTAAGCAAGATGACATGATGTAGAGGGATAAACTCATGCAATATGATGAAAACCCCATCTTGTTATCCTCGATGGCAACAATACAATACGTGCCTTGCTGCCCCTACTGTCACTGCGAAAGGACACCGCAAGATTGAACCCAAAGCTAAGCACTTCTCCTATTGCAAGAAAGATCAATCTAGTAGGCCAAACCAAACTGATAATTCGAAGAGACTTGCAAAGATACCCAACCATACATAAAAGAATTCAGAGAAGATTCAAATATTGTTCATAGATAAATTTGATCATAAACCCACAATTCATCGGTCTCAACAAACACACCACAAAAGAAGATTATATCAAATAGATCTCCACAAGAGAGGGGGAGAACTTTGTATTGAGATCCAAAAAGAGAGAAGAAGCCATCTAGCTAATAACTATGGACCCGTAGGTCTGAGGTAAACTACTCACACTTCATCGGAGAGGCTATGGTGTTGATGTAGAAGCCCTCCGTGATCGATGCCCCCTCCGGCGGAGCTTCGGAATAGGCACCAAGGTGGGATCTCATGGATATAGAAAGTTACTGCGGTGGAATTAGGGTTTTGGCTCCGTATCTAGTCGTTTGGGGGTACGTAGGTATATATACGAGGAAGAAGTACGTCGGTGGAGCAACAGGGGGCCCACAAGGGTGGAGGGCGCACCTGGGGGGGGGGGTAGGCGCGCACCCTACCTTGTGGCCTCCCTGTTGGTTGCTTGACGTAGGGTCCAAGTCTCCTGGATCTTGTTCGTTCCAAAAATCACGTTCCTGAAGGTTTCATTCCGTTTGGACTCCGTTTGATATTCCTTTTCTTCGATACCCTAAAATAGGCAAAAAAAACCAGCAATTCTGGGTTGGGCCTCCGGTTAGTAGGTTAGTCCCAAAAATAATATAAAAGTGTATAATAAAGCCCAATAATGTCCAAAATAGTAGATAATATAGCATGGAGCAATCAAAAATTATAGATACGTTGGAGATGTATCAAGCATCCCCAAGCTTAATTCCTGCTCGTCCTCGAGTAGGTAAATGATAAAAACAGATTTTTTGATGTGGAATGCTACTAGGCATAATTTCAATGTAATTCTTCTTAATTGTGGCATGAATATTCAGATCCAAAAGATTCAAGATAAAAGTTTAATATTGACATAGAAATAATAATACTTCAAGCATACTAACTAAGCAATTATGTCTTCTCAAAATAACATGGCCAAAGAAAGTTCATCCCTACAAAATTGTATACTTTAGTCATGCTCCATTTTCGTCACACAAGAATGCTCTCATCATGCACAACCCCGATGACAAGCCAAGCAATTGTTTCATACTTTAGTAATCTCAAACTTTATAAACCTTCACGCAATACATGAGCGTGAGCCATGGATATAGCACTATGGGTGGAATAGAGTATAATGATGGGGGTTGTGTGGAGAATACAAAAAAGGGAGAAAGTCTCACATGAACGAGGCTAATCAATGGGCTATGGAGATGCCCATCGATTGATGTTAATGCAAGGAGTAGGGATTGCCATGCAACAGATGCACTAGAGCTATAAATGTATGAAAGCTCAACAAAAGAAATTAGTGGGTGTGCATCCAACTTGCTTGCTCACGAAGACCTAGGGCACTTGAGGAGGCCCATTGTTGGAATATACAAGCCAAGTTCTATAATGAAAAATTCCCACTAGTATATGAAAGTGACAAAACAAGAGACTCTCTATCATGAAGATCATGGTGCTACTTTCAAGCACAAGTCTGGAAAAAGGATAGTAGCATTGCCCCTTTTTATTTCCCTTTTTTTGGTCCTTCTTTTTTATTTGGCCTTTCTCTTTTTTTATTGGGACAATGCTCTATTAAATGATGATTACCACACTTCTATTTATTTACAACTCAATGATTACAACTCGATACTAGAACAAGGTATGACTCTATATGAATGCCTCCGGCGGTGTACCAGGATATGCAATGAATCAAGTGTGACATGTATGAAAAAATATGAACGGTGGCTTTGCCACAAATACAATGTGAACTACATGATCATGCGAAGCAATATGACAATGATGAATGTGTCATGATAAACGGGATGGTGGAAAGTTGCATGGCAATATATCTCGGAATGGCTATGGAAATGCCATAATAGGTAGGTATGGTGGCGGTTTTGAGGAAGATATAAGGAGGATTAAGTGTGGAAGAGCGTATCATATCACGGGGTTTGGATGTACCGGCGAAGTTTGCACCAACTCTCAATGCGAGAAAGGGAAATTCACGGTACCGAAGAGGCTAGCAATGATGGAAGGGTGAGAGTGCGTATAATCCATGGACCCAACATTAGTCATAAAGAACTCACATACTTATTGCAAAAATCTACAAGTCATCAAAAACCAAGCACTACGCGCATGCTCCTAGGGGGATAGATTGGTAGGAAAAGACCATCGCTCGTCCCCGACCGCCACTCATAAGGAGGACAATCAAAGAACACCTCATGTTTCAAATTTGTTACATAACGTTTACCATACGTGCATGCTACGGGACTTGCAAACTTAAACACAAGTATTTCTCAATTTCACAACTACTCAACTAGCATAACTTTAATTTCACTACCTCCATATCTCAAAACAATCATCAAGCATCAAACTTCTCTTAGTATTCAAAACACTCATAAGAGAATTTTATTATTAATCTTGTTTACCTAGCATATTAGGATTATTTAAGAAAATTACCATGCTATTTAAGACTCTCAAAATAATCTAAGTGAAGCATGAGATATCAATAGTTTCTATAAAACAAATCCACCACCGTGCTCTGAAAGATATAAGTGAAGTACTAGAGCAAAACTATATAACTCAAAAGATATAAGTGAAGCACATAGCGTATTCTAATAATTTCTGGATCATGTGTGTTTCTCTCAAAAGGTGTGTACAGCAAATATGATTGTGGTAAACTAAAAAGCAAAGACTCAAATCATACAAGACGCTCCAAGCAAAACACATATCATGTGGTGAATAAAAATATAGCTCCAAGTACAGTTACCGATGGAAGTAGACGAAAGAGGGGATGCCTTCCGGGGCATCCCCAAGCTTTGGCTTTTTGGTGTCCTTAGATTATCTTGGGGGTGCCATGGGCATCCAAAAGCTTAGGCTCTTGCCACTCCTTGTTCCATAATCCATCAAATCTTTACCCAAAACTTGAAAACTTCACAACACAAAACTTAAAGTAGAAAATCTCGTGAGCTCCGTTAGTGAAAGAAAACAAAAGACCACTTCAAGGTACTGTAATGAACTCATTCTTTATTTATATTGGTGTTAAACCTACTGTATTCCAACTTCTCTATGGTTTATAAACTATTTTACTAGCCATAGATTCATCAAAATAAGCAAACAACACATGAAAAACAGAATCTGTCAAAAACAGAACAGTCTGTAGTAATCTGTAGCTAGCGCAAGATATGGAACCCCAAAAATTCTAAAATAAATTTATGGACTTGAGGAATTTATATATTAATCATCTTCAAAAAGAATTAACTAAATAGAACTTTCCAAATAAAAATGGCAGCAGTTCTCGTGAGCGCTAAAGTTTCTGTTTTTTACAGCAAGATTAACAAGACTTTCCCCAAGTCTTCCCAACGGTTCTACTTGGCACAAACACTAATTAAACAAAAAAACAACCAAAACAGAGGCTAGATAAATTATTTATTACTAAACAGGAGCAAAAATCAAGGAATAATAATAAAATTGGGTTGCCTCCCAACAAGCGCTATCGTTTAACGCCCCTAGCTAGGCATAAAAAGCAAGGATAGATCTAGGTATTGCCATCTTTGGTAGGTAATTATTCAATGAGGCATCTACCATCCTTAGGAATTTCTTTCCTTTTATTGATTATCAAACTTTTAGGCACAAGATCGAAAAAATCATTGGCAGCAAATGGTTCCTTAATGATAAAAAGATTAGGGTGAACACTAATAGATTTGAGATCCGCAGTTTCTTTGCTAGAGGATTCACCTTTATTTTTAGTAACATACATAATCTTGACAATTTTAGTTGGAGGACTTGGAGTATTCTTTACGAAAGAAAAAGCAGTTCCCAAGTTGGTAATGATACCCTCAAGTTTATCGATTCTAATGGAATCATGATTTATTCTTTCATTAACTATAGGTTCCTTCTCTTTAATATTTTTCAAAGTTACTCCTACTTTAGATCCATATTGGGTAATTTGGTTGTGGACCTTTTTATCGAAATTTTCAATTAACTCAATGGTAGAAACTTTATTTTCAATAATATCAAGTTTTTGCATTAGTTCCATTAACCAAAAGAGGTGGTGAGCCAAACAAATCTATCATAGCATTGTAAGAATCAAAAGTATGGCTACCCAAGAAGTTCCCTCCGGTAATGGTATCAAGGATATATCTGTGCCAAGGAGTAACGCCTACTTAAAAATTGCGAAGAAGAACAGAAGTAGATTGCTTCCTGGTAGATCTATTTTGAGCATTGCAAATTCTATACCAAGCGTCTTTTAGATTTTCTCCCTCCCTTTGCTTAAAATTTAGAACTTCATTCTCGGGAGACAACGGAGAAGATAGAGGACTCGCCATAATGACAAGCAAAGGGGAACGGGCAAAAAGAGGCAAATAGAGAAAGAGAGGGAGGATAGAGAGAGAGAGGGCGAATAAAACGGCAAGGGCGAAGTGGGGGAGAGGAAAACAAGAGGCAAATGGCAAATAATGTAATGCGGGAGATAAGGGTTTGTGATGAGTACTTGGTATGTTTGACTTTTGCGTAGACCTCCCCGGCAACGGCGCCAGAAATCATTCTTGCTACCCCTTGAGCACTGCATTGGTTTTCCCTTGAAGAGGAAAGGGTGATGCGGCAAAGTAGCGTAAGTATTTCCCTCAGTTTTTTAGAACCAAGGTATCAATCCAGTAGGAGGCTACGCGCGAGTCCCTCGCACCTGCACAAAACAAATAAATCCTCGCAACCAACGCAATAAGGGGTTGTCAATCCCTACATGGTCACTTACGAGAGTGAGATCTGATAGATATGATAAGATAATATTTTTGGTATTTTTATGATAAAGATGCAAAGTAAAATAAAAGGCATGAAAATAACTAAGTGTTGGAAGATTAATATGATGAAGATAGACCCGGGGGCCATAGGTTTCACTAGTGTCTTCTCTCAAGAGTATAAGTATTTTACGGTGGGTGAACAAATTACTATTGAGCAATTGACAGAATTGAGCATAGTTATGAGAATATCTAGGTATGATCATGTATATAGGCATCACGTCCAAGACAAGTAGACCGACTCCTGCCTGCATCTACTACTATTACTCCACACATCGACCGCTATTCAGCATGCATCTAGAGTATTAAGTTCATAAGAACAGAGTAAGCCTTAAGCAAGATGACATGATGTAGAGGGATAAACTCATGCAATATGATGAAAACCCCATCTTGTTATCCTCGATGGCAACAATACAATACGTGCCTTGCTGCCCCTACTGTCACTGGGAAAGGACACTGCAAGACTGAACCCAAAGCTAAGCACTTCTCCTATTGCAAGAAAGATCAATCTAGTAGGCCAAACCAAACTAATAATTTGAAGAGACTTGCAAAGATAACCAATCATACATAAAAGAATTCAGAGAAGATTCAAATATTGTTCATAGATAAACTTGATCATAAACCCGCAATTCATCGGTCTCAACAAACACACCGCAAAAGAAGATTACATCGAATAGATCTCCACAAGAGAGGGGGAGAAATTTGTATTGAGATCCAAAAAGAGAGAAGAAGCCATCTAGCTAATAACTATGGACCCATAGGTTTGAGGTAAACTACTCACACTTCATCAGAGAGGCTATGGTGTTGATGTAGAAGCCCTCCATGATCGATGCCCCCTCCGGCGGATCTCCGGAACAGGCACCAAGATGGGATCTCGTGGATACAGAAAGTTACGGTGGTGTAATTAGGGTTTTGGCTCCGTATCTGATCGTTTGGGGGTACGTAGGTATATATAGGAGGAAGAAGTACGTCGGTGGAGCAACAGGGGGCCCACGAGGGTGGAGGGCGTGCCTGTGGGGGGTAGGCGCGCCCCCTACCTCGTGGCCTACATAAGGGTCCCTGTTGGTTGCTTGACATAGGGTCCAAGTCTCCTGGATCTTGTTCATTCCAAAAATCACGTTCCCGAAGGTTTCATTCTGTTTGGACTCCGTTTGATATTCCTTTTCTTTGAAAACCTAAAATAGGCAAAAAAAAAAACAATTCTGGGATGGGCCTCCGGTTAGTAGGTTAGTCCGAAAAATAATATAAAAGTGTATAATAAAGCCCAATAATGTCCAAACTAGTAGATAATATAGCATGGAGCAATAAAAAATTATAGATACGTTGGAGATGTATCAACCCCCTACACCATAAATTGGTGGCTGCTCAGAGTTAGTGCAGGGCTTTTGTCGTTTGAGAGCAACCCACCTCCGAAGCCTTTGAGAGAGAAATCCTTGCGAGGACAAAGCCCTAAACACCTAGAGCCAAAGAGTGTTAGGCATCACTGAAGTCTTCATGTCTGTGTGATCTAAAGACTTTTTACACTTGAGGACTATGAATCCTCCAGCCAGTTAGGCGTCGCGTTCTGAGCATCCAAGAGTCATTGTGGATCGCCGGTGAACGAAGTCTGTGAAGGTCTGGAAGTCTACCTTGAAGACTTACCTGAGTGATTGGGCGAGGACTGTGTGTCCTTAGCTCAAGGGGAATAAGGTGAAGATACGGTCTTCTGAGTTAAATCTCAGCCTCCCTAACCAAACGTACAGTTGTCACAGCAACTAGAACTAGTCCAACAAATCCTTGGCTTCACCAAGCAACTGGTTCTATCCTTTCCTTCTCTTTATCTACAGTTGGTCCTTGTGAAGTCATTGCATGCTTGCATTATCTGTTTGTCTTCACTGTGTGACTGTTTGTTTTGATTGGCTTCATACTATCTTCCATCATGATCCATACTGCCTAGCTGCTATTAGTCTTCGTGCTTTCACTTCATTGTATGCTTGACTATGGCTTGCTTAGAGTAGTCTACATTCCGCTGCATGTTAATAGGTTCATTTCTATCGTTTGTCTTCGAAACTTCCATCTTTTGAAGACTTTCATAAAAATCACCTATTCACCCCCTCTAGTCAATGACTAGCACTTTCATGTGCAATAATAGCACATCATGCAATAATTATTGATATAAAAGCATGATGCAAAATGTATGTATCAACTCCCCCTAGCTTAGACCTCGCTTGTCCTCAAGCGGAACCCGATAACGAAAAATATGTCCACATGTTTAGAGATAGAGGTGTCGATAAAATAGTATACAGACATGAGGGCATCATGATCATTCTTATAGCAGCAACATATATATATTGTCATATGATTTCTTATGCTAAAGTAACAATTCATTCACAATGTCAAGTATGAATCAGAAACTTCATTGAAAACTAACAAACTATAATCTCAGTCATTGAAGCAATTGCTATTTATCATAACATCGGAAAGAGTCAATATAAGAGCTTTTCAGCAAGTCCATATACTCAACTATCATTTAGTCTTTCACAATTGCTAACACTCACGCAATATTTATGGGTATGAAGTTTTAATCAGACACAGAGAAAGATAGGGGCTTATAGTTTTGCCTCCCAACCTTTTACCTCAAGGGTAATGTCAACAATAATAGTTCATGAAAACTCACATCCAATTAGCTATATATATCAGGATCTTTCCAACACCCAGTGCTTGCCAAAGGATAAAATGTAAAAAGGAAAGGTGAAAATCACCATGACTCTTGTATGAATTATAACACAAAAGTAAAAGATAGTCCCTTCGCAGAGGGAAGCAGAGGTTGTCATGTGCTTTTATGGTTGGATTCACAAAATCTTAATGCGAAAGAACGTCACTTTATATTGCCACTTGTGATATGGACCTTTATTATGCAGTCCGTCGCTTTTATTTCTTCCACATCACAAGATCATATAAAGCTTATTTTCTCCACACTAATAGATCATGCATATTTAGAGAGCAATTTTTATTGCTTGCAACAATGACAACTTACTTGAAGGATCTTACTCAATCCATAGGTAGATATGGTGGACTCTCATGGCAAAACTGGGTTTAAGGATATTTGGAAGCACAAGTAGTATCTCCACTTAGTGCAAAGAATTTGGCTACCATGAGGGGGAAAGGCAAGCTCAACATGTAGGATGATCCAAGACAATATAATTTATTTCGGATTTAAGAAAACATAACCCATTATGTTGTCTTCCTTGTCCAACCTCAACTTTTTAGCATGTCATACCTTAATGAGTGCTCACAATCATAAAAGATGTCCAAGATAGTATATTTATATGTGAAAACCTCTCTTTCTTTATTACGTCCTATTAATTGTAACGATGACCAAAACTATGTTTGTCAACTCTCAACAACTTTTATTCATCATACTCTTTATATGTGAAGTCATTACTCTCCATAAGATCCATATGATCTCTTTATTTATTTTTATTCTTCCTCTTCTCTTTTATTTTTATTACCTCAAGATCATGGCAAAATAATCAGGCCCTTGACTCATAACTAATCTTTATTATATATAGCTCACGGACTCGATTACATGGAAGGGTCATAAAGGAAAACTCAAAACTTGATCATACTAAAACTTTATTCTACTAGATCAAGATGTAACCAAAAGGATCAAACTAAGAAAAACGGTAAAGATAAAAGTGTGATGGTGATACGATACTGGGGCACCTCCCCCAAGCTCGGCAGTTGCCAAGGGGAGTGCCCATACCCATGTGTTTATGACTCTTTCTTCGGGGGGGGGGGGGGGTGATGTGATATTCTTGGCGATGATGCCCCTCAGGATGCGATTCTCTTCCTTGAGCTTATTAACTTGCTGCTTGAGGTCCATTATTTCCTTACGGAGCTTGCTCATGACGGCTAAAGCTCCTTTCACCCAAGGATGTTGCATAGCTGCGGGAGAACAAGTAACACTCTTTTTCATATTTTCATAAGAAATCTAACATTGGAAGGGATGACCGAGTTTGGAATAGCTGAGCTCTGTAGTTCCCCCATCATGAATCTGGCTCGGAAACGAGAAGTAACTTCTTGATCCTCCTTCATGGCATCTATCCTTTTCAAGTCGGCCTCCATCTCTTCCTTAGTCGATGGCCCAAAGTGGTCAGCATCGCTGTTTGCTCTTGGCCGCGGTATCGGATGAGACACCCGACTCTCCCCGACCGACTCTTGAGAAGACATCTTGCTCTAGATCTGCTGCAAAAATAGCTCGAAACAAAAACAGAGGATATTTGCATGGTACGGTGGTCAAAACCTTCAGGAGAATATATAGTGAATTTTTACCGACCAAAAGAAGTATCGTGCAAGAAAACGGAGTCCGGAGAGCACACGAGGTGCCCACGAGGTAGGGGGTACGCCCTCCACCCTCGTGGAAGCCTCGTGTCCTTCTCGGACTGCTTCTTATTTTCCTATTTTCTTAAATATTCCAAAACGGAGAAAAAATGCCATTAGAACTGTTTTGGAGTCGGTTTACTTATGGTACCACATACCTCTTCCTTTTCGGAGTCTGAAACGTTCTGGAAAGTATCCCTTATGTATTCCTCCGGGGTTAAGGTTTCAATAACATTAGTTTCAACATTTATGGGATTACCTGAGATATAATGTTTGATTCTTTGACCGTTCACCACCCTCGGATTTGTGCCTTCGAAGTTGTTGTTTTTTATGGCACCGGAACGATAGACCTCCTTGATGACGTAAGGACCTTCCCATTTAGAGAGGAGTTTTCCTGCAAAAGTTCTTGAACGAGAGTTGTATAACAATACATAATCACCTACATTAAACTCATGTTTTTGTATCCTTTTGTCATGCCATCTTTTAACTTTTTCTTTAAACAGTTTGGCATTCTCATAGGCCTGGGTTCTCCATTCATCAAGTGAGCTAATGTCAAATAGTCTCTTCTCACCAGCAAGTTTGAAGTCATAGTTGAGATCTTTAATGTCCCAATATGCCTTATGTTCTAGTTCGAGAGGTAAGTTACATGCTTTTCCATAAACTATTTTATAAGGAGGCATACCCATAGGATTTTTATATGCAATTCTATAAGCCCATAATGCATCATCAAGTTTCTTGGACCAATTCTTTCTAGATCTATTAACAGTCTTTTGCAAAATTAATTTAAGCTCTCTATTACTCAATTCTACTTGACCACTAAATTGTGGATGATATGGAGATGCAATTCTATGATTAACATCATACTTAGCAAGCATTTTACGAAAAGCACCGTGAATAAAATGTGAACCACCATCAGTCATTAAATATCTAGGGACTCCAAACCTCGAAAAAATAACTTCTTTAAGCATCTTGATAGAGGTGTTATGATCAACACTACTAGTTGGAATAGCTTCTACCCACTTAGCAACGTAATCAACAACAACTAAAATATGTGTATACCCGTTAGAGGAAGGAAACGGTCCCATATAATCAAAGCCCCAAACATCAAATGGTTCAATAACAAGTGAATAATTCATAGGAATTTCTTAACGTCTACTAATATTACCAATTCTTTGACATTCATCACAAGACAAGGCAAACTTATGGGCATCTTTAAAGAGAGTAGGCCAATAAAAACTAGATTGCAATACCTTATGTGCAGTTCTATCTCCAGCATGGTGTCCACCATAAGCCTCGGAGTGACACTTGCGTAGGATCTGTTCCTGTCCATGCTCAGGTACACAATGTCTAATAACCCCATCTACTCCTTCTTTATAAAGGTGTGGGTCATCCCAGAAGTAATGTCTTAAATCATAGAAAAACTTTTTCTTTTGCTGGTATGTTAAACTAGGTGGTATAAATTTAGCAACAATATAATGAGCATAATCAGCATACCATGGTGCAGTACGAGAAGCATTTATGATAGCTAATTGTTCATCAGGAAAGCTATCATCAATAGGTAGTGGGTCATCAAGAACATTCTCTAACCTAGACAAGTTGTCTGCAACGGGGTTCTCAGCTCCCTTTCTATCAATAATATGCAAATCAAATTCTTGTAGTAGGAGAACCCATCTAATAAGTCTAGGTTTAGCATCTTTCTTTTCCATAAGATTTTAATAGCAGCATGATCAGTGTGAATAGTTACTTTAGAATCAACAATATAAGGTATGAACTTATCACAAGCAAATACAACTGCTAAAAATTCTTTTTGAGTAGTAGCATAATTTCTTTGGGCACTATCTAGTGTTTTACAAGCATATTGGATAACATTTAATTTCTTATCAACTCTTTGTCCTAAAAATAGCACCTATAGCATAACACTAGCATAACACATAATTTGAAATGGTAAATTCCAATCAGGAGGCTGAACAATGGGTGCAGAAATCAAGGCTTTATTAAGTATTTCAAATGCTTCTACACAATCATCATCAAAGACAAAAGGAACATATTTTTGTAAGAGATTAGGTAGAGGCATGGAAATTTTTGAGAAGTCTTTAATGAATCTCCTATAAAAATCAACATGACCAAGGAAAATTCTTATACCTTTAATGTCCTTAGGACACGACATCTTTTCAATAGCATCAACTTTAGCTGTATCAACTTCAATACCTCTTTCAGAAATTTTATGCCCCAAGACAATACCTTCATTAACCATGAAGTGGTACTTCTCCCAATTCAAGACAAGATTAGTTTGTTCACATCTCTATAAAACTCGATCAAGGTTGCTTAAGCAATCATCAAAATAAGTTCCATATATGGAGAAATCATCCATGAAAACCTCAACAATCTTTTCACAAAAGTCAGAGAATATAGCAGTCATACATCTTTGAAAGGTAGAAGGTGCATGCTACGTCTTGAGCTTGTGTTGGTTTTCCCCGAAGAGGAAGGGATGATGCAGCAGAGTAGCTAAGTATATCCCTCAGTTTTTGAGAACCAAGGTATCAATCCAGCAGGAGCCCACGCTCAAGTCCCTCGTACCTGCACAAAGCGATAGCTACTCGCAACCAGCGCGATTAGGGGTTGTCAAGCCCTTCACGGTCACTTACGAGAGTGAGATCTGATAGATATAATATTTTTTGGTATAAAGATGCAAAGTAAAAAGTAAAGGCAAAGTAAAAAGCAAAGCAAGATTAAAGTAATGGAGATTGATATGATGAGAATAGACCCGGGGGCCATAGGTTTCACTAGTGGCTTCTCTCAAGAGCATAAGTATTCTACGGTGGGTGAACAAATTACTGTTGAGCAATTGACAGAATTGAGCATAGTTATGAGAATATCTAGGCATGATCATGTATATAGGCATCACGTCCATGACAAGCACATTGAAATGATTCTGCATCTACTACTATTACTCCACTCATCGTCCGCTATCCAGCATGCATCTAGAGTATTAAGTTAAAAACAGAGTAACGCCTTAAGCAAGATGACATGATGTAGAGAGATAAATTCATGCAATATGAAATAAACCCCATCTTGTTATCCTCGATGGCAACGATACAATATGTGCCTTGCTGCCCCTTCTGTCACTGGGTAAGGACACCGCAAGATCGAACCCAAAGCTAAGCACTTCTCCCATGGCAAGAACTACCAATCTAGTTGGCCAAACCAAACGGATAATTCGAAGAGACTTGCAAAGATAACCAATCATACATAAAAGAATTCAGAGAAGATTCAAATATTATTCATAGATAGACTTGATCATAAACCCACAATTCATCGGTCTCAGCAAACACACCGCAAAAAGAAGATTACATCGAATAGATCTCCACAAGAGAGGGGGAGAACTTTGTATTGAGATTCAAAGAGAGAGAAGAAGCCATCTAGCTACTAACTATGGACCCGAAGGTCTGAGGTAAACTACTCATACTTCATCGGAGAGGCTATGATGATGTAGAAGCCCTCCGTGATGACGGCCCTCTTCCGGCGGAGCTCCGGAACAGGCCCCAAGATGGGATCTCGTGGATACAGAAAGTTGCGGCAGTGGAATTAGGTTTTTGGCTCCTGTTCTGATCGTTTGGGGGTACGTGTGTATATATAGGAGGAAGAAGTATGCCGGAGCTCCTTGTTCCATGATCCATCAAAAGAATTCACCCAAAACTTGAAAACTTCACAACACAAAACTCAAAATAGAAAACTCGTGATCTCCGTTAGCGAAAGAAAACAAAAGACCACTTCAAGGTACTGTAATGAACTCATTCTTTATTTATATTGGTGTTGAACCTACTGTATTCCAACTTCTCTATGGATTATAAACTATTTTACTAGCCATAGATTCATCAAAATAAGCAAACAACACACGAAAAACAGAATCTGTCAAAAACAGAACAGTCTGTAGTAATATGTAGCTAGCGCAAGATCTGGAACACCAAAAATTATAAAATAAATTGCTGGACGTGAGGAATTTATCTATTAATCATATGAAAAAATAATTAACTAAATATCACTCTTCAAATAAAAATGACAGCAGTTCTCGTGAGCGCTAAAGTTTCTGTTTTTTACAGCAAGTTCAACAAGACTTTCCCCAAGTCTTCCCAACGGTTCTACTTGGCACAAACACTAATTAAACCCAAAAAAACACAACCAAAACAGAGGATAAATAATTTATTTATTACTAAACAGGAGCAAAAGGCAAGGAATAAAAATAAAATTGGGTTGCCTCCCAACAAGCGCTATCGTTTAACGCCCCTAGCCAGGCATAAAAGCGAGGATAGATCTAGGTATTGCCATCTTTGGTAGGCAATCCATAAGTGGCTCTCATGATAGTTTCATATGGTAATTTTATTTTCTTTCTTGGAAAGTGTTCCATGCCCTTTTTAATGGAAATTGAAATCTAATATTCCCTTCCTTCATATCAATAATCGCACCAACCGTTCTAAGAAAAGGTCTACCAAGAATAATAGGGCAAGAAGGATTGCAATCTATATCAAGAACAATGAAATCTACGGGCACATAATTCCTATTTTCAACAATAAGAACATCATTAATCCTTCCCATAGGTTTCTTAATAGTGGAATCCGCAAGATGCAAGTTTAGAGAACAATCATCAAAGTTACGGAAATCTAGTAAATCACGCAAAGTCTTGGAAATAGTAGAGACACTAGCACCCAAATCACACAAAGCATAAAACTCATGATCTTTAATTTTAATTTTAATAGTTGGTTCCCACTCATCATAGAGTTTTCTAGGGATAGAAACTTTCAACTCTTCATAAGATTGCATCAAGGCATCAACAATATGTTCGGTGAAGGCTTTATTTTGACTATAAGCATGTGGAGAAGTTAGCACGGATTGCAACAAGGAAATACAATCAATTAAAGAGCAACTTTCATAATTAAATTCCTTGAAATCCAATATAGTGGGTTTAGCAACATCTAGATTTTTATTTCTTTCAATCCCACTTTCATCAATTTCATCATTAAGATCTAAACACTCCGAATTTTTAGAATGCCTTCTAGGTAAAGGGAGGTCATATTGAGTTTCATCAAGATTCATATTGAAAAATAAAGATTTAATAGGAGACACATCAATAACTTTTAGATCTTCATCTTGATTTTCATAGGTATTGGAAGAACACGCTTTAATAAAGGCATCTTTGGAAGCACGCATCCTAGCGGTTCTTTCCTTACAGTCATCAATTGAAATTCTCATGGCTTTTAGAGACTCATTGATATCATGCTTAGGTGGAATAGATCTAAGTTTCAAAGAATCAACATCAAGAGCAATTTTATCAATGTTCCTAGCCAAATCATCAATCTTAAGCAATTTTTCTTCAATCATAGCATTAAAATTCTTTTGCAAAGAAATAAATTCTTTAATATTAGATTCAAAATCAGAGGGTATCTTATTATAATTTCCATAAGAGTTATTGTTGGAATTCCCATAATTATTAGAAGGATTACTAGGGTATGGCCTAGGATTAAAATTCCCTCTATAAGCGTTGTTACCAAAATTATTCTACCAACAAAATTCACATCCATAGATTCATTCTTATTCTCAATCAAAGTAGACAAAGGCATATCATTAGGATCAGAAGAAACACTCTTAGTAGCAAATAATTTCATAAGTTCATCCATCTTTCCACTCAACACATTAATTTCTTCTATCGCATGCACTTTTTTATTAGAAGATCTTTCAGTATGCCATTGAGAATAATTAACCATAATATTATCTAGGAGTTTAGTAGCATCTCCTAAAGTGATTTCCATAAAAGTGCCTCCCGCGGCCGAATCTAAAAGATTTCTAGAAGCAAAATTCAATCCGGCATAAAATTTTTGTATAATCATCCACAAATTCAAACCATGAGTAGGGCAATTACGTATCATTAATTTCATTCTCTCTCAAGCTTGTGCAACATGTTCATGATCAAGTTGTTTAAAGTTCATAATATCGTTTCTAAGAGAGATGATCTTAGCGGGAGGAAAATATTTAGAGATAAAAGCATCTTTGCACTTGTTCCAGGAATCAATACTATTCTTAGGCAAAGACGAAAACCAAGCTTTAGCACGATCTCTAAGAGAAAAAGGAAAAAGCTTCAATTTAACGACATCGTTATTGACATCTTTTTTTCTTTTGCATATCACATAAATCAACGAAGCTATTCAGATGAGTAGCGTCATCTTCACTAGGAAGGCCGGCGAATTGATCTTTCATAACAAGATTCAACAAAGCAGTATTAATTTCACAAGATTCAGCATCGGTAAGAGGAGCAATCAGAGTGCTAAGGAAATCATTATTATTTGTATTGGTGAAGTCACACAATTTAGTAGTATCTTGAGCCATCGCAACAAACAAGCAAACTAACACATGAGCAAACAAAAAGCAAACGGGCAGAAAGAGGCAAATAGAGAGGGAGGTTAGAGAGAGAGAGGGCGAATAAAACGGCAAGGGTGAATTGGGGGAGAGGAAAACGAGAGGCAAATGGCAAATAATGTAATGCGAGAGATAGGGATTGTGATGGGTGCTTGGTGTCGTGGTTTTGTCACGGCAGATGTCCTAGAGAAAGGACTTAGTCGTGGAGCCATCGCGACGGGTTAGCTTGAAGGGGTTAAAGCGGACACAGGGACGCAAGAGAGTTTATACTAGTTCGGCCCCTTCGATGAAGGTAAAAGCCTACGTCTAGTTGTGATGGAATTGATGGGGTTTCGATGACTAGGGAGCAAACAAGCTTCGCCTATGTCTCGAGTTGTTGTCTGTTGTCCTTGAACCGCCGCCGGGTCGTCCCCTTATATACACGGGTGACGCCCGTCGGTTCACAGAGTCCCAATACCGGCTCATAGATGTGTCCGGTTTGGTCTCTACTTATTCCTAACTTACAATACAAGTTAACTACCAACGCCGGTTTACGGCTACAGGCCTTGAACCGACCATGGGCCTTGAGCCCTCATCTGCCTTCTTGGGCTTTAACATACTTAACTACTGACGAAGTTAACCCGGCCCAGATAGGCCGGTTTACGCCCAGTAGTAATATCCCCAACATTAGGCCCCAGATTGATTTGAACATGTTCATGTCAATCCTTTAGCAAAAATCTTCATCTTCAATATCTTCTTGTAGTTTGTTGAACCGCCGTGATGTCATCTTCTCTGGTCGTTGTAAACCGGCGTGACGTCACCTGTTATAAAGGACCTTAATAGGTCTGCGACAATTAAGGCGACATCTTCGTTTCCAAACCCTCGGTCCCTTGATTTTCGCGCCTGACTCCTGTCCCTTGCCTTATAAATAGGACCGAAGGGTCATTTCTTTTTCCCCTCCGTGCCCTTCTGCTTCGTCTTCCTCGCGTCGCCCAGCTTCGGAGCTCCGCCGCCACCGTCAACCTCTGCATCAACCTTGGCCGCTGCATCAACCTGGGCGCACCAGAGTACCGCGGCAACCTTCCGCGTCTTTCTCATCTCCAGTAAGTCTTCTGTTCTTTTCAACACAGATCTGTTCTAGGGTTTCATGTTCTTCTAGTGTTCATCGCCTGTTTCGTGTTCATACGATAGCTCCTAGATGCATCTGTGAATCCTTGCTCTGTGTAGCGGTAGGTTTTAGCATCCGCCTTCAGTTTCATGCCTCAAGACCATAGATCTATATGTATCTCTGCCCATTGATTCAGTACTGTTCTTTTTTGAACCTTGAATATTTTCCTTCTTTTCTGAACTTGCTTCAGATCCGTTGCTGTAGAGAAGTCTTGTGAAATCTGTTTCTGTAAACTTACTCATCTGCTTCAATGTTTAGACCAGGCGGTTTAACTTTGTAGAAAAAATTGCCAAACCGGTATATACCATTAGTCCCCTTGTTGAACCGCCAGATGTTGTTGCTTCATAAAACTCCGGTTTAGATAGATCTGTCTCCGGTTTAACATTGCACATACCAATGTACCTTAATCAATGCATTTTTGAACCGGGATCATCTACCTTGTAGATTTCATCATGGCCAAGCAAGTATATGAGTGCAACTGGGTTCCTTCTCGCGTCACAGAGGCTCAACTGGACGATTTAGTCCTGATCGGCGCCTTAGGCAGCAAAGATACCATCCATTGGAGGGCTCCTGGCAAAGAATGCCCTCCCACACCTCAAGAAGGAGAGGTCGTCGTTTTCGTAGATCACTTAGCCCGGGGCTTTAAGCCGCCCGGTTCTAAATTTTACCGGGACGTTTTAGCCGATTTTCAACTCCATCCACAAGATACTGGCCCCAACTCTGTTACAAACATGTGTCACTTCCAAGTGCTCTGTGAGGCGTTCTTTCAAGAGGAGCCCACAGTGGAATTGTTCAGAGACTGTTTCCATCTAAACCGCCGTACTGAGTTTACTGACGGCTCCAATACGGAGTTGGGTGGCGTGGCGATTCAGAAAAGGAAAGAGGTCACATACCCTCACGCCAAACTGCACAGCCACCCCAAAGAGTGGAATCAAACATGGTTCTATTGCAAAGACACCTCCCCTGCTGGTGAAAATCCCTTGCCTGGCTTTCGTCCGGAGCGGCTCAGCAATACACACCCCTTTCCGCAAAGGTTGACTGCCCAGGAGAGAAGCAAATATGCTCCTCAACTGTCGAAGCTCAGAGCCTTTATGGCCAACGGTTTAACAGGGGTTGATCTCGCCCGCTGTTGGATATCATGGAGCATACTGCCCCTTAGTCAGCGCTCCGGTTTGATGTGCGAGTATACTGGCAGTGTTGATGACCCACTGCGACATTCCAACATCCAGCTCACCGATGAAGAAATCACAGAGGCTGTGAATAAGATGCTGAATGAACCGGAACACATCTGTGCTAAAACCGGCCTGCTTCCCTTCTGTGCCACCAACAAACCGCCAGCTGTAAGAGTTTGATTTTTCTTTTTGCTAAATCTGCTATTGATATATCTGGTCATTGTTTAATATCAGTGTCTGTGTAACCAGGGCAATGATCCGTTTTGGAGCAAGAAACTGCCGCAGGAGAAACCAGAAAAACCAGACAAACCGGAAAGAGCAACCCGGCAAAAGACTAAAGCTGTGAAGAAGACTGCCCACAGGAAAAGAACCACTGCATCCTCTAATCCGGCCCCTGATGATGATGTGGATAATCCGGACCTTGAGGTAGGGCTTGACTCACTTGGCTTATTTTTCATGCGTCTTATTGATGATGATATTTGTCAGGATGATGCCGAAGCCAGCCATGCTGATGCTGCAGAGGTAATTATTCTCTCTTCCGATTCAGAACCTTTGCCTTCACTAAAAATCCGTCAGGCAAACCGGAAAGTTAAATTTTCTCATCCTCTTGCTTATTTGGATCCCAAATTTCTTATGAAGACCCAACAGCACGAAGCTCGTCGCACAACCCGGCACAGCGGCCAGGTAGTTACCTCCGCCGGTTTACCGAACAGTCCGGTTCGGAAACGCCGTTCAGAGGTCTCTAATTTGCTTGTCAGTGCTTGTCCTAAAGCGGGCTGCTTTCGTCAACCTCTTAATCCATCTGACTCCGATTACCAGGTTACTTCCCACTCATCCTCTGGCGAGTCATCGGCTACTCAGCTGCCACCGCTCAAAACGGTGCTTGGGTAAGCTATACTTATCATAATATTTGCAGCACATCGCCTTGGAACATATGCTGTATTTGATTTTGTTATTCCTTTCAGGGCCAAGCCTAGGCCAAGCAAGAAGGCTCGTCTGGACAAAGCGGCCGAAGAGGATGCCGTCCTTGAACCGGGCAAAACACCAGATCTTGAAGCGGCTATTCCTGAGGATATACCCAATGATCCACCGCAGCAAGACGACGATCTTATTGCTGAAGAGAGACCTATTGATACCTCAAGTCCTGTCAATCAGCCCACAAGCTCCATCCGGATTGAGAAATCCACCGGTCCAACAAAGCCTACTGACAAGCCAACAGCCCCAGTGCAAACCGGCGATACCAAGGATGATGAGGTTGTCATTACTGGCATTGGCCATACAGAGCCAAGCAATCCTGTCGCTTTGTCCAAACATTCTGCCAAGGAAGAATTTGCTGCCTTTGGCAAAGGCAAGTGGAATGCTGATCTGGCGACTTACGCTGCTCTGAACGCCCAAGATATCCATTCCGGCTACCTGAACCGGCTGTATACCAGTCGTGACTATGAAGCCGGTCTGGTTAATATGATGAAAGATAAATATGAGGTAACTTCCATATGCTCTTTCCTGCTTGTATATTTCAATTCTTGTTGACGCTCCTAGCCCCCGAGGGCCGGTTTGTAATCTTCTTTCAAACCGGGACTTACTAATATAAATCTTAATGCTTTGAAATTCGCTGATGTAGTCCCCAAGGGCCGGTTCAACTTAGCGTAGTTAAACCGGGACTTTAAGTAATTGAGATCGCCGCATCAGAATATATACGAGCAAATAGCCATTAGCCCCCAAGTGCCAAGTTGAATACTTGTATTGATCTTGGGACTTTGTAAGCAATTGAAAGATGAAGATCGAATATGCATTAGCCCCCAAGTGCCAAGTGCATAACTTGTTATGTGGTTGGTACTTCAATCCTTGTACCGTTTTGCTGAATCATATAACTGTCTGCATGCAGGCTGAGCTGAAGACGAAAGAAAGCCAAGTCGCCGATCTCCAAGATAATCTGAAATCCCAACAAGCTGAAACCTCCAAAGCAAAAGAGGAATTAACCAGCGCTTTAAGCGCCATGGAACAGCTTAAGGAGAGCTTCAAGAAGAAGCGGGCGGATTGGGCCACTGAAAAATCCGCTTTAATCAAACGAGCAGAAGATGCCGAGGCTGCACTAAAACCGGTGGCGGATGAACTGACCAGCATAAAGCGGCACGTGCATGCCATGACCACTGCTATCTTTGGTAAGCCAGTTTGACTTCTGAATTGATTCTGCCGTCTTACAGAGCTGCCGGTTTGTTAACCCTTTATGATATTTCAGGGACACGCATTGGTCACTTGGGGTCAGATGTGCGGAAGAAATTGAAAGCCGCCTACACGTTGGTCGAACAACTGTACACTGGTGCACAGCGGATCATCTGTACTGCATCCCACAACAAGCCGGCGCCCACTTTGATTCAGGACACTCTGATGAAACTGTCGGTGCTTCCTGCCCGGGTTGAAGAGCTGAAGAAATCTGCTGCTCGAACCGGTGCGATCAATGCCTTAATCCGGGCAAAGCTTGGGTGCCGGATTTTGATCCTATTGAAGCGGCTCAGGGCTATCCCAGCTTGAAGGAAGACGGGTCAGAGTTTAGTGAAGCGGATCTGCGAGCAATAACCCGGGAGGTGCGTCCGCTAGCTTGTCAATTGGCGGAAGAAGCAGACTTGTCTCGTTATCAAGCCCAATATGACAATCAAAACAAGCGAATAGCTGCACCAATTCATGAAGCGGAAAATCTTATCCCTCCAATCCGTAAGCATACTTACGCTCCTGATATTGACCCGTGGTTGCTGATCCATGATGAAGTTGTCTTTCAAGCATTAATGGGAATCGACTGGACAACTGTTGATTTCCAGCCGCTGGGTAGAGAAACTGAAGCTGAAGCGGCGCAGGATGATCCACAACCATCAGGCCAGGCTGGTGACCAAGCTTGAACCGGAAGCCGGTTTAAAACTGCTTCTCCCTTGCGAAAAATAATGATCTTATTGTGGCACTGTGTTGCCTTGTAATAGGCTAGCTGATACTTTTGATGTTGATATGCCTTCGTGCATAACTACTGCAAGTTGCTCTTCCTTTGGGTGATGAACTTTCCAAAGTACTTTCTACAATAAAAAATCTTAAAGTGCCACCGCGGTTGTACCGTCAGGCGGAATATGATGTCTGCATACATGAAATCAAAACATCCGAAATTTTTAAGTATATGACCAAATTTTTGAGATACATAATACCTGCCATCGTTGAGCGTGAAGTTGGCTTGGCCAATCTTGAAGCGGAATTTTATAAACCCACACTGTTGGAGGAGATAGCAGCTCCCTTATATATATGATGCCGGTTTACCATGTAAACCATGCCGGGTTATAATAAACACTGTGTTACTCCATACTAGGATGTTTTTTTAAAAGAAATCAAACCGAGCAAATAGTCTCCGGATTAAAATGAACCGTGTTCTGTCAATTGACAGTTTAAACAGGCTTAAAACTTTGTCGGTTTAAAAAACGCAATAAAAAGAAAGAAATATCTTTCAAAGAAAAATGTGAAGCAAAGGCAATGACAAAACCGTTTGCAAAAAGAGGCTTATTTGAGCTAATCAGATGGCGTTACCATGGTCGAACACGACCAAGATCCCGATAGGTGTAGCTATGGTTCAAGTCAGCCAGGTCCCCAAATGAAACCGTGGCATTTATGCCGATCAAGTGGCATGGCAATGGTTCGGGTTCGACCAAGCCACCAAGTGATTCTGTGGCCTTAGGCCGATCAAGAGGCATGACTGGTTCGGACGTGACCAAGTCCCCAAGTGATCTGGTGGCTCTCGCCTATCAAGAGGTATTGCATTGGTTCGGACACGACCAAGCCCCCAAGTGATATAACATGACGCTTTTGAAAAGCTAACTAAAGGGGTAAACCGGAGGCCGCTTTAGAACAACTCCGTGTAACCACACATGATGTAAAAGAACAGATACCCCGCTTTAGCTGAGGTTCCGGTTTATTATATTTAATCATAATATATACATCATCGTAATATGTACATAAGTAGAGCCAATGGCTCAGGTATAGTAAGGCCAAAGATGAGCTATGTTCCATGGCCTGTTGGTCTCCTCCTCTGATGTACGTGAGTCTTTATGCTCTCGAATATCGATCAGATAGTATGACCCATTGTGCAGATTATTGCTGACCACGAAGGGCCCCTCCCAAGGTGGGGATAGCTTATGCATATCAGTCTGATCTTGGATGAGCCAAAGCACCAAATCTCCTTCCTGAAAGGTTCGGGTTCTGACTCGGCGACTGTGATAACAACGAAGATCTTGTTGGTAAATTGCCGAGCGGTCAGCTGCTATGTCACGTTCTTCATCCAACAGGTGCAAAGCGTCTTGCCATGCTGTCTCATTGTCCACTTCAACATAAGCCGTCACACGGGGCGAATCATGATGGATATCACTAGGGAGAACCGCCTCTGCTCCGTAAACCATGAAGAACGATGTGTATCCTGTTGATCTGTTGGGTGTAGTATTGATGCTCCATAACACAGATGGTGTCGGATTTCGGGTTCCGGCAGACCCTTGAGGTTCGAACACTGGGGTGCGCATGGAGATTTTGCCTCCTACCTACCTGCACCCCTCCGCCGTGCTAGGATCAAAACTATCGAAAGAACAACACAAGAGACACATGGTTTATACTGCTTCGGGCCACCGTTGTGGTGTAATACCCTACTCTAGTGTGTGGTGTGTGGATTGCCTCTTGGGCAGATGATGATGAACAATACAAGGAAGAACAGCCTCGCGAGGGTCTGTTCTTGGCTGGGGCGATGAACTGCTAGGAGGAGTTCAGCCACCTTTCTCTCTCTCTCTCTCTCTGCTTCCCACCGGCCGTCCTTCCTCCTTTGTTGTGTGGGTGGCTGGTCCTATTTATAGAGGCCTTGGTCCTCTTCCCAAGTATTGAGCGGGAAGGGAGCCAACAATGGCGGGCTAATTTGAAGGTGGATAGCAAGCATCAGCTATCCTGACAAAAGTAGTCTTCGCCTGCGCAAAGCTCTGGTGATGACGCCGTCTTGGGCTCCACGGTGACCTCCGTCTCGTAGTCCTCCTGGTCTTGGTCTCGTTGCACCGGAATGGCAACCTTTGCCTGATGCCTCGGTACTCCGCGGCTGCGCTTGCCCCATTTGCACCAAAGAGGAAAGGAGGACGCTGCGCGGGCTGGCACCCGCCTGGAGCCCTTGGTCGTCATGGCTTGCGTCACAGGCACCTCGTGAGGTACCCCGCCTTGATATCTCCGCCTCATCGCAAGCCAGCCTGACGAGGCCGTGCTTGAGGAAGCTCCGTGTCGTCCGCCCCGCGAGGCTTGGCCCCTCGCGAGGGTCTTGAGTTTGCGTTGGTGCAGATGGGCCGTGCTGGGCCCCCCTTGAGCCACGCCGCAGGCCGCAGGCAGGCAAGTCTGGGGACCCCCGTTCCCAGAATGCCGACAGTAGCCCCCGGGCCCAAGGCGCGCCCGGACTTGGCCGTGCAGGGAGGCGGAAGGGCAAGAGCGAAGCGCCGCGGGCCCTAACAGCCTGCGGCCTTGGGCGCCGCGTGGCGGTTGATTGGACGTGGGCGTCTCCACTTCCCCACGGCGCCTCGGCAACTGCGCGGGTTGGACAAGTCCATGCATGCAAAACGGGTCATGATTACCTGCGATCGTGGTGGTCGGCGGTCGGCCTCCGCCAGTTATAAGTACGGAATGTCGTGCGCCCTTCTAGTCCATCCCTCCTTGCTTCTCCTTCTTCCCGATTCTTGCTCCGTCTTGCCGTGATGGCTCCAATCCGCCGGTTCTCGACGGCAGAGAAGGGAAAGGCTCCCCGAGAGGGACCAGACCCATTTCCGCCGAAGAAACGGCATGTCCACCGTGGCCCGGACGAGGGGGCCCTTCAGGTAGTGTCGAGGCCTTGGGGCGAGTGGCGCCTCTGGGGTTCCCGCTTCCATTGTACGCCCATGTCGAGGGCCCCGAAGGAGCTGATGCCAACCGCCACGGGCGGCGCCGCCGTCGGCGCCGACGGGTCATGAAGGTGTGGGTCATCCCCCCTGGGGCCCACACCGAGGGCTCCTCCCAAGAGTTCGTGCTCCACGTCGCCATTCCTCTTCAGTCTTGGATCGGCCTTCCTCCCTTCTTCGCCTTTGTCATCCCGCAGGGGGAGCCCCTGGAGCTTTGGCTGCAGCACGCCGACTGCAGCACCCTCGCGACCGAGGCAGAGGTCGCGGTCGTCGCCCCGGGCGAGGTCCACATGACCCGGGGCTGGAGAGAGATTGCCCGGGTTTGCAGGACAAGGGGCGTCTTCGTGATCCACTTGGACTACGACGGTGCTTCGGTGATGCTCCTCAAGGTCTTTGACGCGAACGGTTGCCGGGTGGAGTGCTGCCCCGGTGAAGGCGGCCAGGGCCCTGCTGCGACGAGGACTAGGCTCGCCAATCGCTCCCTTGGCGGCTCCTCAGGCGGTGGAGATGTCGGAGGCTCCAGCGACTCCGGCGAGCCCTTCGCGACTCCGGAGACGAGCGACGACAGCTATGAGCCCTCGAGGCGGCGCCGCTCCCGGAGCAGGGCAGGCTCGTCAGGTCGCCGCCGACTCTGATCTGGATGGGGTTGGCGTCGGTGCTTGACGGCCCACTGTTGATGATGGCGTCTTTTGTAGCGATGCGCGTAGGTTGCGTCTCTTTAGGATCTGTTCCCTGCGAGGAACCAAAAACGCGCCCCGTGGGGGCTTGTAAGGTGCCTGTGATCCTGTTTTGTTAATATAACCCTTGTCGTAGATTTGCGTGAGTTGCTCATCCCGTCTTAGCTCGGTCCTCCCTTTCGAACCTCACGAGGGCTTGGTGCTCTGCGCCGACAGGTCCCAGTCCCAAAGCGGCTTCAGCCGTCGCTGGTATGCTAGGTCGCGATGCCGTGGTCAAGGCCAGGAGGTGAGCGACCCGGAGTCCGGTAAGATCCCCTGAGTCGCGATGCTCAGGAGGTCCTCTTTGGCGCCCAAGCAGTCGTCGTTCGATGAGAAAGGGGAGCGACGTCGCTAACATGGGATAGCATTAGGTGCAGGGATGGTGCCACGGTAGCTGGCGCTTCCGGGCGATAACTTATCTCGAGGATCAGGGGCCGCTCTCTGGTGTGTGGCCGGGTCCGTGCGTCGGCAGGCGCGAGGTTGCTCGGCGAGGTCCTCGTGTGTCTCTCCCCTCTCGCCTTTGCTCCCCTTTCTGCTCTACATCCTCGGGTCCCGGCCCTCGAGCGAGTCTCAGCCATCGCTGGTATGCCAGGTCGCGATGCCGTGGTCAAGGCCAGAGGGTTAGGGCTGGAGAGCCAGTAGGAGCCCTGAGTCGCGATGCTCAGGCACCCCCCTTTAACGTGCAAGTGGTTCGCGCGGAAGAGAGCGAAGGAAACACAACAAGAGCCTCGCCTGACGCAGCTCCTTCAGGAGGTCCTGCAGGTCCATCATAGAAAAAGCAAGGGGTTGCCATAACAATTGACGGTCAGCCGTTGGTTGCTTCCGAAGGGTAGTGAGGCACTGAAGGCTTGACGAGGTGACGCTATGCGGGGCTGCCGCGGCCAGAGCTCAGCCATCCAGGTTTGTCGGCGTTGCAGGGACGGACCCATGCGCAAGCGTCGTGCCGTTTGGGAGCAGCTCCGTTAGTTGGTGTCAGCTGAGCAGGCAACTAGGTAAAGCACATTAGCCGCGAAGGAGTGGATTCATTCAAAAATATGCTGGGAATGCAGAGATCACTGGGTCAGGCCCGAGCGACTTGGGGGTCATGCTGCCCGAGGGGCGCCCCCAACAAGGTAAGCTAACAACATGGAATGTAAAGGGATACACGCCGCAGGGACGGACCCACGCGGCCTGGGAATAATGCAGCCCTGGGGGCGCTCCCAGCCGGAAGTGAAACTTGAAAGATGTCACCTGATGATGCTGAAGACGAAGGGGTGTTGGTGTAGCTGGCTCGGTGGGCTGCGGAAGCCGATCCTCATGAGCCCCCAGGCCCAGGGGCCTCGGGAGGCTCCGGAGGCGTTGGCGGTTCCTCGCGGGCCATCTTCATCTCCGCAAGGGTTGTGGAGTGCCTGGCCTCTTGAGCCTCCGTGGTGCCCCTTATGAGGTGCTGGTGTGTGTCAGCCGCGCTCGGCAAGCCGTAAGGCATGCGAACGTAGCTGTGGGGTGGACCTCCGCAGCGCCCCACTCGCGAGGGCCAGAGGCGCCCCAGGGAGGTGACTCGGTTGAGCCCTGGTATGTCGATGCAGACGCGCAGCCCGCCATCCTCGCCTGGATGGGGAGCCACTGCTGGTAGGCGGCGGGCGCCCTCATGACTCTGGACTCCTGTAGCTCCTGAATGGCCTTGCTGACGAACTCCTGTGGGTCTGGATCTCCTTGCCTTGCTCCTTCTTGAGGGAAACGTGCTTCAAAACACGCCTCCATGTGGTGCCCCAGCGCCTCCCTCGTGACCCTGGCTAGGTCGATGGGCCTCCAGGGGAGAGCCCCCGAGCCCTGCCTGAGGAGGGCGCTGGGCACGCTTTCCTATGCGATGGAAGGAGGTTCCCCCTGGGTAGGCACGGGCCTAGAGGGGCCTGCCTCCTGAGGGGCCAGGCCGGACGATGTCTTCTTCTTCTTGGGGGCGGCCTCAGGAAGCCTCCTGCTTCCGCGATCCGGGTCTTCCAGTGATGCGGCCTGAAAGGCTCGCTCCAGGGAACACACCGCGTCCTTCTCTTCAAAGGGCACCGTGATGACTCCGCCGCTTCCTGGCATCTTGAGGACGTTGTAGCTGCGGTGAGTCACGGCCATGAACTTGGCCAGCGCCGGGTACCCGAGGATGGCGTTGTACGACAGGCGGATGTGAGCGACGTCAAAGTCGATGAGCTCGGTGCGGTAGTTGTCGCGTGCCCCGAAGGTGACAGGGAGGCGGACCTGCCCGATCGGGACCGTGGAGCTGTCGGTGATACCGGAGAAGGGCTTGGTTGGCTGAAGCTGGCTGTAGGGCACTTGGAGGTTGTTGAATGTCTCTACGGACAGGACGTTGAGCCCTGCCCCGCCATCGATGAGGGTCTTGGTGGCCACCACATTGCTGATGATTGGGGAACAAAGCATCGGGAGGACTCCGGCTGTAGCTGCGCACTTGAGTTGATCTGCTGAGCTGAATGTGATGGAGTCGGTTTTGGAGTCGGTTTACTTACGGTACCACATACCTCTTCCTTTTTGGAGTCTGAAACGTTCTGTAAAGTATCCCTTATGTATTCCTCCGGGGTTAAGGTTTCAATAACATTAGTTTCAACATTTATGGGATTACCTGAGATATAATGTTTGATTCTTTGACCGTTCACCACCCTCGGATTTGTGCCTTCGAAGTTGTTGTTTTTTATGGCACCGGAACGATAGACCTCCTTGATGACGTAAGGACCTTCCCATTTAGAGAGGAGTTTTCCTGCAAAAGTTCTTGAACGAGAGTTGTATAACAATACGTTTTTGTATCCTTTTGTCATGCCATCTTTTAACTTTTTCTTTAAACAGCTTGGCATTCTCATAGGCCTGGGTTCTCCATTCATCAAGTGAGCTAATGTCAAATAGTTTCTTCTCACCAGCAAGTTTGAAGTCATAGTTGAGATCTTTAATGGCCCAATATGCCTTATGTTCTAGTTCGAGAGGTAAGTTACATGCTTTTCCATAAACTATTTTATACAGAGACATACCCATAGGATTTTTATATGCAATTCTATAAGCCCATAATGCATCATCAAGTTTCTTGGACCAATTCTTTCTAGATCTATTAACAGTCTTTTGCAAAATTAATTTGAGCTCTCTATTACTCAATTCTACTTGACCACTAAATTGTGGATGATATGGAGATGCAATTCTATGACTAACATCATACTTAGCAAGCATTTTACGAAAAGCACCGTGAATAAAATGTGAACCACCATCAGTCATTAAATATCTAGGGACTCCAAACCTCGAAAAAATAACTTCTTTAAGCATCTTGATAGAGGTGTTATGATCAACACTACTAGTTGGAATAGCTTCTACCCACTTAGCAACGTAATCAACAACAACTAAAATATGTGTATACCCGTTAGAGGAAGGAAACGGTCCCATATAATCAAAGCCCCAAACATCAAATGGTTCAATAACAAGTGAATAATTCATAGGAATTTCTTAACGTCTACTAATATTACCAATTCTTTGACATTCATCACAATACAAGGCAAACTTATGGGCATCTTTAAAGAGAGTAGGCCAATAAAAACTGGATTGCAATACCTTATGTGCAGTTCTATCTCCAGCATGGTGTCCACCATAAGCCTCGGAGTGACACTTGCGTAGGATCTGTTCCTGTTCATGCTTAGGTACACAATGTCTAATAACCCCATCTACTCCTTCTTTATAAAGGTGTGGGTCATCCCAGAAGTAATGTCTTAAATCATAGAAAAACTTTTTCTTTTGCTGGTATGTTAAACTAGGTGGTATAAATTTAGCAACAATATAATGAGCATAATCAGCATACCATGGTGCAGTACGAGAAGCATTTATGACAGCTAATTGTTCATCAGGAAAGCTATCATCAATAGGTAGTGGGTCATCAAGAACATTCTCTAACCTAGACAAGTTGTCTGCAACGGGGTTCTCAGCTCCCTTTCTATCAATAATATGTAAATCAAATTCTTGTAGTAGGAGAACCCATCTAATAAGTCTAGGTTTAGCATCTTTCTTTTCCATAAGATATTTAATAGCAGCATGATCAGTGTGAATAGTTACTTTAGAATCAACAATATAAGGTATGAACTTATCACAAGCAAATACAACTGCTAAAAATTCTTTTTTAGTAGTAGCATAATTTCTTTGGGCACTGTCTAGTGTTTTACAAGCATATTGGATAACATTTAATTTCTTATCAACTCTTTGTCCTAAAATAGCACCTATAGCATAACACTAGCATAACACATAATTTGAAATGGTAAATTCCAATCAGGAGGCTGAACAATGGGTGCAGAAATCAAGGCTTTCTTAAGTATTTCAAATGCTTCTACACAATCATCATCAAAGACAAAAGGAACATATTTTTGTAAGAGATTAGGCAGAGGCCTGGAAATTTTTGAGAAGTCTTTAATGAATCTCCTATAAAAATCAACATGACCAAGGAAACTTCTTATACCTTTAATGTCGTTAGGACACGACATCTTTTCAATAGCATCAACTTTAGCTGTATCAACTTCAATACCTCTTTCAGAAATTTTATGCCCCAAGACAATACCTTCATTAACCATGAAGTGGCACTTCTCCCAATTCAAGACAAGATTAGTTTGTTCACATCTCTATAAAACTCGATCAAGGTTGCTTAAGCAATCATCAAAATAAGTTCCATATACGGAGAAATCATCCATGAAAACCTCAACAATCTTTTCACAAAAGTCAGAGAATATAGCAGTCATACATCTTTGAAAGGTAGAAGGTGCATGCTACGTCTTGAGCTTGTGTTGGTTTTCCTCGAAGAGGAAGGGATGATGCAGCAGAGTAGCGTAAGTATTTCCCTCAGTTTTTGAGAACCAAGGTATCAATCCAGTAGGAGCCCACACTCAAGTCCCTCGTACCTGCACAAAGCGATAGCTACTCGCAACCAACGCGATTAGGGGTTGTCAAGCCCTTCACGGTCACTTACGAGAGTGAGATCTGATAGATATAATATTTTTTGGTATAAAGATGCAAAGTAAAAAGTAAAGGAAAAGTAAAAAGCAAAGCAAGATTAAAGTTATGGAGATTGATATGATGAGAATAGACCCGGGGGCCATAGGTTTCACTAGTGGCTTCTCTCAAGAGCATAAGTATTCTACGGTGGGTGAACAAATTACTGTTGAGCAATTGACAGAATTGAGCATAGTTATGAGAATATCTAGGCATGATCATGTATATAGGCATCACTTCCATGACAAGCACATCGAAATGATTCTGCATCTACTACTATTACTCCATTCATTGACCGCTATCCAGCATGCATCTAGAGTATTAAGTTAAAAACAGAGTAACGCCTTAAGCAAGATGACATGATGTAGAGAGATAAATTCATGCAATATGAAATAAACCCCATCTTGTTATCCTCGATGGCAACGATACAATATGTGCCTTGCTGCCCCTTCTGTCACTGGGTAAGGACACCGCAAGATCGAACCCAAAGCTAAGCACTTCTCCCATGGCAAGAACTACCAATCTAGTTGGCCAAACCAAACGGATAATTCGAAGAGACTTGCAAAGATAACCAATCATACATAAAAGAATTCAGAGAAGATTCAAATATAATTCATAGATAGACTTGATCATAAACCCACAATTCATCGGTCTCAGCAAACACACCGCAAAAAGAAGATTACATCGAATAGATCTCCACAAGAGAGGGGGAGAACTTTGTATTGAGATTCAAAGAGAGAGAAGAAGCCATCTAGCTACTAACTATGGACCCGAAGGTCTGAGGTAAACTACTCATACTTCATCGCAGAGGCTATGATGATGTAGAAGCCCTCCGTGATGACGGCCCTCTTCTGGCGGAGCTCCGGAACAGGCCCCAAGATGGGATCTCGTGGATACAGAAAGTTGCAGCGGTGGAATTAGGTTTTTGGCTCCTTTTCTGATCGTTTGGGGGTACGTGTGTATATATAGGAGGAGGAAGTACGCCGGAGCTCCTTGTTCCATGATCCATCAAAAGAATTCACCCAAAACTTGAAAACTTCACAACACAAAACTCAAAATAGAAAACTCGTGATCTCCATTAGCGAAAGAAAACAAAAGACCACTTCAAGGTACTGTAATGAACTCATTCTTTATTTATATTGGTGTTGAACCTACTGTATTCCAACTTCTCTATGGATTATAAACTATTTTACTAGCCATAGATTCATCAAAATAAGCAAACAACACACGAAAAACAGAATCTGTCAAAAACAGAACAGTCTGTAGTAATATGTATCTAGCGCAAGATCTGGAACCCCAAAAATTCTAAAATAAATTGCTGGACGTGAGGAATTTATCTATTAATCATCTGAAAAAAGAATTAACTAAATATCACTCTTCAAATAAAAATGAAAGCAGTTCTCGTGAGTGCTAAAGTTTCTGTTTTTTACAGCAAGTTCAACAAGACTTTCCCCAAGTCTTCCAAACGGTTCTACTTGGCACAAACACTAATTAAATACAAAAAAACACAACAAAAACAGAGGATAAATAATTTATTTATTACTAAACAGGAGCAAAAGGCAAGAAATAAAAATAAAATTGGGTTGCCTCCCAACAAGCGCTATCGTTTAACGCCCCTAGCTAGGCATAAAAGCGAGGATAGATCTAGGTATTGCCATCTTTGGTAGGCAATCCATAAGTGGCTCTCATGATAGTTTCATATGGTAATTTTATTTTCTTTCTTGGAAAGTGTTCCATGCCCTTTTTTAAGGGAAATTGAAATCTAATATTCCCTTCCTTCATATCAATAATCACACCAACCGTTCTAAGAAAAGGTCTACCAAGAATAATAGGGCAAGAAGGATTGCAATCTATATCAAGAACAATGAAATCTACGGGCACATAATTCCTATTTGCAACAATAAGAACATCATTAATCCTTCCCATAGGTTTCTTAATAGTGGAATCTGCAAGATGCAAGTTTAGAGAACAATCATCAAAGTTACGGAAATCTAGTAAATCACGCAAAGTCTTGGGAATAGTAGAGACACTAGCACCCAAATCACACAAAGCATAAAACTCATGATCTTTAACTTTAATTTTAATAGTTGGTTCCCACTCATCATAGAGTTTTCTAGGGATAGAAACTTTCAACTCTTCATAAGATTGCATCAAGGCATCAACAATATGTTCGGTGAAGGCTGTATTTTGACTATAAGCATGTGGAGAATTTAGCACGGATTGCAACAAGGAAATACAATCAATTAAAGAGCAACTTTCATAATTAAATTCCTTGAAATCCAATATAGTGGGTTTAGCAACATCTAGATTTTTATTTCTTTCAATCCCACTTTCATCAATTTCATCATTAAGATCTAAACACTCCGAATTTTTAGAATGCCTTCTAGGTAAAGGGAGGTCATATTGAGTTTCATCAAGATTCATATTGAAAAATAAAGATTTAATAGGAGACACATCAATAACTTTTAGATCTTCATCTTGATTTTCATAGGTATTGGAAGAACACGCTTTAATAAAGGCATCTTTGGAAGCACGCATCCTAGCGGTTCTTTCCTTACACTCATCAATTGAAATTCTCATGGATTTTAGAGACTCATTGATATCATGCTTAGGTGGAATAGATCTAAGTTTCAAAGAATCAACATCAAGAGCAATTTTATCAATGTTCCTAGCCAAATCATCAATCTTAAGCAATTTTTCTTCAATCATAGCATTAAAATTCTTTTGTGAAGAAATAAATTCTTTAATATTAGATTCAAAATCAGAGGGTATCTTATTATAATTTCCATAAGAGTTATTGTAGGAATTCCCATAATTATTAGAAGGATTACTAGGATATGGCCTAGGATTAAAATTCCCTCTATAAGCATTGTTACCAAAATTATTCCACCAACAAAATTCACATCCATAGATTCATTCTTATTCTCAATCAAACTAGACAAAGGCATATCATTAGGATCAGAAGAAACACTCTTAGTAGCAAATAATTTCATAAGTTCATCCATCTTTCCACTCAACACATTAATTTCTTCTATCGCATGCACTTTTTTATTAGATTATCTTTCAGTATGCCATTGAGAATAATTAACCATAATATTATCTAGGAGTTTAGTAGCATCTCCTAAAGTGATTTCCATAAAAGTGCCTCCCGCGGCCGAATCTAAAAGATTTCTAGAAGCAAAATTCAATCCGGCATAAAATTTTTGTATAATCATCCACAAATTCAAACCATGAGTAGGGCAATTACGTATCATTAATTTCATTCTCTCCCAAGCTTGTGCAACATGTTCATGATCAAGTTGTTTAAAGTTCATAATATCGTTTCTAAGAGAGATGATCTTAGCGGGAGGAAAATATTTAGAGATAAAAGCATCTTTGCACTTGTTCCAGGAATCAATAATATTCTTAGGCAAAGACGAAAACCAAGCTTTAGCACGATCTCTAAGAGAAAAAGGAAAAGCTTCAATTTAATGACATCATTATTGACATATTTTTTCTTTTGCATATCACATAAATCAACGAAGCTATTCAGATGAGTAGCGTCATCTTCACTAGGAAGGCCGGCGAATTGATCTTTCATAACAAGATTCAACAAAGCAGTATTAATTTCACAAGATTCAGCATCGGTAAGAGGAGCAATCGAAGTGCTAAGGAAATCATTATTATTTGTATTGGTGAAGTCACACAATTTAGTAGTATCTTGAGCCATCGCAACAAACAAGCAAACTAACACATGAGCAAACAAAAAGCAAATGGGCAGAAAGAGGCAAATAGAGAGGGAGGTTAGAGAGAGAGAGGGCGAATAAAACGGCAAGGGTGAATTGGGGGAGAGGAAAACGAGAGGCAAATGGCAAATAATGTAATGCGAGAGATAGGGATTGTGATGGGTGCTTGGTGTCGTGGTTTTGTCACGGCAGATGTCCTAGAGAAAGGACTTAGTCGTGGAGCCATCGCGACGGATTAGCTTGAAGGGGTTAAAGCAGACACAGGGACGCAAGAGAGTTTATACTAGTTCGGCCCCTTCAATGAAGGTAAAAGCCTACGTCTAGTTGTGATGGAATTGATGGGGTTTCGATGACTAGGGAGCAAACAAGCTTCGCCTATGTCTCGAGTTGTTGTTTGTCGTCCCCTGAACCGCCGCCAGGTCGTCCCCTTATATACACGGGTGACGCCCGTCGGTTCACAGAATCCCAATACCGGCTCATAGATGTGTCCGGTTTGGTCTCTACTTATTCCTAACTTACAATACAAGTTAACTACCAACGCCGGTTTACGGCTACAGGCCTTGAACCGACCATGGGCCTTGAGCCCTCATCCGCCTTCTTGGGCTTTAACATACTTAACTACTAACGGAGTTAACTCGGCCCAGATAGGCCGGTTTACACCCAGTAGTTATATCCCCAACATTAGGCCCCAGATTGATTTGAACATGTTCATGTCAATCCTTTAGCAAAAATCTTCATCTTCAATATCTTCTTGTAGTTTGTTGAACCGCCGTGATGTCATCTTCTCTGGTCATTGTAAACTGGCGTGACGTCACCTGTTATAAAGGACCTTAATAGGTCTGCGACAATTAAGGCAACATCTTCGTTTCCAAACCCTCGGTCCCTTGATTTTCGCGCCTGACTCCTGTCCCTTGCCTTATAAATAGGACCGAAGGGTCATTTCTTTTTTCCCTCCGTGCCCTTCTGCTTCGTCTTCCTCGCGTCGCCCAGCTTCGGAGCTCCGCCGCTACCGTCAACCTCTGCATCAACCTTGGCCGCTGCATCAACCTGGCGCACCAGAGTACCGCGGCAACCTTCCGCGTCTTTCTCATCTCCAGTAAGTCTTCTGTTCTTTTCAACACAGATATGTTCTAGGGTTTCATGTTCTTCTAGTGTTCATCGCCTGTTTCGTGTTCATATGATAGCATCTGTGAATCCTTGCTCTGCGTAGCGGTAGGTTTTAGCACCCGCCTTCAGTTTCATGCCTCAAGACCATAGATCTATATGTATCTCTGCCCATTGATTCAGTACTGTTCTTGTTTGAACCTTGAATATTTTCCTTCTTTTCTGAACTTGCTTCAGATCCGTTGTTGTAGAGAAGTCTTGTGAAATCTGTTTCTGTAAACTTACTCATCTACTTCAATGTTTAGACCAGGCGGTTTAACTTTGTAGAAAAAATTGCCGAACCGGTATATACCATTAGTCCCCTTGTTGAACCGCCAGATGTTGTTGCTTCATAAAACTCCGGCTTAGATAGATCTGTCTCCGGTTTAACATTGCACATACCATTGTACCTTAATCAATGCATTTTTGAACCGGGATCATCTACCTTGTAGATTTCATCATGGCCAAGCAAGTATATGAGTGCAACTGGGTTCCTTCTCGCATCACAGAGGCTCAACTGGACGATTTAGTCCTGATCGGCGCCTTAGGCAGCAAAGATACCATCCATTGGAGGGCTCCTGGCAAAGAATGCCCTCCCACACCTCAAGAAGGAGAGGTCATCGTTTTCGTAGATCACTTAGCCCGGGGCTTTAAGCCGCCCGGTTCTAAATTTTACCGGGACGTTTTAGCCGATTTTCAACTCCATCCACAAGATACTGGCCCCAACTCTTTACAAACATGTGTCACTTCCAAGTGCTCTGTGAGGCGTTTTTTCAAGAGGAGCCCACAATGGAATTGTTTAGAGACTGGTTCCATCTAAACCGCCGTACTGAGTTTACTGACGGCTCCAATACGGAGTTAGGTGGCGTGGCGATTCAGAAAAGGAAAGAAATCACATACCCTCACGTCAAACTGCACAGCCACCCCAAAAGAGTGGAATCAAACATGGTTCTATTGCAAAGACACCTCCCCTGCTGGTGAAAATCCCTTGCCTGGCTTTCGTCCGGAGCGGCTCAGCAATACACACACCTTTTCGCAAAGGTTGACTGCCCAGGAGAGAAGAAAATATGCTCCTCAACTGTCGAAGCTCACAGCCTTTATGGCCAACGGTTTAACAGGGGTTGATCTCGCCCGCTGTTGGATATCATGGAGCATACTGCCCCTTAGTCAGCGCTCCGGTTTGATGTGCGAGTATACTGGCAGTGTTGATGACCCACTGCGACATTCCAACATCCAGCTCACCGATGAAGAAATCATAGAGGTTGTGAATAAGATGTTGAATGAACCGGAACACATCTGTGCTAGAACCGGCCTGCTTCCCTTCTGTGCCACCAACAAACCGCCAGCTGTAAGAGTTTGATTTTTCTTTTTGCTAAATCTGTTATTGATATATCTGGTCATTGTTTAATATCAGTGTCTGTGTAACCAGGGCAATGATCCGTTTTGGAGCAAGAAACTGCCGCAGGAGAAACCAGAAAAACCAGACAAACCAGAAAGAGCAACCCAGCAAAAGACTAAAGCTGTGAAGAAGACTGCCCACAGGAAAAGAACCACTGCATCCTCTAATCCGGCCCCTGATGATGATGTTGATAATCCGGACCTTGAGGTAGGGCTTGACTCACTTGGCTTATTTTTCATGCATCTTATTGATGATGATATTTGTCAGGATGATGCCGAAGCCAGCCATGCTGATGCTGCAGAGGTAATTATTCTCTCTTCCGATTCAGAACATTTGCCTTCACTAAAAATCCGTCAGGCAAACCGGAAAGTTAAATTTTCTCATCCTCTTACTTATTTGGATCCCAAATTTCTTATGAAGACCCAACAGCACGAAGCTAGTCGCACAACCCGACACAGCGGCCAGGTAGTTACCTCCGCCGGTTTACCGAACAGTCCGGTTCGGAAACACCGTTCAGAGGTCTCTAATTTGCTTGTCAGTGCTTGTCCTAAAGCGGGCTACTTTCGTCAACCTCTTAATCCATCTGACTCCGATTACCAGGTTTCTTCCCACTCATCCTCTGGCGAGTCATCGGCTACTCAGCTGCCACCACTCAAAACGGTGCTTGGGTAAGCTATACTTATCATAATATTTGCAGCACATCGCCTTGGAACATATGCTGTATTTGATTTTGTTATTCCTTTCAGGGCCAAGCCTAGGCCAAGCAAGAAGGCTCGTCTGGACAAAGAGGCCGAAGAGGATGCCGCCCTTGAACTGGGCAAAACACCAGATCTTGAAGCGGCTATTCCTGAGGATATACCCAATGATCCACCGCAGCAAGACATCTTATTGCTGAAGAGAGACCTATTGATCCCTCAAGTCCTGTCAATCAGCCCACAAGCTCCATCCGGATTGAGACATCCACCGGTCCAACAAAGCCTACTGACAAGCCAACAGCCCCAGTGCAAACCAGCGATACCAAGGATGGTGAGGTTGTCATTACTGGCATTGGCCATACAGAGCCAGGCAATCCTATCACTTTATGCAAACATTCTGCCAAGGAAGAATTTGCTGCCTTTGGCAAAGGCAAGTGGAATGCTGATCTGGTGACTTACGCTGCTCTGAACGCCCAAGATATCTATTCCGGCTACCTGAACCAGCTGTATACCAGTCGTGACTATGAAGCCGGTCTGGTTAATATGATGAAAGATAAATATGAGGTAACTTCCATATGCTCTTTCCTGCTTGTATATTTCCATTCTTGTTGACGCTCCTAGCCCCCAAGGGCCGGTTTGTAATCTTCTTTCAAACCGGGACTTACTAATATAAATCTTAATGCTTTGAAATTCACTGATGTAGTCCCCAAGGGCCGGTTCAACTTAGCGTAGTTAAACCGGGACTTTAAGTAATTGAGATCGCCGCATCAGAATATATACGAGCAAATAGCCATTAGCCCCCAAGTGCCAAGTTGAATACTTGTATTGATCTTGGGACTTTGTAAGCAATTGAAAGATGAAGATCGAATATGCATTAGCCCCCAAGTGCCAAGTGCATAACTTGTTATGTGGTTGGTACTTCAATCCTTGTACCGTTTTGCTGAATCATATAACTGTCTGGATGCAGGCTGAGATGAAGACAAAAGAAAGCCAAGTCGCCGATCTCCAAGATAATCTGAAATCCCAACAAGCTGAAACCTCCAAAGCAAAAGAGGAATTAACCAGCGCTTTACGCGCCAAGGAACAGCTTAAGGAGAGCTTCAAGAAGAAGCACGTAGATTGGGCCACTGAAAAATCTGCTTTAATCAAATGAGCAGAAGATGCCGAGGCTGCACTAAAACCGGTGACGGGTGAACTGACCAGCATAAAGCGGCACGTGCATGCCATGACCACTGCTATCTTTGGTAAGCCAGTTTGACTTCTGAATTGATTCTGCCGTCTTACAGAGCTGTCGGATTGTTAACCCTTTATGATATTTCAGGGACACGCATTGGTCACTTGGGGTCAGATGTGCGGAAGAAATTGAAAGCCGCTTACACGTTGGTGGAACAACTGTACACTGGTGCACAGTGGATCATCTGTACTGCATCCCACAACAAGCCGGCGCCCACTTTGATTCAGGACACTCTGATGAAACTGTCGGTGCTTCCTGCCCGGGTTGAAGAGCTGAAGAAATCTGCTGCTCGAACCGGTGCGATCAATGCCTTAATCCGGGCAAAAGCTTGGGTGCCGGATTTTGATCCTATTGAAGCGGCTCAGGGCTATCCCAGCTTGAAGGAAGACGGGTCAGAGTTTAGTAAAGCGGATTTGCGAGCAATAAACCGGGAGGTGCGTCCGCTAGCTTGTCAATTGGCGGAAGAAGCAGACTTGTCTCATTATCAAGCCCAATATGACAATCAAAACAAGCAAATAGTTGCACCAATTCATGAAGCGGAAAATCTTATCCCTCCAATCCGTAAGCATACTTACGCTCCCGATATTGACCCGTCGTTGCTGATCCATGATGAAGTTGTCTTTCAAGCATTAATGGGAATCGACTGGACAACTGTTGATTTCCAGCCGCTGGGTAGAGAAATTGAAGCTAAAGCGGCGCAGGATGATCCACAACCATCAGGCCAGGCTGGTGACCAAGCTTGAACTGGAAGCCGGTTTAAAACTGCTTCTCCCTTGCAAAAACAATGATCTTATTGTGGGCACCGTGTTGCCTTGTAATAGGCTAGCTGATACTTTTGATGTTGATATGCCTTCGTGCATAACTACTGCAAGTTGCTCTTCCTTTGGGCGATGAACTTTCCAAAGTACTTTCTGCAATAAAAATTCTTAAAGTGCCACCGCGGTTGTACCGTCAGGCGGAATATGATGTCTGCATACATGAAATCAAAACATCCGAAATTTTTAAGTATATGACCAAATTTTTGAGATACATAATACCTGCCATCGTTGAGCGTGAAGTTGGCTTGGCCAATCTTGAAGTGGAGTTTTATAAACCCACACTGTTGGAGGAGATAGCAGCTCCCATATATATATGATGCCGGTTTACCATGTAAACCATGCCGGGTTATAATAAACACTGTGTTACTCCATACTAGGATGTTTTTTAAAAGAAATCAAACCGAGCAAATAGTCTCCGGATTAAAATGAACCGTGTTCCGTCAATTGACAGTTTAAACCGGCTTAAAACTTTGTCGGTTTAAAAAACGCAATAAAAAGAAAGAAATATCTTTCAAAGAAAAATGTGAAGCAAAGGCAATGACAAAACCGTTTGCAAAAAGAGGCTTATTTGAGCTAATCAGATGGCGTTACCATGGTCGAACACGACCAAGCTCCCGATAGGTGTAGCTATGGTTCAAGTCAGCCAGGTCCCCAAATGAAATCGTGGCATTTATGCCGATCAAGTGGCATGGCAATGGTTCGGGTTCGACCAAGCCCCCAAGTGATTCTGTGGCCTTAGGCCGATCAAGAGGCATGACTGGTTCAGACGTGACCAAGTCCCCAAGTGATCTGGTGGCTCTCGCCTATCAAGGGGTATTGCATTGGTTCGGACACGACCAAGCCCCCAAGTGATATAACATGACGCTTTTGAAAAGCTAACTCAAGGGGTAAACCGGAGGCCGCTTTAGAACAACTCCGTGTAACCACACATGATGTAAAAGAATAGATACCCCGCTTTAGCTGAGGTTCCGGTTTATTATATTTAATCATAATATATACATCATCGTAATATGTACATAAGTAGAGCCAATGGCTCAGGTATAGTAAGGCCGAAGATGAGCTATGTTCCACGGCCTGTTGGTCTCCTCCTCTGATGTACGTGAGTCTTTATGCTCTCGAATATCGATCAGATAGTATGACCCATTGTGCAGATTCTTGCTGACCACGAAGGGCCCCTCCCAAGGTGGGGATAGCTTATGCATATTAGTCTGGTCTTGGATGAGCCGAAGCACCAAATCTCCTTCCTGAAAGGTTCGGGTTCTGACTCGGCGACTATGATAACGACGAAGATCCTGTTGGTAAATCGCCGAGCGGTCAGCTGCTATGTCACGTTCTTCATCCAACAGGTCCAAAGCGTCTTGCCGTGCTGTCTCATTGTCTGCTTCAACATAAGCCGTCACACGGGGCGAATCATGACGGATATCACTGGGGAGAACCGCCTCTGCTCCGTAAACCATGAAGAACGGTGTGTATCCTGTTGATCTGTTGGGTGTAGTATTGATGCTCCATAACACAGATGGTGTCGGATTTCGGGTTCCGGCAGACCCTTGAGGTTCGAACACTTGGGTGCATGCAGAGATTTCGCCTCCTACCTACCTGCACCCCTCCGCCGTGCTAGGATCAAAACTATCGAAAGAACAACACAAGAGACACATGGTTTATACTGGTTCGGGCCACCGTTGTGGTGTAATACCCTACTCTAGTGTGTGGTGTGTTGATTACCTCTTGGGCAGATGATGATGAACAATACAAGGAAGAACAGCCTCGCGAGGGTCTGTTTTTGGCTGGGGCGATGAACTGCTGGGAGGAGTTCAGCCACCTTTCTCTCTCTCTCTCTCTCTCTGCTTCCCACCGGCCGTCCTCCCTCCTTTGCTGTGTGGGTGGATGGTCCTATTTATAGAGGCCTTGGTCCTCTTCGCAAGTATTAAGCGGGAAGGGAGCCAACAATGGCGGGCTAATTTGAAGGGGGACAGCAAGCATCAGCTATCCTGACAAAAGTAGTCTTCGCCTGCGCAAAGCTCTGGTGATGACGCCGTCTTGGGCTGCACGATGACCTCCGTCTCGTAGTCCTCCTGGTCTTGGTCTCGTTGCACCAGAATGGCAACCTTTGCCTGATGCCTCGGTACTTGGCGGCTGCGCTTGCCCCATTTGCACCAAAGAGGAAAGGAGGATGCTGCGCGGGCTGGCACCCGCTTGGCGCCCTTGGTCGTCATGGCTTGCGTCACAGGAACCTCGTGAGGTACCCCGCCTTGATATCTCCGCCTCCTCGCGAGCCAGCCTGACGAGGCCGTGCCTGAGGAAGCTCCGTGTCGTCCGCCCCGCGAGGCTTGGCCCCTCACGAGGGTCTTGAGTTTGCGTTGGTGCAGATGGGCCGTGCTGGGCCCCCCTTGAGCCATGCTGCAGGCCGCAGGCAGGCAAGTCTAGGGACCCCCATTCCCAGAACGCCGACAGTAGCCCCCGGGCCCAAGGCGCACCCGGACTTAGCCGTGCAGGGAGGCGGAAGGGCAAGAGCGAAGCGCCGCAGGCCCTAACAGCCTGCGGCCTTGGGCGCCGCGTGGCGGTTGATTGGACGTGGGCGTCTCCACTTTCCCACGGTGCCTCGGCAACTGCGCGGGTTGGACAAGTCCCTGCATGCAAAACGGGTCATGATTACCTGCGATCGTGGTGGTCGGCGGTTGGCCTCCGCTGGTTATAAGTACGGAATGTCGTGCGCCCTTCTAGTCCATCCCTCCTTGCTTCTCCTTCTTCCCGATTCTTGCTCCGTCTTGCCGTGATGGCTCCAATCTGCCGGTTCTCGACGACAGAGAAGGGAAAGGCTCCCCGAGAGGGACCATACCCACTTTCGCCGAAGAAATGGCATGTCCACCGTGGCCCGAACGAGGGGGCCCTTCAGGTGGTGTCGAGGCCTTGGGGCGAGCGGGCGCCGCCGGGGTTCCCGCTTCCATTGTACGCCCATGTCGAGGGCCCCGAAGGAGCTGATGCCGACAGCCACGGGCGGCGCCGCCGTCGGCGCCGACGGGTCATAAAGGTGTGGGTCGTCCCCCCTGGGGCCCACACCGAGGGCTCCTCCCAAGAGTTCGTGCTCCACGTCGCCATTCCTCTTCAGTCTTGGATCCGCCTACCTTCCTTCTTTGCCTCTGTCATCCCATAGGGGGAGCCCCTAGAGCTCTGGCTGCAGCACACCGACTGCAGCACCCTCGCGACCGAGGCAGAGGTCGCGGTCGTCGCCCCGGGTGAGGTCCACATGACCCGGGGCTGGAGAGAGATTGCCCGGGTTTGCAGGACAAGGGGCGTCTTCGCGATCCACTTGGACTACGACGGTGCTTCGGTGATGCTCCTCAAGGTCTTTGACGCGAATGGGCGCCGGGTGGAGTGCTGCCCCGGTGAAGGCGGCTAGGGCCCTGCTGTGACGAGGACTGGGCTCGCCAATCGCTCCCTTGGCGGCTCCTCAGGCGGTGGAGACGTCGGAGGCTCCAGCGACTCCGGCGAGCCCTTCGCGACTCCGGAGACGAGCGACAACAGCTACGAGCCCCCAAGCAGGCGCCGCTCCCGGAGCAGGGCAGGCTCGTCAGGCCGCCGCCGACTCTGGTCTGGATGGGGTTGGCGTCTGTGCTTGACGGCCCACTGTTGATGATGGCGTCTTTTGTAGTGATGCGCGTAGGTTGCGTCTCTTTAGGGTCTGTTCCCTGCGAGGAACCAAAAACGCGCCCCGTGGGGGCTTGTAAGGTGCGTGTGATCCTGTTTTGTTAATATAACCCTTGTCGTAGATTTGCGCGAGTTGCTCATCCTGTCTTAGCTCGGTCCTCCCTTTCGAACCTCACGAGGGCTTGGTGCTCTGCGCCGACAGGTCCCAGTCCCAAAGCGGCTTCAGCCGTCGCTGGTATGCCAGGTCGCGATGCCGTGGTCAAGGCCAGGTGGTGAGCGACCCGGAGTCCGGTAAGATCCCCTGAGTCGCGATGCTCAGGAGGTCCCCTTTGGCGCCCAAGCAGCCGTCGTTTGGTGAGAAAGGGGAGCGACGTCGCTAACATGGGATAGCATTAGGTGCAGGGATGGTGCCACGGTAGCTGGCGCTTCCGGGCGATAACTTATCTCAAGGATCAGGGGCCGCTCTCTGGTGTGTGGCTGGGTCCGTGCATCGGCAGGCGCGAGGTTCCTCGCCGAGGTCCTCGTGTGTCTCTCCCCTCTCGCCTTTGCTCCCCTTTCTGCTCTACGTCCTCGGGTCCCGGCCCTCGAGCGAGTCTCAGCCATTGCTGGTATGCCAGGTCGTGATGTTGTGGTCAAGGCCAGAGGGTGAGGGCTGGAGAGCCAGTAGGAGCCCTGAGTCGCGATGCTCAGGCACCCCCCCCCTTTAATGTGCAAGCGGTTCGTGCGGAAGAGAGTGAAGGAAACACAACAAGAGCCTCGCCTGACGCAGCTCCTTCAGGAGGTCCTGCAGGTCCATCATAGAAAAAGCAAGGGGTTGCCATAACAATTGACGTCAGCCGTTGGTTGCTTCCGAAGGGCAGTGAGGCACTGAAGGCTGGACGAGGTGACGCTATGCGGGGCTGCCGCGGCCAGAGCTCAGCCATCCAGGTTTGTCGGCGTTGCAGGGACGGACCCATGTGCAAGCGTCATGCCGTTTGGGAGCAGCTCCGTTAGTTGGTGTCAGCTGAGCAGGCAACTAGCTTAAGCACATTAGCCGCGAAGGAGTGGATTCGTTCAAAAAGATGCTGGGAATGCGGAGATCACTGGGTCAGGCCCGAGCGACTTGGGGGTCATGCTGCCCGAGGGGCGCCCCCAACAAGGTAAGCTAACAACATGGAATGTAAAGGGATACACGCCGCAGGGACGGACCCACGCGGCCTAGGAATAATGCAGCCCTGGGGGCGCTCCCAGCCGGAAGTGAAACTTGAAAGATGTCACCTGATGATGCTGGAGACGAAGGGGTGTTGGTGTAGCCGGCTCGGTGGGCTGCGTATGCCGATCCTCATGAGCCCCCAGGCCCAGGGGCCTCGGGAGGCTCCGGAGGCGTTGGCGGTTCCTCACGGGCCATCTTCATCTCCGCCAGGGCTGTGGAGTGCCTGGCCTCTTGAGCCTCCATGGTGCCCCTTATGAGGCGCTGGTGTGTGTCAGCCGCGCTCGGCAAGCCGTAAGGCATGCGAACGTAGCTATGGGGTGGACCTCCATAGCGCCCCACTCGCGAGGGCCAGAGGCGCCCCAGGGAGGCGACTCGGTTGAGCCCTGGTACGTCGATGCAGACACGCAGCCCGCCATCCTTGCCTGGATGGGGAGCCACTGCTGGTAGGCGGCGGGCGCCTCTCATGACTCTGGACTCCTGTAGCTCCTGAATGGCCTTGCTGACGAACTCCTGTGGGTCTGGATCTCCTTGCCTTGCTCCTTCTTGAGGGAAACGTGCTTCAAAACACGCCTCCATGTGGTGCCCCAGCGCCTCCCTCGTGACCCTGGCTAGGTCGGTGGCCCTCCAGGGGAGAGCCCCTGAGCCCTGCCTGAGGAGGGCGCTGGGCGCGCTTTCCTATGCGATGGAAGGAGGTTCCCCCTGGGTAGGCACGGGCCCAGAGGGGCCTGCCTCCTGAGGGGCTAGGCCGGACGATGTCTTCTTCTTCTTGGGGGCGGCCTCAGGAGGCCTCCTGCTTCCGCTATCCAGGTCTTCCAGTGATGCGGCCTGAAAGGCTCGCTCCAGGGAACACACCGCGTCCTTCTCTTCACAGGGCACCGTGATGACTCCGCCGCTTCCTGGCATCTTGAGGACGTTGTAGCTGTGGTGAGTCACGGCCATGAACTTGGCCAGCGCCGGGTACCCGAGGATGGCGTTGTACGGTAGGCGAATGTGAGCGACGTCAAAGTCGATGAGCTCGGTGCGGTAGTTGTCGCGTGCCCCGAAGGTGACAGGGAGGCGGACCTGCCCGATCGGGACCGTGGAGCCGTCGGTGATACCGGAGAAGGGCTTGGTTGGCTGAAGCTGGCTGTAGGGCACTTGGAGGTTGTTGAATGTCTCTACGGACAGGACGTTGAGCCCTGCCCCGCCATCTATGAGGGTCTTGGTGGCCACCACATTGCTGATGATTGGGGAACAAAGCATCGGGAGGACTCCGGCTGTAGCTGCGCACTTGAGTTGATCTGCTGAGCTGAATGTGATGGCGCACGCCGACCACCTGAGAGGGCGCGTGGCTTCGAGCCTGGGGAGGACTGCATTCACTTCGCGGGCGAACTGCTTGAAGATGCGTTGAGAGGCTGGGGCTTGAGCTTCGCCCAGTATGCAGGCGATTGTGCGCGGCTCCTGGAAGCCCCCAGCCTCCTCGTCCTGGTGGCAGTCCTCGTTTCTCCTTGGCTGCGGCGGCAGCAGTGGGAGGCCTGCGTTGCCTTGCGGGCGATCCTCGCGAGGATGATCCCTCCAGCCTCCCTCGTGAGGTGGGTCTTGCCAGCGATCCTCGCGAGGTTGGTCGCGCCACCCCTGGCGCGGGCCACGGTCTTCCCAGCGTCCTGCGTTCCTTCCTCCTCCTCGGTCGTATCCCCGGTCACCACGGTCAGGGCGACGGCCGATCCTTCCTTCACGCACGGCTCGGAGTTCTTGGCATTCGCTGGTGTTGTGGGTGTGGAGGTCGTGGTACACGCAGTACCGGCTGCCCTTGGGAGGTTCGGGCTGATCTTTGCCCCGCTTGGTGTCTGGTTCTGCCGCGAGCACGACAGCCCCCTTGCGCTTCACTTCCTTGGCCTTGAGCTTCTTCCCTTCTGGGTCTACGGCAGGCAGCTCAAGGAGGGAGAGACGCCCTTCCTCAGCCCTGGTGCACTTGTTCGCCAAGTTGAACAGCTCCAAGGAAGTGCACAGGTCTTCATGCATTGCCAGCTCCTCCTTCATCTTGACGTTGCGCATGCCGTCGGAGAAGGCTGAGATGATGGCCTCTTCAGTCACCTTGGGGATCTTGAGGCGTGCGTTGTTGAAGCGCTGGATATATTTCTGCAGGGTCTCCCCGGGTTATTGCTTGATGCGGCGCATGTCGCTCATGATGGGTGGCCGGTCGCGAGTACCTTGGAAGTTGGCGATGAAGCGGGTGCGCATCTCTTCCCAGGAGGAGATTGTGCCTGGAGCCAGGTTCAGGAGCCAGGTGCGGGCCCCGTCCTTGAGCGCCATGGGAAACCAGTTCGCCATGACCTTCTCGTCTCCGTTGGCAGCTTCGATGCCCAGCTCGTAGAGCTGGAGGAACTCCGCAGGGTCGGCCGTGCCATCGTAGCGAGGAGGCAGGTCCGGCTTGAACTTGCCTGGCCATGCGACGCTGCGCAGCTTGGTGGTGTAGGCGCGGCAGCCTGCTGTGGCCACGGGAGGGCTTGGGTCATGGAGAGCCTGGTCTTGCGGAGCAGGAGGATGGTCACGACGTGCTGGAGCAGGGAGCGCCCGGGCAGCTTCTGGCGGGCGAGGGACTTCTTGGCAGCTCTGCTCTTGCTGCGCTGGCACCTGACGGAGCGGGTTCCGCCCAGGGGCCACGCGCCTTGGTGCCATGGTGTCTTCTTGAGGAGGAGGCGGCCGGGGCGCCGCCGGAGCCTCGTCGCCCGTGCGGGGCGAGGTGCGGTGCAGCAGAACGGACGGCGCGGAGGAACCCCCTGCGGCGCGGACGAGCTCGGTGACGCGGCCGAGCCATTCTTCATAGACGTCGTTGACGGGATGGTAGCGCAGGAGCTCGTTCGCCGCGATGAGTGCAGCCCGAGCCTCCATGGGCATGCGGAGCGCGCGGGACGAAGATCCAGCTGAGGCGAGCGAGGGAGTTGCGGTGCGGCCGTCTTGGCGCACGGATGGATGCTGGGATGATGCCTGCTGCTCATCCCCCGCCGGTCCGGTGGCGGCGTTGACGGCGGGTGACAGGGAACGGCGAGGACGCCCGCCGACAGGGGCTGTCTGGGCGACGCGGGAAGCGAGGGTGGCCCGGCGCTTCGCGCGGGCCCGACGTGCGTCAGACATGAGCGCGATGGTCGGAGGAGAATGGGGCGGTGGAAGACGAATTCCGGCGCACCCCTACCTGGCGCGCCAAATGTCGGATTTCGGGTTCTGGCAGACCCTTGAGGTTCGAACACTGGGGTGCGTGTGGAGATTTCACCTCCTACCTACCTGCACCCCTCCGCCATGCTAGGATCAAAACTATCGAAAGAACAACACAAGAGACACATGGTTTATACTGGTTCGGGCCACCGTTGTGGTGTAATACCCTACTCCAGTGTGTGGTGTGTGGATTGCCTCTTGGGCAGATGATGATGAACAATACAAGGAAGAACAGCCTCGCGAGGGTCTGTTCTTGGCTAGGGCGATGAACTGCTGGGAGGAGTTCAGCCACCTTTCTCTCTCTCTCTCTGCTTCCCACTGGCCGTCCTCCCTCCTTTGCTGTCTAGGTGGCTAGTCCTATTTACAGAGGCCTTGGTCCTCTTCCCAAGTATTGAGCGGGAAGGGAGCCAACAATGGCGGGCTAATTTGAAGGGGGACAGCAAGTATCAGCTATCCTGACAAAAGTAGTCTTCGCCTGCGCAAAGCTCTGGTGATAACGCCGTCTTGGGCTCCACGGTGACCTCCGTCTCGTAGTCCTCCTGGTCTTGGTCTCATTGCACCGGAATGGCAACCTTTGCCTGATGCCTCAGTACTCCGCGGCTGCGCTTGCCCCCTTTACACCAAAGAGGAAAGGAGGACGCTGCACGGGCTGGCACCCGGCTGGCGCCCTTGGTCGTCATGGCTTGCGTCACAGGCACCTCGTGAGGTACCCCGCCTTGATCTCTCCGCCTCCTCGCGAGCCAGCCTGACGAGGCCGTGCCTGAGGAAGCTCCGTGTCGTCCGCCCCGCGAGGCTTGGCCCCTCGCGAGGGTCTTGAGTTTGCATTGGTGAAGATGGGCCATGCTGGGCCCCCCTTGAGCCACACCGCAGGCCGCAGGCAGGCAAGTCTGGGGACCCCCATTCCCAGAACGCCGACAGATGGTAACTCTTCTACCCAACAACCCGGTGTTCTCTGCAAAGGAACCATAAGCCGGGGCTTGATGCCTCTCAAGATCTCTTGATTAGCCCTTTCTGCTTGACCATTGGACTGCGGGTGTGCCACCGATGAAACCTCGAGACATATGTGCTCCTGTTCACAGAACTCCTTCATGGCACCTTTGGACAAATTGGTACCATTATCTGTGATGATACTGTGTGGAAAGCCAAACCGGAAAATCACTTTTTTGATGAACTGAACCGCCGTGGCCGCATCACACTTGCTAACAGGTTCCGCCTCCACCCACTTTGTAAACTTGTCAACCGCCACCAGGAGGTGGGTCTTCTTATCTTTGGACCTTTTGAAAGGCCCAACCATATCCAGCCCCCAAGTAGCAAACGGCCAAGTAATTGGAATCATTCTCAATTCTTGAGCCGGCACATGAGCACGTCTTGAAAACTTTTGGCAACCATCACATCGTCTGACCAGATCCTCCGCATCAGCATGAGCAGTTAACCAATAGAAGCCATGGCGAAACGCTTTAGCCACCAGAGATTTTGAACCGGCATGGTGACCATAATCTCCTTCATGGATCTCACGCAAAATTTCACGACCTTCTTCAGGAAACACACAGCGTTGAAACGCCCCTGACACACTACAATGATGCAACTCGCCGTTGATAATAGTCATGGACTTGGACCGCCGGATTATCTGTCGGGCCAGAGTCTCATCCTGTGGTAACTCGCCCCGGTTCTTGTACGCCAGGTAAGGAAGCGTCCAATCCGGAATAACATGAAGAGCTGCCACCGATTGAGCCTCCGGATCAGGAATAGCCAAATCCGCCTCACCAGGGATCTTGATCGACGGGTTGTGCAGCACATCCAGAAAGACATTGGGCGGGACCGGTTTGCGCTGAGAGCCCAGCCGGCTTAAAGCGTTTGCCGCTTCATTCTTCCGCCGGTCCACGTGGTCCACCTGATAGCCTTTAAAATGACCTGCAACAATATCCACCTCACGACGATATGCTGCCATGAGTGGGTCCTTGGAGTCCCAAGTGCCAGATACTTGCTGAGCCACAAGGTCCGAGTCACCGAAACACTTAACTCGACTTAGATTCATCTCCTTAGCCATCCGGAGACCGTGGAGCAAGGCTTCATACTCAGCTGCATTGTTAGTACAAGGGAACATTAAGCGGAGAACATAACAAAACTTATCACCTCGTGGGGAAGTTAACACGACTCCAGCCCCCGAGCCTTCCAATTGCCTGGATCCGTCAAAATGGATGGTCCAATATGTGTGATCCGGCTTTTCTTCAGGTGCTTGCATTTCTGTCCAATCATTGATGAAATCAACAAGTGCTTGAGACTTAACCGTCGTTCGAGGCACATACTTCAAACCGTGCGGCCCAAGCTCTATAGCCCACTTGGCAATCCGGCCAGTTGCTTCCCGGTTCTGGATGATATCCCCCAAAGGAGCAGAACTGACCACTGTAATTGGGTGCCCTTGGAAGTATTGTTTAAGCTTCCGGCTTGCCATAAAAATCCATACACCAGCTTCTGCCAATGCGGATACCTTTGCTTGGACTCAATGAGTACCTCGCTGATGTAATAGACCAGACGTTGAACTGGATGCTCCTTACCTGCCTCTCGCTCCACCACAATAGCCACGCTGACCGCACGAGCATTAGCAGCAACGTATAGTAGTAACGGCTCCTTGTCAATGGGAGCGGTGAGCACAGGCAGATTGGCCAATTGCCGCTTTAAGTCCTCAAATGCTTCATCAGTAGTGGAACTCCAGACAAACTGATCCGTCTTCTTCAACATCTGATACAAAGGGATTGCCTTCTCACCAAGACGACTGATAAACAGGCTTAACGCGGCAATCCGGCCTGCCAAGCGTTGAACATCATTGATACACTTCGGTTTAGCCAGGGAGGTGATGGCTGTAATCTTCTCCGAATTGGCCTCAATTCCCCTGTTGGACACCAGAAAACCCAATAACTTGCCTGCCGGTACACCAAAGACACACTTGTCCGGATTAAGAATCATCTTGTATGTCCTCAGGTTATCAAAGGTTTCCTTCAAATCATCAATCAGAGTCTCCTTCTCCCTGGACTTAACCATGATATCATCCACGTAAGCATGTACATTATGACCAATCTGCTTGTGAAGACAATTTTGCACACACCGTTGATAAGTTGCCTGGGCACTCTTGAGCCCAAAGGGCATAGACACATAATAGAAGGCTCCAAAGGGAGTTATGAATGTCGTCTTCTCCTGGTCCTTAACTGCCTTTTTGATCTGATGATAGCCAGAATATGCATCCAAAAAACTTAAATGCTCACAACCCGCCGTAGCATCAATAATTTGATCAATACAAGGGAGGGCAAAAGGATCTGCTGGACAAGCCTTATTAAGATCTGTGTAATCCACACACATGCGCCAGGTGCCGTTTTTCTTAAGGACTAGCACCGGATTGGCAAGCCACTCAGGGTGAAAAACTTCAACAATAAAGCCAGCTGCTAAGAGCCTGGCTACCTCTTCTCCAATCGCCTTGCGTCTTTCTTCGTTAAACCGGCAGAGGAACTGTTTCACCGGTTTATATTTAGGATCCACATTAAGGGTGTGCTCGGCGAGTTGCCTCGGTACACCTGGCATGTCAGAGGGCTTCCATGCAAAAATGTCCCGATTCTCACGGATGAACTCGATGAGCATGGTTTCCTATTTCGGATCCAAGTTGGCACTGATGCTGAACTGCTTGGACGAATCGCCAGGTATGAAGTCAACAAGCTTAGTTTCTGCTGCCGATTTGAACTTCAGGGCCGGATCATGCTCCATAGTTGGCTTCTTTAATGGAGTCATGTCCGCCGGATCAACATTGTCCTTATAATACTTCAGCTCCTCGGTGGCACAAACCGACTCTGCATAGGCCGCATCTCCTTCCTCGCACTCCAAAGCGATTTTGTGTCTTCCGTGAACCGTTATTGTCCCCTTGTGACCCGGCATCTTGAGCTGCAAATACACATAACAAGGCCGTGCCATAAACTTGGCGTAGGTCGGTCGCCCAAACATGGCGTGATATGGACTTTGGATTTTCACCACTTCAAACGTCAATGTCTCCGACCTGGAATCATGATCATCCCCAAAGGCCACTTCCAGAGCTATCTTACCAACAGGATATGCTGATTTGCCAGGTACCACACCGTGGAACACCGTATTAGACGGTTTGAGACTTTTTTCTGTTAGTCCCATACGACGGAAGGTCTCATAGTACAAGATATTAATGCTGCTCCCTCCATCCATGAGCACTTTGGTAAACTTGTAACCTCCCACCCGAGGCGCCACCACCAGAGCCAACTGACCCGGATTATCAACCTGGGGAGGGTGATCCTCTCTGCTCCATATGACTGGCTGTTCAGACCAGCTTAGACAATGGGGCATGGCCGGTTCAACAGAGTTGACCGCCCGCCTCTGAACCTTCCGGTCTCGCTTGTCCAAGCTAGTGGTGAAGACATGGTACTGCCCACTACTCAACTGCTTTGGGTTGCTCTGGTAACCTGACTGTTGCTGCTGTTGGTTGTAACCACCCTGGTTGTTCTGACTATTTTGCTTATTATGTCCGCCCGGATTACCATTAAATCCTGAACTGGAATTTCCTCCACCGTAACCCGGCCCGGATCCTGAGCCACCGCCGGAGCCATGATCATACCGGAAAGCATTAGAATTCTTGAACTCCTGCATAATGAAGCAATCCTTCCAAAGGTGGTTTGCTGGCGCCTCCTTCGTCCCATGTCTTGGACAGGGCTGGCTCAGTAGATAGTTTAGGCGGTCCAGGTTAGGGTTGGGTGCCCCACTGCGATTTTTCGGTTTACCCTTGCGTCACTGGCCATTGTCCTGTGCGTTGGTATTAGCTACAAAGTCCATGTTACCATCTGCTTTGCACTTGCCTCCACCACCATTGCCTGCCCAGTGATGCGGCTGACTTTTGGAGTTGTTGTTCCTCTTTCCCTTCCCTCCCTTGTCATCATCAGATTCGGGATCCTTGGTACTATCAGAATCAGCATACTTTACCAAAGCAGCCATGAGGGTCCCCATGTCAGTGCAATGACGCTTCATCTGTCCCAACTTCAGCTTTAGGGGCCCAAACCGATAGTTGCCTTCTAGGGTTAATACTGCGGTGTCTGCGTTGATGCGGTTGATGAATGCAACACTTGTGAAACCTGGCGCACCCAATGAGTCGTCGATACTCCTACCTCCTGGACGCGGGCAGCTAAGTCCACTATCGACATAGGCTGTTTACATGTATCCTTGAAATTGCTGATAAACCGGGCTCGTAATTGGGCCCATGAACTGATAGAATTAGCCGACAAGCTTTTTAACCAAGTACGGGCCATTCCTTCAAGCATCATGGTGAAGTATTTCGCACACGCCGCGTCATCCACATCAAGCATCTCCGTGGCCATCTCATAGCTCTCTACCCATGTTTCTGGAGGTTGATCCGCCGTGTAATTTGGTACTTTGTGCGGGCCTTTGAAGTCCTTGGGCAGGCGCACATTGCGTAAAGCGGGGACAAGGCAAGGCACCCCCAAAGAACTAGAAGTAACACCAGGTTCTATCGAGATAGTTGGACGAACCGGCATGAGCTGCCGAGCCTGATGTTGTGCGGCTAACTCGGCCTCCCTGCATGCTTGGGCCCGGTCCACCACTTCCTGAGCGTTATCAACACCACCGGCCGGGTTGTTGCCACGAGGTGCTCCACGTTGTTCATTACTCGATACTGCCGGTTCATCCATATGTCTGCTATAGCTCCGGCTTGGACGGGGGGTCGAGTGGATCCGGTCGCGGTTGTACGAGTATGCTTCCTGTTGGACCAAAGCTGTCCTCAGAAGCTCCTTGACCTGTCGCGTCTCTACTGCCTGCGGCGAGTCACCTTCAATTGGAATGGCCTCCAGCCGTGCAGCAGCGGCAACGAGATTGTCCATCGGGTTGGAGTAGTGACCCGGAGGTGTCGAAACAGCCTGAGGTATAACAGTATCTTGACGAGGCAGATCCATCCGACGGGGCTGAACCGGCACGCCGGTCGCAGGGGCCTCCGTCCGGTTTACCTCCAGCGGATTACCAGTTCCTACTCCTGGGGTGTTGAAAAGATCTCTGGCCTCAAAAACCGAAGGCAAACAGGATCGGTACTTCCTCTTCATGACTTCATGCGACGCGTTCTGGTCCAACATGAGCCTGTAGGCTTGTGCGTCTAAAGCGGCCCGCTCTACGGTCATCCTGGCATCCTCAGCTGCCAGGTCCGCCTTGGCCTGGGTGATCTGTTCCTTCACCTTTGCAATCTCCGCGTTGTGGACTTCCTGATCCGCCGGATTGTCCTCTGCCATAAGCACAACCAATGCAACAAATAGATCTGATAGAACTTGAGCCGGCGGGTGCGCAGAGCTCCCTGCCCCAGCAGCTGTCGCCGCTGCTGAACCGGAGGTTATTGGCGCAGTAGTCGAAGAATGAAGTGCTGCTTGTGTGCCAGCCATGAATATTCCAACTCGGTTGGGTAGATCAGAGGGGTGCAGAATACTGTCACCATCGGAACAGCCCCCAATCCGGCCATCTTGTAGCTGATAAAGAGATTCGGTTTCTCCGGATGACTCATCACCGGAGTAAATGACGGTCTCGCCGCCAGATCCCGATCCGTCCTCCTGACCTCCTCCATGGATGACTCCCACGAAGGCATGCTTCATGGCCGGTTTAACCCGGGCAGATCGCGCACGCTGAGCCGTTTCGACGAGGTCGGTGCAGATAACCGGCTCAGGGCCTGGTTCTCTGATCTTGCCGATGAAAACGTGTATGCCACCAAAGGGGACCCAGTACCCGTACTCACCTGAGCCGGCCTCGGGGCCCCAGCCTGCATCATTGATGTAGAGCTTGCCGTGACGACTCTTAGTCATCCGGCCCACGGCGTAGCCCTTGAGTCCTTCAAAGCGGCCCTCCAAGAACTTGAAACCTTCGTGCGATAGCCCCACGGTGGGCGCCAACTGTCATGGTTTTGTCATGGCAGATGTCCTAGAGAAAGGACTTAGTCGTGGAGCCATCGCGACGGGTTAGCTTGAAGGGGTTAAAGCGGACATAGGGACGCAAGAGAGTTTATACTAGTTCGGCCCCTTCAATGAAGGTAAAAGCCTACGTCTAGTTGTGATGGAATTGATGGGGTTTCGATGACTAGGGAGCAAACAAGCTTCGCCTATGTCTCGAGTTTGTCCGTCGTCCCCTGAACCGCCGCCGGGTTGTCCCCTTATATACACGGGTGACGCCCGTCGGTTCGTAGAATCCCAATACCGGCTCATAGATGTGTCCGGCTTGGTCTCTACTTATTCCTAACTTACAATACAAGTTAACAACCAACGCCGGTTTACGGCTGCAGGCATTGAACGGACCATGGCCCTTGAGCCCTCATCTGCCTTCTTGGGCTTTAACATACTTAACTACTGACGGAGTTAACCCGTCCCAGATAGGCCGGTTTACACCCAGTAGTAATATCCCCAACACTTGGTATGTTGACTTTTTGCGTAGACTCCCCAGCAACGGTGCCAGAAATCCTTCTTGCTACGTCTTGAGCTTGCGTTGGTTTTCCCCGAAGAGGAAGGGATGATGCAGCAGAGTAGCGTAAGTATTTCCCTCAGTTTTTGAGAACCAAGGTATCAATCCAGTAGGAGCCCACGCTCAAGTCCCTCGTACCTGCACAAAGCGATAGCTACTCGCAACCAACGCGGTTAGGGGTTGTCAAGCCCTTCACGGTCACTTACGAGACTGAGATCTGATAGATATAATATTTTTGGTAGTTTTGGTATAAAGATGCAAAGTAAAATGTAAAGGCAAAGTAAAATGCAAAGAAAGATTAAAGTAATGGAGATTGATATGATGAGAATAGACCCGGGGGCCATAGGTTTCACTAGTGGCTTCTCTCAAGAGCATAAGTATTCTATGGTGGGTGAACAAATTACTGTTGAGCAATTGACAGAATTGAGCATAGTTATGAGAATATCTAGGCATGATCATGTATATAGGCATCATGTCCGTGACAAGTAGATCGAAACGATTCTGCATCTACTACTATTACTCCACTCATCGACCACTATCCAGCATGCATCTAGAGTATTAAGTTAAAAACAGAGTAACGCCTTAAGCAAGATGACATGATGTAGAGAGATAAATTCATGCAATATGAAATAAACCCCATCTTGTTATCCTCGATGGCAACGATACAATACGTGCCTTGCTGCCCCTTATGTCACTAGGTAAGGACACCGCAAGATTGAACCCAAAGCTAAGCACTTCTCCCATGGCAAGAACTACCAATCTAGTTGGCCAAATCAAACTGATAATTCAAAGAGACTTGCAAAGATAACCAATCATACATAAAAGAATTCAGAGAAGATTCAAATATTATTCATAGATAGACTTGATCATAAACCCACAATTCATCGGTCTCAACAAACACACCGCAAAAAGAAGATTACATCGAATAGATCTCCACAAGAGAGGGGGAGAACTTTGTATTGAGATTCAAAGAGAGAGAAGAAGCCATCTAGCTACTAACTATGGACCCGAAGGTCTGAGGTAAACTACTCACACTTCATCGGAGAGGCTTTGATGATGTAGAAGCCCTCCGTGATGACGGCCCTCTTCCGGCGGAGCTCCGGAACAGGCCCCAAGATGGGATCTCGTGGATACAGAAAGTTGCGGTGGTGGAATTAGGTTTTTGGCTCCTGTTCTGATCGTTTGGGGGTACGTGTGTATATATAGGAGGACGAAGTATGACGGGGGAGCAACGAGGGGCCCACGAGGCAGGGGCGCACCCTACGGGGGGTGCCCCCCACCCTCGTGACCGCCTCTTTTCTTTCTTGGAGCAGGGTCCAAGTCTCCTAGATCATGTTCGGTGAGAAAATCACGTTCTCGAAGATTTTATTCCGTTTGGACTCCATTTGATATTCCGTTTATCCGAAACACTGAAATAGGCAAAAAAAGCAATTCTGGGTTGGGCCTCCGGTTAATAGGTTAGTCCCAAAAATAATATAAAAGTGGAAAATAAAGCCCAATATAGTCCAAAACAGTAGATAATATAGCATGGAGCAATCAAAAATTATAGATACGTTGGAGACGTATGAGTGCATTGCATAAACCAAAAGGCATACGTCTACAAGCAAAGGTACCGAAAGGGCAAATTAAAGTTGTCTTTTCTTGATCTTATTTTGACACAGGTATTTGAGAAAAACCAGAATAACCATCTAGAAAGCAAAAATGTGTATGTTTGGATAATATTTCTAGCATTTGATAAATGAAAGGTAAAGGGTAATGATCCTTTTTAGTAGCTTTATTTAATTTGCAGAAATCAATTACCATTCTATAACCTGTAACAATTCTTTATCGGATCAATTCATCTTTATCATTAGGAACAACAGTAATACCTCCCTTAGGGACACAATGGACTGGACTTACCCACTGACTATCGGTAACAGGATAAATTATACGTGCCTCCAGAAGCTTTAGTATTTCTTTTTTTACCACTTCTTTCATCTTAGGATTTAACCGTCGTTGGTGATCAACAATCGGTTTCGCGTCTTTCTCCAATTTTATTTTGTGCTGGCATAGAGTGGGACTAATGCCCTTGAGATCATCAAGAGTATATCCAATAGCAGCACGATGCTTCTTTAGAGTTTTCAATAATTTCTTTTCTTCATGCTCTGAAAGGTTAGCACTAATAATAACAGGATATATCCTCTTTTCATCAAGATAAACATATTTAAGAGTATCTGGCAATGGTTTAAGCTCAAACACGGGATCACCCTTGGGTGGAGGAGGATCCCCTAAGATTTCAACAGGCAAATTGTGTTTCAAAATAGGTCCTATTTAAAGAATACTTCATCTATTTACCTTCTTTCATTCATAAACATATCATTTTCATGGTCGAGCAAATATTGTTCTAAAGGATCATTAGGAGGCACGACAATACAAGCAAGACCAATAATTTCATCTTTACTAGGCAATTCTTTATCATGGGGTTGTCTACAAAATTTACCAAAATTAAACTCATGAGACATATTCCCTAAACCAACAGAAACAATATCCTTTTTGCAGTATATCTTAGCATTAACAGTATTCAAGAAGGGTCTACCAAATATAATGGGACAAAAGTCATCTTGTGGGGAACCAAGAACAAGAAAATCAGCAGGATATTTAACTTTCCCACACAAGACTTCAACATCTCTAACAATCCCAACTGGTGAAATAGTGTCTCTATTGGCAAGCTTAATTGTAACATCAAATTTCTCTATCTCAGCAGGTGCAATATCATGCATAATTTCTTTGTATAAGGAATGAGGTATTGCACTTGCACTAGCACCCATGTCACATAAGCCATGATAGCAATGATCTCCTATTTTAACAGAAATAATAGGCATGCCTACAATAGGTCTATGTTTATTTTTAGTGTCAGGTCTAGCAATTCTAGTAGCTTCATCACAAAAGTAAATAACATGCCCATCGATATTATTGGCCAAGAGATCTTTAACCATAGCAATACTAGGTCCAACTTTAATTTTCTCAGGGGGTGTAGGTGTTCTAGTATTACTCTTACGAACCACAGTTGAAGCTTTAGCATGATCCTTTATTCCCATAGGTAAAGGTGGCTTCTCAATATAAGCAGTAGGAACAACAGGATCAACATTATAAGTAGTAGTATTTTCTTCAACTTTAATAGGTGCAACTACTTTTAATTCAATGGGAGGATTATATTTAAACCACTTCTCCTTAGGGAAATCAACATGAGTAGCAAAGGATTCACAGAAAGAAGCTACTATCTCAGAGTCAAGTCCGTATTTAGTGCTAAATTCATGGAAAACATCGGTATCCATAAAAGATTTAACACAATCAAACTTGGGTGTTATACCTGACTCCTTACATTCGCCGAGTTCCCAATCTTCAGAGTTGCATTTAATTCTTTCCAATAAATCCCATTTGAATTCAATAGTCTTCATCATAAAAGAACCAGTACAAGAAGTATCGAGCATGGAGCGGTTATTGAGAGAAAGCCGAGCATAGAAATTTTGAATAATAATTTCTCTTGAGAGCTCATGATTGGGGCATGAATATAACACTGACTTAAGCCTCCCCCAAGCTTGAGAGATGCTTTCTCCTTCGCGAGGCCAAAAATTATATATATAATTACGATCACGATGAACAAGATGCATAGGATAAAACTTCTGATGAAATTCCCATTTCAATCGGTTGTAGTTCCATGATCCCATATAATCACATAGCCTAAACCATGTCAATGTCTTTCCCTTCAAAGATAAAGGGAAGAAATTCTTCTTGATAACATCCTCGGGCATACCAGCAAGCTTAAACAATCCACAGACTTCATCCACATAGATTAGGTGCAAATCAGGATGTAATGTTCCATCACCTATGAAAGGATTAGCTAGTAGTTTCTCTATCATACCCGAAGGAATTTCAAAGTAAACATTTTAAGTAGGTTCAGTAGGTTGAGGAGAAACTCTTTGCTCTACTAGTTGGGGTGAAGATACCCCGAACAAGCCCCTCAAAGGATTATGTTCCATAGTAACAAGTGACAGTAAATTTCAGCACACTATAAAAAATTTTCCTTACCAAATTCCACCTACCAAAGGCACTTCACTCCCCGACAACGGTGCCAGAAAAGAGTCTTGATGACCCACAAGTATAGGGGATCTATCATAGTCCTTTCGATAAGTAAGAGTGTCGAACCCAACGAGGAGCAGAAGGAAATGATAAGCATTTTTCAGTATGGTATTCTCTGCAAGCATTGAAATTATCGGTAACAGATAGTTTTATGATAAGGTAATTTGTAACGGGTAACAAGTAATAAAAGTAAATAAGGTGCAGCAAGATGGCCCAATCCTTTTTGTATCATAGGACAAGCCTGGACAAAATCTTATATAAAGGAAAGCGCTCCCGAGGACACATGGGAATTATCGTCAAGCTAGTTTTCATCACGTTCATATGATTCGTGTTCGGTACTTTGATAATTTGATATGTGGGTGGACCGGTGCTTGGGTACTGCCCTTCCTTGGACAAGCATCCCACTTATGATTAACCCCTATTGCAAGCATCCGCAACTACAAAAGAAGTATTAAGGTAAACCTAACCATAGCATGAAACATATGGATCCAAATCAGCCCCTTACGAAGCAACTCATAAACTAGGGTTTAAGCTTCTATCACTCTAGCAACCCATCATCCACTTATTACTTCCCAATGCCTTCCTCTAGGCCCAAACAATAGTGATGTGTCATGTAGTCGACGTTCACATGACACCACTAGAGGAGAGACAACATACATCTCATCAAAATATCGAACGAATGCCACATTCACATGACTACTTATAGCAAGACTTCTCCCATGTCCTCAGGAACGAACATAACTACTCACAAATCATATTCATGTTCATAATCAGAGGGGTATTAATATGCATAAAGGATCTGAACATATGATCTTCCACCAAGTAAACCAACTAGCATCAACTACAAGGAGTAATCAACACCACTAGCAACCCACAGGTACCAATCTGAGGTTTTGGGACAAATATTCGATACAAGAGATGAACTAGGGTTTGATATGAGATGGTGCTGGTGAAGATGTTGATGGAGATTGACCCCCTCCCGATGAGAGGATCGATGGTGATGACGATGCTGATGATTTCCCCTTCCCGGAGGGATGTTTCCCCGGCAGAACAGCTCCGCCGGAGCCCTATATTGGTTTCGCCAAGGTTCCTCCTCGTGGCGGCGGAGTTTCATCCCATGAGCTTGCTTATGATTTTTTCTCGGACGAAAGACTTCATGTAGCAGAATATGGGCACCGGAGGCCTACCAGGGGGCCCACGAGACAGGGGGCGCGCCCAGGGGGTAGGGCGCGCCCCCACCCTCGTGGCCAGGGTGCGGGCCACCTCTGGTAAATTCTTTCACTGGTATTTTTTATATATTCCAAAATGTGATGCCGTGAAGTTTCGGGACTTTTGGAGTTGTGCAGAATATGTCTCTAATATTTGCTCCTTTTCCAGCCCAGAATTCTAGCTCCTGGCATTCTCCTTCTTCATGTAAACCTTGTAAAATAAGAGAGAATAGGCATAAGTATTGTGACATAATGTGCAATAACAGCCCATAATGCAATAATTATCGATATAAAAGCATGATGCAAAATGGACGTATCATCCACCCCTGCCAGCCCGTGCCCATGGTTGGACCTAGCTGCACTCTGCGCACATTCCGGTGCATTCCTTCTCGACGTGCCCACAGTCAGACCTGGTTGGGGTGGGGCTGAACACGCACACTCTGACGGGAGCAGGGAGCCCGATCACCATGCTCTAGCACGACCACGACGCACGGGGCTGCGGGCGCTCCAGGCCATCGTCTGGGTGCCCGTACACTCTGTCTGGTGTGCTCTGTGTGCTCCGTATGCTCGTTCTCTACCTCATCAACTTGCTCAGAGGTGCTCACCAACAACAGTACAAGAGTGTCGAGCACCGAGAAGCTCGGCTTGCTGCCATAGTTTGTTATCAACACTCACAGGGCAATGGCGAGTACAGTCGGCAGGGGTAGGTAGGGCAAAAGGGAGACGAGCTGAGGTGAAAAAATAGACCCCCTTGAGCGAGTCCACGAGTGGGACTGGACTGCTGATACTTCCATGACTGCTGATACGTCCATTTTGCATCATGCTTCTATGTTGATATTTATTGCATTATGGGCTATTATTACACATTATATAACAATACTTATGTCTACTCTCTCTTATTTTACAAGGTTTACATGAAGAGGGAGAATGCCGGCAGCTGGAATTCTGGGCTGGAAAAGGAGCAAATATTAGATACCTATTCTGCACAACTCCAAAAGTCCTGAAACTTCACGGAGCATGTTTTTGAAATATATAAAAAATATTGGGTGAAGAAAGTACCAGAGGGGGCCATCAGCCAGCCACAAGGGTGGAGGGCGCTCCTGATATGTCTCCAATGTATCTATAATTTTTGATTGTTCCATGCTATTATATTATCAACCTTGGATGTTTTATATGCACTTATATGCTATTTTATATGATTTTTGGGACTAACCTATTAACCTAGAGCCCAGTGCTAGTTTCTATTTTTTCCTTGTTTTAGAGTATCGCAGAAAAGGAAAATCAAACGGAGTCCAATTGACCTGAAACTTTACGAAACTTATTTTTGGACCAGAAGAAGCCCACGGAGTATCGGAGATGGACCAGGAGAGTCCCGGGCTGCCCACGAGGGTGGGGGGAGCGCCCACCCCCCTGGGCGCGCCCCCTGCCTCGTGGACAGCCCAGAGATCCACCAACATACTTCTTCCTCCTATATATACCCATATACCCTAAAAACTTCGGGGAGCAGAATAGATCGGGAGTTCCGCCGCCAGAAGCCTTCGTAGCCACCGAAAACCAATCTAGACCTGTTCCGGCACCCTGCCGGAGGGGGCAATCCATCTCCGGTGGCCATCTTCATCATCCCGGCGCTCTCCATGACGAGGAGGGAGTAGTTCACCCTCGGGGCTGAGGGTATGTACCAGTAGCTATGTGTTTGATCTCTCTATCTCTCTCGTGTTCTTGAGGTGGTACGATCTTGATGTATCGCGAGCTTTGCTATTATAGTTGGATCTTATGATGTTTCTCCCCCTCTACTCTCTTGTAATGGATTGAGTCTTCCCTTTGAAGTTATCTTATCGGATTGAGTCTTTAAGGATTTGAGAACACTTGATGTATGTCTTGCGTGGGATACCCGTGGTGACAATGGGGTATTCTATTGATTCACTTGATGTATGTTTTGGTGATCAACTTGCGGGTTCCGCCCGTGAACCTATGCATAGGGGTTGGCATACGTTTTCGTCTTGACTCTCCGATACAAACTTTGGGGCACTCTTTGAAGTTCTTTGTGTTGGTTGAATAGATGAATATGAGATTGTGTGATGCATATCGTATAATCATACCCACGGATACTTGAGGTGACATTGGAGTATCTAGGTGACATTAGGGTTTTGGTTGATTTGTGTCTTAAGGTGTTATTCTAGTACTAACTCTACGATAGATTGAACGGGAAAAATAGCTTCGTGTTATTTTACTATGGACTCTTGAATAGATTGATCAGAAAGGATAACTTTGAGGTGGTTTTGTATCCTACCATAATCTCTTCATTTCTTCTCCGCTATTAGTGACTTTGGAGTGACTCTTTGTTGCACGTTGAGGGACAGTTACATGATCCAATTATGTTATTATTGTTGAGTGAACTTGCACTAGTGAAAGTGTGAACCATAGGCCTTGTTTCAACGCATTGCAATACCATTTGTTCTCACTTTTATCATTAGTTACCTTGCTGTTTTTATATTTTCAGATTACAGAAACCTTTATCTACCATCCATATACCACTTGTACCACCATCTCTTCGCCGAACTAGTGCACCTATACAATTTACCATTGTATTGGGTGTGTTGGGGACACAAGAGACTCTTTGTTATTTGGTTGTAGAGTTGCTTGAGAGAGACCATTTTCATCCTACGCCTCCTACGGATTGATAAACCTTAGGTCATCCACTTGAGGGAAATTTGCTACTGTCCTACAAACCTCTGCACTTGGAGGCCCAACAACTTCTACAAGAAGAAGGTTGTGTAGTAGACATGAAGCTCTTTTCTGGCGCCGTTGCCGGGGAGGTTAGCGCTTGAAGGTATATCTTTAGATCTTGCAATCTAATCTTTTTGTTTCTTGTTTTAGCACTAGTTTAGTTTATAAAAGAAAACTACAAAAAAATATGGAATTGAGTTTGCCTCATACGCTTCATCTTTTTAATATCTTTCGTGAGTATGATGGAATGGAAAATTGTGCCAAAGTGTTAGAGGAAGAGTGCATTAAAATGTTTGGCACTAAATCTTTGAATGATGAGCATGATTGCAATGTTGTTAGTATGAATTCCTTGGATATCCATGATGCTAATGATATGCAAAGCCACAAGCTTGGGATGCTATGTTTGATGAAGATGATATTTTTTATCCCCCAAGTTTTGATGAGAAAATTTATTAAGATAATAGGATGCCTCCTACTTATGATGATTATATTGATAAAAGTAGATTTGGAGAGGTCATGACTTTATTTAGTAATGATTCCACTATTTCGGAAGAGGTTCCAATTGATTATGAGAACAAAGTTGCTATCTATGATGATTATTGTGATGACTTGTATGCTATAAATAATAATGATAACCATGAAAATTGTCATCATGATTTTAGTTTTCAATTGGATTATGCCTCACATGATAGTTATTTTGTTTAGTTTGCTCCCACTACTATTCATGGGAAGAAATTTGCTTATGTGGAGAGTAATAAAAATTATATGCTTGTAGATCATGAAAAGAATGCTTTATGTGATAGTTATATTGTTGAATTCATTCATGATGCTACTGAAAATTATTATGAGGGAGGAATATATGCTTTTAGGAGTTGCAATAATACCAAGTTTCCTCTCTATGTGTTGAAAATCTTGAAGTTATGCTTGTTTTACCCTCCTATGCAAGCTGATTCTTGTTCCCACAAGTTGTTTGCTCACAAAATCCCTATGCATAGGAAGAGGGTTAGACTTAAATGTTCTAGACATATTATTCATGATGCTCTCTTTATGTTACAATTCTTATCTTGTATGTGAGCGTCATTGAAATCATCATGCCTAGCTAGGGGCGTTAAACGATAGCGCTTGTTGGGAGGCAACCCAATTTTATTTTTATTTCTTGCTTTTTGCTCCTGTTTAGTAATGAATAATTCATCTAGCCTATTTTTAGATGTGTTTTTATTTTTTAATTAGTTTTTGTGCCATGTAAAGCCTTTAGGACCTTCTTGGGTGATTGTTATCTGATCTTGCTGTAAAAAATAGAAAGTATGCGCTCACGAGAATAATTTTCATTTTTTACCAGAGAGCGATAAAATACAAATTCCAACTGAAGTAGATCATTAAACAAATTACATAGAACTTCCTAATTTCTCAGGATTTTGGGAGTTACAGAAGTATTCAGAACCTATAGATTACTACAGTCTGTTCTGTTTTTGACAGATTCTGTTTTCTATGTGTTGTTTGCTTATTTTGATGAATCTATGAGTAGTATCGGAGGGTATGAACCATAGAAAAGTTAGAATACAATATATATTACACCAATATGAATTTATAATGAGTTCACAACAGTACCTAAGTGGTGATTTATTTTCTTATACTAACGGAGCTTACGAGTTTTCCGTTAAGTTTTGTGATGTGAAGTTTTCAAGATTTGGGTAAAGATTCGATGGACTATGGAAAAAGGAGTGGCAAGAGCCTAAGCCTGGGGATTCCCAAGGCACACCAAGGAAATATTCAAGGACAACCAAGAGCCTAAGCTTGGGGATGCCCCGGAAGGCATCCCCTCTTTCGTCTTCATTCATCGGTAACTTTACTTGGAGCTATATTTTTATTCACCACATGATATGTGTTTTGCTTTGAGCGTCAATTTATTTTTTTAGGATTTTCTTGCTATTATTTAGAACAATGTTTTTCATCTTTTATTTCAATAAAAGTGGCATTGATAGCCTTTACTATGCCTATTTTACAAGTCCACATGTTGATGTTTGAAAACAGAAAGTTTACCTCTGTTGCAAAAATTCCCTAGAAAAGTCAGAATGTGATAAAATGTTGAAACCTTTTGCATAATAATCTCTGATAAATTTAATACAGTGGGAATTTTCTTTCATAATTTTTGGAGGTAGGGAAGTATAGATCTTGCTGCACTCTTTACAGACTGTCCTGTTTAGGCAGATTGCTGTTATGTTTGCATATGTTTGCTTCTTTAATGATTCTATTTGAGGATACGACTATTAAATATGCAGAGGCATTTAGTATTAAATGTTGAATAATAATTTTTGTGATTTGCTACAGTAGAGTATGATAAGGTTTTTGCATTGGTTTATACTAACTTATCTCACGAGTCCTTGTTGAGTTTTGTGTGGATGAAGCTTTTGAGATTTAGGGAGACCGTGATATGAGAGGAATTAAGGAGACACAAAAGCTCAAGCTTGGGGATGCCCAAGGCATCCCAAGATAATATTTCAAGAAGTCTCAAGCGTCTAAGCTTTGGGATGCCCCGGTTGGCATCCCACCTTTCTTCTTCAACAACTATCGGTTAGTTTCGGTTGGTCCTAAGTTTTTGCTTCTTCACATGATGTTTGCCATTCTTAGAATGTCATTTTCTTTTGCTTTGCTTGCTGTTTGAATAAAATACCAAGATATGAAATTCTTAAATGTTAGAGAGTCTTCACATAGTTGCATAATTATGCGACTACTCATTGATCTTCACTTATATCTTTCGGAGTAGTTTGTTGTTGCTGCTTCACTTATATCTTTTTAGAGCATGGTGGTGGTTTTATTTTATAGAAACAGATGAACTCTCATGCGTCACTTATATTATTTTGAGAGTCCTAAACAGCATGGTAATTTGCTTTGGTTATGAATTTAGTCCTAATATGATGGGCATCCAAGAGGGATATAATAAAAACTTTCATATAAAGTGCATTGAATACTATGAGAAGTTTTGATATTTGATGATTCTTTTGAGATATGAAGATGGTGATATTAGAGTCATGCTAGTTGAGTAGTTGTGAATTTGAGAGATACTTTGCTAAAGTTTGTGATTCCCGTAGCATGCACGTATGGTAAACCGTTATGTGATGAAGTCGGAGAATGATTTATTTATTGATTGTCTTCCTTATGAGTGGTGGTCGGGGACGAGCGATGGTCTTTTCCTACCAATCTATCCCCTAGGAGCATGCGCATAGTACTTTGTTTCGATAACTAATAGATTTTTGCAATAAGTATAAGAGTTCTTTATGACTAATGTTGAGTCCATGGATTATACGCACTCTCACCCTTCCACCATTGCTAGCCTCTCTAGTACCGCGCAACTTTTGCCGGTACCATGAACCCACCATTTACCTTCCTCAAAACAGCCACCATACCTACCTATTATGGCATTTCCATAGCCATTCCGAGATATATTGCCATACAACTTACCACCATTCCATTTATTATGGCACGCTCCATCATTGTCATATTGCTTTGCATGATCATGTAGTTGACATCGTATTTGTGGCAAAGCCACCATTCATAAATCTTCCATACATGTCACTCTTGATTCATTGCACATCCCGATACACCGCTGGAGGCATTCACATAGAGTCATATTTTGTTCTAGGCATTGAGTTGTAATTGTTGAGTTGTAAGTAAATAAAAGTGTGATGATCATCATTTTTAGAGCATTGTCCCAAGTGAGGAAAGGATGATGGAGACTATGATTCCCCACAAGTCAGGATGAGACTCCAGACTAAAAAAAAGAGGCCATAAAAAAAGGAGAAAAGGCCCAAATAAAAAAGAGAGAAAAAGAGAGAAGGGACAATGCTACTATCCTTTTACCACACTTGTGCTTCAAAGTAGCACTGTGATCTTCATGATAGAGAGTCTCTTATGTTGTTACTTTCATATAGTAGTGGGAAATTTTCATTATAGAACTTGGCTTGTATATTCCAATGATGGGCTTCCTCAAAATGCCCTAGATCTTCATGAGCAAGCGAGTTGGATGCACACCCACTTAGTTTCTTTTTGAGCTTTCATACACTTATAGCTCTAGTGCATCCGTTGCATGGCAATCCCTACTCACTCACATTAATATCCATTGATGGGCATCTCCATAGCCCGTTGATAAGCCTAGTTGATGTGAGACTATCTTCTCCCTTTTTGTCTTCTCCACAACCACCCTTCTATTCCACCTATAGTGCTATGTCCATGGCTCACGCTCATGTATTCCGTGAAGATTGAAAAAGATTGAGAACATCAAAAGTACGAAACAATTGCTTGGCTTGTTATCGGGGTTGTGCATGATTTAAATATTTTTTGTGATGAAGATAGAGCATAGCCAGACTATATGATTTTTTAGGGATAGCTTTCTTTGGCCATGTTATTTTGAGAAGACATAATTGCTTGGTTAGTATGCTGGAAGTATTATTATTTTTATGTCAATATTAAACTTTTGTCTTGAATCTTATGGATCTGAACATTCATGCCACAATAAAGAGAATTATTTAGAGAAATATGTTAGGTAGCATTCCACATCAAAAATTCTGTTTTTATCATTTACTTACTCGAGGACGAGTAGGAATTAAGCTTGGGGATGCTGATACGTCTCCAACGTATCTATAATTTTTGATTGTTCCATGCTATTATATTATCAACCTTGGATGTTTTATATGCACTTATATGCTATTCTATATGATTTTTGGGACTAGTCTATTAACCTAGAGCCCAGTGCTAGTTTCTGTTTTTTCCTTGTTTTAGAGTATCGCAGAAAAGGAAAATCAAACGGAGTCCAATTGACCCGAAACTTCACGAAACTTATTTTTGGACCAGAAGAAGCCCACGGAGTATCGGAGATGGAGCAGGAGAGTCCTGGGCTGCCCACGAGGGTGGGGGGCGCGCCCACCCCTCGTGGGCGCGCCCCCTGCCTCGTGGACAGCCCGGAGATCCACCAACGTACTTCTTCCTCCTATATATACCCATATACCCTAAAAACTTCGGGGAGCAGAATAGATCGGGAGTTCCGCCGCCAGAAGCCTCCGTAGCCACCGAAAACCAATCTAGACCCGTTCTGGCACCCTGCCGGAGGGGGCAATCCATCTCCGGTGGCCATCTTCATCATCCCGGCGCTCTCCATGACGAGGAGGGAGTAGTTCACCCTCCGGGCTGAGGGTATGTACCAGTAGCTATGTGTTTGATCTCTCTCTCTCTCTCTCTCTCTCGTGTTCTTGAGGTGGTACGATCTTGACGTATCGTATGCATAGGTGTTGGCACACGTTTTCGTCTTGACTCTAAGGTAGAAACTTTGGGGCACTCTTTGAAGTTCTTTGTGTTGGTTGAATAGATGAATATGAGATTGTGTCATGCATATCGTATAATCATACCCACGGATACTTGAGGTGACATTGGAGTATCTAGGTGACATTAGGGTTTTGGTTGACTTGTGTCTTAAGGTGTTATTCTAGTACGAACTCTACGATAGATTGAACGAAAAGAATAGCTTCGTGTTATTTTACTACGGACTCTTGAATAGATTGATCAGAAAGGATAACTTTGAGGTGGTTTCATACCCTACCATAATCTCTTCGTTTGTTCTCCGCTATTAATGACTTTGGAGTGACTCTTTGTTGCATGTTGAGGGATAGTTATATGATCCAATTATGTTATTATTGTTGAGGGAACTTGCACTAGTGAAAGTATGAACCCTAGGCCTTGTTTCAACGCATTGCAATACCGTTTCTGCTCACTTTTATCATTAGTTACCTTGCTGTTTTTATATTTTCAGATTACAAAAACCTTTATCTACCATCCCTATACCACTCGTATCACCATCTCTTCGCCGAACTAGTGCACCTATACAATTTACCATTGTATTGGTTGTGTTGGGGACACAAGAGACTCTTTGTTATTTGGTTGCAGGGTTGCTTGAGAGAGACCATCTTCATCCTACGCCTCCTACGGATTGATAAACCTTAGGTCATCCACTTGAGGGAAATTTGCTACTGTCCTACAAACCTCTGCACTTGGAAGCCCAACAACGTCTACAAGAAGAAGGTTGTGTAGTAGACATCAGCGCCCTACCCCTCTGGGCGCGCCCCCGACCTTGTGGGCCCCTTGGCAGGCCTCCGGTGCCCACCTTATGCTATATGGTGTCTTTTACCCTGGAAAAAATCAGAGAGAAGTTTTTGGGATGAAGCGCCGCTGTCTCAAGGCGGAACCTGAGCAGAACCAATCTAGGGCTCCGAGGGAGCTGTTCTGCCGGGGAAACATTCCTCCGGGAGGGGAAAATCATCACCATCGTTATCACCAACGATCCTCTCATCGAGAGGGTGTCAATCTGCATCAACATCTTCACTAGCAACATCTCCTCTCAAACCCTAGTCCATCTCTTGTATTCGATCTTGATCCCAAAACCTCAGATTGGTACCTGTGGGTTGCTAGTAGTGTTGATTACTCCTTATATTTGATGCTAGTTGGTTTATTCGGTGGAAGATCATATGTTTAGATCCTTAATGATAATTAATACTCCTCTGATTATGATTGTGGATATGCTTTGTGAGTAGTTACATTTGTTCCTGGGGACATGGGAGAAGTCTTTTCATAAGTAATCATGTGAATTTGGTATTTGTTCGATATTTTGATGAGATGTATGATGTCTTTCCTCTAGTGGTGTTATGTGAACGCCGACTACATGACACTTCAGCATTATTTGGGCCTAGGGGAAGGCATTGGAAAGTAATAAGTAGATGATGGGTTGCTAGAGTGACAGAAACTTAAACCCTAGTTTATGCGTTGCTTCGTAAGGGGCTGATTTGGATCCATATGTTTCATGCTATGGTTAGGTTTACATGAATACTTCTTTTGTAGTTGTGCATGCTTGCGAGAGGGGTTAATCATAAGTGGGAGGCTTGTCCAAGGAAGGGCAACACCAAAGCACCGATCCACCCACATATCAAATTATCAAAGTAATGAACGTGAATCATATGAGCATGATGAAAACTAGCTTTACAACAATTCTCATGTGTCCTCAGGAGCGCTTTGCATTATATAAGAGTTTGTCCAGGCTTTTCCTTTGCTACAAAAAGGATTGGGACACCTTGCTGCAGCACCCTGTTTACTTCTATTACTTGTTACCCGTTATGATTTATCTTATCACAAAACTATTTGTTACCGATAATTTCAGTGCTTGCAGAGAATACCTTGCTGAAACCACTTGTCATTTCCTTCTGCTCCTCGTTGGGTTCGACACTCTTACTTATCGAAAGGACTACGATAGATCCCGTATACTTGTGGGTCATCAACTACCGGACTGGGGAACCTCGTGTCATGCACAGACGGGGCAATGGCCCATGCAGGGCTAGAAGGCACATGAGGGAGTCCTGGATTAGGGGGTCTCCGGACAGCCGGACTGTATCCTTTGGCCGGACTGTTGGACTATGAAGATACAAGATTGAAGACTTCGTCCCGTGTCTGGATAGGACTCTACTTGGCGTGGAAGGCAAGCTAGGCAGTACAGATATGGATATCTCCTCCTTTGTAACCGACCTTGTGTAACCCTAACTGAGGGAGTCCTGGATTGGGGGGTCTCTGGACAGCCGGATTATATCCTTTGGCCGGACTGCTGGACTATGAAGATACAAGATTGAAGACTTCGTCTCGTGTCCGGATGAGACTCTACTTGGCGTGGAAGGCAAGCTAGGCAATACGGATATGTATATCTCCTCCTTTGTAACCGACCTTGTGTAACCCTAGCCCCCTCCGATGTCTATATAAACCGGAAGGGTTTTAGTCCGTAGGACTACAGACAATCATACCATAGGCTAGCTTCTAGGGTTTAGCCTCTCTGATCTCGTGGTAGATCTACTCTTGTAATACCCATATCATCAATATTAATCAAGCAGGACGTAGGGTTTTACCTCCGTCAAGAGGGCCCGAACCTGGGTAAAACTTCGTGTCCCCTGCCTCCTGTTACCATCCGCCTAGACGCACAGTTTGGGACCCCCTACCCGAGATCCACCGGTTTTGACACCGACAATGGTGCTTTCATTGAGAGTTCCTCTGTGCCGTCGCCAGAAGGAAGGATGTCTCGTCTTGTCTTTAAAGACGGTACTACTGTCGGGGGAACTTTGGCTGTCGGCCAAACTCTCCGGCTAGGCGATTTCATCATGACCGCCTGTTCGGCCACCGCGCCGACGATGACTTCTCGGATCATCGAAAACAGCCTCCATGTCAAATCGGCACTCGCTGAACAGATGGATCCAATGGAGCTCGCCTCCTTAAACGAGCTCTTGGATCGCATCGCCCCTTGGGAGTCGCTATGGACTATGATTGGATTGGGCTTAAACCCGATTAAAGGAAGATTAACTCTCCACCGGTCACCCATCATGTTGCAGTGGTGGAGGAACAATGTGGTGACCTTTCCTCCATCTTGAGGACCAACTATGTCCGGATTCCCGAGCTCTCTGAGCCGGACGCCCGTTCGCGGGAGGACAACACCCGATCCCTGAACTTAGAGTCAGGCAGCGGGCCAGGATTATCGGGTCACACCCCGGAACCAGAACTTCCAAAATTGGAAATTCCTCGGCCCCTGGATCCCAGATCAGGTGAGGGTTCGGATTCAATTCCACCCATCCACCCAAACATAAGCGATCTTTCCCACATCAGGCAAGAGCCCCAGGAAACAGTACATCACTATTGGGCCAGATTCCTCCTTGCGATGAACAAGGTTAAGGACTGTCGTGAGGAAGACGCAATCCTATTTTTCTGCAATAATTGCACGGACAAGGGAATCCTTAACGCCATAAATCGCCATGAGATAACACGCTTCGCTGACTTAGCGTCCATAGTACGAAAGTACTATGCGATGGAAAGTTCCTGGAGAACCGAAATAAACTTTGGGATAGTCCGGCCCTGAATACAAACCCAGTCCAAAACAAAAGGGTGCATTATCACAATACACCCGGGTCAACCACCAAAAAGCAAAAACCCTCTACAGGGTATGGAACCGTACTGGAGGGATGGCTCAACGGACCCTGCAAAATTCATAGTACAGCGGATACAATACCAACGCACAGCCTCAGAGCATGTTGGATACTCCGGCAGGTGGCCAAAAGTGGTGAGGATCTTCTTCTCCCAAATACCACAGAGCACTATCCCGTGGATAACAATACAATGTTAACGGTCTTTGAGACCTTCGCGTCAAATAATAGGTGCAAGCGAACACTCCGCAACATGGACGAAATCTGCCACGTAGCAGCAATAAATCCATGGAGTAACACGGCTATTACCTTCAATGCCAGTGACGAACCTAAATTCCGAAACGGCCCGAGCACCAGCCGCACTGGTCCTTAGTCCAATCATGGATGGCTTTCGACTCACCAAAGTACTTATGGACGGCGGTAGCGGATTAAACCTCATCTATGAGGAAACTCTTCAAAAGGTGGAAATAGACTGGAACTGCATTGAGCAAAGTAGCACAACCTTTAGAGGAATCATCCCCAGTCGGGAAGCACGCTGCGCTGGGAAAATCACACTAGATGTGGTACTCGGCACGCCGGATAATTACAGGTCCGAAGAAATTACATTCCAAGTGGCCCCGTTCAGCAGTGGTTATCACGCTCTTTTAGGACGGGAGGCGTTCACAATCTTCCAAGTCGTACCCCATTACGGGTACATGAAGCTCAAAATGCCCGGGCCCAATGGAATCATCACTCTCGCTAGTGATCCGGACACACCACTCCGCGCCGAAAACAAAATAGCCGCACTAGCCCTTGAGGCATTATCCAAAGCCCTCTCGGCCGAGGAATTAACCACGCTACGCTCCATAGTGGACAGGGACGACGTGATACTCGAAAAGAGATCCAAGTCCACCTCTTTTAAACCAGCAGATGAAATAGTCATTCCAAGTCCACCCAACAGACCCTACAAAACAGCCTCCATCGGGGCACAGTTAAACCCCGCTATGGACGCCGCACTACGAGAGTTCTTGCTCAAGAACTGGGACATATTCGCCTGGCATCCCTCAGACATGCCTGGAATCCCAAGCAGGCTGGCCGAGCATGGCCTCAATATCCTAAAGGGATTCAAGCCGGTCAAGCAAGATCTTCGGCGTTTCTCCAAACCTAAGAGATAGGCCATGGGAGAGGAACTAGCCAAGTTATTGGAGGCCGGATTCATCAGAGATATAAAACACCCGGACTGGCTAGCAAACCTGGTGATGGTACTAAAGAAGGACAAATCCTGGCACCTTTTTGTCGATTTCAAAGACCTCAATAAAGCTTTCCCAAAGGACCCCTTCCCCCTCCCACGCATCGATCAAATCATTGATGCTACCGCAGGACACGAGTCATTGCGTTTCCTCGACACATACTCCGATTATCACCAAATCAAGATGGCGGAGCCCGACCAAGCCTCAACGGCATTCATCACACCATACGACCCCTTCCGTTTTAACACAATGCCTTTTGGGCTCAAAAATGCCGGCGCAACATATCAGCGCATGATTCAGACATGTCTGGAGAAACAAATCGGCAAAATAGTAGAGGCATACGTAGACGATGTGGTCGTCAAAACCAAACACGTCGACTCTTTGATAGACGACTTGAGGCTCACATTCGACAACCTCCAAACATACGACATCAAGCTCAATCCGGAAAAATGCGTTTTCGATGTACCAGCCGGAAAGCTCCTGGGTTTCATTGTCTCCAGTAGAGGTATTGAAGCTAATCCGGCCAAAATCCGAGCTTTGTCACAGTTGGCTACCCCAACAGACCTCAAACAAATCCAAAAGTTAACTGGATGTGTGGCGGCTCTAAGGCGCTTTATCTCCCGCTTAGGAGAAAAGGCTTTACCCCTTTATCGCCTCCTTCAGCGCACCAAACACTTCGAGTGGACGGACGCGGCCATAGCCGGACTGGAAGAAATAAAGACCATTTTGGCAACCAACCCAATCCTGGCCGCGCCAAACATCGTTGAACCAATGTTGTTGTACATTGCGGCAACTCATCAAGTTGTCAGCACAGTGCTCGTCGTCGAACGAGAAGCAGATGGACACAAATTCCCTCTTTAAAAGCCGGTATACTATGTATCCACTGTCCTCACTCCATGCAAATCATGGTACCCACATTATCAAAAGATAGCCTATGCGGTATTCATGGCATCCCGGAAGCTGCGACACTACTTTCAAGAGTGTTTGATTACAGTAGCTCGGAAGTGCCACTTAATGATATCATAAACAACCGCGACGCTATGGGCCGGATTGCCAAATGGGCCATTGAGATCCTCCCGTTCGACATACCATACAAACCTCGACGAGCCATCAAGTCGCAAGTATTGGCTGACTTCGTCGCCGAATGGACGGAGGCCGAACTCCCTAACGAGTACGGCGCATACTCCAATTGGATCATGCACTTCGACGGTTCTAAAATGCTGGCTAGTCTAGGGGCTGGCGTCGTCCTGACGTCCCCAACCAGAGATACCGTTCAGTACATGCTGCAAATATTGTATACATACTCCAACAATGCAGCCGAATACGAAGCTCTGTTGCATGGTCTTCGGATGGCAGTCTCCATGGGCATTCGACGTTTGGAGGTGCGCGGGGATTCAAACCTCGCAATATCCCAAATAAATGGAGACTTTGATGCCAAGGATCCAAAAATGGCGGCCTATCGAAACAGCGTCCTAAAAATGTCAGCTTGGTTCGAGGGGCTCGAATTTCACCATGTCGCTCGGGAAAACAATCAGGCGGCGGATATCCTCACCCGCATTGGCGCAAAATGCGATGCAGTCCCCCCAAAATGCGAGGCTCCGTCACCAAAATAACACCTTCAGCCCACGAAATAATGGCCATTATTGCCCCGTGGACAGAACCATTCCTGGCCTACCTAACTAGACAGGAACTTCCGGAGGACCAAAATGAGGCACACTGCATAGTGCGGCGATCCAAGGCCTACAGGGTCCATGAGGGAGAATTGTACAAAAAAGTACTACCGAAGTCCTTCAAAGGTGCATCTCTGAAGTGGAAGGGCGGAATCTTTTGGCGGAAATTCACGCCGGACTCGGCGGTCATCACGCTGCAGCCCGGGATCTTGTAAGCAAGGCCTTCCGTACAGGATTCTATTGGCTAACGGCCCAGGCAGATGCACATGACTTGGTCCAATGTTGCGCCGGTTGCCAGCTCTTTGCAAATCAAAGCCACATGCCACCCACTGCCCTCCAAACAATCCCCATTACATGGCCCTTTGCGGTCTGGGGGCTTGACATGGTTGGACCCCTTAAAGGGGGAACCCACAAGAAAAAATACTTATTGGTCATGGTGGATAAATTCACCAAATGGATAGAGGCCAAACCTGTTAAAACAGCCGAATCCGGACCAGTGATAGACTTCATATCCGGGGTTGTACACCGTTATGGCGTCCCCCACAGCATCATCACTGATAATGGCACGAACTTCACGGCCGACGAGGTAAAACTCTGGTGCAACAAAATGGGCATCAAGCTCGATTATGCTTCAGTCTATCACCCACAAACCAACGGTCAAGTCGAGCGAGCAAATGGTCTTATAATGAGCGGCATTAAACCCATATTAGTACGCTCCTTAACGGAGTCTAACACGCACTGGGTAGAGGAGCTCGACTCCGTACACTCGGGGCTCCGGACCACGCCGAATCGTAGTACCAGATATACAACCTTCTTTATGGTGTACGGCGCAGAGGCTGTCTTGCCTTGTGACATAATTCGTGACTCACCTCGAGTGCGCATGTACGAAGAAAGAGAAGCCGAGCTCGATCGGCAGGACAGTCTAGACACCCTGGAAGAGGAGCGCGACGTAGCCAAAGCCCGTTGCGCATTTTATCAGCAACTTGCTCACAAATACCAAAGCAGAGAAGTACGGGACAAAACTTATAACATTGGTGAACTAGTTCTACGCCAGCCGGATAAGAAAAAGAACAAGCTCGAGCCCAAATGGGAAGGTCCTTTCATTATTGACCAAGTTATGACCGGTGGAGCGTACCGGCTGCGGGATGCATCGACTAGTCGACTCGAGCCGAACCCATGGAACGCGGCCAGGCTCCGAAGATTCTATGCCTAGCACCGGACTCTATGTTAGTCCCCTCCCTTTGTCCATTTTCTGCATATACATCATCTGTCTTGTTTCCCTTTATTTCTTTCTTTTATTATTTCTCTAGGCCTTCAAGGGTCACCTTGTGCCTTGCTTGTACATTACAGATGCGCTAGCTGCACTCTTCATACCTGGGGGCTTCTTTCACAGAAGCTTAAATTATTTATCTGGGCCTCATGCCCAACACTTGTGTTATACTTCCGCATGTACCTTTTTTCACCATTATATGCATCGATATGACTTAAGTTTTGGCCAAGCTGGGTTGCGAAGCTCTTGTATTTCTGACCTACATTTCCGTTAATTCGGCTAGGGCATAAGGGGAGCACCTCTGCGATTGTTACTGCTGGGTCAGCCGGATGTGTACTTCAGACTGGGTGAAGCCGAAAGCTAGCGTTCTTATGGGAATATTCGATCGGTGAACAAAAGATGATGTTTATTTATTGTCCATATCTACCCCAGATGTTTTTTCTGCGTTTCCTATCGCAGTCCAGACATGCACTTTAGGGCATGCTTACCCAGGGAAAGGAACCCTTAACGGAACTATTCTCCCTGGAAGATGTTTCTTACTACCCATGTAATATAACATAACTAGTTGGGCACTTGTTCGATAAAGCACTAATGACCCCTACGCCTGGTCTCCACGCATACCCCGGTTTTATATAACTGAGCGGGTATTTGGATTCACTCCGGACTATCGGGTCCGAAGGTTGAAGCGAAAAAGTCCGCAACGACAAATGATCTACAATCCGGCTAGAAGGCATTATACATGTCACTTTAATTACATAGTCATGCACACTGACTAAATTCCTCCTCTATGCCATCCAACAGGCGGTCTAGCTTACAATCATGTTGGGAATACTTTGCAGCTAATTCTACTTGCCCATAAACTAAGCTAACGGGGATCTCTTTTCTATCGGGCCCCACAGGTCCGACATCGGCCATGTGATTTGGGTCTGCCTTGGTATACCGCGTCTTCACCATGGCCCAGGCTTCTCTGGCACCCTGTCGGCAGGCTGATATCTTCCATAATCGGAAGCGCCGCCGTGCTCCCTTCAGCTTCTCCGCAAGCTCTGCAACGCCTTCTGGCAGGGAGACGGACGACCACAAGGCCTGGGCAACACCCTGCATCACCTGCCGAACTTGTTCGTGCAGATGTGACAGCTCGGACAGATGATCACCTGCAGACCCGGGTATTTCCTCCGCAGGACGACCCGCCAGCATACCTACAGACATAACGCTGTTAGTCAGCTTCTTCACCGAACTCCTTTAAAAGGATTCGATCAAACACTTAATGAAAATGTCACGCCGAAGCCGCTTATTCTCCTTCTCGGAGTCCGCAAGCTGGCCCCGAACGTCTTTTAGTTCCACGTTCAGCTTAATATTGGCGTCTTGGATATTGTTTTTCTCCCGCATAATCTCAGTCAGCACGCGTTTGCCAGCCTCTAGCTGTCACATAACATGCTGGTCCCCCGGATTTTCTCCGGATTCATCTGCAAAATCAATTGTTAGATCTGCATACACGCCGCACACTATATGGTAACCATCATTCTTTAAAGTAAATGTTACTAGCGGGAGGCTTTTTCTGTTCCTGCAATGCGGCAAGAGCGGCCCGCAGTTGGGTCTTGCATTCCTCCAGCTCCTGGGACAACCTAGTATTCTTCTCTGTAAGAACCTGCACATTAAGGATGATCCTTAAATCAGTTCTGCTAACTGTTTCAAGTCTCAGGGGCTACTGATACATATAATCGCTAGATTTACTCACCCGTGCATCCTTTACATACTGATCCGTGGCTCTGGCTAGACCATCTTGAGCAGCACAGAGGTACGCCTCTCCAGAATTGAAGGCGTTGAACGCCTCTGGTGAGAAACAAGCATCGCGGAGTACGGCCTGGCGGTGCCTATGATTCATGGCGCTTTCCACTTCTGAGTTTGTAGCGGATAATCTATCTGCATCCTCTATAGGGGGATTATCCGGTGCCTGCCCCATATCGGCTTCCGCCTCCATGTCCGGTCCTGGCGCCCGACTGGTAGAAGCTTGATTGGCAGCATCGCCAGACATATTCCGGCGAGCGTTTTTTCTGTTAAAGAAACGCGGGCGTCATTACATTTTGAGAAAGACGACAACCACGGAGCAGGGTTTTTCCTATACCTTTGCGCCGGCGTCTCCGTCCTGATCGCCTTCCTTTTTGGCCTACCCGGCCTCGGTGCCTCTTGTTGGCGAGTTGCTGCAGGTTCGGCAGGGCGTCGCGAATGCCTTCCCTGTAAAAGATGCCATGCGTATATGGTGGGTGAAGTGCCTAAAAGGGGATCCTAGTTTTGGAGTTGGGACTTTTTGATTTTTCTTACCTGCGATGCAGGGAGTAGTCCGGGATAGTCGGCCGTAATGGCCACCAGGGCATCGTCGCAGCTTAACTGATAGAACTCCCGGTCTATCAGTTCCACGGAGATAACCGGATCTTCTTCAAGTCCGGAATCGAGGGCCCGGTCAGTGTCCTCTGGTTGTGGAGAAGGGCTGCTGACCTCCTTTATGGCTTTTCGCAGTTCCTGCCGCAAAGTGGCAAGGTGAATACTTACGACTAAGAATGCGCAAAAATGGGGGCAGGGAGATATAACTTACCCAACTTGGAGGATTGTACATGGAGAATCCATCCCGTGGCTTGATGCAGGTGAACTCCTCTTCCTCACCCTTGAACAGTTTGGACAGAATTTTCGCTAGAGCGGCAACATTGTCCGGACCCTTACGCCCGCAGTGGGTGGCGTCATCCGCCCCGTTATAACACCACAAGGGGTGCCCACGATATTGAAGTGGCTGCACTCCCCGCATTATGCAAATCGACATAACTTCGATTATTGTCAATCCTGATCGAGCCAGCGCTTTGATCCGGTTCATCAGATAGAGGACTTCTCCATTGTCTTCCGCCTGGGGGCTCCGTGGGCGCCAACTTCGGCTCTTCTTCAAAGGAGCATTGTTGAACTCAGGAAGACCCCGCCGAATAGGGTTCGGAAGGGGGACGTCCTCCATATAAAACCATTCTGAAGGCCTGTCTTCAGACGACTTCTTCGGGTTACCGGACATGTATCCGGTATCAGTGATGCGCCATATTTCGGCTCCGCCCACTTGATAAAGTGATTCCCTCTGTGTGTGAGGGACAAGGCAGAATAGCCTTTTCCACAGCTCGAAGTGAGCCTCGCAGCCCAGGAACAACTCGCAGAGAGCAACATAGCTGGCGATATGTAGAATGGAGGCAGGGGTGAGATTGTGTAATTGGAGGCTGTAGAACTCCAGGAGCCCGCGGAGGAACAGATGAATTGGAAATCTGAGTCACCTTAGTAAATAAGGAACAAGGCAGACCCGTTCCCCCATGGAGGGACAAGGATAGCTCTCCGCTTGCGCCCCGCCGTTGTAGGTGGCAAGCCCGGCTCGAACGGGCACCATATACGCCGGAGGGAGAAATCCCTTAGTTTGCAGCTCGACTAATCGACTGTGCGGGACTGAACACCTCTCCCAATCATGGGGCTTAGGGCTATGGGGGCGGGAGCAGGAGCTGCAGAGGTCGGCCATGCTGGAGTGGATCTTTTTGAAGCGTGCTCCGATGGATTCTTAGATCCAATCCAATCCACATTATGCAGTTGGAGGCTGTAAAACTCCAGGAGCCCGCGAAGGAACGGATGAATTGGAAATCTGAGTCCCCTTAATAAGTAAGGAACAAGGCATAACCGCTCCCCCGTAGAGGGACTGGGGAAGCTCTCCGCTCGCTCCCCCCATTGTAGGTGGCGAGCCCGGCTCGGACGGGAACCATATAAGCTGGAGGGAGAAATCCCTTAGTCTGCAGTTCGACTAATTGACTGTGTGGGACAGAACACCTCTCCCAATCACCGGGCTTAGGGCTACGGGGGTGGGAGGAGGAGCTGCGGAGGTCGGCCATGCTGGAGTGGATCTTTTTGAAGCGTGCTCCGATGGATTCTCGCTGGGGGAGGATGGTGTGGATTGGATCTAAGAATCCCCATCCGTTTAATAGACAATTTATTTATCTGGCTAGGGGGCGAATGTAAAAATGCCTTGGCTCCTCGTATTCATTCGACGCGTGGAAGATAGCCCTTATTAGGCGCAGAAGCCAAGAGGTTCAACATTTATGGGGCCGGACATGCTTAACATACATTCGAAATTTGGAGAAGAACCCACCTAGCAATGCCGAAGACAACACTGCGCGCCGGACTCATCGTCATTGAAGCCTGGTTCGGGGGCTACTGAGGGAGTCCTGGATTAGGGGGTCTCCGGACAGCCGGCCTATATCCTTTGGCCGGACTGTTGGACCATGAAGACACAAGATTGAAGACTTCGTCCCGTGTCCGGATGGGACTCTACTTGGCATGGAAGGTAAGCTAGGCAACACGGATATGTATATCTCCTCTTTTGTAACCGACCTTGTGTAACCCTAGCCCCCTCCTGTGTCTATATAAACCGGAGGGTTTTAGTCCGTAGGACAACATACAATCATACCATAGGATAGCTTCTAGGGTTTAGCCTCTCTGATCTCGTGGTAGATCAACTCTTGTACTACTCATATTATCAAGAATAATCAAGCAGGACGTAGGGTTTTACCTTCATCAAGAGGGCCCGAAACTGGGTAAAACGTTGTGTCCCCTGCCTCCTGTTACCATCCGCCTTAGACGCACAGTTTGGGACCCCCTACCCAAGATCCGCCGGTTTTGACACCGACATTGGTGCTTTCATTGAGAGTTCCTCTGTGTCGTCACTGTTAGGCTTGATGGCTCCTTCTATCATCGATAGCGATGCAGTCCAATGTGAGACTTTCTCCCCGGACAGATCTTTGTGTTCGGCGGCTTCGCACTGCGGGCCAGCTCGCTTGGCCATCTGGAGCATATCGGAAGCTACGCCCCTGGCCATCAGGTCAGGTTTGGAAGCTTAAATTACACGGCCGATATCCGCGGAACGGATTCGAGCCCCTGCCTTGTGCGCCACACGGTCATGGTGAGTACGATTTAGCTCTACCATCAGACCATATTCAGGAGATTGCACCGGCAGCTGCTCCGAGCCTCAATTCGGGGCCAGTTGCTCCATCCATGGATGGGTGGATAGACCCCGTCACGGAGGCTGTATCCTCAGTGGCGATCGAGCTGAATATCGACCTTACCCTTCACGAGAGCCGTGTTGCCAAACTGCTGGATCCTTCCCCGGCCACGGACTCCGAACCGCCTGCGCCCGTGCCTATCAAATCGACTGGGCGCTAATCATGGAGTTCACCTCCGCGGATATCTTTCAGCACTCGCCCTTCGGCGACATACTGAATTCATTAAAGTCTCTCTCCTTGTCAGGAGAGTCGTGGTCGAACTATGTCCGGTAGGATTGGGATGCGGATGACGAAGAAATTCGCCGCCCACCCACCACCCACTTAGTAGCCACTGTCGATGACTTAACCGACATGCTCGACTTCGACTCCGAAGACATCAACGGTATGGATGATGATGCAGGAGACGAACAGGAACCACTGCCCACAGGGCACTGGACGCCCACTTCATCACATGACGTATACATGGTGGACACACCAAAAGAAAACAACAACGAGGAACGGAAGGACGCAACGAAGGGTTGTCCCCTCGAGAAGCAGTCAAAGCGGTGGCGTAAGCGTCGATCCAAATCCCGCCTCAGCAGAAACAACGATCATATAGACCCAGCGTTAGAGCAGGGTGAACCATCGCCGGACCACGGCAACACGGAGAATCAAACCGAACAACCTGACTCTGTCAAAGATAATAGTCCAGATGACATCACACCGGACAGACACCTGGAGCAACAGAATGCCCGTCAAAGGCTTGTTGCCACCGTGAGGAGTCTAAAAAAGCAGAAGCAAAGGCTCAAAGCTGTGCAAGACACACTCAGAATCAGATGGAGTAAAGTACTCAACACAGCAGCGAAGTACGTCGGTAATCGCCCCACCAAGACCTACCCGATGCGGAAGTTGCTACCTGAATTCGATGAGGAGGCCTTAGATCCCCCGCAACCAAAAATTAAAACGGCCATCTGGCCGGATAGACGACCTCACAGCCAACATAGAGCAGCAAACAACGCCGCACATAAGCCAATACGCGATCCACGCGAGGGCTCGCATCAAAAGGACGAGGCAACTAGATCCATCTATGGACCACGCAAGCGCGCTCCAGCATGATGCAACACAACAAACATCGGAACAACGCGGTACACCCAGATACAGGGGTGCTGCACACCCCCTATGTTTCACCGACGAGGTGCTGGGCCATGAATTTCCAGAGGGATTCAAACGCGTAAACATAGAGGCATACAACAGAACAACAGACCCTAGGGTCTGGATTGAGGACTATATCCTCCATATCCATATGGCTCGAGGAGATGATCTCCACGCCATTAAGTATTTACCCCTCAAACTCAAAGGGCCAGCTCCGCACTGGCTTAAAAGCCTCCCCGAAAGCTCCATTGGAAGCTGGGAAGAGCTTGAAGACGCTTTTCGGGCAAATTTTCAAGGGACTTATGTCTGACCTCCGGATGTGGATGATTTGAGTCATATAACTCAACAGCCCGGAGAGTCAGCCTGAAAGCTTTGGAACAGGTTTCTTCCTAAAAAGAACCAAATAGTCGACTGTCCGGACGCCGAAGCCTTGGCAGCTTTTAAGCACAGCGTCCAAGACGAATGGCTTGCCAGACACCTCGGCCAAGAAAAGCCAAGAACAGTGGCAGCATTAACAAGCCTCATGACCCGCTTTTGCACGGGCGAGGACAGCTAGCTAGCCCGATGCAGCACCAGCGACCCAAGTACATCCGAAGTTAGAGATGGATACGGGAAATCACAACGCAGCAAAAATAATAAGCACCGGAATAAAGAAGACATCCCGAAGAGCACGGTGGTAAACGCCGGATTCAGAAGCTCTCGGCCAGGTCAGCAAAAGCCGTCCTCTAAAGGCGCCAGAGATGAACTGTCCAACCTAAACAAAATTCTAGACCAAATATGTCAGATCCATAGCACCCCTGGTAAACCCGCTAATCATACCCACAGAGAATGTTGGGTCTCCAAGCAGTCCGGCAAGCTCAACGCTGTACACAAGTGGGAGGATACACCAAGCGAAGACGAGGATGAGCCTCTCAAGCAAGACACTGGGGAACAAAAGAAATTTCCACCAGAAGTCAAAACAGTAAATGTGTTACACGTGATCAAGGGGAGAAACAAAGCCGCACTCCTAGAGAAATATGCCCAAGGGCCTATCACCGTGGAGTCCTGCCACTGGTCGTCTCAACCGATCACTTTCGACCATCGGGATTACTCTGCAAGTATCTGGTGTGCAGGATGGGCTGCCTTGGTATTAGACCCAATAATTGACGGATACCTCTTCACACGAGTCCTGATGGACGGTGGCAGCAGTCTAAACCTGATATATCAGGACACAGTCTGCAAAATGGGGATAGACCCAACAAAAATTCGCCACAACAATACTACCTTTAGAGGAGCAACGCCAGGCTCAGGGGCTCATTGCACGAGCTCCCTGCTACTAGAGGTTATATTCGGCTTCCCCGATAACTTCCGTAGCGAAAATTTAACCTTCCACATTGCTCCGTTCCAAAGTGGCTATCAAGCACTACTTGGACGCGAAGCTTTTGCTCGCTTTAATGCAATACCGCATTACGCTTCCCTCACGCTTAGGATGCCCGGTCCACGTGGCATCATTACAGTAAATGGAAATATTGAGCGATCCCTGCGCGCCAAAGAGAGTGCGGCTGCCTTGGCAGCCGCACACTAAAACGGCCTCACCAACTAAAGCATTCGATAGGTCGTCAAGACCATGGACACGGTTAGACGAGTCCGGCGCAGCTATATGTAATTCATATAGGTTTGATGGCCACACCCCTATTACAAATACAAGGGGCTCAACGCGCGCAGAGAAGTGGCAATTTTTACTCATCTTGAATTGTACATGGTTTCTTTAATATAACCTACCTTTTTGCATGACAACTTTTCACCTAAGTTCCTCTCTTTTACAGATGACCATCGTGCTACACCCGTCCAGGATACGGCACAACAGAGACACAGGCGCAGACGTGCAGCAGGGACCCGTTCCAAGGATTCTTTTTAGATTAAGACCCTGCGTAAACCTTTCTTACTGTCTCTTGTTGATACACATCCCTTGGATTCTCAGTACTACTGAGATGGATGCTGGCGTCTTGGCATGTGGCCACGTCAGAATAATGCACGTACCTGGACACCAGGGGCTTCTTATAAAGGGCACTGTTTAGGCCCGGTTTATACCATAAAGGTAGAATACCTTAGGGAGTTTGGCCTTATATGCATCAGCTCCGAATCATGTCTTTGGTCAAATGTTGGGTTTGCCCGGCTCCTGTGTTTTGCTGCCTTACGTTTCGCTCTATCGGCTAAGGCGGCACCAGGAGAACTACTGCGATTGTGCCTTGGTTCATCCGGACGAGCACCTCAGTAGAGAAAGCCGAAAACTGACTGTCATGATATAGCGTGAGACTGGTCAACCACTCGATGACCTATCGGAATCTTAGAATTCCTCCGCCTTAATGAAGGGCCGTTTCCCGGCCAGGCATGTACACACCCCAAATTCGAGTGAGTGTGGAGCCATCAGGGGCTATATAGTAGCCCCACTGTCAAACTCCTACGGCTAAGTGAAAGTGTTAAAGCATTATAGTCCGGTTGCCTAGTTCGCTGCGCTATCACCGCCTTATTAGGACCAAGACGTTGGATTAAGTGTGAATACGTGTCTTCTGCGAACACCCCTGCATTATATGCGTGGGGGCTGAAGCCAACGACTGCAATCTTTCAGGTTATACACATGTATACATAAATGGCCACACAGGAGGCATCACAATACTTTCAGGCACAAGTATAAATACAGCCTTGATAAATTCAATAAAACATTGTTTTTACAATGGGAATACATGTCACTCAAACATAATATTCTTCGAGCACTGGGCCTCAAACGAGCACCCTCGAGAACCTCCTCGAAATAGTGCTCGGCATCCACTCGGCCTATGGCCGAACCCTGTGCCGCAACAGTGGTAGCATCCATCTTCGCCCAGTATGCTTTAACACGGGCAAGGGACATCCGCAAGCCTTCTATGCATGCCGACCTCTTCATCGCATTGATGCGCGGCACCGCACCAAGGAACTACTGCACTAAGCTGAAATAGCTATTCAGCTTCGGCTTCTCCGGCCACAGTCGATCCACGACAGACATCATGGCGAGTCCGGACAACCTATTGAGTTCATCCCATTCGGCTAGCTGATCAGTCAATGGAAGCAGACGCTCTGGAACGTTAAATTGCGACCAGAACAGCTTGTCCACTTCACGATCTGTTTGATCTCGGAAGTATTGGCCGCATCGACAGCGCTCGCCGCCAAGTCCATATATGTGTCTGCCGAACTCCATAGCCGATCCAGTGGGGCATACCGTGGATCTCCGAACTCCCTCCGTAGCATGAAGGGCTTCCCAGCCACAATATCCCTGGCTTCACGCAGCTCCCCTTCTTCGCTCTCATAGAAGAGCGGGTGTCTTTGGTCGTCATCGTGGCCTTTTCAGGTCCGTCGCCTTCACTCGGTTTTCTTCTTCAAGGAACTGGCAAAGGTCGGCAGTATATTTTAACTTTACAGCCATCTTGGCCATTTTCTCTTTGCTCTCGCAATGCGCGGCCTTCTCATCCCTCAACTCTTCAGCCGCCTTCAAAGCAGCCGCATTGCTCCTCCTTGCTTGTTCTTTGTCTCGGGCAAGTTCCGCCCGAAGGGTCTCCACGGTGGCAGCTCCATATGTAGTCACAACATATTAAAGATACTGGCATCATGCTGCTCTTACTATGTGACATTCACCAGAAAGCATTACTTACCATGTGCCTCATCAAGCCGCTTGTTAACAAGCACGATGTCGGCATCTGCCGCATCCAGTTGCCGCTTTAGTTCGGCAAACTCATTAGTCCGGCTAGCCACCGAAGTTTCCATCACCTGCACATAAAGGCGGTTTGGTTACTACCTGGGACTATGATCCTCTGTTCGCCGCCATTCTCAACGACAACCAGAGTCTCAGGGGCTACTATCTACACAGGGCACACCTAAAAATGTGCGGTACTATCAAAAAGTATCACGTACCTCAAAGCCTGTCAGTAGACTCATAAAAGCTTCATGCAATCCGCTTTCGGCGGACGAAATTCTTTCCATCACCGTACCCATTAATGTACGGTGTTCTTCTGAGATGGCCACTCACTCCAACAGCTCCCTCAGTACATCCGACCGCATACCAGACGGTGTCGGACTCTTTTGTTTGCTCTCTTCAAGAGCCGGACGCTGAGGACTTTGGGTGACTAAAGGATTATCTTCTTGCCTCACCGGATCCGGAGAGGCCCTCCGTGATGACACTTCAAGGTCGCCCGCTTCTTGAGTGGGGGAGTCCGGGGGAGGCGTTTCACTCTCCATCATATCCGGAAGAAGATCCCCCGAAGACGAGCTCTGCTGAGAAGGGCTAAGATCCAAACTGCAAGATAAATGCTTCGGTTATTTTCCTCAGAGGTAAGTAGTATATCTTCACTATTAAAGTACTTTTTGATTACTTATGGCTCGTTAGATGGCAGATCCTCGCGTGGACTTTGTGCGGCAAGAGCAACCCTCCAAGGCAGGACCCTCTGGTGGAGATTTCTTCTTCCGTTTGGAAACCTTGGTTTCCGGAATCTTCAGAGGTAGTCCTCTTCCTTCCCCGGGGTGAGAGAATGCCAGATTCCTCCCCTTGGTTATCCTCCCTTGCGGAGGCGCTCGTTCCCTCGGTCGGAATAGGTAGCGGTGGAGGCCCGTTTTCGTCCTCCTTTATTCCCCCCTCTATCTTCCTTGAGGGCTCCGGGCAAGGTGCTAGCTTGAGCATCTTTTCCAGTACCGGATTCTCAAACCTCAGGAAGGGGGACCGAACACCGAATCATCTTCGCCTTTGTTATCCAGTCCTGGTCAAAGAGCGATTTCTCAGAATAACGTCACGATAAATGAAAGACGGTGTGTTCAGCTAGAGGATAGCTTACTTGGTCGGCGGTGCGGTTGCTGCTTAGGCCCACATCCTCGGTAGTATCCGGACACTCTATCTGGGGTCCAAAGAATGATCTATACATCTCCTCGTGCGTCAGGCCAAGGAAATTCTGAATAGCACACGGTCCTTCTGGGTTGAACTCCCACATGCGAAGGAGCCGGCGTTTGCATGGCTGGATTCGTCGAACCAGCATGACTTACATCACCATAATCAAACTAAAATCTCCTTCGAAGAGATCTTGAATGCGGCTCTGCAGTACAGGCACGTCCTTGGCTGGACCCCAGCTCAGCCCTCTGCTAATCCATGACATCAGTTGTGGTGGAGGGCCTGAGCGGAAAGCAGGGGCAGCCGCCCACTTGGCACTTTTGGGAGCTGTGATGTAAAACCACTCCCATTGCCATAATCCGGACACCTCTGGAATAGAACCCTTTGGCCATGGAGCTCCAGTGATCTTGCTTATTAATGCGCCTCCACACGCTACATGCTGCCCCTCGACCATCTTCGGCTTCACGTCAAAGGTCTTGAGCCACAGGCCGAAGTGAGGGGTAATGCGGAGGATGGCCTCACATACGACAATAAATGCCGAGATGTGGAGAAAGAAGTCTGGGGCTAGATCATGGAAATCTAGCCCGTAGTAGAACATCAAACCCCTAACGAAGGGTTCCAGAGTGAGGCCTAGACCTCGGAGGAAGTGGGAGACGAACACAACATTCTCATTGGGTTCGCGAGTAGGGACGACCTGCCCTCGGGCAGGCAGTCGATGCGAAACCTCGGCGGTCAGGTATCTGGCCTCCCTCAACTTCTTGATATTGTCTTCCGTAATGGAGGAGGGCATCCACCATCCTTGAAGGCTAGATCCGGACATGATTGAAGGTCCGAAGCACCTGACCTAGGCTTTGGGTGTTAGAACTTGAGGCGGGGGAAGGATTTGATTGTGCACGGGAGGGAAAAAAGTAAAAGCCTTGTCCCTTTATAAAGAGGGTGAATATCAAGCGTCCTCATCATGGTCGTTTGGGACTTGCCTAAAATCTAGGAGTCCTAGGCACGGTTGGGTTACCCACGACCGTATTGATGAGAATCCTGTAATTAGGGGAACATGGTCTCTGCTTTGACAAGACGTGTCAAGAAACCGCCTCGCGTTATGTGTGGGGCTGGTTGAAGAAAAATGGTTTGAATAATCACCGAGCCATGGCCTGATGTCATGTTGCCAAAGCGTGTCAGCAGATTAAGATTTGTGGAAATATTATTCTCTCTACGGTGGTATGTGGAATTTATTTTGCAGGGTCGGACACTATCCTGGTATTCAAACTCTTCTGCGATGTGTTCGGAGGAGGAACCCGCCTTGCAGTGCCGAAGACAACACTGAACGCCGGACTCATCGTCATTGAAGCCTGGTTCAGGGGCTACTGAGGGAGTCCTGGATTAGGGGGTCTCCGGACAGCCGGACTATATCCTTTGGCCGAACTATTGGAGTATGAAGATACAAGATTGAAGACTTCGTCCCGTGTCCGGATAGGACTCTACTTGGCGTGGAAGGCAAGCTAGGCAGTACGGATATGGATATCTCCTCCTTTGTAACCGACCTTGTGTAACCCTAACTCTCTCCGGTGTCTATATAAACCGGAGGGTTTTAGTCCGTAGGACAACATACAATCATACCATAGGCTAGCTTCTAGGGTTTAGCCTCTTCGATCTTGTGGTAGATCAACTCTTGTAATACCCATATCATCAAGAATGAATCAAGCAGGACGTAGGGTTTTACCTCCATCAAGAGGGCCCGAACCTGGGTAAAACATCGTGTCCCCTGCCTCCTGTTACCATCTGCCTTAGACGCACAGTTTGGGACCCCTACCCGAGATCCACCGGTTTTGACACCGACAGTGCATATCCAGGAAGATCAAATTATGTCCCCTAAAAAAAGAGAAAGATCAGATTGGCCGAATCACTAATTTTGTGCATGAATTTCGAGCTACAAATCATGAAGCTCGTAAGATAGCTAGGCTTGGTACTACTCTTTCTCAGGGGAGACATATTTGGTTGGGATCACCCCATGATGCTTTTGTTATACCTGTAAATGTTGATATGAGTTAATAAAGCCTGGTTGTCTTTCCTAAAAAAACTAATTAAGGACTTTCCCCTAAAAACTAATTGAGGAGTACCATTGCCATTTTTCACAGCCCGGAAGTTTTTCTTTTCTATAGATTCGTTTATTCAAAACATTTTTATCTTTAAAACCGTGCGTCAAAATTGCAAAGTGTTTTTCACAGTTGGTTTCTCGCATCGGCATTTTCTAAACTAGATCTATCGTCCGTCAAACTAGATCTACGTTTTTGAGCTCATGACTTCACCATGTCGTGAGAAGAACATCCAAGTGCCTTCTACCAAGAACCCTGACTCCTACCTCGTGGTCGGACTCGCACAAGTGCCTGGGTCTAGGGACGGCTTTAAAAGGCCAGAAGCGTTGTTCCACGGTAGCACACCATTCTGTAGTCATACGTCTAGCCCAGTACTCACCCTCTCAGTCAGCAAAACCTCTCTGCACAGAAGCTCTGGCCATCGCCTCAGGGACGACGCCCATGTTGTATATATTCTTAATTTTAGTTAGCAAATAAAGTCTCAATATGTTGGAAATATGAGCAATTTACCAAATGATTTTATTAGCAGAAATATTAGATAAAGCATGACTAATATAACAGTGACAAAACAAGCCATGCGATTTGACAAAGAGAAGGTAAACAACATCTTCATATATGAACTATAACTGAACATATCTAGAGCAGCCAATGTAGCAAGTTGCATATATGAAATAGAGTCTAACATATGTAGGGCAAATACTAGAACAAGGAACTGCAGCAGGACCTTTAATAGAAAGGAGAAGAACACGTACGGGACAGCAGCAGCAGAAGCGCTGGACTTGGGGTCGGTGTCCTTGCCTGCCATGTCGTTGAGGAGGTCGTGGACGTCGGGGAAGAAGTCATCGTCGGGGAAGTAGTCGTCGGAGTCCGTGATGAAGAAGCCAGTAGTCGCGCGGAGCGCTCCCCAAAAACCTTATAACCCTTCTCCCGTACAGGACTCAAAAGGTGTGGTTCTGGAGGCCTACTGTCCCGACCTACGGTGCACGCCGCAAGACGGGGTGGGGAAGAACGTAGCAGCAGCGCAGTGGTCGGAACTTTGTGGCGAGAGGAAGAGGAGCTTCTGTTGTGTCTCTCTGGAGAGGAGCGACCTCTCTTATATAGGCATAGGAGAAGGACGCGAAGAGGCTGCGGCGGGAGGTGAAGCAACAAAGGGAGACGAAGCGAACAGGCATCGGCCGAAGAGGCGCGCCATTCGAATTCAGTGTCCACTACAGAAAACGTTTCAACTCCCACGTGACCTTTCGTATACCCGTAGTGCATGGAAAAAATTTAGACATTGGCTCGGCTCATTCCCGCAACCCGCGGCGCGTCGTGACGAGGCGTGGCATGGCGTGGCGAGGTGGGCGACGGAGGAGGAGCGCGCGTGGATGTCCCTCTTGTTCTCATGCTCATACATGTGGGGAAAGAACCTCCCTTATAAAGAGGTCCAACTCCCTCTAAACTAGCAATGTGGTTCTAAACTTTTGTTCCACCTCTTGCCTTGCACGAATGGGCTGCGTGGGCCTCTAGGATTTATTAGGAATTTCTAAAACTGCTATTGGGCTAGGCCCAAAATAGACAAAATTCCAGCACAATATACCATCTACATGTGATATAATGTACTCAACTATAAAATAACTACTGAATAGATACAACATGGTGAAGTGCATCAAGGAGGGGAGGGGAGGGGAGCAAATGCCCTCTTTTTTGCAATTTATTTAAGTATGTAGATACATTAGGCCCTTACTTAAGATGGGCCCTAGGCCACCGGACCTTTTGCCTCGCCTAACCCCCAAGGGTCACCGGCGAGCACGGACACGATGACAAAGATCTCGGGGTTTGATTGATATTTAGCATGGAAGAAGGCCATGAAGATTTCTCCATTAAGATTGCTCTTGCTTATTAGTGTCCTCGATGGTTAAATCTTGCACTTATTAGTTCCATCGATTTGACAATCTTTGTCCAAGTTCTTTTATATGTAGCATGTTAAGTGTGGGCGTTTGGGGCCAACTAGCTAGTGCTGATCGGTTCAAGTTCTATATGTGTTAGTTTGTGTTAGCATGTAACGTTCGTGTGTTAATCAGTACTCCCTCTGTCCCATAATATAAGTGCGTTAGTACTTTCTAATTCCTATGACAGTGATTGTGGCTGCATGCATGCTTTCGTTTGGCTGGATCAACCGTGAGTTATATAAAGCCCCCAAGATATATATGTTAAAGGGTAGAAAAATAACAGTTGCAATAGGTAACCACAAATATTTTTTTGTGTGAAACTATGGGTTAAGCGTATGTTAAATAAGGCAAAAGGCCGAAGAGATTACAGAGAGGAGGTTCGGGAGTTTAGGATCGATCTCATCTATCTACAGGATAACTACAACGTCAAGATAGATCGATCATACCTGCCTAACCAACACAACACGATACACGCACGCCTACAACGTGATACACACAGTTTATACATACACCGTGTTGTTGGGGAACGTAGCAGAAATTCAAAAAATTTCCTACGTATCACCAAGATCTATCTATGGAGAGACCAGCAACGAGTATAAAGAAGAGTGCATCTACATACCCTTGTAGATCGCTAAGCGGAAGCGTTCAAGTGAACGGGGTTGATGGAGTCGTACTCGTCGTGATTCAGATCACCGATGATCCTAGTGCCGAACGGACGGCACCTCCGCGTTCAACACACGTACAGCTCGACGATGTCTCCCACGCCTTGATCCAGCAAGGAGAGAGGGAGAGGTTGAGGAAGACTCCATCCAGCAGCAGCACAACGGCGTGGTGGTGATGGAGGAGCGTGGCAATCCTGCAGGGCTTCGCCAAGCACCTACGGGAGAGGAGGAGGTGTCACGGGAGGGAGGGAGGCGCCAAGGGCTCAGGTATGGATGCCCTCCCTCCCCTCCACTATATATAGGGGCAGGGAGAGGGGGGAGGCGCAGCCTTGCCCCTTCCTCCAAGGAAGGGGTGCGGCTAAGAGGGGGGAGGAGTCCATCCTCCCCAAGGCACCTCGGAGGTGCCTTCCCCCTTTAGGACTCTCCCCTTTTTCCTATATCTTGGCGCATGGGCCTCTAGGGGCTGGTGCCCTTGGCCCATGTAGGCCAAGGCGCACCCCCTACAGCCCATGTGGCCCCCCGGGGCAGGTGGCCCCACCCGGTGGGCCCCCGGGACCCTTCCGGTGGTCCCGGTACAATACCGATGACCCCGAAACTTGTCCCGATGGCCGAAACAGGACTTCCTATATATAAATCTTTACCTCCGGACCATTCCGGAACTCCTCGTGACGTCCGGGATCTCATCCGGGACTCCGAACAACATTCGGTAACCACATACAAACTTCCTTTATAACCCTAGCGTCATCGAACCTTAAGTGTGTAGACCCTACGGGTTCGGGAGACATGTAGTCATGACCGAGATGTTCTCCGGTCAATAACCAACAGCGGGATCTGGATACCCATGTTGGCTCCCACATGTTCCACGATGATCTCATCGGATGAACCACGATGTCAAGGACTCAATCAATCCCGTATACAATTCCCTTTGTCTAGCGGTATGGTACTTGCCCGAGATTCGATCGTCGGTATACCGATACCTTGTTCAATCTCGTTACCGGCAAGTCTCTTTACTCGTTCCGTAACACATCATCCCGTGATCAACCCCTTGGTCACATTGTGCACATTATGATGATGTCCTACCGAGTGGGCCCAGAGATACCTCTCCGTTTACACGGAGTGACAAAATCCCAATCTCGATTCGTGCCAACCCAACAGACACTTTCAGAGATACCCGTAGTGTACCTTTATAGCCACCCAGTTACGTTGTGACGTTTGGCACACCCAAAGCACTCCTACGGTATCCGGGAGTTGCACAATCTCATGGTCTAAGGAAATGATACTTGACATTAGAAAAGCTTTAGCATACGAACTACATGATCTTGTGCTAGGCTTAGGATTGGGTCTTGTCCATCACATCATTCTCCTAATGATGTGATCCCGTTATCAACGACATCCAATGTCCATGGTCAGGAAACCGTAACCATCTATTGATTAACGAGCTAGTCAACTAGAGGCTTACTAGGGACATGGTGTTGTCTATGTATCCACACATGTATCTGAGTTTCCTATCAATACAATTCTAGCATGGATAATAAACGATTATCATGAACAAGGAAATATAATAATAATCAATTTATTATTGCCTCTAGGGCATATTTCCAACAGTCTCCCACTTGCACTAGAGTCAATAATCTAGTTCACATCGATATGTGATTAACACTCAAGGTCACATCCCCATGTGACTAACACCCAAAGAGTTTACTAGAGTCAATAATCTAGTTCACATTTACCATGTGATTAACACTCGATGAGTTCTGGGTTTGATCATGTTATGCTTGTGAGAGAGGTTATAGTCAACGGGTCTGAACCTTTCAGATCCGTGTGTGCTTTACAAATCTCTATGTCATCTCCTAGATGCAGCTACCACGTTCTATTTGGAGCTATTCCAAATAACTGTTCTACTTGGAGCTATTCTAAATTGTTGCTCCATTATACGTATCCGGTATCTCTACTCAGAGCTATCCGGATAGGTGTTAAGCTTGCATCGACGTAACCCTTTACGACGAACTCTTTTACCACCTCCATAATTGAGAAAATTCCTTAGTCCACTAGTTACTAAGGATAACTTTGACCGCTGTCCTGTGATCCATTCTTGGATCACTCTTGTACCCCTTGACTGACTCATGGTAAAGCACACTTCAGGTGCGGTACACAGCATAGCATACTGTAGAGCCTATGTCTTAAGCATAGGGGACGACCTTCGTTCCTTTCTCTCTATTCTGCCATGGTCGAGCTTTAAGTCTTAACTTCATACCTTACAACTCAGGCAAGAACTCCTTCTTTGACTGATCCATCTTGAACACCTTCAAGATCACGTCAAGGCATGTGCTCATTTGAAAGTACTATTAAGCGTTTTGATCTATCCTTATAGATCTTGATGCTCAATGTTCAAGTAGCTTAATCCAGGTTTTCCATTGAAAACACTTTCCAAATAACCCTATATGCTTTCCAGAAATTCTACGTCATTTCTGATCATTAATATGTCAACAACATATACTCATCAGAAATTCTATAGTGCTCCCACTCACTTCTTTGGAAATACAAGTTTCTCATAAACTTTGTATACACCCAAAATCTTTGATCATCATCAAAGCATACATTCCAACTCCGAGATGCTCACTCCAGTCCTCAGAAGGATTGCTGGAGCTTTGCATACTTATTAGCATATTTCAGGATAGACAAAACCTTCCGGTTGTATCACATACAACCTTTCCTCAAGAATCGTCGAGGAAACAATGTTTTGACATCCTATCTGCAAGATTTCATAAATAATGCAGTAATTGCTAATATAATTCCAACAGACTCTTAGCATCGCTACGAGTGAGAAAGTCTCATCGTAGTCAACTCCTTGAACTTGTCGAAAAACATCTTAACGACAAGTCGAGCTTTCTCAATGGTGACACTTACCATCATTGTCTGTCTTCCTTTCAAAATCCATATGTACCTAACAGCCTTACGACCATCAAGTAGTTCTTCCAAAGTCTACACTTTGTTTTCATACATGGATCCTCTCTCGGGTTTTATGGCCTTGAGCCATTTATCGGAATCCGGGCCCACCATCGCTTCTCCATAGCTCATAGGTTCATTGTTGTCTAGCAACATGACTTCCAAGACAGGATTACTGTACCACTCTGAAGTAGTACGTATCCTTGTCACCCTACGAGGTTCGGTAGTGACTTGATCCGAAACTTCATGATCACTATCATAAGCTTCCACTTCAATTGGTGTAGGTGCCACAGGAACAACTTCCTGTGCCCTGCTACACACTTGTTGAAGTGACGGTTCAATAACCTCATCAAGTCTCCACCATCCTCCCACTCAATTCTTTCGAGAGAAACCTTTCCTCGAAAAAGGACCCGATTCAAGAAACAATCCATATTGCTTTCGGATCTGAATTAGGAGGTATACCCAACTGTTTTGGGTTTCCTATGAAGATGCATTTTATCCGCTTTGGGTTCGAGCTTATCAACCTGAAACTTTTTCATATAAGCGTCGCAGCCCCAAACTTTTAAGAAACGACAACTTAGGTTTCTCCAAACCATAGTTCATACGGTGTCGTCTCAACGAAATTATGTGGTGCCCTATTTAAAGTGAATGTGGTTGTCTCTAATGCCTAACCCATAAACGATAGTGGTAATTCGATAAGAGACATCATGGTACGCACCATATCCAATAGGGTGCAACTATGATGTTCGGACACACCATCCCACTATGGTGTTCCAGGCTGTATCAGTTGTGAAACAATTTCCACAATGTCTTAATTCTGTGCCAAACTCGTAATTCAGATATTCATCTCTATGATCATATCATAGATATTTTATCCTCTTGTCACGACGATCTTTCAACTTCACCCTGAAATTACTTGAACCTTTCAATAATTCAGACTCGTGATTCATCAAGTAAATATACTCAACATCTACTCGAATCATCTGTGAAGTAAGAACATAACGATATTCACTGCATGCCTCAGCACTCATTGGACTGCACACATCAAAATGTGTTACTTCCAACAAGTTGCTATCTTGTTCCATCTTACTGAAAACGAGGCTTTTCAGTCATCTTGCCCATGTGGTATGATTTGCATGTCCCAAGTGATTCAAAATCAAGTGAGTCAAAACGGTCCATTTGCATGGAGTTTCTTCATGCATATACACCAATAGACATGGTTCGCATGTCTCAAACTTTTCAAAAACGAGTGAGCCCAAAGATCCATCAATATGGAGCTTCTTCATGCGTTTTATACCGATATGACTTACGTGGCAGTGCCACAAGTAGGTGGTACTATCATTACTATCTTTTGGCATGAACATGTGTATCACTACGATCGAGATTTAATAAACCATTCATTTTAGGTGTAAGACCATTGAAGGTATTATTCAAATAAACAGAGTAACCATTATTCTCCTTAAATGAATAACCGTATTGCGATAGACGTAATCCAATCATGTCTATGCTCAACGCAAACACCAAATAACAATTATTTAGGTTTAACACCAATCTCTTTGGTAGAGGGAGCGTGCGATGTTGATCATATCAAGCTTGGAAAAACTTCCAACACATATCGTCAGCTCACCTTTAGCTAGTCTCCGTTTATTCCGTAGCTCTTTGTTTCGAGTTACTAACACTTAGCAACCGAACCGGTATCTAATACCCTGGTGCTACTAGGAGTACTAGCAAAGTACACATTAACACAATGTATATCCAATATACTTCTATCGACCTTGCCAGCCTTCTTATCTACCAAGTATCTAGGGTAATTCTGCTCTAGTGGTTGTTCCCCTTATTACAGAAGCACTTAGTCTCGGGTTTGGGTTTTACCTTGGGTTTCTTCACTAGAGCAGCAGCTGATTTGCCGTTTCATGAAGTATCCCTTCTTGCCCTTGCCCTTCTTGAAACTAGTGGTTTCACCAACCATCAACAATTGATGCTCCTTCTTGATTTCTACTTTCGCGGTGTCAAACATCGCGAATACCTCAAGGATCATCATATCTATCCCTGATATGTTATAGTTCATCACGAAGCTCTAACAGCTTGGTGGCAATGACTTTGGAGAACCATCACTGTCTTATCTGGAAGATCAACTCCCACTCGATTCAAATGATTGTTGTACTCAGACAATCTGAGCACAAGCTCAACAATTGAGCTTTTCTCCTTAGTTTGCAGGTTAAGAAAGTCATCGGAGGTCTTATACCTCTTGACATGGGCACGAGCCTGAAATCCCAATTTCAGCCCTCAAAACATCTCATATGTTTCGCGATGTTTCAAAAACGTCTTTGGTGCCTCAATTCTAAACTGTTTAACTGAACTATCACGTAGTTATCAAAACGTGTATGTCCGATGTTCGCAACATCCACAGACGACGTTTGGGGTTCAGCACACTGAGCGGTGCATTAAGGACATAAGCTTTCTACTGTCCGCATAATCGCTACTATCAACTTTCAACTATATTTTCTCTAGGAACATATCTAAACAGTAGAACTATAGCGTGAGCTACGACATAATTTGCAAAAACCTTTTGACTATGTTCAGGATAATTAAGTTCATCTTATGAACTCCCACTCAGATAGACATCCCTCTAGTCATCTAAGTGATTACATGATCCGAGTCAAACTAGGCCGTGTCCGATCATCACGTGAGACGGACTAGTCATCATCGGTGAACATCTTCATGTTGATCGTATCTTCTATACGACTCATGTTCGACCTTTCGGTCTCCGTGTTCCGAGGCCATGTCTGTACATGCTAGGCTCGTCAAGTTAACCCTAAGTGTTTCGCGTGTGTTCCGAGGCCATGTCTGTACATGCTAGGCTCGTCAACACCCGTTGTATTTGAACGTCTGAATAAAACACCCGATCATCACGTGATGTTTTGAAACAGCGAACTGTCGCAACGGTGCACAGTTAGGGGAGAACACTTCTTGAAATTGTTGTAAGGGATCATCTTATTTACTACCGTCGTTCTAAGCAAATAAGATGCATAAACATGATAAACATCACATGCAATCAAATAGTGACATGATATGGCCATCATCACTTTGCTCCTTTTGATCTCCATCTTCGGGGCTCCATGATCATCATCGTCACCGGCATGACACCATGATCTCCATCATTATGATCTCCATCATCGTGTCTTCATGAAGTTGCCTCGCCAACTATTACTTCTACTACTATGGCTAACGGTTAGCAATAAAGTAAAGTAATTACATGACGTTTAAGTTGACACGCAGGTCACAAATAAATAAAGACAACTCCTATGGCTCCTGCCGGTTGTCATACTCATCGACATGCAAGTCGTGATTCCTATTACAAGAACATGATCAATCTCATACATCACATATATCATTCATCACATCCTTTTTTTGGCCATATCACATCACATAGCATACCCTGCAAAAACAAGTTAGACGTCCTCTAATTGTTGTTTGCATGTTTTACGTGGCTACTATGGGTTTCTAGCAAGAACGTTTCTTACCTACACATGAACCACAACGTGATATGCCAATTGCTATTTACCCTTCATAAGGACCCTTTTCATCGAATCCGATCCGACTAAAGTGGGAGAGACAGACACCCGCCAGCCACCTTATGCAACCAGTGCATGTTTGTCGGTGGAACCGGTCTCACGTAAGCGTACGTGTAAGGTTGGTCCGGGCCGCTTCATCCCACGATGCCGCCGAATCAAGATAAGACTAGTAACGGCAAGCATATTGAACAATATCGACGCCCACAACTACTTTGTGTTCTACTTGTGCAAAGAATCTACGCAATAGACCTAGCTCATGATGCCACTGTTGGGGAACGTAGCAGAAATTCAAAAATTTTCCTACGTATCACCAAGATCTATCTATGGAGAGACCAGCAATGAGTAGAAAGAAGAGTGCATCTACATACCCTTGTAGATCGCTAAGCGGAAGCGTTCAAGTGAACAGGGTTGATGGAGTCGTACTCGTCGTGATTCAGATCACCGATGATCCTAGTGCCGAACGGACGGCACCTCCGCGTTCAACACACGTACAGCTCGACGATGTCTCCCACGCCTTGATCCAGCAAGGAGAGAGGGAGAGGTTGAGGAAGACTCCATCCAGCAGCAGCACAACGGCGTGGTGGTGATGGAGGAGCGTGGCAATCCTGCAGGGCTTCGCCAAGCACCTACGGGAGAGGAGGAGATGTCACGGGAGGGAGGGAGGCGCCAAGGGCTCAGGTATGGATGCCCTCCCTCCCCTCCACTATATATAGGGGCAGGGGAGAGGGGGGAGGCGAAGCCTTGCCCCTTCCTCCAAGGAAGGGGTGCGGCTAAGAGGGGGGAGGAGTCCATCCTCCCCAAGGCACCTCGGAGGTGCCTTCCCCCTTTTAGGACTCTCCCCTTTTTCCCTATATCTTGGCGCATGGGCCTCTAGGGGCTGGTGCCCTTGGCCCATGTAGGCCAAGGCGCACCCCCTACAGCCCATGTGCCCCCCCGGGGCAGGTGGCCCCACCCGGTGGGCCCCCGGGACCCTTCCGGTGGTCCCGGTACAATACCGATGACCCCGAAACTTGTCCCGATGGCCGAAACAGGACTTCCTATATATAAATCTTTACCTCCGGACCATTCCGGAACTCCTCGTGACGTCCGGGATCTCATCCGGGACTCCGAACAACATTCGGTAACCACATACAAACTTCCTTTATAACCCTAGCGTCATCGAACCTTAAGTGTGTAGACCCTACGGGTTCGGGAGACATGTAGTCATGACCGAGATGTTCTCCGGTCAATAACCAACAGCGGGATCTGGATACCCATGTTGGCTCCCACATGTTCCACGATGATCTCATCGGATGAACCACGATGTCAAGGACTCAATCAATCCCGTATACAATTCCCTTTGTCTAGCGGTATGGTACTTGCCCGAGATTCGATCGTCGGTATACCGATACCTTGTTCAATCTCGTTACCGGCAAGTCTCTTTACTCGTTCCGTAACACATCATCCCGTGATCAACCCCTTGGTCACATTGTGCACATTATGATGATGTCCTACCGAGTGGGCCCAGAGATACCTCTCCGTTTACACGGAGTGACAAAATCCCAATCTCGATTCGTGCCAACCCAACAGACACTTTCAGAGATACCCGTAGTGTACCTTTATAGCCACCCAGTTACGTTGTGACGTTTGGCACACCCAAAGCACTCCTACGGTATCCGGGAGTTGCACAATCTCATGGTCTAAGGAAATGATACTTGACATTAGAAAAGCTTTAGCATACGAACTATATGATCTTGTGCTAGGCTTAGGATTGGGTCTTGTCCATCACATCATTCTCCTAATAATGTGATCCCGTTATCAACGACATCCAATGTCCATGGTCAGGAAACCGTAACCATCTATTGATTAACGAGCTAGTCAACTAGAGGCTTACTAGGGACATGGTGTTGTCTATGTATCCACACATGTATCTGAGTTTCCTATCAATACAATTCTAGCATGGATAATAAACGATTATCATGAACAAGGAAATATAATAATAATCAATTTATTATTGCCTCTAGGGCATATTTCCAACACGTGTATATACGTAGAGAATACAATGTTTAACACTCTCCCTCAATCACAACTATCCAAGTTGAGATTGTGCCTGAAAGCTTCTAACTGCCGCCGAGTGAGTGGCTTGGTAAAACCATCTGCTACCTGATCACCAGTACGAATGAACCTGATATTCAACAATTTGTCAGCCACTCGTTCATGGACAAAATGATAATCAATCTCGATATGCTTTGTCCTGGCATGAAAAATATGATTGGCAGATAAGTACGTGGCACCAAGTTTATCACACCAAAGTGAGCCTCCCGTTGGATGATGAATACCCAATTCTATCAACAAGTTCTGAACCCAAATCACTTCAGAAGTTGCGTTGGCTAAAGCCTTATACTCTGCCTCTGTACTTGATCAAGAGACAATGAGTTGTTTACGAGCACTCCACGAAATCAAGTTACTGCCAAGAAATACTGCAAACCCCCATGTGGACCTTCTGTCATCAGGACAGCCTGCCCAATCTGCATATGAAAAAACACTTACTAGCATTGAATCTGACTTGCTAAGTCTGAGTCCATGATCCTTAGTTCCTTGCAGATACCTGAGAATCCTTTTTATTGTAGTCCAATGCACAATAGTAGGATCATGTAAGAACTGACAAACTTTATTGACTGAATAAGAAATATCTGGTCGAGTCAATGTCAAATATTGTAAAGCTCCTACAATGCTCCTATACCTGGTGGCATCCTCGGCGCTAAGTACCTCCCCATCATGGAGAGACAATTTTTCAGAAGTGGACAATGGTGTGGACGACGGTTTGCAGCCTTTCATCCCCATCCTCTGAAGAATTTCTTGCACATACTTCCCTTATGAAAGCACAATACCATTTGGCATAATTTTTACCTCAATCCCGAGAAAGAAATGAAGATTACCCAAGTCTTTGAGAGCAAACTCCTTATTCAAATCCTTGAGAAGGGTCTCAACTGCTTTAGATGATGAACATGTAACAACAATATCATCAACATATATGAGCATAAAAATAGTAATCCCATGATGATGGTAAAAGAACAATGATGTATCACCCTTGGAAGGAAGGAAACCTAGTGACTGCAACTTCAATGACAGGCGTGAGTACCAAGCTCTAGGTGCTTGTTTCGGTCCATATAGTTCCTTATCAAGCTTACAAACATGACGTGGAAATTTTAAGCTTTCATACCCAAGAGGTTGTCTCATAAACACTTCCTCTTCTAGAACACCATGCAAGAACGCGTTCTTTACATCTAGTTGTCGAATGCACCAGTTTCTAGACACTGCAACTAAAAGAATTAACCGAATAGTAGCAGCCTTTACTAAGGACTAAATGTGTCCTCGTAGTCAATTCCATACCTTTGCTTGAACCCTTTGGCTACTAGGCGTGCCTTGTACCTGTCAACAGTACCATCAAATTTTCTTTTTTACTTTGTAGACCCACTTACAATCAATAATGTTCCTCCCTCTAGCTGGTGGAACGAGATGCCAAGTTCTGTTTTTCATAAGGGCAGCAAATTCCTCATCCATGTCCTCCTTCCATCGTGGTTCACCAAGTGCTTCACTCACACTTTGCAGTTCACCTGTGGCACAAAAGGAACCCCAACGTACACAACCATCATTGTAAAGTTTGGGTTTAATTATACCACTCTGTGATATGGTGTGGGAGAGTTTAGGAGGCGGTGAAGCCGGGCGAGAAAGTTGTTGTTGAAGCCGATTGGATGAAGATGACACATCGGATCCAGCAGCTGCAGAAGATCCGCTAGGGTGTAACTCCTGTAGAGATGCATCGGCGCAGCCAGCCTCCTCTCCCATGATGCCACTTGGTGCATCCAGAGACGTGTCGGAGGACGCGACTGCTCCTGGGCCACGCGTAGAGGGCCCAGCTGCATCCTCCTGGGGCGGCACCTGACCAAGGCCACGTGCGGGGGGCCCTCCTGGCCCTACCGCGGGAGTAGCCCACTGAGCCGGCGTGTCCAGCGCCGGGCCAGAACCACGTGCAGGAGGCCCACCTGGCCCTGCTGCGAGGTCGTCCAGCTTGGGCAACGAACCAGAGGCGGGCGTGGATCCCGCATCCGATCTGCCTGCGCCTGATGCCGCAGATCCCGAGGGAATTCTCCCACTCGGATCCGCACGGGGATTAGAGCCGGGATCATCTGGCTGCCCCTGTAGAGTCCGACTCCATCATAAAATTGTTGGGTAATGTAGTAATTTCAAAAAAAATCCTACGCACACGAAGGATCGTGGTGATGCATAGCAACGAGAGGGGAGAGTGTTGTCCACATACCCTCGTAGACCGAAAGCAGAAGCATTAGCACAACACGGTTGATGTAGTCGTACGTCTTCACGATCCGACCGATCCAAGTACCGAACGCACGACACCTCCGAGTTCAGCACACATTCAGCTCGATGACGTCCCGTGAACTCTGATCCAGCAGAGCTTCGCGGGAGAGTTCCGTCAGCACGATGGCGTGATGACGGTGATGATGTTGCTACCGACATGGGGCTTCGCCTAAGCATCGCTATGATATGACCGAGGTGGAATATGGTGGAGGGGGGCACCGCACACGGATGGGAGAGATCAACAGATCAACTTGTGTGTCTAGAGGTGCCCCCTGCCCCCGTATATAAGGAGCAAGGGGGGAGAGGCGGCCGACCAAGGAGGGCGCGCCAAGGGGGGAGTGCTACTCCCACCGGGAGTAGGACTCCTCCTTTCCTAGTAGGAGTAGGAGAAGGGGGGAAGGAGGAGGTGGAGAGAAAGAAGGAGAGGGGGGCCGCCGCCCCCTTCCCTTGTCCAATTTGGACTGGGGCAAGGGGGGGCGCGTGCCACCTCCTGGCTGCCCTCTCTCTTCTCCACTAAGGCCCAATAGGCCTATTACTTCCTCGGGGGAGGGGGGGTGTCCGGTAACCCCCGGTACTCTGGTAAAATCTCGATTCACCCGGAAGACTTCTGATATCCAAATATAGGCTTCCAATATATCAATCTTTATGTCTCGACCATTTCGAGACTCCTCGTCATGTCCATGATCACATCCCAGACTCCAAACTACCTTCGGTACATCAAAACACAAAAACTCATAATCATTGTTGAGGAAATCGTTAACTGGTAACTGCTCGGTCGGCTGGTGAGGAGGGGATTAATAGGCTAATCGGCAAGTTAATCGGCCATTTAATCAATTAATCGGACAATTTATCGGGTAATCGACTACTCGGGCACCCTATGAGTAGGGATTAATCGGCAAGTTAACTGGTTAATCGGATGAATTCTTGAACAGGGCTCATAATATAATCATCATAGAACTTTAAGCGTGCGAACCCTATGGGTTCGAGAACTATGTAGACATGATCGAGACACGTCTCCGGTCATTAACCAATAGCGGAACCTGGATGCTCATATTGGCTCCTACATATTCTACGAAGATCTTTATCGGTCAAACCGCATAACAACATACGTTGTTCCCTTTGTCATCAGTATGTTACTTGCCCGAGATTCAATCGTCGGTATCTCAATACCTAGTTCAATCCTGTTACCAGCAAGTCTCTTTACTCGTTCTGTAATACATCATATCGTAACCAACTCATTAGTTACAATGCTTGCAAGGCTTATAGTGATGTGCATTACCGAGTGGGCCCAGAGATACCTCTCCGACAATCGGAGTGACAAATCCTAACCTCAAATTACGCCAACCCAACAAGTACCTTTGGAGACACCTGTAGAGCACCTTTATAATCACCCAGTTATGTTGTGATGTTTGGTAGCACACAAAGTGTTCCTCCAGTAAACGGAAGTTGCATAGTCTCATAGTCATAAGAACATGTATAAGTCATGAAGAAATCAATAGCAACATACTAAACGATCAAGTGCTAAGCTAATGGAATGGGTCAAGTCAATCACATCATTCTCCTAATGATGTGATCCCGTTAATCAAATGACAACTCATGTCTATGGCTAGGAAACATAACCATCTTTGATCAACGAGCTAGTCAAGTAGAGACATACTAGTGACACTCTGTTTGTCTATATATTCACACAAGTATTATGTTTCCGGTTAATACAATTCTAGCATGAATAATAAACATTTATCATGATATAAGGAAATAAATGATAACTTTCTTATTGCCTCTAGGGCATATTTCCTTCAGTCTCCTACTTGCACTAGAGTCAATAATCTAGATTACACAGTAATGATTCTAACACCCATGGAGCCTTGGTGCTGATCATGTTTTGCTCGTGGAAGAGGCTTAGTCAACGGGTCTGCAACATTCAGATCCATATGTATCTTGCAAGTCTCTATGTCTCCCACCTGGACTTGATCCCGGATGGAGTTGAAGCGTCTCTTGATGTGTCTGGCTCTCTTGTGAAATCTGGATTCCTTTGCCAAGGTAATTGCACCAGTCTTGTCACAAAATATTTTCATTGGACCCGATGCACTAGGTATGACACCTAGATCGAATATGAACTCCTTCATCCAGACTCCTTCATTTTCTGCTTCCGAAGAAGCTATGTACTCCGCTTCACATGTAGATCCCGCCATGATGCTTTGTTTAGAACTGCTCCTACTAACAACTCCACAGTTTAATATAAACACGTATCCGGTTTGCGATTTAGAATCGTCTGGATCAGTGTCAAAGCTTGCATCAACGTAACCATTTACGATGAGCTCTTTGTCACCTCCATAAATGAGAAACATATTGTCGGTGTCAAAACCGGCGGATCTCGGGTAGGGGGTCCCGAACTGTGCGTCTAAGGCGGATGGTAACAGGAGGCAGGGGACACAATGTTTTACCCAGGTTCGGGCCCTCTTGATGGAGGTAAAACCCTACGTCCTGCTTGATTAATATTGATGATATGGGTAGTACAAGAGTAGATCTACCACGAGATCAGAGAGGCTAAACCCTAGAAGCTAGCCTATGGTATGATTGTATGTTGTAGTTGTTGTGTCCTACAGACTAAAACCCTCTGGTTTATATAGACACCGGAGAGGGTTAGGGTTACACAAGGTCGGTTACAAAGGAGGAGATACACATATCCGTATTGCCTAGCTTGCCTTCCACGCCAAGTAGAGTCCCATCCGGACACAAGACGAAGTCTTCAATCTTGTATCTTCATAGTCCAACAGACCGACTAAAGAATATAGTCCGGCTGTCCAGAGACCCCCTAATCCAGGACTCCCTCAGTAGCCCCTGAAGCAGGCTTCAATGACGATGAGTCCGGCGCGCAGTATTGTCTTCGGCATTGCAAGGCAGGTTCCTCCTCCGAATACATCACGGAAGGATTTGAATACAAGGATAGTGTCCGACCCTGCAAAATAAGTTCCACATACCACCGTAGAGAGAATAATATTTCCACAAATCTAATCTACTGACGCGTTTCGGCAACACGACATTACGCCACGACCCGGTAATTATTCGAACCGTTTTTGCTTGATTAATATTGATGATATGGGTAGTACAAGAGTAGATCTACCACGAGATCGAAGAGGCTAAACCCTAGAAGCTAGCCTATGGTATGATTGTTGTTCTATATGTTGTCCTACGGACTAAAACCCTCCGGTTTATATAGACATCGGAGAGGGTTAGGGTTACACAAAGTCGGTTACAATGGTAGGAGATCTACATATCCGTATCGCCAAGCTTGCCTTCCACGCCAAGGAAAGTCCCTTCCGGACACGGGACGGAGTCTTCAATCTTGTATCTTCATAGTCCAGGAGTCCGGTTGAAGGTATAGTCCGGCCATCCGGACACCCCCTAATCCAGGACTCCCTCAGCCAGTATCCATGATGAACCATGTTATTACTTCCCAAGTTGAGAAAGTAAAGAAGAAGAGAAGGGGGAGTACATGTTGCTATATTTTCCGTAAGAAGGGACACATAGCTTCATCATGTCCCAACGGTAACATCTCTAAGCCTCCAATTATCAATGAACATTATTCACTTAGGAAGGAAATTGATGGTAATATGTTTGCCAAGTATGTTGGTGCCCAAAGTGGTTTGAAAGTGGATAAGACCATTTGGGTTGCCAAGCCTATTGTTACTAACTTCTTAGGACCCAACGTGGTTGGGGACCATCGAGCTCAAACTTTATCAATAGGTGTGTGGAGGGCATTGGAGACTTGGCTAGTTCATGAAGAAAATGATTCTCACCATTCATTATGGTTCAAACCAAGTCAAGTGAATTATCATCATATTTGTCATTCCAATGCTCCTCCTGGCGGTAACCTATATTTATATTGTCTACATTGAAAGTTACTAGCCCCCTGCATGTTTAGGTTTTGTACCTAGCATGTGTTTATATATGTTGTGTCCCCTAATATGCTTGATTTGTGTTATCTAGCATGTGTAGGTTGCAATGCACGTCATATATTTGTGTGTGTAATCTCGAGCCTTCATTGCATTTTAGTTGCATCTTATTGGGCTCTTTTGAGATATTAATGGATCACCACATTATGGGGAAGTGATATGCTTTGTGAATATCACAATCCTTGTTAAATGTGAACAATTATGGGATGCCACCTAGAATATATTTGAGAGTATCTTATATCTCTGTGGCATGCAATGCCTTGTTTACATATGGAATTCTTGTGCGGTTTTGCCCATGGTTATCTTCAAAATCATATTCGGAAAATCGTTTGATTAAACCTATTCCAGTTGTTTCTTTGCATGATGATCTATCTAATTGGAATGTTAATAATATACTATCCAAGCATTGTGTTTATTTCTAAACTCTCATGTTATGCTTGTGTTAGTATAGATGATCATGTACTTATGTAGATTGTACGCCGAATGATAACTCGAAATGCCATTTTGTTCGAGTTCATCTTATTGGTTTGTATGGAGTTATGGGAATTTTTTATCTCATTATCTATAGTATCCTATATCTACTTTAGTGAGATATTCCTATGAATATGTGTGCAATGCATATCTTATATGCTCATTGGTTTTCCTTTATTCATATGTTGAACTCTATGTGCTATCATATGTTGATTTGTCACTTTGATTATTTTTGGACAACATGAAGGACTAGTGATGTTATTGGAATTATTAATGGGTATGTGTTCATTTGTTTCATTTTGTATCTCCCTGTATTTTGGTAGGCATGTGCATGCATAGTTACTGTGTGTAAATTTTCATGCCTTGTTTGCTTTATTTGATGTGCATGAAATTCAAGTTCATATCGATATGCACATACTTAAGTGGTTTTACCCTATGTGTTGTAGTTATGCTAACTACTTCGGACCCAATAAGTTTGGGGACCATATTTTACTTAAAATGTTTTAGGTACATTTGAGAAGCATTGGGTACTTGGCTTATTCATGAAGGTGGTGTCACTATGAGTAAATTAGAGCCAATCTTGGACATTTTATTGATCTATGACTTCATACCAATGTTATCTCGGTAACAAGTATTTACTTCATGCATATATATAGAAATGGGGTCAACCTTGTGTAGGTTGCATCATGGCATGAATTTCTTGACCCGTTCCTGTGATACTTGGTTCCTTTCTCAATGCATCCACCAATGATCTCTTGTTGCTAGTTGTGATGTCCTTGATGGTTGTGTCTTTGGAGTTCATTAATATACCATAAGATAATATTAAGCCATGTGCTATGCTTTCAAGCAAAGATCTCATTGGTATATTTTATGACTCCCATTTGGATATCTTATTCTTTCCTTTTGTAACTATTTCATGTGTACATCCTTCTTTGTGGATATATATATCACCATGATTGTCATCTACCTAGAATCTTATACATGTGAGAGAAGTTACATCTATAGTTGATATCCATGTTCTTTCATATCCACCATTTCATTCTCTTTTTATATCTTTGGTGGCCCCGTGGAAGCATTCTTTGTATGAGTGTGTGTCTTACCTCTTTGCATCTTAGTGCACTCATGTTTGGTGAAGGTTGTTGTCATCGTGCTTGTCTTGACAAGCCTATTATTTCCTATCTTCAACATGGGTTGTCACAAGCTTTGATTTTTAATTTGCTATTAGTGTGCTTGTGAACCCATTTGCTTGATGTGTGTGTGGCCTGCTGAACTTCGTGTGTGTGGGAAGGTCATGTCTGGCACCTTGGTATCTCATTTACTCAAGACTATGTTGATGCTTAATTCTCATCCTTATATTAGTCTTCTCAAGTGCTTTGACATGACTCACACACATCATTTTGGTTGTGCCTATTATTAGGTTGCCTCATTTACATGTTGCTCAACCATATGTTTGTTGCAATTGCAAGGCTTCTTTTCTTATCTATGCTTTCTTGCAATTGTTTTGTGTTCCTATGGATTTTGGGGAAGTGATGATCCTATTTTGTGCACTTGTATCCAAATAAAAAAAAAATCTAAATAGTGCACAAATCATGGGGAGCTTCTCTATTTTCCTTAGAACACTCCTTTGCTCAAATCATAATATTCTTTTATCCTTGTGGCTCGTCAGAACTTTTGATTTCTTGCGTCACTTTGTGTTATGCAAATGAGATCAATTTGTGCCATGTGCTTTGTGCCATGTGCCTTGCTCTTATTCTAGGATCACAGTTGTATAATAATGGATTCACTTGTGGATATCAAGTTCTTGTCAATTGAGTCTTTTGTGTATGCAAGGTTCTTTGTGGATACATATCATGTTTATTATTGACCTCTTAGAAATTTTGTACATGTGAAACTCCATACCTTTCCTTGATATCATTTATTCCTTGCCGGCCACTTTGTTGTTTCCTTTTATTCTTATGATGGTTTCGGTAAGAGGTTGTGGCGTGAGTGCTTGTATGTTTTGCATATAATCTTGAGCACCCATGTGTTTTGAATGACTTTTGGACACATTTTTATGATGATGATGATCAAATTGGTTATTCATATTATATCTTGTCCAAAAATATGTTATTTGGATCTTTTTGAAAAGTTTTTCCCACATGTAGAATGCTTATTTTCGTATCATAATATCTTGGTGCATTCTATAGATCCCGAGCTCCTCAAATTTTCATCATTGAATATGTGTGTTTAATTTTCACTCACATCTTCTAATACACACATATATTAATTAAGGAGGAACTCCTAATATATTGGCTTCTAGATCTTCCCCATTTTGGCATTTGTTGCCAATGGGGGGGGGGATTTTAGAGGGTTTAAGATAAGTATTTTAAGTTCTTGTTGTTCATTCATGCTTATCTACCCTGGTTACATATGTTTGTTGCATGAATGAATATATAGAGAAAACTCCACCTAGTGCATGACAAACAATATATGCAAGGAAATTCAAAGTTCATTCACACATGCATATATTGTGGGGGAGCTTGCTCTATATATTGTGGTTCTACTAACGTCAAATACTTATGTAGTGTTTCGACGTTAGTACACCGTGTGTGATAAACTCAAGTATCTTTGTGACACTTGATGCTATCAAAACTATCCCAAGTATATAATTTATCCTCGGGTAAATTGCATACTTGGGTTAAAATTCATTATATGAACCCTCTTGTTGAGATTGTCATCAATTACGAAAATGGGGGAGATTGAAAGTACATGTAGTCCCCATGTGTGGTTTTGGTAATTGATGACAATCCTAATGGACTAATGTTTGCATTGAGTTATACATTTGAAGGAAAGTTCCATTTCCAATGCATGAAGAATATTGGATGAACTGAAGGATGTTTATTCCATGGTGATGCAAGAAGGAGATAGAATGGATTCGAAATGAATGCCATATATAGATTGTTGTGCATGCATCAAGGTTGAGCTCGGTGATTGAACCAAATACGATCAAGATGAATTCCATGTGATGAACAAGATGTGATCTATATGGAGTTCATTAAGGATCTCAGATGTTATCATGCTCAGTCTTGTGGGTAGAACCATGATGGACCAAGATCTTGAGAGAATGATTAAAAAGAATAATTCTACATATGCTTGAATATAGTATTATTATGAGCTCATATGTTGAGTCATGGATTAGTATGTCTTGAAGCAAGTAATTCAAGTGAAGAATTCATTATGTCTCTCAAGATACTATGTTGGAGCATGAGAACGAGCAAATGATGTCCAATATGATATTCAAGGAGAAACTTGATATGGTCATGGTGAATTAAGATATTGGTTATTATGTCTTGAAGAAACGAAGCATAGTGAAGATCAAAGATTGACCTCTAAGATGGTCCACACACAAGCACATATCATGTGCCACATGAGATCTTGTGGTATGGTAAGAATTTATCAACTGCGCTTTGTGTACTAACCCATACTATGTGATATCTATGTTTTTGAGGGTCAGGTGATTCTCATGGGCTCGCATCAAGAGAGAGAGAGAGAGAATGAGAGAGAGGGATCTCAAGTGTCCATGAGAGGATGACATCAAGTGTTGATGATCATGGTTGATAAGGGCAAGTTCAAGTAGCCATCCTGAAGGATTACATGCTTGAAGGTTGTGGATGATAACATGACGAACGTATGAAGATGAATACAGTGCAATGCTCCCCGCATGGCTTATAGGGGAGCTATTTGAAGCCTTCACCAAGTGTCATGATCAAGATTATCGTTCTGACTTGAGCCAAGCATAAACGTCAAACATCAAGCTCAATTGGAATGCTTTAGTCAAAGGTATTAGTTCCTTTGGCTTTAGATGTGAGGATCGATGACCATCGAAAAGGATATATGCTCAAGAATGAGTTTCTGGAAGCTATCTAGTATAGTTCTTTTATGATTCATGAGTTATAGGGATCCCGCACTATTAAGAGGGGATCAAAGGGGTTAGTGATAGATTTTCTCAAGTCAACATCTTCTATTTCTACTTCCTCACATCATATTCCAACATAGGCATATTTCACTCCTATCCAATACAAATACAAAATGCCTATACATCTACCAAAGAAAATCCAAAGCCAAATAGGTTCCCAAATGTATATGATCTTACCTTTCCATATTTTGCACCCTCCATTTTGGTTTATCTTGTGTGGTTCTCTGTGTGAGGACCTGGAGCTTTTCCGTATCTTCAAACCGAGTCCAAGATCATCAAAATCGGAGTCCGGCTGAGAAAGTTATGGATGTTTTACTTTTGGGGCGCATGCAGTTTTTGTGTTGGCCGAATATCTGGGACTTGGCACGGAAGTCCGGCCGTAGATGTCTAGAACCGTGTTGAAATGCTGATTGTGTCCTCCGGATGTCTGGCAACTTGGGCCAGATGTCCGGGGCCCCAAGTTGGGCCAGATGTCCGAGCCTCGGCCAGATGTCCGGCCCGTCACAACCACTTACTCACAAACGGCTAGTTTTCTAGGCTTGCTATATATACCCCTCTACCAATCCGGTAGAGGGTTGACCACTTCATTCCAAATCGCCCCAAGAACACAAGTGGCTCCCTCTCACTTCTCCTACACCAAATCTTAGATCCCGGAGAGATTCGTGAGAGTTCTTGAGAGTTTTTCCAATTAAGTGATGGATCCACTCCCTCTCCCTCTCTTGACCAAAGGAATTCGTGATTTGAGCAAGTCTTGAGAATTTCCCCTTTTTTCTTGTTACTCTTGGAGGTTGGAGACTTGTAGGCGGTAGGAGTGCTCCGGTGAGGAATCAACTTGTGATTTGTCCCCCGGAAAGTTTGTGAAGGTTTGGAGGCCGCCTCAAGGTCTACCACTAGTGGTTGAGAATCGCCTTCATGGTGATATCTCAAGGAGAATAGGGTGAGCCTTCGTGGCATTGGTGTGCCTTCGTGGTAACATCCACCTCTCTAACGGTGACTAGCTTCCCTCCAAGGAAGTGAACATCGGGATACATCCTAGTCTTCGTGGCTTTGGTTATCCCTAACCCTAACTCCTTACTTGTGGTTTACTTTGGTCACTTGACTGTGCATTCACAATATCTTGTTATCCTCATTATATTGTGTTGGCCATTCCCTTGAAGAGATTATTTAGGCCTACACTTTATATTTGCAATTCATACTTTCTACCATTGTTCTATCTTATGCTTAGTGTGAATTGCTAGCTTGTAACATTCGTTTCCATATCTTGTGACATAACTTGTGTAAGCTTATAGTGCTTACTTGAGTTTGCTTGTATCATTCAATTCCATATATTGTGATACTATTTGTGTAAGCCTGTATTGCTTACTTATGGTTGTGTGTATTATTCATTTCCATATCTCGTGATATACATTGAGTAAGTTTGTGTGACTTACTTGTGCTTACTCATATCCTCGTTGTTCTCATATTGTTTATCCTAAGTTGTTGGTGCACTTAGTGAGCCTAATATATTTAGGATTTGTGCTTGAAAAGTATCCTCTTAGTTTATTTTCGCATTAGGATATAGCCAAATCCATAAAAGATTTTAAAATGCCTATTCACCCCCTCTAGGCGACATCGTGGTCCTTTCTGCCGTTGCCAGGGAGATCTACACCAAGTCAAGACATACCAACTACCCATCATAAACTCTTCTCCCTCGCATTACATTATTTGCCATTTGCCTCTCGTTTTCCTCTCCCCCACTTCTAAAACGATTTTCGAAAACATTTGCCTTTTCCTTCGCCCTTCTTCCGTTCGTCCTTCTGTTTGCTCGTGTTACCATGTACCTTCTATTAGCTTGCATCTTCGCTTGCTAAATATCTATTATTATGGATCCTCATCCACTTGCTAATCTCTTTAAGATATCCAATTATGACGAACCTATTTCTAGTGAGTTGAGTGCACTAGATTATCTTTATGAGGTTTTGCTTGAAATTCGTGAATCTAAAAATTGTGATGAAGTGCTTTATGAAGTGATACACGGTAGATCATTGAATAAAAAGCATCGTGCTATTATAAATTCTATTAACGTCAGTTGTGCTAATAATATGCAAAACCCTAAGCTTGGGGATGCTAGTTTTGCTATGTCCGCTACTTGTTGCAATGATCATGATTGAGGTGATTCTTCTTATGATCTTGAAAATTTATTTAAGCCCCATGATGAATATGAGATTGATAATAGTGTTTGCAATATTATTGAAAGTGGGTTTGGAAGAGTGTCAACTTTAGATCCCACATATTTGGAGAATGTTCAATCTTATGAAATTTTTGATAAAAGTGGGTTTGGAGAGGTCATGACTTTAGTTAATGTTAATCCCACTATTTTGGAAGAGTGTCAACTTCGCATGCATGTGGATCATGAAGAGGAAATTTTATGTGATAGCTATATTGTTGAATTTGATTATGATCCTACATGTAATTATTATGAGAGAGGAAAATATGGTTGTAGAAATTTTCGTGTCACTAAATTACCTCTCGTTATGTTGAGATTGCTATTGTTTCTTTCTCCTTCCTTGCATATGCTAGTTTTTGCTTGTCTTGATAATTTGTTTGCTTATATAATGCCTATGCATAAGAAGTATGTTATACTTAGATGTGATTTTCATATGCTTCATGATGCTTCCTTTGTGTTTCAATTGCTATCTTTCATGTGAGCATAGTTAAAATTATCAATGCCTAGCTAGGGGCGTTAAACTATAGCGCTTGTTGGGAGGCAACCCAATTTTATTTTTGTTCTTTACTTTTTGTTCCTGTTTAGTAATAAATAATTTATCTAGCCTCTGTTATGATTTTGTTTTTTTGTTTTAATTAGTGTTTGTGCCAAGTAAAGCCTTTAGGATCTTCTTGGGTGATTGTTGTTTGATCTTGCTAATAAAAACAGAAAGTATGCGCTCATGAAAATAATTCTCATTTTTTACCAGAGAGCGATAAAATACCAATTCCAACTGAAGTAGATCAATATAAAAATTATTTAGGTCTTCCTAATTTTTCAGAATTTTTTGAGTTACAGAAGTATTCGAAACCTCCAGATTGCTACACACTGTTCTGTTATGACAGATTCTGTTTTTTGTGTGTTGTTTTCTTATTTTGATGAATCTATGGCTAGTATCCGGGGGTATGAACCATAGAGAAGTTGGAATACAGTAGGTTTAACACCAATATAAATAAATAATTAGTTAATTACAGTACTTTAAAGTGATGGTTTGTTTTCTTATACTAACGGAGCTCATGAGATTTTCTGTTGAGTTTTGTGTTGTGAAGTTTTCAAGTTTTTTGGTAAAGATTAGATGGATTTTGGAACAAGGAGTGGCAAGAGCCTAAGCTTGGGAATGCCCATTGCACCCCAAGGTAAAACTCAAGGACAACCAAAAGCCTAAGCTTGGGGATGCCCCGGAAGGCATCCCCTCTTTCGTTTTCGTCTATCGGTAACTTTACTTGAGGCTATATTTTTATTCACCACATGATATTTGTTTTCTTGGAGCGTCTTGTATGATTTGAGTCTTTGCTTTTTAATTTACCACAATCATCCTTGCTGTACACACCTCTTGGGAGAGACACACATGAATCAGATTTTATTAGAATACTCTATGTGCTTCACTTATATTTTTTGAGCTAGATAATTTTTCTCTAGTGCTTCGCTTATATCTTTTTAGAGCACGGTGGTGGTTTTATTTTATAGAAATTATTGATCTCTCATGCTTCACTTATATTATTTTGAGAGTCTTTTAGAACGGCATGGTAATTTGCTTTGGTTACAAAATTAGTCCTAATATGATGGGCATTCAAGATGGGTATAATAAAAACTTTCATATAGAGTGCATTGAATAGTTTAATACTTGATAATTGTTTTGAGATATAAAGATGGTAATATTAGAGTTGTGCTAGTTGAGTAATTGTGAAATTGAGAAATACTTGTGTTGAGGTTTGCAAGTCCCGTAGCATGCACGTATGGTAACCGTTGTGTGAAAAATTTGAAGCATGAGGTGTTCTTTGAGTGCCTTCCTTATGAGTGGCGGTCGGGGATGAGTGATGGTCTTTTCCTACCAATCTACCCCCCTAGGATCATGCGCATAGTGCTTGGTTTTGATGAATTGTTGACTTTTGCAATAAGTATGTGAGTTCTTTATGACTAATGTTGAGTTCACGGATTATACGCACTCTCATCCTTCCACCATTGCTAGCCTCTCTTGTGCCGCACAACTTTCGCCGGTACCATAAACCCATCATTTACCTTCCTCAAAACAGCCACCATACCTACCTATTATGGCATTTCCATAGCCATTCCGAGATATATTGTCATGCAACTTTCCACCGTTCTGTTTATTATGACACGTTTCATCATAGTGATATTGCTTTGCATGATCATGTAGTTGACATCGTATTTGTGGCATGGCCACCATTCATAATTTTTTTATACATGTCACTTTTGATTCATTGCACATCCTGGTACACCGCCAGAGGCATTCACATAGAGTCATATTTTGTTCTAATTCTTGAGTTGTAAGTAAATAAAAATGTGATGATCTTCATTATTAGAGCATTTTCCCATGTGAGGAAAGGATGATGGAGACTATGATTACCCCACAAGTCAGGATGGGACTCCGGACAAAAAAAGAGAAGAAGGCCAAACAAAAAAATGAATGGGAGAAAAAGAGAGAAGGAGAAATGTTACTATCCTTTTTCCACACTTGTGCTTCAAAGTAGCACCATGATCTTCATGATAGAGAATTTCTTATGTTGTCACTTTCATATACTAGTGGGAATTTTTAATTATAGAACTTGGCTTGTATATTCCAATAATGGGCTTCCTCAAATTGCCCTAGGTCTTTGTGAGCAAACAAGTTGGATGCACACTCACTTAGTTACTTTTGTTGAGCTTTCATGCACTTATAGCTCTAGTGCCATTGCATGGCAATCCCTACTCACTCACATTGATATCTATCGATGGGCATCTCCATAGCCCATTGAAATGGCTAGTTGATGTGAGACTATCTTCCTCCTTTTTGTCTTCTCCACAACCACCATTCTATTCCACCTATAGTGCTATGTCCATGGCTCGCGCTCATATATTGTGTGAAAGTTGAAAAAGTTTGAAAAGGCTAAGTATGAAACAATTGCTTGGCTTGTCATCGGGGTTGTGCATGATGGGAGCATTTTGTGTGACAGAAATGAAGCATGGCCAAACTATATGATTTTGTAGGGATGAGCTTTCTTTGGCTATGTTATTTTGAGAAGACATAATTGCTTGGTTAGTATGCTTGAAGTATTATTATTTTTATGTCAATATTAAAATTTTGTCTTGAATCTTTTGAATCTGAACATTCATGTCACAATAAAGAAAACTACATTGAAAATTATGTTAGGTAGCATTCCACATCAAAAATTCTGTTTTTATCATTTACCTACTCGAGAACGAGCAGGAGCTTGGAGATGCTTGATACGTCTCCAACGTATCTATAATTTTTGATTGTTACATGCTATTATATTATCTGTTTTGGATGTTTAATGGGCTTTAATATGCTCTTTTATATTATTTTTGGGACTAACCTATTAACTGGAGGCCCAGTGCCAGCTTCTGTTTTTTTGCCTATTTCAGTGCTTCGTAGAAAAGGAATATCAAATGGAATTCAAATGGAATGAAACCTTCGCGAGGATCTTTCTTGGAACAAACGCAAACCAGGAGACTTGGAGTGGAAGTCTGGAACTCCGCGAGGCTTCCACGAGATAGGAGGGTGCGCCCAGGGGGGTAGGCGCGCCCCCACCCTCGTGGCCCCCACAGAGCTCCACCGACGTACTTCTTTCGCCTATATATACTCTTATACCCTAAAAACATCAGGGGAGCCACGAAACCACTTTTCCACTGCCGCAACCTTCTATCCCCGTGAGATCCCATCTAGGGCCTTTTTCGGCGATCTGCCGAAGGGGGATTCGATCATGTAGGGCTTCTACATTAACACCATAGCCTCTCCGATGATGTATGAGTAGTTTGCCACAGACCTTCGGCTCCATAGTTATTAGCTAGATGGCTTCTTCTCTCTCTTTGGTTCTCAATACAAAGTTCTCATTGATGTTCTTGGAGATCTATTCGATGTAATACTTTTTGCGATGGGTTTGCCGAGATCCAATGAATTGTGGATTTATGATCAAGTTTATCTATGAATAATATTTGGTTCTTCTCTAAATTCTTATATGCATGATTTGATATCTTTGCAAGTCTCTTCGAATTATCGGTTTAGTTTGGCCTACTAGATTGATCTTTCTTGCAATGGGAGAAGTGCTTAGCTTTGGGTTCAATCTTGCGGTGCCCTTTCCTAGTGACAATAGGGGCAGCAAGGCACGTATTGTATTGTTGCCATCGAGGATAAAAAGATGGGGTTTATATCATATTGCTTGAGTTTATCCCTCTACATCATGTCATGTTTCTTAAAGTGTTACTCTGTTCTTATGAACTTAATACTCTAGATGCATGCTGGATAGCGGTCGATGTGTGGAGTAATGATACGTCCATTTTGCATCATGCTTTTATATCAATATTTATTGCATTATGGGCTGTTATTACACATTATGTCACAATACTTATGCCTATTATCTCTTATTTTACAAGGTTTACATGAAGAGGGAAAATGCCGGCAGCTGGAATTCTGGGCTTGAAAAGGAGCAAATATTAGAGACCTATTCTGCACAACTCCAAAAGTCCTTAGGATGCCGTGTTATAGGACATTAAAGGTATAGGAAGTTTCCTGGGTCATGCCGGTTTTTATAGGAGGTTCATTAAAGACTTCTCAAAAATTTCTAGGCCTCTAACTAATCTCTTACAAAAAGATGTTTGTCTTTGACGATGATTGTGTAGAAGCATTTGAAATACTTAAGAAATCTTTGATTTTTGCACCTATTGTTCAACCTCCTGATTGGAATTTACCCTTTGAAATTATGTGTGATGCTAGTGATTATGATGTAGGTGCTGTTGTAGGACAAAGAGTTGATAAGAAATTAAATGTTATCCAATATGCTAGTAAAACTCTAGACAGTGCACAGAGAAATTATGCTACTACTGAAAAGAATTTTTAGCAGTTGTATTTGCTTGTGATAAGTTCAGACCTTATATTGTTGATTCTAAAGTATCTATTCACACTGATCATGCTGCTATTAAATACCTTATGGAAAAGAAGGATGCTAAACCTAGACTTATTCGATGGGTTCTCCTACTACAAGAATTTGATTTGCATATTATTGATAGAAAAGGAGCTGAGAACCCCGTTGCAGACAACTTGTCTAGGTTAGAGAATGTTCTTGATGACCCACTACCTATTGACGATAGCTTTCCTGATGAACAATTAGCTGTCATAAATGCTTCTTGTATTGCTCCATGGTATGCTGATTATGCTAATTACATTGTTGCTAAATTTATACCACCTAGTTTCACATACCAGCAAAAGAAAAAGTTTTTCTATGATTTACGACATTACTTCTGGGATGACCCACACCTTTATAAAGAAGGAGTAGATGGGGTTACTAGACGTTGTGTACCTGAGCATGAACATGAACATATCCTACACAAGTGTCACTCCGAGGCTTATGGAGGACACCATGCTGGAGATAGAACTACACATAAGGTATTGCAATCCGGTTTTTATTGGCCTACTCTCTTCAAAGATGCCCGTAAGTTTTATTGTCTTGTGATGAATGTCAAAGAATTGGTAATATTAGTAGACATCAAGAAATGCCTATGAATTACTCACTTGTTATTGAACCATTTGATGTTTGGGGCTTTGATTATATGGGACCGTTTCCTTCCTCTAATGGTTATACACATATTTTAGTTGTTGTTGATTACGTTACTAAGTGGGTAGAAGCTATTCCAACTAGTAGTGCTGATCATAACACCTCTATTAAGATGCTTAAAGAAGTTATTTTTCCTAGGTTGGGAGTCCCTAGATATTTAATGACCGATGGTGGTTCACATTTTATTCATGGTGCTTTTCGTAAAATGCTTACTAAGTATGATGTTAATCATAGAATTGCATCTCCATATCATCCACAGTCTAGTGGTCAAGTAGAACTTTGTAATAGAGAGCTTCAATTAATTTTGCAAAAGACTGTTAATAGATCTATAAAGAATTGGTCCAAGAAACTTGATGATGCTTTATGGGCCTATAGAACTACATACAAAAATCCTATGGGTATGTCTCCATATAAAATGGCTTATGGTAAAGCATGCCACTTACCTCTCGAACTAGAACATAAGGAATATTGGGCCATTCAAGAGCTCAATTATGATTTCAAACTTGCTGGTGAGAAGAAACTATTTGACATCAGCTCTCTTGATGAATGGAGAACCCAGGTCCATGAGAATGCTAAACTGTTTAAAGAAAAAAGTTAAAAGATGGCATGACAAAAGGATACAAAAACATGAGTTTAATGTAGGTGATTATGTATTGTTATACAACTCTTGTTTAAGATTTTTTGCAGGAAAACTCCTCTCTAAATGGGAAGGTCCTTACGTTATCGAAGAGGTCTATCGTTCCGGTGCCATAAAAATCAGCAACTTCGAAGGCACAAATCCGAGGGTGGTGAACGGTCAAAGAATCAAACAGTATATCTCAGGTAACCCTATAAATGTTGAAACTAATGTTATTGAAACCGTAACCTCAGAGGAGTATATAAGGGACACCTTACAGAACATTTCAGCCTCCGAAAAGGAATAGGTATGTGGTACGGTAAGTAAACCGACTCCAAAACAGTTCTAATAGCAATTTTTCTCCGTTTTGGACTATTTAAGAAAATAGGAAAATAAGAAGTAGTCCGGAAAGTACACGGGGCATCCACGTGGGTGGAGGGCGCGCCCCCTGCCTCATGGGCACCTCGTGTGCCCTCCAGACTCCATTTTCTTGCACAATACTTCTTTTTGTCGGTAAAAAATCATTATATAATCTCCCGAAGGTTTTGACCACTGTACCACGCAAATATCCTCTGTCTTTGTTTGGAGCTGTTTTCTGCCAGAGTTGTCAAGGCCAGGCATTATGTCGTCCCATCCTCCAACAATGAGGGCAATGATGCTTGGCTAATGAAGATAGAGCTGAAGAGAGAAGAACCCTAGGAGATCAACAAGGATGATGGGATCAAGAAGGCCATGGAGGATCAAGCTCCGGCAGTAGAAGACCAAGACATCCTCCAACCTCATTACAATCTTCTTACCCCAATGGAGATTGAAGCTTTCAAGATGATTGAGTTAGCTCGCATACAAAATAAGTATCTCACAGGTGAAAATATTTTGTTGAAGGAGCATATCACCACACTCAAGGGCATTATCCGCAAATTAGAAGATCTCCTATGCTCGATGTGCGACTATCCATCATCACCACCATCTTATTCACCAGCAAAGGAGAATTGAGTATCTGGTATGGGCACTCCCCTTGGCAACTGCCAAGCTTGGGGGAGTGCCCCGGTATCGTATCACCATCACACTTTTATCTTTACCTTTTTCTTAGTTCGATCCTTTTGGTTATATCTTGATCTAGTAGAATAAAGTTTTAGTATGATCTAGTTTTGAGTTTTGCTTTATGATCCTTCTATGTAATCGAGTCCATGAGCTATATATATAATAAAGATTAGTTATGAGTCAAGGGCCTGATTATATTGCCATGATGTGGAGGGAATAAAAATAAAATAAGGGGAGATAAAGAATAAAAAGAAATAAAGAGATCATATGGATCTTATGGAGAGTAATGACTTCAAATATAAAGAGTATGATGAATAAAAGTTGTTGAGAGTTGACAAACATAGTTTTGGTCATCGTTGCAATTAATAGGAAGTAATAAAGAAAGATAGGTTTTTTTCACATATAAATATACTATCTTGGACATCTTTTATGATTGTGAGCACTCATTAAAATATGACATGCTAAAAAGTTGATGTTGGACAAGGAAGACAACGTAATGGCTTATGTTTTCTTACATCTGAAATAAATTATATTGTCATGGATCATCCAACATGTTGAGATTGCCTTTCCCCCTCATGCTAGCCGAATTCTTTGCACTAAGTAGAGATACTACTTGTGCTTCCAAATATCCTTAAACCCAGTTTTGCCATGAGAGTCTACCATATCTACCTTGGATTGAGTAAGATCCTTCAAGTAAGTTGTCATGTTGCAGGCAATAAAAATTGCTCTCTAAATATGTATGATTTATTAGTGTGGAGAAAATTAGCTTTATACGATGTTGTGATATGGAAGAAATAAAAGCGACGGACTGCATAACAAAGGTCCATATCACAAGTGGCAATATAAAGTGACGTTCTTTTGCATTATGATTTCGTGCATCCAACCATAAAACACATGACAACCTCTGCTTCCCTCTACAATGGGCCTATCTTTTATTCTTGTCTTATACTTCATACAAGAGTCATGGTGATCTTCACCTTTCCTTTTTATATTTTATCCTTTGGCAAGAACAATGTGTTGGAAAGATCTTGATATATATAGCTAATTGGATGTGAGTTTTCATGAACTATTATTGTTGACATTACCCTTGAGGTAAAAGGTTGGGAGGAAAAACTATAAGCCCCTATCTTTCTCTGTGTCCGATTAAAACTTCATACCCGTAAGTATTGCGTGAGTGTTAGCAATTGTGAAAGACTAAATGATAGTTGAGTATGTGGACTTGCTGAAAAGCTCTTATATTGACTCTTTCCGATGTTATTATAAATTGCAATTGCTTCAATGACTGAGATTATAGTTTGTTAGTTTTCAGTGAAGTTTCTGATTCATACTTGAAATTGTGAAGGAATTCTTACTTTAGCATAAGAAAACATATGACAATATATATATATATATATATATATATATATATATATTGCTGTTATAAGAATGATCATGATGCCCTCATGTCCGTATTTTATTTTATTGACACCTCTATCTCTAAACATGTGGACTTATTTTTCGATATCGGCTTCCGCTTTAGGATAAGCGAGATCTAAGCTTGGGGGAGTTGATACGTCCATTTTGCATCATGCTTTTATATCGATATTTATTGCATTATGGGCTGTTATTACACATTATGTCACAATACTTATGCCTATTCTCTCTTATTTTACAAGGTTTACATGAAGAGGGAGAATGCCGGCAGCTAGAATTCTGGGCTGGAAAAGGAGCAAATATTAGAGACCTATTCTACACAACTCCAAAAGTCCTAAAACTCTAGGGAAGTCAGTTTTAGAATATATAAAAAATATTGGGCGAAGAAAGCGCCGGAGGGGGGCCACCCACCGTCCACGAGGGTGGGGCGCGCGCCGTACCCTTGGGCACGCTCCCGGCCTCGTGGGCTCCCTGGCAGGCCTCCGGTGCCCCTCTTTGGCTATATGAAGTCTTTTGCCCTGGAAAAAATCATAAGCAAGCTTTTGGGATGAAACTCCGCCGCCACGAGGCGGAACCTTGGCGGAACCAATCTAGGGCTCCAGTTGAGCTGTTCTACCGGGGAAACATCCCTTCGGGGGGGTGGGGGAATCATCACCATCGATCCTCTCATCGGGAGGGGGTCAATCTCCATCAACATCTTCACTAGCACCATCTCATCTCAAACCCTAGTTCATCTCTTGTATCCAATCTTTGTTCCAAAACCTCAGATTGGTACCTGTGGGTTGCTAGTAGTGTTGATTACTCCTTATAGTTGATGCTAGTTGGTTTATTTGGTGGAAGATCATATGTTCAGATCCTTTATGCATATTAATACCCCTCTGATTATGAACATGAATATGATTTGTGAGTAGTTACGTTTGTTCCTGAGGACATGGGAGAAGTCTTGCTATAAGTAGTCATGTGAATTTGGTATTCGTTCGATATTTTGATGAGATGTATGTTGTCTCTCCTCTAGTGGTGTCATGTGAACGTCGACTACATGACACTTCACCATTATTTGGGCCTAGGGGAAGGCATTGGGAAGTAATAAGTAGATGATGGGTTGCTAGAGTGACAGAAGCTTAAACCCTAGTTTATGCGTTGCTTCGTAAGGGGCTGATTTGGATCCATATGTTTCATGCTATGGTTAGGTTTACCTTAATACTTCTTTTGTAGTTGCGGATGATTGCAAGAGGGGTTAATCATAAGTGGGATGCTTGTCCAAGGAAGGGAAGTACCCAAGCACCGGTCCACCCACATATCAAATTATCAAAGTACCAAACACGAATCATATGAGCATGATGAAAACTAGCTTGACGATAATTCCCATGTGTCCTCGGGAGTGTTTTCCTTTATATAAGAGTTTGCCTAGGCTTGTCCTTTGCTACAAAAAGGATTGGGCCATCTTGCTGCACCTTATTTACTTTTATTACTTGTTACCCGTTACAAATTACCTTATCACAAAACTATCTGTTACCGATAATTTCAGTGCTTGCAGAGAATACCTTACTAAAAACTGCTTATCATTTCCTTCTGCTCCTCGTTGGGTTCGACACTCTTACTTATCGAAGGGACTACAATAGATCCCCTATACTTGTGGGTCATCAAGTAATAGTAGTAGATGCAGAATCGTTTCGGTCTACTTAACACAGACATGATGCCTATATTCATAATCATTGCCTAGATATTCTCATAATTATGCGCTCTTCTATCAATTGCTCGGCAGTAATTTGTTCACCCACCGTAATACATGCTATCGTGAGAGAAGCCACTAGTGAAACCTATGGCCCCCGGGTCTCTTTCTTATTATATTGCATCTCTTTTATTATCGCATCTTGTTTACTATTTTGCAATCTTTACTTTCCAATCTATACAACAAAAATACCAAAAATATTTATCTTACTATTTTTATCAGATCTCACTTTCGCAAGTGACCGTGAAGGGATTAACAACCCGTTCATCGCGTTGGTTTTAGGTTCTTGATTGTTTGTGCAGGTACTAGGTGACTTGCGTGTTATCTCCTACTGGATAGATACATTGGTTCTCAAAAACTGAGGGAAATACTTACGCTACTTTGCTGCATCACCCTTTCCTCTTCAAGGGAAAACCAACGCATGCTCAAGAGGTAGGAGGCCCTCGACGTGACCGTGCGCACGTCCAACCATTAGCAGAGCGCGCACGGAGGGACGCGAGCAGAGCGGTCCGCAGAGCGCTCCGCATATAGCAGTTGAACACACAAGGAAAAGTTGTCCACAAGCCGAGCGCGCCGACGGACGCGAGCAGAGCGCGCCAATGGATGCGAGCAGATCGCGCCAACGGACGCGAGCAAAGCGCGCCGTGGCGCCTAACGGCGGGATAGACCTTCATTCAAGCCAATCAAAATAAGACTGGAACGAACATGTCTGTATTGAGCAAAGGGATCGCACATGTCTATATTGACTGGAACGAGAATGCAATAGCAAAATAAGAATTAAGGCCACGATGATGCAATCGCAGTGGTGGTTACAGGAGGCGAGAAGACAGATGCATCCATCAACGTACGACCTCCTCCTCCTCAACTCAGTGCGCTGGCTGGGCTACCGATCGGCGGCTTTTGTGGCGAGGTCAAGGTGCTTATCAACAAAGGCATCCAAGGCTTCCAGCCGGCTGAAGAAGGCCAACGCCATACTATCCTCACCGGCCTTGTAGATACTTATGTACACGATTCGCTCATACACATGGATGTGTAGGTCGACAGTTTCTTGTAGGGCGAGGCGCCTCGTGCACTACAAAAAAAGACACATCTGCGACATTTTGGGCCGAACGAATTTTTTTCCTGTCATACATATGACACTTCTATGACGATAATTGTGACAAAACCCGGTATCATCATAGATGTGGTGGGCTCCTACTTCTATGACAAAAAATCATGACAGAAAATGAGCTTTTCGTCCTGGGCGGGCCGGAGACGCAGCTGCATGACATTCTTTGGGCCGTCCATGATGGAAAAAACCGTGGTAGAAGCAAGGGGGAGGAAAATTTCGGGGAGTTCCCGGTTACGGTGGGAGGTCGAGGGCCGAGCGATGCGCGTTTCTCTCGTACACGTACGCGCGTGTGTGCGAGGTGTTGTCTCTAACTGAACCCGAGCGAGGCGGTGGGCTCTAACTGAACCCGAGCGATTGCACTGGAGGCTACGCGTTACTGAACCCGAGCGGTCGATCGATGGCTGTTAACTGAACCCGATCGAGCAATTCCTTGGCTACTGCTGCTAACTGAAGCCGATCGATGGGATGAACAGTGAGCATTGCGGGGGGGGGGGGGGGTTGGATGAACAGTGAGCTGTGGCGTTGCCTCTGGATGAACAGGACTCCGTGGTGTGGTGGAGGGCTGGATGAACAGTAGACGGTGGAGGGGTGCCCGTGGAGGGGTGGATGAACAGGACCCCGTGGTGTGGAGGGCAGGATGAACAGTAGACGGTGGAGGGGTGCCTGTGGAGGGGTGGTTGAACAGGACCCCGTGGTGTGGAGGGCTGGATGAACAGTAGACGGTGGAGGGTTGGTTGAACAGTAGCCGGTGGAGTAGCGCGCGGTGGAGGCTGGATGAACAGGAGCCCGTGGAGGCTGGAGGAGGTCGACGGTGGATGAACAGTAGCTCGTGGAGGCTGGAGGGGGTCGACGGTGGAGATGAACAGTGTCCCGTGGAGTCCTGTTTTGCGGTACGCCACACCCCTCCCGATGAACAGGACCCCCATTTCGACCGTAGCGCTCCAACACAAGTCCGTTTCCTCCATTTTGCGGTACGCCACACCCTCCCGATCAATAGGACCCCTGTTTCGACCGTAGGAGGTCCGTTTCCTCCGTTTTGTGGTATGCCACACCCCTCCCGATCAACAGGACCCCCGTTCGACCGTAGGAGGTCCGTTTCCTTCGTTTTGCGGTACGCCACACCCCTCCCGATCAACATGACTGCCGTTTCGACTTAAGAGGTCTGTTTCCTCCATTGTGCGGTACACCAGGCCTCGTTTCCATCGCCTCTTCCGTCCAAGCCTCCCGATGAACACGACCACGTATTCCGTTCCGACCCATGAACACGACGACAACGCTGTTTCTCCGTTCTGACCCAGCCATGTACACGAGCCCTCGCCGTACGTATGCGCGAGTAGGCGTTCGAGACCCCGCCCATATGTACACATATGTGGCCGTATTTTGTTTCTTGCACCCTGGCCGCTGTACGTACATGTACATGCTACGTGCGCGCCTCTACTACGACACGTGCGCGCCTCTACTATGACATGTGCGCACCTCTACATCCACCAGTATATATGTACGTACATGTTCACGACCAGAATGACAACGCTACGTACGCTTCGACCAGGTGGGTCCCGACTGTCAGGCACTTCCTTGCCTGCGAAGATGTAGCTGGTGGGTCCCAGCAGTCAGGGGGCAAATCGTTTTTTTTGCCCGGACGCACTTCCTTGCATGCGAAGATGTAGCTGGTGGGTCCCAGCAGCCGGGGGGCTGGTGGGTCCCAGCAGTCAGGGGGGCGAATCGTTTTGGTTTTTTTTTGCCCGGACGCACTTCCTTGCATGCGAAGATGTAGCAGGTGGGTCTCAGCAGTCAGGGGGGCGAATCGTTTTTTTGCTCGAACACACTTCCTTGCGTGCGAAGGTGTAGCTGGTGGGTCCCAGCAGTCAGGGGGAAACATTTTTTCGCGAAATACGGTGGCTTGTCCGGTGGGTCCCTGCTGTCAGGTGGAGGAAACATTATTTTCTGCGTAATAAGGAGGCACTTCCTTGCTGTGGCCGTGGACCCAGCTGTCAGCCTCTCCACGTACAGTCCACGTCCGATGGAACTCGTTCCTTGACCACGTTGACCACGCCGCCCCGAGAGCACCAAGGCAGTGGACGACGGCGAGGCCTAGGAAGGGGACGACGCGGAGCCGTGGAAGACGCAGCAGTGGAAGCCTGTGCGGAGAGGAGTACGAGGGTTCACTGGTTCGGCCATGGTGTGAGGCTGCCGTCGCCGCAGAATGACAGGGGGTGTGGGTGAGTAGAGGGATGGCCTGGCCAGCGGTGAGACTAGTATGGGGCGGTGAGGCCTCCACGGCATCACAGCCAGCCATGGGAGGCAGGAGCACGCGACACGACCGGCGCTGCTTTGGGTGGCTAGAGCAAGAAGACCAGAGGTTGAGAAAGCACTACGGCCGTTGGATGGACATCATACGATCACTGCAGCTAGAATCGTTTATATGGACTAAGTTGACAAAGCCCTTGGTACGGGTCAACTTAGTAGGCCCACAACTCGGATTTGGCAGAGAACATATAGCCCATTTTCGATTTGTAAGAATGTACAGCCTATTATTTAATTCTAATGGAATTTACTACATCCCATTTACAGTTTGTTAAAAGTACAGCCGAACTTCTAGCTAGGACAATGATTAATAATTTCAAACAACTGCTCAAAACAGAATTCAAAAAAAAATTCCCACATTTTGATGGGATCCGAAATATTTTTATCCGAAATTTCTAGTCAGGTTAAATATAATTTCAAAATAAAGTTGTATTACGTTAAAATCCAACGAAATATTGTGCGCGCAACAAGTAATGAAATTAAAATTTTCAAATTCCAAAAATAATATATTTTTCAAACTAATTACGTGTTTGGTGCATAGTAATTGTCCAGTTATTATAATTACATCCCATTTATTATTTCTTAAAGTCCATTTTCTTGTTAAGCCTAATGCATACCTCCTAGGAAAGTTTGCAGCTCAGCAGGGCGGAGAATAACAAGTTGGCCCGGATATTGTGTACAACTGTCGGCCCAGTTGCATTGCTGATGTTGAAAAAAAGTTATTTTTTATACACACATTTAAAATTTTTTGTATAGATAAGGAACATTTTTTATACACACATTTAACAATTTTTAAATACATGATTAACACTTTTTAAAACATATTTTTTAGTCAACAGTGGGCCCACAGCGAGCGGAGGAGGTCACAATAAACATATTTTTTAAATACATGATTAACACTTTTGCAAAAAACAATTAGCCCACAGCGAGCCAATTAGCTCTAGTCGGCCCACAGTGGGCCGACAGGACCCAATCAGCCCACTGTGGGCCGACAGGGGCCAGTCGGCCAGCTGTAGGCCGACTGGAATCCAATCGGCTGGCTATGGGCCGACTAGCCCCAGTAGGCCTGCAGCGGGCCGACGGTGTATTATTTTTGAAAAAAATACCCAGCATGATATTTATGAAAATTAAAAAAAATGTATTATTTAAAAAAATAGCGAAAAAGGCCTGTGTAGTATAGTACAACCTAACATGGTTACTCAGCCCACATTCAACGACGCCTGAAAGGCCCAAACAAGGCTTCTGTACAACTTTTTGAAGTCACTAAGCTCAATTAATAACTTAAGAGAAAAGTTAGATTACAGTGGAACCTAATTAAAAGCTGTCACGAGCAAATAAATAATTCAACGGGTCCCTCTTGTGCGTGTGCGTGTGTGTGTGTGAGAGAGAGAGATAGAGAGAGAGACCCATCGGCCGATCCTCGTAAATACATCTTTCAGCCATATGCATTGCTAATGCTTAGTAAAAACTTATATAGTTGACACAATCATATAGAACATCATAGCACACTGAACTTGCATACAAAAAATTCATGCAGATGGCACAATCAGGATGGAAGCAGTGGATCTCTACGGGAAGGGCTATGTTGAAACCAACGAAGTCGTACATAACAGTTCATCGTCTTTATCAATGACGGAGAAATATCTTGAATGTTGTGCAAAGAAAACAGACAAACAACACAATAAGTTCTGCTAGCACATTAAGTTGACGTACAACCCTTTCTAAAAAAAGTTCAGGTACAAAATTAGAATAGGTCACAATCAAATGTACTAGCATATCAGTGCTTCACACCCATAGCTCAGATTTAACTAGTATCTGACAAGATTCAGTTGTTACCTCAAATTAGAGCACATCCAGGCAGCCAGCCCTGCCTCTTCTCCCAAAGAAGCAGTGGCCTCCGCCGCGCGATGGAGTAGGCCCTGTGCTATCCATCGTTCCGAGCAACATGGGGAAAGTTTGACGTTGACTCTTGTAATGGGCGTCGTCGACGGACCCTGGCACCAGCGGCGGCAGCAGGACTTCGATTGATGGATTGACCACTTCTTCGACATGCACGAACACTCGATACAGGTACATCCCTAACGTGGTCCGCAGCGGCCTTGGTGGCGACGAATAGTACAACCCCGGTTCCTGCACCGGTATCTCAACACCAATCACCTTCGGTATGGTGGACGGCTTCTTCATCCATGCCATAACCGTCAGAGCCCATCTCTCTAGAGGAACAAACATACTTATGAGCTCACCTCCAAGGTCGTTGATAAGCTCGTTCATGGACTCGCTGTTCCAAGCATGTCGAGGCATGCCGTGGAAGGTAAGTTTTGTTAAAAACTCAAGCTCCGAGGGCACCGAGCCCCATCCTGGGTGCCACCGATCACCAGCGCGCCATCGCAGAACAAACGCCGGGAAGATTCAAACAGACGACTGCAGTCAAAAGTTGTCCGGAACCTGACGAAGAAATCAACCGGTGGCGGACAGACTTCGATGAGCAAGTTACTTATTTGGATGCTGTGCGCAATGCCAAGAGCTTTGACAAGGTCATCTGGCGAGACGGGAGGCCAGTCGCCGTTGATGGTTACCATCAACACTTTGCCGACAAACTGGTCGTCAAGCGCCGCCATGCCACTGTTGAGCGACAGCACGCAGCGACCGAAGGTAGGACGGACCTCAGGATCTCCGGCTCGGAGATCCGCATTGACCGGCGACATGATAGTGCGCTTGAGTACAGGGAGTACAGGAGGGGGATTTGGGGGAACTGGAGTAGGAATCGAGATTCCAAAGGTGGGGGAGGGGCGGGAGACTGGGGATGAAAAGGTAGCATGAATTTCGAGCACGCGCCAATATGCTCTCGGCGCGCAAGCACATGAAAACACCAGTGGCGCCCACATGTCGGCCTAAGAGTCCTTATTCTTTCTTTTTTGGAGAGCCCGGCCTTTTTTTTCAGGATCTTTTGAGAGCCCGACCTGAGAGTCACAATTGACCTGTTTGGCATTGCGTTACTACTCGGCCCATATTCAAGGACACCTCACTGGCCCAAACAAGTGTACATCATCGAAAAGACACTGAGCTCAAATTATATAACTTGAAAAAAGGAGATATACTCTGAACACTGGAGAATGGTGATGTCCTCATTTAGCCCACCAGTAGTTTGAGACAATAAACAGTTCGAAACAATGATATATGACTAGTGACTACTACTGACATAAACAGCAAGACATGATAGTTCATAAGAAGTCTTGCTACACCACCAAAACGCACCCATCTACAGCGCTTAGACTCTCGTGATCCAGACGAGAATGACATTCTAAACAGAAGCAATTATTACATAGTAAGAGTGACATAGACGAGGATGACCAAATGACAAGGAATATGCATAACAAAAGAAAGAACTACCCATCCAGAACCAGCAGCAAAGACAACAAAGTCCTTCGAAGAGATGATCCAACACCATCATAATTTGCAGCCCCGCTTCAGCGACCAGTGATCCGGAGACACCAGTACTCCACCCTTTCGATGCAACAACCCAATTACCTATCAACCTGAAGGCTCGAACCACATCACTGTGTGTCGTAATTGAGACATCCAAGGATCAAAGTTAATCTGGATGCCTTTGTTATTCTCACCTTCTTTTGGCTGCAGGCTGTATCATTGACAATCAGGGGAGTTTGCTCCCGAACTCCTAGAGCTCGCCGTGTAGACACAGTTTTCCATAGCAAACAGAGCCTCTCTGCCATCAAGGTCCTTGCCAACGGTGATCTCCTGGTTAATCGGACAATTGAGTCTGAGAAACAGAGAGTGTGAACCAAGGCTGTTTACCCACATCCAACTAAAAAATCCTAAAGGACCCAACAAGCTGGTATCCTGCTCATAGACGTAACAGCCACTGTCCGGATACTCACGTATTACACGGTGCTTGTATACAGTGGGGTTTTTGCAATATAACTTTTCCGGCTCATGTGTCCGAATGATCATCAGTCTTTTGCCGTCATCTGATCGAGCGAGGAACCAGTTGTGCTTCCCTGTTTTTGGCAAAGGTGGTGTGATTACTGAAGGAAATATGCCCTAGAGGCAATAATAAAGTTATTATTTATTTCCTTATTTCATGATAAATGTTTATTATTCATGCTAGAATTGTATTAACCGGAAACATAATACATGTGTGAATACATAGACAAACAGAGTGTCACTAGTATGCCTCTACTTGACTAGCTCGTTAACCGAAGATGGTTATGTTTCCTAACCATAGACAAAGGAGTTGTTATTTGATTGACGGGATCACATCATTAGTTGAATGATCTGATTGACATGACCCATTCCATTAGCTTAGCACCCGATCGTTTAGTATGTTGCTATTGCTTTCTTCATGACTTATACATGTTCCTATGACTATGAGATTATGCAACTCCCGTTTGCCGGAGGAACACTTTGGGTGCTACCAAACGTCACAACGTAACTGGGTGATTATAAAGGAGCATTACAGGTGTCTCCAAAGGTAGATGTTGGGTTGGCGTATTTTGAGATTAGGATTTGTCACTCCGATTGTCGGAGAGGTATCTCTGGGCCCTCTCGGTAATGCACATCACTTAAGCCTTGCAAGCATTGCAACTAATGAGTTAGTTGCGGGATGATGTATTACGGAACGAGTAAAGAGACTTGCCGGTAACGAGATTGAACTAGGTATTGGATACCGACGATCGAATCTCGGGCAAGTAACATACCGATGACAAAGGGAACAACGTATGTTGTTATGCGGTCTGACCGATAAAGATCTTCGTAGAATATGTAGGAGCCAATATGGGCATCCAGGTCCCGCTATTGGTTATTGACCGGAGACGTGTCTCGGTCATGTCTACATTGTTCTCGAACCCGTAGGGTCCGCACGCTTAAGGTTACGATGACAGTTATATTATGAGTTTATGCATTTTGATGTACCGAAGGTTGTTCGGAGTCCCGGATGTGATCACGGACATGACGAGGAGTCTCGAAATGGTCGAGACATAAAGATTGATATATTGGAAGCCTATGTTTGGATATCGGAAGTGTTCCGGGTGAAATCGGGATTTTACCGGAGTACCGGGAGGTTACCGGAACCCCCCGGGAGCTATATGGGCCTTAGTGGGCTTTAGTGGAAAGGAGAAAGGGGCAGCCCAAGGTGGCTGTGCGCCTCCCCCCTTCCCCTAGTCCTATTAGGACTAGGAGAGGTGGCCGGCCCCCTCTCTCTCTTTCCCCCCTCAAGGAATCCTATTCCAACTAGGATTGGGGGGGGGGAATCCTACTCCCAGAGGGAGTAGGACTCTCCTGGCGCACCCTCCCTTGGCCGGCCAGCCTCCCCCCTCTAGTCCTTTATATACAGAGGCAGGGCACCCCAAAGAACACACAAGTTGATCCACGTGATCTATTCCTTAGCCGTGTGCGGCGCCCCTAGCCACCATAGTCCTCGATAATACTGTAGCGGAGTTTAGGCGAAGCCCTGCTGCTGTAGTACATCAAGATCGTCACCACGCCGTCGTGCTGACGGAACTCTTCCCTGACACTTTGCTGGATTGGAGTCCGGGGATCGTCATCGAGCTGAACGTGTGCTCGAACTCGGAGGTGCCGTAGTTTCGGTGCTTGATCGGTTGGATCGTGAAGACGTACGACTACTTCCTCTATGTTGTGTCAACGCTTCCGCAGTCGGTCTGCGTGGGTACGTTGACAACACTCTCCCCTCTCATTTCTATGCATCACCATGATCTTGCGTGTGCGTAGGAATTTTTTTGAAATTACTACGAAACCCAACAGTGGCATCCGAGCCTAGGTTATTTATGTTGATGTTATATGCACGAGTAGAACACAAGTGAGTTGTGGGCGATATAAGTCATACTGCCTACCAGCATGTCATACTTTGGTTCGGCGGCATTGTTGGACGAGACGACCCGGACCAACATTACGCGTACGCTTACGCGAGACCGGTTCCCCCGACGTGCTTTGCACATAGGTGGCTTGCGGGCGACTGTCTCTCCAACTTTAGTTGAACCAAGTGTGGCTACGCCCGGTCCTTGCGAAGGTTAAAACGGAGTCTATTTGACAAACTATCGTTGTGGTTTTGATGCGTAGGTGAGATTGGTTCTTGCTTAAGCCCGTAGCAGCCACGTAAAACTTGCAACAACAAAGTAGAGGACGTCTAACTTGTTTTTGCAGGGCATGTTGTGATGTGATATGGTCAAGGCATGATGCTGAATTTTATTGTATGAGATGATCATGTTTTGTAACCGAGTTATCGGCAACTGGCAGGAGCCTTATGGTTGTCGTTTTATTGTATGCAATGCAATCGCGATGTAATGCTTTACTTTTATCACTAAGCGGTAGCGATAGTCGTAGAAGCACAAGCTTGGCGAGACGACAACGATGCTATGATGGAGATCCAGGTGTCACGCCGGTGACGATGGTGATCATGACGGTGCTTCGGAGATGGAGATCAGAGGCACAAGATGATGATGGCCATATCATATCACTTATATTGATTGCATGTGATGTTTATCTTTTATGCATCTTATCTTGCTTTGATTGACGGTAGCATTATAAGATGATCTCTCACTAAATTATCAAGAAGTGTTCTCCCTGAGTATGCACCATTGCCAAAGTTCGTCGTGCCCAGACACCACGTGATGATCGGGTGTGATAAGCTCTACGTCCATCTACAACGGGTGCAAGACAGTTTTGCACACGCAGAATACTCAGGTTAAACTTGACGAGCCTAGCATATGCAGATATGGCCTCGGAACACGGAGACCGAAAGGTCGAGCGTGAATCATATAGTAGATATGATCAACATAACGATGTTCACCATTGAAAACTACTCCATCTCACGTGATGATCGGTTATGGTTTAGTTGATTTGGATCACGTGATCACTTAGAGGATTAGAGGGATGTCTATCTAAGTGGGAGTTCTTAAGTAATATGATTAATTGAACTTTAATTTATCATGAACTTAGTCCTGGTAGTATTAGCATATCTATGTTGTAGATCAATAGCTCGCGTTGTTGCTTTCATATGTTTATTTTGATATGTTCCTAGGGAAAATTGTGTTGAAATATGTTAGTAGCAATAATGCAGATTGGATCCGTGATCTGAGGTTTATCCTCATTGCTGCACAGAAGAATTATGTCCTTGATGCACCGCTAGGTGACAGACCTATTGCAGGAGCAGATGCAGACGTTATGAACGTTTGGCTAGCTCAATATGATGACTACTTGATAGTTTAAGTGCACCATGCTTAACGGCTTAGAATCGGGACTTCAAAGACGTTTTGAACGTCATGGACCATATGAGATGTTCCAGGAGTTGAAGTTAATATTTCAAGCAAATACCCGAGTTGAGAGATATGAAGTCTCCAACAAGTTCTATAGCTAAAAGATGGAGGAGAATCGCTCAACTAGTGAGCATGTGCTTAGATTGTCTGGGTACTACAATCGCTTGAATCAAGTGGGAGTTAATCTTCCAGATAAGATAGTGATTGACAGAATTCTCTAGTCACCATCACCAAGTTAGTAGAACTTCGTGATGAACTATAATATGCAAGGGATAACAGAAACAACTCCCAAGCTCTTCGTGATGCTGAAATCAACGAAGGTAGAAATCAAGAAAAACATCAAGTGTTGATGGTTGACAAGATCACTAGTTTCAAGAAAAGGGCAGAGGGAAGAAGGGGAACTTCAAGAAGAACAGCAAGCAAGTTGCTGCTCAAGTGAAGAAGCCCAAGTCTGGTCCTAAGCCTGAGACTAAGTGCTTCTACTGCAAAGGGGCTGGTCACTGGAAGCGGAACTACCCCAAGTGATTGGCGGATAAGAAGGATGGCAAAATGAACATAAGTATATTTGATATACATGTTATTGATGTGTACTTTACTAGTGTTTATAGCAAACCCTCAGTATTTGATACTAGTTCAGTTGCTAAGATTAGTAACTCGAAACGGGAGTTGCAGAATAAACAGAGACTAGTTAAGGGTAAAGTGACGATGTGTGTTGGAAGTGGTTCCAAGATTGATATGATCATCATCGCACACTCCCTATAATTTCGAGATTAGTGTTGAACCTAAATAAGTGTTATTTAGTGTTTGCGTTGAGCATGAATATGATTTGATCATGTTTATTGTAATACGGTTATTCATTTAAGTAAGAGAATAAATTGTTGTTCTGTTTATATGAATAAAACCTTATATGGTTACACACCCAATGAAAATAGTTCGTTGGATCTCGATCGTAGTGATACACATAATCATAATATTGAAACCAAAAGATGCAAAGTTAATAATGATAGTGCAACTTATTTGTAGCACTGCCGTTTAGGTCATATTGGTGTAAAGCGCATGAAGAAACTCCATGCTGATGGGCTTTTGGAATCACTTGATTATGAATCAGTTGATGCTTGCGAACCATGCCTCATGGGCAAGATGACTAAGACTCTGTTCTTCGGAACAATGGAGCGAGCAACAGATTTGTTGGAAATCATACATACTGATGTATGTGGTCCGATGAATATTGAGGCTCGCGACAAGTATCATTATTTTCTGATCTTCACAAATGATTTGAGCAGATATGAGTATATCTACTTGATGAAACATAAGTGTGAAACATTTGAAGAGTTCAAAGAATTTCAGAGTGAAGTGAAAAATCATCGTAACAAGAAAATAAAGTTTCTACGATCTGATCGTAGAGAAGAGTATTTGAGTTACGAGTTTGGCCTTCAGTTAAAAACAATGTGAAATAGTTTCACTACTCATGCCACCTGGAACACCACAATGTAATGGTGTGTCCGAACGTCATAACCGTACTTTATTGGATATAGTGCAATCTATGATGTATCTTACCGATCTACCACTATTGCTTTGGGGTTATGCATTAGAGACAGCTGCATTCACATTAAATAGGGCACCATCAAAATCCGTTGAGACGACGCCTTATGAACTGTGGTTTGGCAAGAAACCAAAGTTGTCATTTATTAAAGTTTGGGGTTGTGATGCTTATGTGAAAAAGTTTCAACCTGATAAGCTCAAACCCAAATCGGAGAAATGTGTCTTCATAGGATATCCAAAGGAAACTATTGGATACACCTTCTATCACAGATCCGAAGGCAAGACTTTTGTTGCTAAATTCGGAAACTTTCTAGAGAAGGAGTTTCTCTCGAAAGAAGTGAGTGGGAGGAAAGTAGAAAACTTGATAAGGTAATTGTACCTTCTCCCTTATTGGAAAGTAGTTCATCACAGAAATTCTGTTCTTGTGACTACTACACCAATTAGTGAGGAAGCTAATGATGATGATCATGTAACTTCAGATCAAGTTACTACTGAATCTCGTAGGTAAACCAGAGTGAAATCCGCACCAGAGTGGTACGGTAATCCTGTTCTGGAAGTCATGTTACTAGACCATGACGAACTTGCGAACTATGAGGAAGCGATGATGAGCCCAGATTCCGCGAAATGGTTTGAGGCCATAAAATCTGAGATGGGATCCATGTATGAGAACAAAGTATGGACTTTGGTTGACTTGCCCGATGATCGGCAAGCCATAGAAAATAAATGGATCTTCAAGAGGAAGACGGACGCTGATAGTAGTGTTACTATCTAACAAAGCTAGAATTGTCGCAAAAAGGTTTTCGACAAGTTCAAGGTGTTGACTACGATGAGAGTTTCTCACTCGTATCTATGCTTGAGTCTGTCCGAATCATGTTAGTAATTGCCGCATTTTATGAAATCTGGCAAATAGATAAACAAAACTGCATTCCTTAATGGATTTATTAAAGAAGAGTTGTATATGATGCAACCAGAAGGTTTTGTCAATCCGAAAGGTGCTAACAAATTGTGCAAGCTCCAGCGATCCATCTGTGGACTGGTGCAGGCATCTCAGAGTTGGAATATACGCTTTAATGAGTTGATCAAAGCATATAGTTTTATACAGACTTGCGGTGAAGCCTGTATTTACAAGAAAGTGAGTGGGAGCACTACAACATTTCTGATAAGTATATGTGAATGACATATTGTTGATCGGAAATAATGTAGAATTATTCTGTAAAGCATAAAGGAGTGTTTGAAAGGAGTTTTTCAAAGAAAGACTTCGGTGAAGCTGCTTACATATTGAGCTTCAAGGTCTATAGAGATAGATCAAGACGCTTGATAAGTTTTTTCAATGAGTACATACCTTGACAAGATTTTGAAGTAGTTCAAAATGGAGCAGTCAAAGAAAGAGTTCTTGCCTGTATTACAAGGTGTGAAGTTGAGTAAGACTCAAAGCCCGACCACGGCAGAAGATAGAAAGAGAATGAAAGTCATTCCCTATGCCTTGGCCATAGGTTCTATAAAGTATGTCATGCTGTATACCAGATCTATTGTGTACCCTGCACTGATTTGGCAAGGGAGTACAATAGTGATCTAGGAGTAGATCACTGGACAGCGGTCAGAATTATCCTTAGTGAAATAAGGATATGTTTCTCGATTATGGACGTGACAAAAAGGTTCGCCGTAAAGGGTTACGTCGATGCAAGTTTTGACACTGATCTGGATGACTCTAAGTCTCGATCTAGATACATATTGAAAGTGGGAGCAATTAGCTAGAGTAGCTCCGTGCAGAGCATTGTAGACATAGAAAATTGCAAAATACATAACGGATCTGAATGTGAAAGACCGTTGACTAAGATTCTCTCACAAGCAAAACATGATCACACCTTAGTACTCTTTGGGTGTTAATCGCATAGCGATGTGAACTAGATTACCGAATCTAGTAAACCCTTTGGGTGTTGGTCACATGGCGATGTGAACTATGGGTGTTAATCACATGATGATGTGAACTATCGATGTTAATCACATAGTGATGTGATCTAGATTATTGACTCTAGTGCAAGTGGGAGACTGAAGGAAATATGCCCTAGAGGCAATAATAAAGTTATTATTTATTTCCTTATTTCATGATAAATGTTTATTATTCATGCTAGAATTGTATTAACCGGAAACATAATACATGTGTGAATACATAGACAAACAGAGTGTCACTAGTATGCCTCTACTTGACTAGCTCGTTAATCAAAGATGGTTATGTTTCCTAACCATAGACAAAGGAGTTGTTATTTGATTAACGGGATCACATCATTAGTTGAATGATCTGATTGACATGACCCATTCCATTAGCTTAGCACCCGATCGTTTAGTATGTTGCTATTGCTTTCTTCATGACTTATACATGTTCCTATGACTATGAGATTATGCAACTCCCGTTTGCCGGAGGAACACTTTGGGTGCTACCAAACGTCACAACGTAACTGGGTGATTATAAAGGAGCATTACAGGTGTCTCCAAAGGTATATGTTGGGTTGGCGTATTTCGAGATTAGGATTTGTCACTCCGATTGTCGGAGAGGTATCTCTGGGCCCTCTCGGTAATGCACATCACTTAAGCCTTGCAAGCATTGCAACTAATGAGTTAGTTGCGGGATGATGTATTACGGAACGAGTAAAGAGACTTGCCGGTAACGAGATTGAACTAGGTATTGGATACCGACGATCGAATCTCGGGCAAGTAACATACCGATGACAAAGGGAACGACGTATGTTGTTATGCGGTCTGACCGATAAAGATCTTCGTAGAATATGTAGGAGCCAATATGGGCATCCAGGTCCCGCTATTGGTTATTGACCGGAGACGTGTCTCGGTCATGTCTACATTGTTCTCGAACCCGTAGGGTCCGCACGCTTAAGGTTACGATGATAGTTATATTATGAGTTTATGCATTTTGATGTACCGAAGGTTGTTCGGAGTCCCGGATGTGATCACGGACATGACGAGGAGTCTCGAAATGGTCGAGACGTAAAGATTGATATATTGGAAGCCTATGTTTGGATATCGGAAGTGTTCCGGGTGAAATCGGGATTTTACCGGAGTACCGGGAGGTTACCGGAACCCCCCGGGAGCTATATGGGCCTTAGTGGGCTTTAGTGGAAAGGAGAAAGGGGCAGCCCAAGGTGGTTGTGCGCCTCCCCCCTTCCCCTAGTCCTATTAGGACAAGGAGAGGTGGTCGGGCCCCTCTCTCTCTTTCCCCCCTCAAGGAATCCTATTCCAACTAGGATTGGGGGGGGGGGGAATCCTACTCCCAGAGGGAGTAGGACTCTCCTGGCGCACCCTCCCTTGGCCGGCCAGCCTCCCCCCTCTAGTCCTTTATATACAGAGGCAGGGCACCCCAAAGAACACACAAGTTGATCCACGTGATCTATTCCTTAGCCGTGTGCAGCGCCCCTAGCCACCATAGTCCTCGATAATACTATAGCGGAGTTTAGGCGAAGCCCTGCTGCTGTAGTACATCAAGATCGTCACCACACCGTCGTGCTGACGGAACTCTTCCCCGACACTTTGCTGGATCGGAGTCCGGGGATCATCATCAAGCTGAACGTGTGCTCGAACTCGGAGGTGCCGTAGTTTCGGTGCTTGATCGGCTGGATCGTGAAGATGTACGGCTACTTCCTCTACGTTGTGTCAACGCTTCCACAGTCGGTCTGCATGGGTACGTAGACAACACTCTCCCCTCTCGTTGCTATGCATCACCATGATCTTGCGTGTGCATAGGAATTTTTTTGAAATTACTACGAAACCCAACAATTACAAAGGGCAGTAACTAGAGGGACACCGCATCATATCAAAAAGGACAGCATTGTTAATGTAAGATCAACATTGTTCAGAGTATGAGTAGGATAATGCAAGAAACAACATTGATATGTCCCTGTTGGAACTGGGAGGAAAATACAGGGAAATGTATACCGGGTTCGAAAATATAGAAGTGCCATGCATGGTTATACTCATGTTATCTCGTAATCGATTCTTCACAGGAAACTACCATGTCATGCATGTTATGTAATCATGTTCTGTCCTCACAAAAAAATTCTTCAAGGTAACTAACAGACCATGCATTGTTATATACTCGTGTTCTGTGGGCAAAAAATTTGTGAGGATATTATTCTAGCCATTGATTGCTGAAGGGCAAATATAGGTATGTACACATGGTAAGCATTGCAGGATTTCACTACTTCCAAATATAGAGTTCTCCATATGCACAATTACTTCCCTAATGTATGGTTAGATGAAACCAACAGTGTGGTGCATGTTTCTACATCATGAAAATGAGGAAACTAACATGAGAGGAAACAACTTACACGCACCGTCCCAGCAATACGTGGTGCCATCTGCTTTGTCGATCGCGTAGATGATGCCATTGTGTTCAATATCATCACAGAATTGTGTATCAACTTTGACGATGATCCATTGCGAGCCGAGTTGTCTCCAGCTAAAGAAGGCACCAGCGTAAAGATAGGCGAGTCCGCGGTCGAACAAGGCAATTAGCTTGAAGTCTGCGTAATTCGCATGTCGTGTGGGCACTTGGCAGATTACAATCTTCTGCAAAACAAGGTCCGTCCAACTGATGTAGTAATCTAGATGACTTGGACCGCGATGGTAATACTCTATATAATCCAACGAAGGAAGGATAATCTCATGGGAGGTCTGGAAGTTCATGAGCACCAACTTTTTACCGTCTTCTCTAAAGGCAGCCATCCAGTGGGAGTTCATGCCGACCCAGTACATACCTACCAAGAAGTTTCGGGCGATGGTGATCGGATCAATGTCAAGGGAAATGATGTACGGCGACCCACTACATACCTGCAAAGAAGTTTCGGCTAATGGAGATCGGATTGAAGTCGAGGGGCATCATTCACGGCTCCGTATCATGGTGAGCGAATCTCGCAAGACCAGATAGCAGCAAGCAGGGTGTCTTGCAAAGCTTAGGCCTCGCTTCGACGATGGTCGTGTGCATGTCCCTCGAGCATGCAGCCAGCCGGAGGGCGCTCAACATATCCATACACGAACAACATAGGTCGAGGATGTCACTGGGGAGATTGCTCCAATCGCGGCTCATATGGATGCTGCACGGTTCGCGTCCGGCCATGGTGGAGTTTGGAAGGGGGCTTGATTTATGGGGGAGAAGGATGTCGGTGTTGGAGCGGCTAGCGAGGGAATAGTGGTACTGGGGAGGCGAGTGAGGCGACGGTACACGGGGGCACAGTGAGATGGAGACGGAGAAGGAGATGGAGATGGAGTGGTGCTATGGGAGCGGAGAGGGAGACGAGGCGAGGCGCCAATGTGTTGTACAGTCGCGGTGATAGACTGCACTGTGCACATGGTGAGGCTAACTTTGGTAACCCGAACATGCCGCCTGGACTAGTGTCAGGCGCAGGGTGTTGTCACTTCACTGTGAGGACCGGATGAATAGTATTTATTGTATAGCATAAATAGGTCTCCCGTGCTAGCATGCCTGTTCACTTCATCATTCAGGTATCATCCATATTGCGAGCAGAACCAAATTCTCGTGCATGCCCAATCAACGCTCTGCCGCGATGCATGCAGTGGTCGTTCTGGTGCATCAAGGACGGCATGCAGATCGTTCCACACTTGAGAAGAGGAAAAATGGAAAGGTAGAACGCGGCAGCAGAGGAAGAGAACGCTGGCTAACGAGGCTAGGAGGGGATCGAGTAGGAAGTTAATGCTCCATGCCTAAAGGTTTTGGGAAAACCTAATTTTCATGAGGTGACTTATACTCACCTAAACGGAGGGAGTATTCCTTAACCAGAGAATGTTGTGTCTCCCACTCACGTGCTCAAAAAAAACTATGACACATTTTTTTTATCTGTTTGCATAGGTCCCACCTATCAGGAACGATGGGCACGTAGACGAACATGTACGACTCATCAGTCTACCCGCATAGCCTTTTCGTTTATTCTACCTAGCCGTCTAATCAACTGCCTGCATGCCACTTCTCCCATTTACTCCTTCTCCATCGGGAACCGATTCTCCTCGGCTTCTTCACCTCCCCTTCGTCTTCATCTGCATCCAAACCCCACTGCGTTCACATTGTTTTAACCTCTTTAAATAATCATCTACTACTTCAGTTAGACTAGCCATCTAATCCTAATTCTCCAAACCATAGCCCTCCGTTCCAGTGGTTCCAAATGGCGAAAGAGATCGAGATGCAGGTTTCTAGCATCCAACATGTCCTCGTCGAAGGCTCGATGCGCATAGTTGCCACCGTCACCATACACCCAAGGGTTGTTCGGCAGTGGATCAACAATGTATCCAAATCCCTCGAAAAGGTAGAGACGGGGGTCATCGCTCTCGACGCAGAGTACACGAAGCGTGCCCCTGGGAAGATCTAGCACGCCGCCGTCCTTTAGCTGTGCCTCAAAGATGATGTTTTGGTGTACCACATCATACACTCGCCCTCCATACCAGGTGAGCTTCACAATTTCTTGTCTCGGGAGGACGTATACTTCTGTGGGGCAGCCATCGAAGGGGACAAACAAAAGCTGGAGCCGTACAACCTTGATTTGAAAAGCATCGCTGACCTACAAACCAGAATCAAAATTCCTGTAGAAGTTTGTGATAAACAGACACCATCCCTATTCGATGTAGAAAATTTTGTGCTCGGTACAAATCTTCAGAAGGGTGACGAGACGGTGGCATTAAGGTCGTCTGGATGGGAGAATTATCCCTTGACGTACGAGCGGATAAAATATGCTGCCCTCGATGCCCGTGTGAGTTTCGAGATAGCTGCAAGGTCCAAAGAGCTTGTTGCGAAGCCGTCTCCCATAGAGAATGAGAACAAGAAGAAGAAGAAGAAGAAGAAGTAGAAGAAGAAAAGGCTGCACCAGCAGGAGGGCATTATGGATGGATGAACTATTTCCTCTCTTGTAAAAAAATTATTCCCTCTCGGTGTATATTAATATAGATGGACTATTTTGATGGTGTGCATGTCTTTGGAACATAGTAGTAGCGTGGGTCCGCTTGACTATAAGGAACTATTTCTGCATATATAGCTTTCTCTGCTACTCCTTCCAGTGATCGGTATGTAGTGCATGTGTCCGTAGACATGACAGCTTGTCCATGGAAGTTAAACTACGGTGACCATCACGTTTCATCTCGCGATTCCCACGACGCCTCTCCAACCCACGGCACCACGCCCCCCGACGTGCGCCTCACCCCTCTCGGCCGCACTGCCCCTCTGCCTTTGTGTGCATGACATGTGGGCCACCTTAAATGCGGTGAGCATCAAGTTTCTACCACAGCCACCCGCGATTCCCACGACGCCGCTCGAACCCATGAAACCACACGTCCCCCGACCTGCGGCTCACCCCTCTTGGCCCCACTGCCCCTCTGCCTATGGGAGCATTACATGTGGACCAGTCACCTATTGGGTCCACATGTTATTGACTCAAAGGTAGGTGTAGTAAGGCGCTGAAGCTCAGTCCCGACGGCCCTGAGAGGGAAATGTACTCCTGCGCCAGGGCTTGTGGTGCTCTCGCAGCACGAACTCGTGCCAAACTCGATATTTGTTTCTTTACTATACATGCACGCAATGATTTAATGGACATTGTAATCTCAACATGTGATGGGGAGCTCTAAATTTGAATTTGAAACTTACAAAACGAAAAGATTCAAAACAAATAAACTGGGAGAGAGGGAGTATATCATAGGATGTGTCCCATACAAAATAAGTTCCCTGGTTTGTCACCACGAAGATGCGGTTAGAAAGGAGCACATCGTCTTCCTACTCGTACGGCATCAAATCAGCCGCAGACAGCATGGTCCGCCTTTGACCGCCATGTGCAAGGTTCGTGCTTTCTTATTCAATCTCACCGTGGTTCCATCGTACCAATTCATGCGATGGCCCGTTGCATGGCTGATCCCAATGTTGGACAAAGGTTCTACGGGAACGGTGTCATCGTTGTAAATGTTGTGCAAATTGATGTTGGTACCCTCCCGTACATATGCAAGCCAATCTCCACTCGCACCGAGCCTAACCTATGAAACAGTGGGCAGGGGGAGAATTAGGAAATGGACATGGAAGTAGTCTTTAGAATGCATTTACTACGTGATCAAACTCATCTTACCTGCTCATCGGAGGAAATCCGAGTGCCCCTCAACGTCGGCATCTCATGGGGTGTCAACTTGCAACTACGGCCACGCCGCGCTGGAGAGACCCCCAAGGAAACATCCTCGTGCGTTCCACGGAACATCAAGATGCATTTGTATGAGTAGTTTATCTTGTGAGAGAAAAGGATGAACGAGGGAAGGCCTCTAGAGATAGAGATGGACACTACTACTACCAATATGCTGGCCCATGCATTGCAATGGATCCAAAGTAGTAGAATAATACTTGTTCACGTGCTTGAAATATAAACACTCTAGTTTCGATATACATGTCTCAGCAGACATGACAGCTTGTCCATGGAAGTAGAACCATGTCGACCATCACGTTTCTTGTTTCTACCACTGCCACACCCACACGCGATTCCCACGACGCCGCTCCAACCCATGGCACGACGTCCCCCGATGTGGACATGGATCCTTTGACGTGGCTATCACTGCCTTGCGCTGCCTTTCCTTTGCTGACAGGTGGGACTCACGCTTATGGGTCCCACATGTCAGTGACAGAATGGTAGGGTTGTTCGCGTCAGGGGATCCTCATCCCCCCGACGTGCCCCTCATCCCTCTCGGCCCCACCGCTCCTTTGCCTTTGTGTGCATGATATACTCCTAATATATTACTCCCTCCATACCTAAATATTTGTCTTTTTTGAGATTTCAAATGGACTATCACATACGGATTATATAGACATATTCTAGTGTTTCTAGCAAGATGCCCGCGCATTGCACGAAGTTGATGGAAAAGGTAAGCACAACTTATAAATTGACGGATCGAGTACTAGTTACAGTGATGCATATAATTAAGCAAAGGGATCGCACATGTCGGTATTGACTGGAACGAGAATGCAACAACACAATAAGAATTAAGGCCACGATGATGCTATCGCAGTGGTGGTTACAGAAGACAAGAAGAAAGATGGATCCACGAACGTACGACCTCCTCCTCCTCAACTTAGTGCGTCGGGCCACCGACCGGCGGCTAAGGAGCGGCGGCTTTTGTGGCGAGGTCGAGGTGCTTCTTAGCAAAGGCATCCAAGGCTTCCAGCCGGTTGAGGAAGGCCAACCTCATAGCGTCCTCACTGGCATTGTAGATACCTATGTACACGATTTGCTCGTACACGTGGATGTGTAGGTCGACGAATTCTTGCAGGGCGAGGCGCCTCGTGGCGAGCGCGACCTCCAGGTGGACATTCTTCGTGGCGTTGGCGGGCAGTCGCAGGGCCACCAGTGCTTGAAAGAGGTTCCGGCCATGGAGGCCAATTAGGGTGGCAGGCAATGAGGAGCCCGGGCTCGCGGGCTGGAGGAGTACGGCGATGTCGTCCGTGAGCTTCTTGATGACGGTGAACTTGTTGCTGGTGTCAATGATCATCTGGTCCAACTGAGAGTCATAGTTGGCGTCGACGGCGGCCATCCACCAGCCGGTCTCCAACACTGTCTGGAGATGATCCTCGGCGCCATGCCACAGGCCGGCGTCGTGGACCATCTGGCGCAGCCGCTGGCCACTCACGCGCATCGCCGCCATGGGTCTGGAGTGAGCTCTTTTGCGCTTAGTGTAGGTGCTTAGGCAAATGCTTAGGTGCGTACGATGTGGTAGATGCATTGGAATGGAGGGGCGCCTTTATATGAGGGCAAACTGCGTTGCATTCACATCGTGCAGCCTCTTTTCCCGGACCTCCTCCCATTACTTCCCTCATGCATTAATTGAGGAGGATGCATTGGCCGTTCAACATATCGGGAACCGCTACTCCCTCCCTCGGCTGCATTAAAGCCGTATCGGGAATTGCGCCGCCCGCTTTCAAATCGAATACTCCCTCCGTCTAGGTGAGTATTAAGTCATATTACGAAAACAAATAGTAAACACATAGGCTTGGTGCATTAACTCTCACGTTGTTTCTTAGGCTAGCCATAGTGGGAGTAACTTAGGTAGTAACTTAACACATCCCAAGACAATTTTGCTTATGTGACAACTATTTAATGAGGAAAGAGGTGCTTGTGGTAACATAATATGTTACTGTAACATAGCGCTTTAGTCGCTTCGATAGAGACGCGAGAAGACGAGGGAGTAGGCTGCTGCAAATGTAGGGATGTGTGATTTGACAGCGAGTTACTGCTGGACAGGTGGGGCCCCATGATTTGACTTGCCATTATCATTTTAACTGCGGCGCTACGACCGGCGTGGGTCTCCCAGATTCCTGACCACCTCCATACATGTGCCTCTCCCAATGCTCCAGCATGTAGTAGAGGCTGGCTCTTGCATGAGAGCCCACTTCTCCACTTTTTCCTTGCCTCTATTTCCTCCACATATGCAAAAATGCCATGTAAAGCGCACTATTGTACTTACTTTTACTTGCTCCTACAGGTGCTTAAGCTTGCCACATAGGCATAAAGTCTGATGTGGCAAGTTATTCAAGAAGAGAGAGACTAGTTTGGTGACCCAAGGAAGAAATGGTGCTGAGCGCGTGTACCTAGGTGAAAAGACAATTTTGAGTCTATAGCTAATTAAATGAAGCAAACTTAGCAACACCTTTTCATTGAAAGAGGTCACTCCTTGGCAAATGCAATAAATTCTAGTACTCCATGTGTCCCATAATATAAGAACATTTTTGGCACTACACTAGTGTCAAAAACGTTCTTATATTATGGGACGGAGGGAGTACGAAGAAAGAGATAGAGAGGAGTAAAAACACTTATAGCCAACCTTGTTGTAGTATGAGTGACTAAGTGATGACTATGTATAACATGCCAAACATCAGATAGCCTAACGCACCGTGTTAAATATCCAATGGCGCGACCGCACAAGCGACGCGACGGTCGTGGTAGGCGCGACCACGATACAGGCTGCTGGCAACCCTTGGTTCTGAGATCAAACGGTCGCATGCTAAGTTGCTGAAAATTTGTAGAATAACCCTCCAGGATAGGATATTCACCCATAGGTCTAGAATCACGCCATGCAACCGTTCGATCTCAGATCCAAGGGCTCTCGGAAGCCCGTATCATGGGAGAATGGAAAGCCACTACCCTGCCATTCGCACGCTGGCAGTTCGCTCCTACTCGTCCCCGCACGTCCTTCAATAGTATGGTGGTTCGCTCCTAGTCATCCCGTCCATTCACATTACGGCAGTTCCACTAATCCTAACCCTCCTCCCAAATGCATGGTGTCCCAAATCTCCAGGATCGGCGGTGAGTACAAGGTTAGAACCATCACCGGTGATGAGTTCGACATCATCTACACCCGTTCTTCTGCGACGGTGAAAGGATGCCTTTCTCGCTTCAGATACATGTTCGAAAACTCAGATGATGAGTGGGTCGCTGGGCTAGATGTTGAGTACACCACAGTCCTGGTTCGAGAGAAGGATCTAAAGGACGAAGAGAGGAAGAAGCCCGCTGTCGGTGTCAAAACCGGCGGATCTCGGGTAGGGGGTCCCGAACTGTGCGTCTAGGACGGATGGTAACAGGAGGCAAGGGACACGAAGTTTTACCCAGGTTCGGGCCCTCTTGATGGAGGTAAAACCCTACGTCCTGCTTGATTAATATTGATGATATGGATAGTACAAGAGTAGATCTACCACGAGATCAGAGAGGCTAAACCCTAGAAGCTAGCCTATGGTATGATTGTTGTTGTGTATGTTGTCCTACGGACTAAAACCCTCCGGTTTATATAGACACCGGAGAGGGTTAGGGTTACACCAAGTCGGTTACAATGGTAGGAGATCTGCATATCCGTATCGCCAAGCTTGCCTTCCACGCCAAGGAAAGTCCCTTCCGGACACGGGACGAAGTCTTCAATCTTGTATCTTCATAGTCCAGGAGTCTGACTGAAGGTATAGTCCAGCTATCCGAACACCCCCTAATCCAGAACTCCCTCCGTAGCCCCTGAACTAGGCTTCAATGACGATGAGTCCGGCATGCAGATTGTCTTCGGCATTGCAAGGCGGGTTCCTCCTCCAAGTACTTCATAGAAGATTTTGAACACAAAGATAGTGTCCGGCTCTGCAAAATAAGTTTCCACATATTGCCATAGAGAGAATAATATTTACACAAATCTAATCTGCCGACGTATTCCGTAGTGTGACACACCACGGCCAAGTCTTTATCCGAGTCTTTTCATTATCCCACCTCAGCGCGTCATGCGAGGCAGTTTCCTTGGCATGTCTTGTCAAAGCAGAGATCGTGTCCCCTTATTCCGGGATTCTCATCAATACGGGCGTGGGTAACCCAACCGCGCCATTGATTACGGCGCTTGGAGATAAGCGAGTTTTACCAGGCTGGTGGGGACACGTAGTTGCGTCCACCCATATAAGGGGATAAGGATCCACCTTTTCACCTACACCTTCTTCCTCCTTTGCCTATCCGTTCTCGCGCACTCGAGCTCCAGCGCCCAAGTCCGCACTCCCCACCTCTACCTTCTCCAGCCATGTCCGGAGCGGGAGGCAAGTGGATGGTCTCCTCCGTTATGGAGGGACACATCAAAAAACTGTGGAAGGCCGGATACTTGTCTAAAGACATCGCGTACCGGCTTCCCGAAAAGGGGCAGGTCATCCCCATCCCAGGGCCCCATGAGAGGGTGGCATTCCTCCCCCATTTCCTCCGCGGACTGGGCTTCCCTCTTCACCCATTTATCCGGGGGCTCATGTTCTACTATGGCCTGGATTTCCACGATCTGGCCCCAAACTTTGTCCTCAACATCTCGGCGTTTATCGTCGTGTGCGAGGCTTTCCTCTGCATCCGCCCCCATTTCGTCCTATGGCTCAAGACTTTCAACGTCAAGCCAAAGGTGGTGTGCGGCAACCAAGCGGAGTGTGGAGGCGCCATGGTGGGCAAGATGCCCAACGTCTTCTGGCTCGAGGGCTCCTTTGTGGATACCCTGAAGGGGTGGCAATCGGGGTAGTTTTACATCACCGAGCCACGCGATCCTGAGTGGGTCGCAGCCCCCGAGTTTCAGTCTGGACCCCCAACGCGGCTCACGTCCTGGAAAGAGACGGGCCTGTCGTGGGGTAGAAAAGGAGAGGTGACTGGACTGCAAACATGCCTCCAATCCCTGGTGGACAAGCAGTTCAGGCTTGTCAACGTAGTCCAGGTTATGCTCATCCACCTGATCTCCCATGTCAACAACGGGCCTTCAATCTGTGGGAGTTCAATCCGGCGCAGCACCGAACTCTGAACAGGCTCTTCGACACGACGTACAAAGATGCCTAGAAGGTGCTTTTCATGGGCGCCGAGGCTCCCGCATCCGCTACCAAGGATCGCGGATTCAGCGCGCAGCGTTACGCTAGTGCGGTAAGTTGTTTGTACCTTTTACAGGGTATTAGTTTTCCATAGTTTGAATCTATGCGGGATCTAAGCTCCCTTACCTTTGGCAGGCTTGGCAGGCGCAGTCCGGACAGATCAACTGTCCGCCTCCTTTGCCCGAAGACCCAGCCGATGCCCTCTTGGCGAAGCTGCTGGTTCCGGCACCCTATGTGGTGCCGGAGAAGAAGGCCACGAAGAGAACCACGGGGACTCGAAAGAGTGGCCGGCGCCAGGAGGTGTCGGATTCATCATCCGGTGGCTCCGAGGCGCATTCCTCCCGTGAAGACGAGGAGGAAGAAGAAGAGACCTCTCCCCCTCCAGCGGGAGGAGAGGAGAAAAGGAAGGCCGCCCTCTCTGAGGAGGCCGGAGGGTCCAAGAAGGGGAAAACCCTTCCTCTGGACTACTCCACCGACACCGACGACGGCGGAGAGGAGTGGCCGCCCAGGACCAAGCCCCTGGCGAAATCGTAAGTATCCGGATACCAGAGGAATTCATAGTATTTGTTTATTGCACAACTTTCCCTTATGTCGAATATGTTTATGCAGCCCACCCAAAGACCGGCTCGACGCGTCGTTGAGCGGCTCACTGGACTCGTCGGAGGTGAACTCGCTTCCGACGGCTTCCTCCCCCGCCCTGCAGACGACGCCGAAGTGTTGTCTCAACAGGTTCCAAGCCGGGAGGAGGTGGTCCTGGAGGCGCCGCAAGGCGACCTCCCGGACTCCAGGAGTAAAGGGGAAAAAAACCCCAGGGCTCCAAGTCCGGCTCAAGGCTGGGCAACGCTCCAGAACCTTCAAAGGTTCCAGAGTCCGGCGGGCGACCTCCTTCCAAGAGGAGCAAGCCCACTGTGCTGGTGACCCCCGTCCAACCGGAGGCGCCGGACGATCTGTTGGAAGCGCTCCAAGGCGCCTCCATTGACGAGGAGCACCGCACCATTATGAGTGCGATGGTCCAGAAGGTTCAGTCCGCCAAGAGCGGACTGACTGAAGCTTGTACTAGCCTTTTAACAGGCTTTGAGGTAAGTAAAGAATGTGTAAATAATATTACCGCATAGACAGTAGCCCCTGATGCTCTGTTTGGCGTTCGGAAAGAAAAGCCGAATAGAGGATCAAATAAAATTCGCAGGAGTCTAACGAAAAGGAGTCAATATGCGTATGCAGGCTTCTCTGCTTGCGTCCACCGCACTGACTGCGGAAGTGGACACATTAAAGCAGAACCTCGAGCGGTCCGAGCAAGATCTTGGGCGTGCCAAGAAGCAGCTCGTGGACAATGAAGGTAAGAAATACCTTGTTTAAATATAAATAAAAAGGTGCAATTGCAAAAAATGATAGGATTATCGTGGCTGTTGTAGGGGCCATGTCTGAGGTGGCGACCCTTAAGCAAGCGCTGGTTGAGGCCGAGAAGAGGGCGACCACGGAGCGCACCGAGCGGGAGAAGTACGAGGCCAGGTTGGCAAGGTACAACAAGAGCTCCACGTTCTCATGAAAAAACATGAGAGTTTGGAGCTTCAATCAAAGACGCGAGCGTCCGAGCTCGCGGTGGCTATTAAAAATGCCGAGTCTGCCAAGGCCGAATCCCAGAAGACCCTCCAGGAGTTGGATGAGGTGAATAAGATAGCGGCGGGTAAGGCATTCTTTATGCAAAGCAAACACATAAACGTGAGTTACTTGTTACTTACCCGAATCCGGAGCTCTCCAGGAGCGTTTGCAGATCTTCCTCGGAGTGTATCCGATGCCGCCGCACTCTATCGAGCCATGGAGGGTAGCTCGACAGAGAAGGTGTTCTGGTCTCAGTACGCTGAGGCCGGACACCCCATGCCCCTGAGCGACCAGCTGAAGCAACTAGTCGAGCTCCACAAGGCGGCCGAACAGGCCATGAAGGGCCTCATAGTTTGGCTGTGGCCTGGAGAGGCTCTGCCTGGGAGCTATTTCGGGCTGGTGCGGCGGCTGGTGGAGGCCTGTCCAAGGCTTGAAGACATCAAGCGCTCCATCTGCATTGAAGGTGCCCGTAGGGCCCTTGCCCGTGCTAAGGTGCACTAGGGCAAGCTGGATGCTGAGAAGCTTGTGAATGACGGGCCACCGCTGGGGAAAGAGCATCGCAAGCCCGAGAATTATTATAAGGATGTTCTGAAGGGTGCCTACCTTGTGGCGGATGAATGTACCAAGGATGTATTTTTTGAGTAAAACTCGCTCGTGTTATCCTGTGCGCTGAAAACTTGTTCATATGCGCTAAGCAATGCTGTTGGAATTTAAAATATTACCTTCTGTGCGGTTGTTTATCAATACTGAGAGATGGCGAGTCGTCGGCTTCTGCCCCCGTGCTGCTAGTGTTGGGGTGTTCGGGGATAAACCTGGGCGCTCTTTTTCCCATGTTTGGGTCCTTCGAGGGAGGCGCTCAGCCCAGCGAACAAGGCTATCAGACTATAATGCGTGAACACTCTCACTTAGCCATAGAATTCTATAATTTTAAATTTCGGCGAAGCCCCTAGTATTTGGAAGACCGAGTTTGGGGCGCTATTCACGCCTTGGACAGACAGAGCTGACTCCTCGCTCTAAGCAGCATAAGTCTTTAAGGACTCGAAAAACCTCTCGAACAGCAACCAACTCTCGCTCCATCATGATAGTCAGTTTTAGCTTTCTCCACTGGTGCTCGACCCAGCTCAACTGGGGCACAATCGCAGTGTTGGAAATATGCCCTAGAGGCAATAATAAAATGGTTATTATTATATTTCTTCGTTCATGATAATTGTCTATTGTTCATGCTATAATTGTGTTATCCGGAAATCGTAATACATGTGTGAATACATAGACCACAACACGTCCCTAGTGAGCCTCTAGTTGACTAGCTCATTGATCAAAAGATAGTCATGGTTTCCTGACTATGGACATTGGATGTCATTGATAACGGGATCACATCATTAGGAGAATGATGTGATGGACAAGACCCAATCCTAAGCATAGCTCAAAGATCGTGTAGTTCATTTGCTGTAGCTTTTCCGAATGTCAAGTATCATTTCCTTAGACCATGAGATTGTGCAACTCCCGGATACCGTAGGAGTGCTTTGGGTGTGCCAAACGTCACAACGTAACTGGGTGACTATAAAGGTACACTGCAGGTATCTCCGAAAGTGTCTGTTGGGTTGGCATGAATCGAGACTGGGATTTATCACTCCGCATGACGGAGAGGTATCTCTAGGCCCAATCAGTAATGCATCATCATAATGACCTCAATGTGACCAAGTGGTTGATCACGGGATCATGCATTATGGTACGAGTAAAGTGACTTGCCGGTAACGAGGTTGAACGCGGTATTGGGATACCGACGATCGAGTCTCGGGCAAGTAACGTACCGATTGACAAAGGGAATTGTATACGGATTGATTGAATCCTCGACATCGTGGTTCATCCGATGAGAACTTCGAGGAGCATGTGGGAGCCAACATGGGTATCTAGATCCCGTTGTTGGTTATTGACCGGAGAGTCGTCTCGGTCATGTCTGCATGTCTCCCGAACCCGTAGGATCTACAGACTTAAGGTTCGGTGACGCTAGGGTTGTTAGGAAGACTTGTATGTGATTACCGAATGTTGTTCGGAGCCCCGGATGAGATCCCGGACATCACGAGGAGTTCCGGAATGGTCCGGAGGTGAAGATTTATATGTAGGAAGTTGTCATACGGTCACCGGAAAGGTTCGGGGGCATATTGGTATTGTACCGGGGCCACCGGAGGGGTTCCGGGGGTCCACCGGGAGGGGCCACCTCTCTTGGAGGGCCTAATGGACTGTAGAGGAAAGGGAACCTTCCCTACATGGGCTGGCCGCATCCCCCCTTTGGGCCCATGCGCCTAGGGTTGGGGGGGGGGAAACCCTAAAGGGGCGCCCCCCTTGCTTGGGGGGCAAGCCCCCTCCCCTTGGCTGCCGCCCCCCCTCTAGATATCATCTAGAGGGGGCCGGCCCCCCTTGCTCCTTCCCCTATAAATAGAGGGGCAAGGGGAGGGCTGCACACAACATCCAAGGCGCAGCCCCTCCCCTCCCCAACACCTCTCCTCCTCCATAAGAGCTTGGAGAAGCCCTGCCGGAGTACTGCAACTTCACCACCACCACGCCATCGTGCTGCTGTTGGAGCCCTCTTCCTCAACCTCTCCCTCCTCCTTGCTGGATCAAGGCGTGGGAGACGTCCTCGCTCCGTACATGTGTTGAACGTGGAGGTGCCGTCCGTTCGGCGCTAGGATCTTCGGTGATTTGGATCATGACGAGTACGACTCCATCAACCCCGTTCTCTTGAACGCTTCCGCTCGTGATCTACAAGGGTATGTAGATGCACTCCTCTCTCCCTCGTTGCTAGATGACTCCATAGATTAATCTTGGTGATGCGTAGAAAATTTTAAAATTCTGCTACGTTCCCCAACACGCAGTGGTTCTCCTAGTGCTACCTTAGCCGATATAGCGGAACATAAGGCACCAAAACATAGGAGCCGTGCAAACTCAACTATTGACCCAAGACATGATTCGGAGCCGATGCATATAGTGCTATAAGTTCGGGGTGCCGCACTTGTTAAAGTGTTCGGACTTATCGCACCATATTGAGGGGTACTAAAGCCCCTGGCGTATTTTGGCCGTACCAAAGTGTACGGGTGCAACATGTCGTTAAGGAACATATATTTATAGAAAAAGAGTAATGCAAAAATAGACAAAATCTATGCATTGTTTATTAAAAAGGGCTGTGATCAAAGCAGAACGATACAAATAATGTAATAAGCAAAAGGTTGGACTATTTAACATGTCCGTTCCAGGGGGAGGCTGCGGAATGGTATGCGAAACAGGTATATTGCTCGTGATAGAGACCACATGGGAGTTCCATAATGCGGCGCTTGTCTGCTTCCCTGGTTCTTGCATCGTTTGTGCGGCAATTGAACTGCCGAACAGGCCTTCCAAAGAATGGAGTCCTGAAAGTAAGAGAAAATTAAAAAATCGGCAGCCCCTGGTGTGGTTTAAGCCGTGTTTCGGGCGTGCCGTGATGGTGCCCTTCCCCCTGTACCCATGGTATTTCTAGAGCGTAGTTATGTACGCGAAGTACTAGCGTCGGCTTTTTGCGAGGGCTGGGGTTGGGGCCGCATTTCTACGCCTGCTCGGATCATGCCAGACGGTCTTGTTGTGGGTTACTCTAGGCGCGCTTGACGGTGTCCGGTCATTTAATGGCCGGGCTGGAGAACTGCCTGGTGAGGCTGCTTTGTACTTCCGCTGCAAGGGCTGCCATGTGCTCCTCCGTTCGGAGGGAGCGTTCGGTGTTTCCATTGACCGTAATTACTCCTCGAGGGCCTGGCATCTTGAGCTTGAGGTATGCGTAGTGCGGTACCGCATTGAACTTGGCGAATGCGGTTCGTTCGAGCAGTGCGTGATAGCCACTCCGGAATGGGACTATATCGAAGATTAACTCTTCGCTTCGGAAATTATCCCGAGATCCTAAGACCACTTCAAGTGTGACTGAGCCAGTACAGTTGGCTTCTACACCTGGTATTACGCCTTTAAAGGTCGTTTTGGTGGGCCTAATCCTCGAGGGATCTATGCCCATTTTCCGCACTGTATCCTTGTAAAGCAGGTTTAGGCTACTGCTGCCGTCCATAAGGACTCTTGTGAGATGGAATCCGTCAATAATTGGGTCTAGAACCAATGCGGCGAATCCGCCATGACGGGTGCTAGTGGGATGGTCCCTTCGATCAAAAGTGATCGGGCAGGAGGACCATGGGTTGAAATTTGGGGCGACTGGCTCTATCGCGTATACGTCCCTTAACGCGCGCTTCCGCTCCCTCTTGGGGATGTGGGTTGCGTATATCATGTTCACCGTCCGCACTTGTGGGGGAAAACCCTTCTGTCCACTGTTGTTCGACGGCCGGGGCTCTTCGTCGTCATGGCTATGCAGCCCCTTGTCTGTATGTTCGACATTTAACTTGCCTGCCTGCTTGAACACCCAACAATCCCTGTTGGTGTGATTGGCCGGCTTTACGGGGGTGCCATGTATCTGGCACAAGCGGTCGAGTATTCGGTCCAAACTGGACGGGCCCCTAGGATTTCTTTTGAATGGCTTTTTCCGCTAACCGGATTTAGAGCCTCTGAATCCGGCATTAACTGTCGTATCCTCAGCATTGTCACCGTTAATATGGCGCTTCTGCTTGTTGCTACGCGACCTGGTACTAATGTCCCTGGTATCCGAATTACCAGGGTTCTTGGTCATATTGTTGCTACGAGCAAGCCAGCTATCTTCTCCCGTGCAAAAGCGGGTCATGAGTGTCGTGAGTGCTGCCATAGATTTCGGCTTTTCTTGTCCAGGGTGCCGGGCAAGCCACTCGTCATGGATATTGTGCCTGAATGCTGCTAGGGCCTTTGCGTCCGGACAGTCGACAATTTGGTTTTTCTTTGTGAGGAACCGTGTCCAGAATTGCTTGGCCGATTCTTCTGTCTGCTGAATTATGTGGCTTAGGTCATCGGCGTCTGGTGGTCGCACATAAGTGCCCTGGAAATTGTCGAGGAATGCGGCTTCCAGGTCCTCCCAACAACCAATTGATCCTGTTGGCAAGCTGTTAAGCCAATGACGAGCTGGTCCTTTAAGCTTGAGTGGGAGGTATTTGATGGCATGGAAATCATCGCCGCGGGCCATGTGGATATGAAGGAGATAATCCTTGATCCATACCGCAGGATCTGTTGTACCATCATATGATTCGATGTTTACGGGTTTGAAACCCGCAGGGATTTGATGATCCATTATTTCGTCTGTGAAGCAGAGTGGGTGTGCGGCGCCTCTGTACTGGGCTATATCACGTCGTAGCTCCAATGAGCTTTGTCTAATGTGTTCGGCCCTGTCGAATTTGTGGCTGGCGTGACAGTTACCATCTTGAGTCGTGGGGCGCCCACGCGATCCATAGATTGATCTTGTTTGCCTTGCCTTGTCCTCCAACATATCTCGCAGGTCCGGCGCATTTTCCTGTGCCTTGGTACGGGGTGCGGCTTGACTGGAGGGCCGAGAGGCCTCTCTGTCACGGCCACTAGGTGGCCGATCGGCCGTGTCGAGTGCAGGTGATGCGGGTTTAAATGCTTCCTCCTCTAGTCGGGGTAGCAACCTGCGCTTTGGGTAGCTCTTGGAGGGGCGTTCTAGTTTATGCTCTTCGGCCGCGAGGACTTCAGTCCATCTGTCAACTAGCAAATCTTGATCAGCTCTAAGCTGTTGCTGTTTTTTCTTGAGGCTTCTTGCCGTGGCCATAAGCCTGCGTTGAAAACGCTCTTGCTTGACGGGATCCTCTGGCACGACAAATTCGTCATCGTCGAGGCTTGCCTCGTCTTCGGAGGGAGGCATATAATTATCGTCCTCGACCTCTCTACCTGCCGCTCTCTCATGAGGGCTGGTTTCTCCATCCTCCTGTGCTAAATCTTGCTGGAGGGGGTTTTCTTCGGCACTCTCCGGAGTATTATTATCTCCCGTGCTGGAATCACCGTATTTGTTTTGGCAGGATTTTGATCGGTGCCGCTGACGCCGGCGCTTAGGTTGTTTCTTGGAGGGGTCATTCTCCGCTGTTCCATCGCCATCTCCTTCTTTTGGGGTGTCCACCATGTATATCTCATATGACGAGGTGGATTTCCAGGGCCTAATAGGCGCTGGATCTTCATCGTCTCCTTCATCGGCGTCCATACCGTCGATGTCTTCGGAGTCGAAGTTGAGCATGTCGGTTAAATCGTCGATAGTGGCTACAAAGTGGGTGGTGGGTGGGCTTTGAATTTCCTCATCGTCCGTACCCCAACCTTGCTGACCATAGTCCGGCCAGGGCTCTCCTGATAAAGAGAGAGACTTCAGTGTCTTCAGAATATCGCCAAAGGGCGAGTGCTGAATGATGTCCGCAGCAGTAAACTCCATAATCGGCGCCCAATCGGATTCAATCGGCGAGGGCGCGGAGGGTTCGGAGTCCGGAGAGGAGTCCGGCTCCTTGGAGTCATGAGTCTCGCGGAGTGCGGGGCTAGTGTTCGGCTCAATGGCCGTTGGGATTGCAGCCCCCGAGGTGGTGTCCAACCACCCATCCTCGATCGGCGTAGTTGGCTCTGAATTAAAGGTCGAAGCCGATGCGGGTGCGGCCTCCAGGGCACTGTTCGGCGGCAGAGCTAGATCATGCTCGTCGTGACAGTGTGGCGCGCTCGGCAGTGGCTCGAGTCCGTCGAAGATCAAGTCCCTGCGGATGTCAGCTGTGTAGTTTAAACTTCCAAATCTGACCTGACGGCCAGTGGCGTAGCTTTCGATCTGCTGTAGATGGCCAAGTGAATTGGCCCGTAGTGTGAAGCCGCCGAAGATGAAGATCTGTCTGGGGAGGAAGGTCTCACCCTGGACTGCATCGCTATTGATGATCGTAGGAGCCATCGAGCCTGACGGCGACGACACAGAGGAACTCTCAATGAAAGCACCAACGTCGGTGTCAAAACCGGCGGATCTCGGGTAGGGGGTCCCGAACTGTGCGTCTAGGCCGGATGGTAACAGGAGGCAAGGGACACGAAGTTTTACCCAGGTTCGGGCCCTCTCGATGGAGGTAAAACCCTACGTCCTGCTTGATTAATATTGATGATATGGGTAGTACAAGAGTAGATCTACCACGAGATCAGAGAGGCTAAACCCTAGAAGCTAGCCTATGGTATGATTGTTGTTGTGTATGTTGTCCTACGGACTAAAACCCTCCGGTTTATATAGACACCGGAGAGGGTTAGGGTTACACAAGTCAGTTACAATGGTAGGAGATCTGCATATCCGTATCGCCAAGCTTGCCTTCCACGCCAAGGAAAGTCCCTTCCGGACACGGGACAAAGTCTTCAATCTTGTATCTTCATAGTCTAGGAGTCCGACTGAAGGTATAGTCCGGCTATCCGAACACCCCCTAATCCAGGACTCCCTCACCCGCCGTGATCCAGGTTTGCGTGCATGACTTATGCTTGGTCTACCACATATGCCATGCCGACGTTGAGTGCCAGGATTTTAAGGACTTCCTCGGGAGCAACCTAGTCAAATTCGTTACTGTAGACTTTGGTAGCGACAAAGAAGTCCTGCGTCGGGTAGGACTCGTTGTAGGCAACACCTTCAACCTCCAGAAGAATCGGTTGGTGTCCTCTCTTCATCCTTCAATGCTGACCCTGGCAGGAGCCATGGTTCATCCTTGGTACGGTAAACTGGAGAAACCTCCATACATGTTTCATCGTCATCCATGGCAGCGGAATGTACTAGATATAGACCACATCCAGTACGCTGCAATGCATGGCTACCTTTGCTTCAATATCTACAAGGGTTGGATGAAGAGCAACAGGCAAGTGTGCGATTCAAGCAAAGAAGTATCGGCCAAGAGGAAGAGGGACAAGGACGAAGTCGAGGACGTGGACGAGGACTCCGAGTAAGGTGGCAGTGTCGTTGCTCATGGTGGTTCTAATGCACTGTCTACCGGAATAGTTGCAAAGTTTAATTTCAGGTGTGCTTAATTTAATTTCAGGGGTGTGTTGTGCTGAGCCCCCAGCAGAACTATGTTATGTTTCTTCTTGTTACTTTAACTCTTCAGTACATACATACAAGTATTTCTTACATTTCATCTTTTAGTTGGTACAGTACTACCACTCGTTTCTTCACATTATATACGTACAATATATATGGCCAACATCATATAGCCAGCAGTTTAGTTGTCAAAGAATTTCAGGGTGCTTAGTTTTGTCAAAGAATTCCAGGGTGCTTAGTTTTATTTGAGGGGTGGGTTGAGCACTTGTGCTGGACACCATTATTGTGACAAGCCTTTTTAATAGTACTATATGCATAATTTGGCGACGAGCGCTCTCTATATGTACCACCTTTTTTTAATTTCAAGTTTTGCTCCATGGCGCAATCCATCGATACTACTACTGTACAAAAGTGGAGTATATACATTTTTTAAAAGGGTAGAGGGCGGGGCAGTCTAGCTCGGTCGGTTTCATGAGAGGCGAGGGCCTTTGTGATTTGACGGCTCATTACTGCTGTCAAATCAAATAGTACCGCGCCGCCCGCTGCACGCCCGGCGCCTAATTAAACCCCTTCGTTAAACCCACATGCAAACCGAGAATCCTACTCCGGTCACACGTCCGTTCATGAGCGGGCCGGAATTAAATGCAACAACGGCCGAGATCCTCCCGCCCGCCCTCAGTTTAAACGAGGCCAGACGCCGGCCAAGCTCCTACCGTCTGCCCTCTATTTACACAAGGCCAGACAGACAATGGGCAAGAATCGCACCCCTCCGGCGCTCCCCCATCTCCTCCTTCACCATTTTCTCCACTCCTCCGATGGATTCCGACGAGCCGTTCTCTGGCATATTACCCGGCTGGGTGGCCCGCCGAGCCCTCTGGATATGGGCGAGGCCGCTCCGTGCTTCACCAACCTCGCTTGGCCCGACGGAGCCAGTTGCCGCCCCAAGCAGGCGCATGGTTCAGCAACTCGCCGCTCCAGTTCAGCTCGATGAGAAGTGGCGAGTTGCTCCACGCTGGCACGGTGGCGAGCATGCTGGTACGGGCGCCGTCGCTGCCGCGTCGTACCGCGCCACTAGTGTCTGCGGTGGCCGCGCCTCCTGTGTCTGTGGGCACGCCTCCGGTGCCTGCGGCAGCGCCATGCAGGAAGAGACAGAAGCCGGGTGCGTGGAGAGCGATGAGTCGGTGGCCAGCTTCTCCATGTCCGCCGCCATCATCGAGGAGAAGTAGAACACGGGAGGCCGCCGCCACTTGGGACCCATGAAGGCCACCGCCGAGGCGACGACCGCGGATTCAGGTGGTTTCCTTGCTGCTTCGTCTCTTCCGAGGATCTTCGTCGACCCCGCAAGTGTCTAACAGACATGAGGAAGACAAAGGGATCCGCGGGCGGCCATTTAGATTATGTACTCCCTCTCCAGCTGGCGGGGAATATTTGTTCTAAGAATGGATAAATTGTATGTATCTACAACTAAAATAAGTCTAGATACATCCATTTCTAGGACAAGTATTTCTGGACGGAGGGAGTATTAATTATACAAGAGAGCCGGATTGGCACCTCTTAGTTCATGTAAATGTAATGAAATCCATGATGTTTATATGAAGATCCGACTTTTTATACGAAATCCTTCATGCTTATATGAAATCAGTCCGTGTTTGCACGAATTTCATCTGGTTGGTTAGAGTTGTAAAAATGTATGCCGCTGGCGTTTGATGTCGTCCTCCACTTAAGGAAGCGGGAGGAAATTTGCCGGTTGCCGTTGGAGATGCTCTTTATGCTGGAAACAATAGAGTGACATCCAATCCATTTGAGCTAATTGCCTGTATGATTGTCCCTCTATAAAAAGTGAATTGCATGCACAGTGTACACGTGACTTGCAGGGTGGCTACAGCTTCGTACAGAGAGTTAAAAAGAAACAAGTCCATCTTTAATCTTGTATTCTAAGTACTCTGTGGGTTCCACTGTCAGTACAGTGGCGAAAGAAGTATATATCAAATAAGTAGTGTAATATATAATATAAAAATATAAAGTTAAAAGACAGAATACGAACTCATGTCATCGCGTTGCGAGCATCCGGCGCTAACCAGCCCAGCACATTTTTGTTGTAGACCATGCTGGAGATATATCTCCATGTCTACTCTTATATATACTCCATTCGTTCCTAAATATTTGTCTTTTTCAGATTTGAAATGGACTACCACATACGGATGTGTATGTAGACATATTTTAGAGTGTAGATTCAATCATTTTGCTCCGTATGTCTTTTTAGGAAGGGGTCAGATTTGTCCTTGATTTATTTATGAGGTATCCAGATGGCACTGCACCGCCAAGAAAAGAGGGTAACATCAAAATTATGGACTACTTTTTTGAGTATGTTGGTAAGGTTCGGTCATAGTCACTTGTTGAAATCTCTAAAAAGACAAATACTCCCTCCGTCCGGAAATACTTGTCATCAAAATGGATAAAAGAAATGTATCTAGACATATTTTAGTTTTAGATACATCTCTTTTTATCCATTTTGATGACTAGTATTTTTGAACGGAGGGAGTAGAAAAAGAGTTGGTGATGATGGTGTGCGTGCCATCCTGCAATATAGGCCGTCGGATTTATATCTAACGGATAGGAAAGAAACTATGGCAATTTTGCAAAAATATACCCACACGTCTCTCCACATTCGCAAATAAGGCCTTCCCTCATTCAACCTTTTCTCTCACAAGATAAACTACTCATACAAATGCATCTTGATGTTCCGTGCAACGCACGGGCAGCTAGCTAATTTCTTTTAAAATAGTTGCTGCGATAATTGGGTTGCAGTGATATATTTTATGTCTGCCCCGAATGATTTCAGATTCACTAGTAGTAACAAAGAAAAGGTTGCCTTGTTAATTAACAGAAAGCAGGGTGAAAACTATCACATGAGGCTGGTAAAAACAAGGCACACTGGGTTCAGCGCCATCGTCACTATAGCTGTGCGCGCGCAAGAAGTCTACATATTGAGGGGGCTACCGAGCGAGGCACCGAGACACAATGTTTGAGAGAGAAACCAATTGACAGATTATGATCAGATCAAGTTGTCACCCTTCTGCTGTCATTATTGGGGGGGGGGAGGGAGAGAAAGACGTATTGAGAGTGTGTGCGGTAGACATAGAGGCACAACTAGCGAGTGTGTGTGTGTGTGTGTGTGTGTGTGTTTGAAAGAGGAGTAGATAGATTATTATCAAGATCGATGTGCCACCCTACTCCTTCGATGCCGGGTAGTGTGTGTGTGTATGTTTGAGAGAGAAGCCATTCGATAGATTAGTATCAAGATCGAGGTGTCACGCTACTCCTTCGGTGTTGGGAAGTGTGGGTGTGTGTGGGGGGGGCAGTGAGACTCACATACTCTACTCTTATAAAAAAACAGAGTTGGTGATGATGGTGTTCCTGCCATCCAGCAATATAGGCCATCCGATTTATATCCGACGGACAGGAAGGAAACTATGGAAATTTTGCAAAAAGATACCCACACCCCTCTTCACATTTGCAAATAAGGCATTCCCTCGTTCATCCTTTTCTCCCACAAGATAAACTTCTCATACAAATGCATCTTGATGTTCCGTGCAACGCATGGGCATCTTGCTAGTAGGGAGAAGGAGTTTGTGTGACACATATCTAGCTATATTAAGGGATAGGTATATAGCATATGTGTGAGAGACATTAGTGGTTGTGGGTGGGCGGAATTAAAGGGGTGGGCGTGTTAGACATAGAGAGCGTGTGTGTTTCTGTGTGAGAGACTTGTAGGACGGGCTAGAAAGATGAATTTAACCCTGACGGAGGGAGAGAAATACACGAAGTGCACATGTGTGATTCCGATGCCCACATGGAAATGAGATATGTATGCATGTGAGAGAGATTGCACAATTCATTGACGTATCACTATCTAGCGATCGTGGACGTGCATCGCTTGAACATAAGTAAATATCTACTTCGTATCGTGGCCAAAGGTACAATATCGATTCAACGCTATAAAGATTGGACACTCACATATCACATTTTTTTCTATTTAAATAAGCCTTTTTAGTTATGCATGCCAAAGTTACAGTGATGTTTCTTCAAACAACCAATGTAGCTATCATGAACAGGCACCATTGTTACTCTTGCATTCAAATTCATTAGTCTTGGATGATTTATGTTTCTATTTTGAAGTAATATATGTAATATTCATATATGAATTCAACGGCTACACAATTTATGAAATGGAGGCTATGTAATCATGAGGTAACACTTTTAAGTAGCTGACTACAATATCCATTTCTTTTTGTGCGCCTCTACACTAACACGTCAATGCATTACGTTTGAAGTAAATAACCAATGGCACTAAATTATCTATTTACACGAGAAATATATAGGCTGAGCGTTTGATCCCTTTTTTGTGAACGCGCCACTACACCCGTACGATTGGCCGCGCCCGCGTGAACGTCCAAGTTATCGGCGCATCATCTTGAGTTATTGTCTTTTTCTGGGGTGGACTTCACACCAGTTATTAACTGCTGACCCGTGCCCCGTGTACACAGTCTAGCATGACCTTCCCGCTAGCATGGTCCAAAATTAGTTGAAACTGGATACGAACGATCCCGCGGGCGGCAAAATCTCCCGCCTCCTTCTAAAATTTCCGCCACCTTAGTCTTTAGCATGCGAAATACCCCTTTTGTCCTTGGTGCACGGAGACCAACAGTTACAATACCTCCCTCATCTACATGATAGGTCGGGGCTGCTTTGGTAACTTCCGGTTCCCCCACTACACAGCACCCCCATTTCCTCTCCCCCTCCCGCAAAAACGACTAACTACACGGCACATCGTCCGTACTTCATCCCCCTTTCTCCCCTCCCCTCTCGAAACCCTAGACTGCTCATCCACTGGCGTACCATAGCCCATTCACTGCCAGCGGCATCCACCTCGCCGGATCTGCTTCTGCGACCGCATCTACCCATCCCACCTCCCCTAGAAACATGTAGACTACTCATCCACCACTGTACCACATCCCATTCAGTGCTGGCCTTGTCCACGGCGCCGGATCTGCTTCGTCGGTACTCTCGTCAACTGGCGCGCATCTGCAGTGGCTCATTCGTACTCCCCACCGGAGACGCTTCGTCCACACCCCCCGGAGTCGCCCCACCGATGCCCCCGTCAACAACCTCTGATCCTCTTCGCCGACACCTTCCTCAACCCTACCGGAGCCGCTTTGCCGACACCTTCCTCAACCCTACCGGAGTAGCTTCGCCTATACCATTCTCAACCCTACCGGGGCCGCTTTGCCAACTCACAAGTCCACGGCCTCAGATCCGCTTCCTCGCACCCTCATCCAACCTACCGGAGCAGCTTCTGACGCCCCATCCACGGCCACAGATCTGCATCGTCGACACCACCCTTAACCCAACCACCGGAGCAGCTTATGATGCCCCGTCCATGACCGCAGATCCGCATCGTCGACACCATCCTTAACCCAACCATCGGAGCAGCTTCACCTACGCCCTCGTCCACGGCCATAGGTCCACTTCGCCCACACCATAGTCCACCCTACCGGAGCCGCTCCACAAACACCCTACTCGATGGTTCTAGATCTCCTTACCGGACCCCGACAGCCAGCGCAGTGTCATCACCCTCGACGTTTCTAACCTGATTCTCACAGTCTGGAGAGATGCCAAGCACCATCCACGGCCTAGGTACTTGTCACCTTTAAACCCGTCCAACATCACCTGCCCGATGTACTTCAAATATACTAATCGGTCGCTGTTACCTGTTATGCAGCTGGCAAAAACTACAAGGACGATGTTTCTTCTGGATCTAACAGCTTGGCCAACCAAGATCCTGGACTGAGGCATTGCTATGATCTTGTAAGCGCGTCTCTCTCTCTCTTGTATTGTTCTGTGCCTACCAGCGTGCTTTGCTAGGATTTTCGACCAGTAATCCCTTTGTGCAGACAATGATTTCTACTACTGGCTGCTAAATTAGATATGTAGATGTCATACATGATACTACCTCGTACCTCCGTTCCTAAATATAAGTCTTTCTAGAGATTCCATTATAGGCTACATACGGAGCAAAATGAGTGAATCTACACTCGAAAATGCATCTATATACATCTGTATGTGGTCCATACTGGAATCTCTACAAAGACATATATTTAGGAACAGGGGCAGTACATTACACAAAATCGTAGGTGGCATGTAGGAATTCCAGTGCACTACATTAGGCTCCCTTAGAGTGCCTGCTAGTCCAGCATACAGAGTCATGGCTAGTTTATGGTACGCACACAATCGTTAATTGGTGGTTTAAATATGCGCAAGGGATATGCAATATAGTATCATGTAGAGATGTCTGAAATTAGCCGTGTCAACTTGCAGATAGGGTTATACAATGAAAAAGTATAAGATGTATGTGGCAATTTCATGGAACATCGTAAAAAAGGAGAGGCAGCGGTGAGCCTATACAGTGTGCTATGGTACGTCACTCCTCCATTGCAATCATCGTGACATGTTATTTGTATGCCAGTTCTATTAGCCAAGTTTCTTAGGTACAATTATTATGAGTTATCCTAAGAAAATAAGCACCTGTGAATATAAGTTCCATGTAATAAGCCAACCAGTTCTTTTCATTGCGTTTTCAGCTTATCTTTGGTATGATTAGTGGAAAGTCTAGATTGCATTATATTTTTTTTCATTTTGCTGCCCATATGGAAATTAATTTGACTTGCAAACACCACAAATTGAACCCAGTGCAGTAATTAATATGATAGGAAAACAGACCATCACTATTTGCTCAAAATGCAAATACAAAGATACCATCTACTTGGCACAATCTACTTTGGTCAATGTTTTCCATAGAGATCCCATTGCCTAATTTAAACGAAGAACACATGACCCACATTTAAATGAAGAACAATTATTTATTGAAATTCGATGGTCCAAGTGGCTGGTTATTATCGTATAGCAGCACCACCCAAAAGCATCATATAGAAGCAACAACAGCTCATAGCAACTCATCATATAGCAGCAGCAGTCTGCAATTCATCATATACCAGCAGCAGCTCATAGCAATTCATCATATAGCAGCAGCAGGAGCAGCTCATAGCAATTCATCATATAGCAGCAGCAGGAGCAGCTCATAGCAATTCATCATATAGCACCAGCAGGAGCAGCTTGTAGCAACTCATCATATAGCAGCAGCAGGAGCAGCTTGTAGCAACTCATCATATAGCAGTAGCAGCTCATAGCAATTCCTCATATAGCAGCAGCAGCTCATAGCAACTCATCATACAGTAGCAGCAGCTCATAGCAATTCATCATATAGCAGCAGCAGTAGCAGCTCATAGCAATGCATCATATAGTAGCAGCAGAAGCAGCTCATAGCAATTCATCGTATAGTGGACCAGAATGAAAATTTGGCAAAAAATCAAAGGAGATCCTCACCTTGTTGAATGAGCTCATCCTTCAACAGCACCTCAAGGCCATGGCCTGGGAGGAGGGGAGGGGGAATAAGGTGCCTTCTGCCGCAGTGTGGCATCAGCCGTAGTTGTGCAGTGCCTGCCGGAGTAGTGCGTTGGACGAACCACAGTGGAGCAGCTGCTGGAGACCATGAGAATGAGGGGCGGTGCCAGAGGGAGGATAAGCCAGGGAGATTTGCCCCTACCCGCCGGCCATGTAGCCTAGCTGGACATAGCATCATCGAGGACAAGGCCAGATGGGACCAGTGGTGACGGCTCGCTGGAGGAACCCTAGTGCTGCAGGCAGGGGATCGAGGTAGAGGGAAAGGGGAGAGGAGATGCAAGCGGATAGGGCAATGAATGCTTGCGTGTTTGTTTTTACTTGAGGGTCAGGTGTGACACGGGCGTCAACAGTTGCATTTTGAGTGTAATATAGGCAGACAACAGAGTCATTTCACTATTCCCCTTCCCTTCAATTTTTAGTGAGGTTCTACCCGAAACACCCCCCCTCCAAAGCGAAATTAGTTAAGCCCAAGCCCATAACTCAAAAATGACTTCTTTACATCTTTTATGGCTTATTTTGACAATATGCCCTGAAAAGGCGGAATCGAACTGGCCCTTAACCTGAAATTCAATTGTGCGTGCAATGATGAATCACTCCTGCCTGCTATTTGTACATTTAGGCATCATCATACATGGCATAACCTAATATATGTGCATTCCATTGTAGAATCTGGAATATGCAATGTTTATGTTAGTTCATACGTTGCACATGATGTTTAAATGCCCCTTAAATCTGGTCAGTCAAGTGATGGTCTTTAAGCCTCCTTCTTTGCTTCTTTTGTTGATATGTAAGATTTGCTCACACTTCTGTTCAATTGCTTGTTTGCATCAGCCAGCCATACTAGGATTGTTTGCTTTGATTACTTGCTGTTCTTGACCTAACACTCTAATAGAGCTTGTCAATGATTTAAACACTAAGGGCTGTTGTAGTGGGGCCTTGTCTAACTCATAGGTGACATAAAGGTTTGGCTGTACACTACATTAGGCTCTCCAAGAGTACTTGGAGATCCAGTTCGAAGGTATGCCTAGTTTTTACATAGTGCAGACATAGTAAATGCTCATTTCATTGTGTGCAAGTGCAAGAGATGCGGCATGTTTCATTATGGGGTGTTGTTTTGTTATAATATCATCCTTTTGTGTTCACAGACAGGAAAGTATGCATATTTATCTTCCAAGGAGACGAGTAACTAGTTTGTGTCATCTTGCAGAGGGGGTGCAATGAAGATAAGATTGAGGATTTCCAAGTACAAGATGTTAGGAAGGAGCCTTGCAAGAGAAGTAGGAGCTGCGCTGAGCCTCTTCAACCTGCTAAGGTAAGTCACTGTATGCAACTCAATAGTTCAATTCCTTGTTTGTTTCAGGCATAGTTAATTTTCTCTTTTCAATTGCTTTATTTGTCCTCAGTTAATGAGATGCCCAAATAATCATGCTTGATGTTCGGTACTTGTATCACTATTAGTTGACATAATTAAAGGCCTTACCATTTAATTACTCTGCCGAAGTGTGCCTGAAACTTTGAAGTCTATTAACCAACTATTATTGCATGAGGCTCGCAATCTAGTTTATACTATGCTAATGATTGCATAGTTTTGCCTGCTGTAGTATGTTTGTATGAAACCCTCTGCTGTTCATTATGCTCCCTAAGACTTTAATTGAGGCACAGAATGGCCAACTGCTTGCTTACTTATACACAACGTGCTGTCTAAATTTTTTTATAATTTTTAAAATATCACCTGCTTATGCTTCATGAAGTGTAACATTTTTTAAAAGTTACTTGTAACATTATTGTTAGTCCTGTTTTGCCATGTAGTACAAAATAGTGTGTTGTTCGCTTCACTGTTGTAACTATATTTTTGCCCTAGTCATGTGTACGTACAGAAACATTTCAGGTTGAAGTGACATCAACACAAAGATCTGCGAGTAGTGCGGCATGGCCATTACCGAATGATTATGGATTGGAATTGGAATGTGCTGATGTTCCCGAGCATCAACTAGAGGTGGCAAGACAACGTGTACATGATTGTCAATGTATAATCAACAAGTTGAGACTGGACATGCAGATATTAGATGCAGGAGTCAAAAAAATGAAACAAGACACTGAGGTAACCATGAAGGAATTGGAAATTTTGCAGACTGAAATTTGTGCTATCTGAATCCGGCCAATCCTATTTTCTGAAGAGATTATAGTTCAAATGGAGTTAAGTTGATGCGCGTCCATGATGTATGAGCTGTATTTGTCCAGTGTATGTAATTTGCTGTTTGTGTATCTTTATTATCACCTGTGCCGAACTATAATGCCCGGTGGGTATAATCGGCTGTAATTTCTTTATTGTATAGTGTAGGATTATTCTACCTTTCTATGCCTTAATCTCTTTGTTGTAATATTGTAGTCTTTTTAGAGGTGATAGTATTGAGTAGGATAATTCTTTAAATATGCTATATCGTTCAAATGGAGGCCAATTCGCCCGACCATGGCCCTTCACGAGCCGTCGGATCCATGGGCCTTCTACGTCTCGTAGGATCCATGGGCCTTCTACGTCTCGTAGGTTCCATGGGCCTTCTACGTCTCGTAGGATCCATGGGCCTTGTACGTCTCGTAGGATCCATGGGCTGCCGGCACATTTATGGGTCTTGTACGGGCCTTTAATGGGCCGTAGACGGGCCTTTAATAGAAATCGTACGTTTTATGGGCTGACCATAATGGGCCGTTAATAGGCCATATTTGGTGATGCTATGAAAATGGCCCAACAGACTAACGGTCCACAAACAGGTCGACTATAACGACGGGCTGAATTTGGCCCACAAGCAGAAAATGACAGTAACGGGCCGTAAGTAACCGAATGCTGCAAATGAGCCCAAGAATAAATGGGCCCTCAGAAGGCCGAAAGTTAACTGGGGCTGGAAACGGCCCAACGGAATAACGGGCCGTTAATGGGTATAAAGTGATACACTATTCATTACGGGCCAGTTTCACCACAAGCCGTTAATGGGTGTAAAGTAATACACTGTTCATTACGGGCCAGTTTCAGCACGGGTCGCTAATGGGCCAAGAGTTACAAAGGGCCTCATATGGGCTGAAAGACGTCATGGGCTATACATGGGCCAAAAGTGAAAACGGGCTGGAATCATAGTGGACGGCGCAGATGACGCTACTGGGCCTAATTCGGATAGGGCGTAACGGGCCTTGGGTTAGCGGGCTGGGCTATATGCGAACATGCCGTTAACAGGCTTTCCATGGGCCGGGCCGCCAGCTTTTGACCAAGTCAAACGGGCCGGCCCACCAGCTTTTGACCAAGTCAAATGGGCCGGCCTGCCAGCTTTTGACCAAGTCAAACGGGCTGGCCTTTTCACAGGAATGGGCCACTGTTGGGCCGTGCCACGTGTCGACGTTTCATAGGCGCCTATCTGACCCGCTGACAAGCTGACACGTGTTTCGTCCGGCCAATAAGAATTTTACACGTGGAAATTTCCCATTGGTCGGGGCTGTTAACGGGTTATCGGATCGAAAACCCGACCCGATAGCTTAACGGCATTCCGTTACGGTGGATGCCACGTGTCGGTCACCCTTGACGAAAGCACTTCTGTGACGCGCGATTTATTGTCATGGAAGTGGACACTTCCGTGATGATAATTTTGGTAATGTCATGGAACACTTCTACGACAGCACAGGTATGACTATCTTGATTCTGTCATAAATTTTTCATGGATGTACATGCATGACAAAAGAAGCGACCTACTGTGACAAACACGTATCATCACGGAAGTGTATTTTTTTTGTAGTGGTGGTGAGCGCGACCTCCAGGTGGACATTCTTCGTGGCGTCGGCGGGCAGTTGCTGGGCCACTAGTGCTTGAAAGAGGTTCCGACCATGGAGGCCGATTAGTTTGGCAGGCAATTAGGAGCCCGGGCACGCGGGGTGGAGGAGTACAGCGATGTCGTCCACGAGCTTCTTGACAACGGTGAACCTGTTGGTGGTGCGAACGATCATCTGGTCCAATTGAGAGTCGTAGCTGGCGTCGATGGTGGCCATCCACCAGCCGGTCGCCAACACCGTATGGAGATGATCCACGGTGCCATGCCGCATGCCGGTGCCGTGGACCACCTGGCACAGCCGCTTGCTGCTCGCGCGCATCGCCGCCATGGGTATGGAGTGGGCACTTTTGCGCTTATTTGTGTAGGTGCTTAGGCAAATGCTTAGGTGTGTACGATGTGGTAGATGCATTGGAATGGAGGGGCGCCCTTATATGAGTGCAAACTGCGTTGCATTCACATCGCGCTGCCTCTCTTTTCCCGGTCCTCACATTACTTCCCTCATGCATTCACACGATGCTAATTGAAGGAGGATGCATCATTGGCCGTTCAACATTTCAGAAACAACTACCCTCTCCCCCGTCTGCATTAAAGCCATATCAGGAACTACGCCGCCCGCTGTCAAATCGAATAGTACTGCGCCGCCCGCTGCACGCCTGGCTGAACGCGCCTCCTCGCCTCCATCTATGCTTAATTAGTGAATTTTAGTTGCAAAAATTAGATACTGCTAGTGATTTTTAGCTTCATATTTTGACAAATCGCAGCGTTACAAGGTTGGAAAATGGCAATGTTACTAGATCAACAAATGTCAATCTTTCTAGTTTGACAAATGACAACATACCCAACATGACAAATGCAAATCGCACCAAATTGTTTGTAAGTGATTCACATGGGTCATCCAAAAGAACCGTTAGTGTTCAATAGATGCACAAATCCTGCTCTCACTTTGCATATGGGTGTTCTATCTGAAACCATTATGCTTGTTGTGAGAAGCTCTGGATTTTGAGAAGCATATACCCAAACCTGCCCCAAATGGGACAAAAAATTTACCACGGCATGTTGATGCCACTCCATGATAGCATTCCAAGTTTCATGAATTTCAAACGAGTTTTGGATTTACTAGAATTTAAAAACCAGGCATCTTAATGTTTTGCCAGCAATCAACGGTGCCTTGGTGTTTGAAATTTATTCCCATTTCTTGCATGGGACCTAAGCATGCACCCAAGGACAAAGATTTGATTTTTCAACCAATTTATATGCACCGGAGCATGTGCATGTAGTTCAAATTTGAATTATGCACATAAATGCATTGAAAACTCACTTAATGCATAAAAATGTCCAAACGAACCCCGAAAAATCACAAAAAATAACACAACACTCTTGTTGTTCTATGTTGATACGAGAAATTTTTTGAAAGCAATAAGAGGCAATGGATATTGTTTCATCCCCAAAGGTGGGGCGTTCCCTACCGAAACCATCATGCTTGTTGTGAGAAGCTCTGGTTTGTGAGAAGCATATACCCAAACCTGCCCCAAATGGGACAAAAAATTTACCACGACATGTTGATGCTGCTCCATGATAGCATGCCAAGTTTCATGAATTTCAGACGAGTTTTGGATTTACTAGAATTTAAAAACCAGGCATCTCAATGTTTTGCCGGCAATCAACGGTGCCCTGGTGTTTGAAATTCATTCCCATTTCTTGCATGGGACCTAAGCATGCACCCAAGGACAAATATTTGATTTTTCAACCAATTTATATGCAACGGAGCATGTGCATGTAGTTCAAATTTGAATTATGCACATAAATGCATTGAAAACTCACTTAATGCATAAAAATGTCCAAACGAACTCCGAAAAATCACAAAAATAACACAACACTCCTGTTGTTCTGTGTTGACACAAGAATTTTTTTAAAAGAAATAAGAGGCAATGTATATCGTTTTGTCCCCAAAGGTGGGACGTTCCCTACCAAAACCATCATGCTTGTTGTGAGAAGCTCAGGATTGTGAGAAGCGTATACCCAAACCTGCCCCAAATGGGACAAAAAATTTACCATGGCATGTTGATGCGCATCCATGATAGCATGCCCAAGTTTCATGAATTTCAGATGAGTTTTGGATTTACTAGAATTTAAAAACTAGACATCTCAATGTTTTACTGCAATCTACGATGCCCTGGTGTTTGAAATTCATTCCCATTTCTTGCATGGGACCTAAGCATGCACCCAAGCACAAAGTTTTGATTTTTCAACCAATTTACATGCACCGGAGCATGTGCATGTAGTTCAAATTTGAATTATGCACATAAATGCATTGACAACTCAGTTAATGCATAAAAATGTCCAAACGAACCCCGAAAAATCAGAAAAAACAACACAACACTCCTGTTGTTCTATGTTGACATGAGAAAACTTTTGAAAACAATAAGAGGCAATGGATATTGGTTCGTCCCCAAAGGTGGGGTGTTCCCTACCGAAACCATCATGCTTGTTGTGAGAAGCTCTGGTTTGTGAGAAGCATATACCCAAACCTACCCCAAATGGGACAAAAAATTTACCATGACATGTTGATGCCGCTCCATGATAGCATGCCAAGTTTTATGAATTTCAGACGAGTTTTGGATTTACTAGAATTTAAAAACCAGGCATCTCAATGTTTTGCCGGCAATCAACGGTGCCCTGGTGTTTGAAATTCATTCCCATTTCTTGCATGGGACCTAAGCATGCACCCAAGGACAAAGATTTGATTTTTCAACCAATTTATATGCACTGGAGCATGTGCATGTAGTTCAAATTTGAATTATGCACATAAATGCATTGAAAACTCACTTAATGCATAAAAATGTCCAAACGAACCTTGAATAATTCCAATTCTTTTATGACACATATATAGTTGCATGATCACTGCAGATAAAAGGTCTAGCCATTCAAACACCATCCATGGCCGATGTGACCCCATTATATAATTCAAATCAAGACGAAAAATCAAGTAGATCCCACATAGTTTTATTATAACAAACCGTGTGAGATGCAGCAAAAAATATCTATGGACTGTGTCTGAATAAGGGACCATGTCTGATGACACTTTGTGCGCCAGTTTTTTGGCTGAAGCGATTCCAAATTTTCGGCTTCCGCGGAAATATCTACCTCCTCGCCCCCCTTACCAAAAGCCACATTTCCCCTGTTTCCTCCTTCTTTTCCAAGTTGAAACCTTCACTCCTTGCTTGTAGCTCCGTCGCCTCCTCGTCGGCGACCCTCCTTCACGCTGCTCGGCCTCGCCTATCCAGGCAGGCAATCCACACCCGACCCCCCATCCTCCTCCTCCTTCCACATCCCACATGCCTCGACTGCCGACGCGAGCACGACACCTTCCACCCAAATCCCCGACCCCTCCACCAAATAAGCGCTGGCCTAAGCCATGGTGCATGCAGTATAGCCAGGACCTCAAGGAGCATTTGCAGCAGAGAAGCAAATCGTGGTTGCACACGCGGATGAGGTCGCGATGGCTGCCATTCGTGCCGACCCCCAGATCTTGGAGGAGCACCTCACCGTCGAAGCCATCGTTAATGTCTTGCGCGCCGACGTCACGATGCGGTTGGCTTCTTTAAACGACAGTTCATGGTGTTTTCTCGAGGCCATCGTCGGTGCCTTCGACGAAGACTACGAGGTGTTTTCTCAGCGTACACATGCTTACCTCATCTCGAGAGCCAGCAGGTTGGTGCTCGGAGCGGCTCAGGAAACTCAACACTACAACGAGGGCACCCACGATGCGGAGGCCTCACCCTCTTTCATGTGCAAGGAGCCAATCATCATCGATATCTCCGACAATGAGGAGTAGCTTGTATTATTAGCTCACTATAAGGACCCATGTTCAGTTTGCTAGCTACTGCCTTTCCTTAACAAATTCTGGTGAATTGTGCTATCTACTTTTACCATGCAATCTTCTGCTATAGTGTATATGTTCTATATGTCATGCAATGTGGTGTTCAATTAACTGCTTGGTTCAATTCTGCAAATATGATGTTCAATTCTTCAGGGTGCAATATTTCCAAGTTGTTAAGCATGCTTGGTTTGGTTAACTGTTTGATCTTCTATTAGGAGTATGCTATTTTGTTCAATTGGTGTTTAGTTAACTTCTTGGTTCATTTGTTGTGGCTTGGTTCACTTGTTGTGGCGTTTAGTTAACTGCTTGGTTCAATTCTGCAATGCGATGTTCAATTGTTGTGGCTGCATTCTGTTATTGTATACCATGTGAGGAATAAATCGAATTTGGCTGTACTAAATACATGAGAAACAATACAATTGCCATATTTCCAAGTTGTTAAGCATGCTTGGTTTGGTTAACTGTCTGATCTTCTATTAGGAGTATCGTTATATTGTGCAATGTGGTGCTCAGTTAACGTTTGGTTCATTTGTTGTGGTGTTTAGTTAACTTCTTGGTTCAATTCTGCAATGCGATGTTCAATTGTTATGGATGCATTCTATTATTGTATACCATGTGAGGAATAAATCGAATTTGGCTGCACTTAATACATAAGAAACATATACAAGTGCTATATTTCCTAGTTCTTAATCATGCTTGGTTTGGATAAATGGGTTTTCCATGTGGCTTGAATTAATCTGATGAATCTACAATGTGCTTATTTTTCATCAACATATTTTACTAATAGCATGCGAGCCCTTACTTAACCTAATGACTAACTACCTTATATGTGTTGCTGGGAAACAATGGGAAGCACTGAGGTTTACAAGATGGTACTAACTATTATACCTTGCCTTTTTTATTCCTTAGCCCCATTTCCAATATAGAGAAGATATTTATGCACATCCTTGTTTTCAGTGTTCACTGATGATTACCTCTCAAACTACCTCTATGGTCAGGAGGCGAGGAAAGTTTTCATACAACACCCACGGTTCAATATTGAAGTGTTCCTGAAGAGGTCGAAGGATGGACGGTCAATCATCCACAGGCACTGGCCTAAAGTTGCAAAGACCTTCAACATGAATGAAGGCTCAATATTCGCCTTCCGCTTCAGCGGTTTTCCAGATGAGATGCATCTCTCTATGTACCGTCTATGATGCTAATTTCGAAAGGTTCTAGATGTTTCATGTGAAACTTGCTGCTGGTGCAGTTGTGTAATGGGGTAGCTGAGTGTTAAAGCTATATCATGTTGTACTCCAATGTATTTCAATTATGAAATCCAGCTTCCTTAATATGGAAATGGAATATATTATGTTCTTAATATGAATGTCAATTAGATTAGTAAATGGATTATTAATAATAGGTAATTAGCCCACCAATTGGCCAATTAGCTTGCTAATTGGGTTTTCCTATTCCAAACGGTTAATGAGAAAACACCGTGGGCGATGACCTTAGGCAACGCACACAGTTTCTAGGTGTAGCGATCCGACCTCAGGCGGTCAACTCTCTGCATATAAGTGTCATCCCTGGATTGGTAATGCTGACACACACAGTACTCGAAGGATTTATAACAGAGTGGCAATCACACACTTATTACATCGAATGTCTCAAAAGAGAACTTATTGCAATAAATATGACTTAAGGCCATCTAAATAAGATAATAGCCGAAGACTTGGAAGATAAAGTGAGTCCATCAACTCCAACGGCATAGTTGAGTGCACGACAACGACCTAGCGCACCTTACTCTTCATCTGAAATGTCTGCAACATGATACGTTGCAGCCCTAAACGGGTCATCACATGGAATATACTGGCAATGTAACACTATAGAGTAATGAACAGAACAAATGCTATCACTACATGCATATATGGCTGGTGGAGGCTCTATGGTTATAATGTTTTGTGAAAAGCTATTTTTTTCCTACAACAAAGGAATATATTTTATTTAACTATCATGGTAGTTGAAAACACTAAGAATGGTAAATCCCCATCTCAATCCCAATTAAAAGTAATTAACAACCCAACAAATTAATTTAGAGTGATGAGATCAACATGATAATTCAAGAACCAGATACTCAAGATTGTCCATAACCGGGGACACGGCTAATCATGATTAGTTTGTACACTCTGCAGAGGTTTGCGCACTTTTCCCCACAAGACTCGATCTCCTCTGTTGTATTTCTCGCACTGCATGATGTTTGAGAAACAGATGATCGAGGAACAGTCTTTCAGAAGCACTAACTTTTTACTCTGGGTGGACAGTCACACCTACTTTCACCTACATCTGCTAGCCCACCACTGAAAGAGGTCATGCAACATACTCAACTATGCTAGAGCCCATAATAGCTTGTGGCTGCACACGGAAGTTTCTAGCATGAATAATCTTATGATCCCTTTGAGCCTGGGCGGCGAACCAAAAAGGATAGCACGGGTATATTCCCAGGTGCCCGCAACCAATCCACCCAGATGTGTGTTTAAGTATCCACCTTAAGTTAACCATTAATTAACAATCTAACATCTGTCATGTATACACTCAAACCCAATCCACGTCTACGAGCATAGCATGGCAAATTAAGCATAACATAGAAGTAACTCCCAAGGGCTTGATATTAAAAGGGCAAATGGTTCTACCTCATCATCTACTTCCCAAAACCCACAAGTTAAGAGATCCTACTCATGCAATGTTTGAGGATTGTAGCTAATGCATAGAAACTGGGTAATAAAGAGTTATGATCAAAGTGTTACTTGCCTTGCTGATGATCCGCAAAACCTAGAGACTCGTAGTAGCATGCTGCGCACTTAGGGAATTCTATCGCAAACAAACAATAGCATACATAAGCACTCTAGCATAGATGCACGAGTAAAACTTCAAATAAGATCCAAACTAAAATTTCAACTGAAAAACTTCGATTTGCAAAAAGAAACAACCAAAACGGAGCTACAGAACTGAAACTACGGTCAAAAGAACTTCGAAAACAAATCCACTTGAAACCAAATTTTAAATTGTCAAAACCATGTTCAAGTTGATTAAACAGAAAGAGGAGCTCGAGACGAAGAATTTGGCGTTGGTTTCACTGGATTTGGACAAACGGTTTAGAAACGGCAAGGGTTTGAAGATCAGGGGCTAATCTGCGATAAAAGTAATTGCGGATAGGTCCCTGGTAGAAAAAAGAAAAAATCTATCGGATGAACGTCCGCTAACAGAGATGAACGGGCGATTTCGCTCGTTAAAACGAACGAATCGAGCAAACCGAGAAAAATCGAACTGATTAATAATAAAAAAACGATCTAGGGTTTTGAAGAAAACCGGGCGGCTTTTACCTAAAAACCAAAAAAACGGGCGACGGAAACCAGCGAGATCCGGAGGGATTCCGGCGGGCGGACGACGGCTCCGGCGGTGGGGCGGCAACGCGGCACGGTAGCGAGGCAGCGCGGTAGCGGCGGAGCTGCGGCGGCGCTGGGTGTCGGCGGGGAGGGGTGGCGATGTGGGAGTCGACGGCGGCGACGCCTCGGGCTTTAAAGGCCGGGGGTGCGTGGCGTGCGGGAGGGGGCGGCACTGATGGCTCGGGGTCAGACTCCCCGAGTCCGTCGCGAACATGACGACGATGGCGGCGCGGGTGTGGGCCAGCTGGGCTTCGACCCGGCTCGATCCGAAACATTTTTTTATAAAACAATTCCGCCGAGAAAAATCCTAATAAATATAAAAAAATTCTAGAAATGCCAAAAACAATTTTCCCATCTAAATAAAATATTTAGAACAAAATGAACATTTTCTTGGCGTAAAAAATGAAAAATTTGAAGAATGCATATTTTTCTAATTCAAATAAAATAGCAATAAAATCCAAATAAAATCATTTATTTGATTTTAATATTTTTCCTCCGGTATTCCTTTTGTTTTGGAGAAGTCAGATTATCTCCTCTCATATTTTTTGATATTGATATATTTTCGGAGAGAAAATAATTAAAACCAAATGATCCTCTTTTCAATATTTGAGAAAATTCAAATATGAAAATAATAGAATCCTCAACTCTCTCCGTGGGTCCTTGAGTTGCTTAGGATTTTTAGGATCCAAACCAAAATGCAAATAAAATATGATATGCATATGATGACCTATGGTGCAACTGATGCCAAAACTTTGAAGTGAACTGTGTTCCTCTATCTGATACGATGGTCCTCAGAACTCCATGCAAACATACGATCCTGGTCATATATATCTTGGCCAACATCGCACTTGTATATGTGGTCTTCACTGGGATAAAGTGAGCCACTTTGGTCAAACGATCCACTACTACCCAAATAGAATCATATCCCGATCGGGTCCTGGGTAATCCGATGATAAAGTCCATGCCAAGCTTATCCCACTTCCGTTCGGGTATCGGCATAGGCTGCAGTAATCCCGCTGGCTTCTGATGTTCTGCCTTCACTCTTTGACATACATCACATACGGCTACATACTCAGCAATATCGTTCTTCATACCAGTCCACCAGAACGCTCCTTAAAATCCAAATACATCTTGGTGTTTCCAGGGTGTATCGAATATGGCGAGTCATGAGCTTCCTGAAGTATCACCTTCCTGATCTCTGCATTATTGGGTACATAAACACGGTCCTCAAACCACAAAGTGTCGTGCTCATCCTCACGAAAACCCTTGGCTTATCCTTTGCTCACCTTATCCTTTATCTCAGCAATTTCCTTATCATCCTACCGAGCCTCTCGAATCTTTCCCAATAATGTCGACTGAACTTCCAATGCTGCAACAAAACCTATAGGGACTATCTCCAAATGAAGCTCCCTGAGATCTTTGGCCAACTCCTTTGGTAAACCTCGGCTTACGAGGGTATTGGCGTAACTCTTCCGGCTCAAAGCGTCTGCTACGACATTGGCCTTGCCTGGATGATAGTGCAATTTCATATCATAATCTTTTATAAGCTCCAACCATCTCCTTTGCCTGAGATTCAGCTCCTTCTGTGTGAAAATGTACTTCAAACTCTTATGATCAGTGTACACATCACAATGATTTCCAATAAGAAAATGGCTCCAGGTCTTGAGTGCATGCACTACAGCTGCTAACTCCAAATCATGGGTGGCATAATTTAACTCATGCGGTCGAAGCTGACGTGAGGCATATGAAACAACTCTTCTGTCTTGCATAAGTACCCCTCCAAGTCCTAAGCGAGATGCGTCGCAATACACTTGGAAATCCTTGCGTATATCTGGCAAAATCAGCACTGGGGCGGTAACCAAACGTTTCTTCAACTCCTGGAAACTTGCCTCACATTCCTCCGTCCATTTGAACTTGGTGTCCTTCTTCAACAACTCCGTCATGGGCTTCACAATCTTAGAGAAATTCTCAATGAATCTCCAGTAGTATCCCGCGAGTCGAAGAAAGCTGTGGATCTCTCCAACTGAGGTGGGCGCTAGCCAATTAGTGATGGACCGCACCTTGGTAGGATCTACTACTATACCTTCTCCTGATATAACATGTCCAAGAAATCCAACTTCCTTCAACCAAAACTCACATTTGCTGAACTTGGCATATAACTGATGTTCCTTGAGTTTCTTGAGAACTAAACGCAAATGCTCCTTGTGTTCTTCTTCATTCTTCGAGTACACCAAAATGTCATCAATGGACACCACAACAAACTTATCCAGGAACTCCATGAACACCGTATTCATCATACTCATAAAATAGGCAGGGGCATTAGTCAATCCAAATGACATAACCGTATACTCATATAGCCCATACCTTGTGGTAAAGGCTATTTTAGGTATATCCTTTTCTCGGATCTTCAACTGGTGGTATCCTGATCGTAAATCGATCTTGGAGAATACTTTAGCTCCTTGCAACTGGTCAAACAAATCATTGATCATCAGCAGAGGGTACTTGTTCTTAATTGTTACTTCATTCAATGCACGATAATCAACAACCATTCTCAAGGATCCATCCTTCTTCTCAACCAAGAGCACTGGGGCTCCCCATGGTGATGAACTTCGTTGAATGTAAGCTTTCTCCAATAACTCCTTAATCTACTTCTTAATCTCCTCTAGATCATTTGTGGGCATCCGGTATGGCCTCTTCGATATTGGTCCGGTGCCTAGCAACAGTTCTATCAAAAACTCAATGTCTTGATCGGGCGGCATGCCTGGTAACTCTTCTGGAAATACGTCCGGATAATCCTTTACTACAGGCACTTCCTCCTAAACAACTTCTAAGAGGGAATTTACTTGGGTTCTCCTTATGCATGCCTGGATACATACTTGATCCTTTTTCCCTCTTGTGTGGTGAGTAGAATTGACTTACTAGCGCAATCGATGTTTCCCCCATACATCGATAGCCAATCCTTTCCTAGTATCACATCCAATCCTTGTGACTCCAGAATTTTCAAGTCTGAGGGGAAAACATGCCTACCTATGGCTAATGGCATCTGAAAACATCCTTGGCTTGCCATATACTCCGCTCCTGGTGAGCTTACTAACATAGGTGTCCTAAGAACTTTGGTGGGCAACTTATACTTATCCACAAATCCCCTTGAAATGTATGAATGCGATGCACCAGTATCAAAAAGAACGATTGTAGTAAATGACTTAACCAAAAACTTACCTATAACTGCATCGGGCTGCTCTTCAACCTCCTCCACGTTTAGGTGGTTGACCTGTCCCTAATGAAAGGGTTGGGATTCTTTCCAGAGTTTCCATTGCCATTTCCATTCTTGAGTTCAGGACACTCATGGCATAATGTCCAGTCTTCCCGCACTTGAAACAAGTAATGTGACTTTGATCCTTTTTGGCGGGTGTGGCTGGGTTAGAGCGATTCTGACTGCAGCCTGCTCCATTCCCATTTCCATTCTTGGGGCCACTATGGTTATGCGAACCTCCTCCATTATGGTTATGGCCTCCATGGTTATGGGTATAACCTCCCCAGTTCGGGGTAAAACGAGGCTTCTGCTGAGCTCTTGAATTGTACTTCCCTTGTCCATTCTTCCTTTTGCGACTCTCAATCTGCTGCTGCTTCCCTTCAATCATAAGAGCCTTGTCTACCAACTCCTGGTAGATGTTAAATGTTCCCACCATTAACTGCATACTCATCTCATCATTCAGCCCTTCCATAAACTTCTCTTTCTTCGCAGCATCTGTAGCCACATCATCCGGGGCATAGCGGGCTAACTTGCTAAACTCATCCACGTACTGCCCCACAGTACGATTTCCTTGGCGCAAGTTGCGAAACTCATGCTTCTTCATGCTCATAGCTCCAGTTGAGACATGAGCAGTGTGGAATGCTTGCTGAAACTGCTCCCAAGTAACATTGGCTATAGGGAAAGTGGTTGTGTAATTCTCCCACCATGAGGCTACAGGTCCATCCAATTGGTGTGCGGCAAAACACACCTTCCCAGCATCAGTGCAGCCTGCGATGGTCAACTCCCTTCCAATCCTGCATAGCCAATCATCAGCAACTATTGGCTCGGTGCTACTGGAAAACACCGGCGGCTGCAACCTTAGAAAACGGGCTAAGTTGTCAACTGGAGGTGGTGGTGGTGGGTTGTTGTTGTTGTTGTTGTTGTTGTTGTTGTTGCCTTGGTTCTGCACTAGCAACTGCATCAGGGTATTTTGTTGTTGGATCAATTGGGTGAGCTCTCGTGGGAAAGTAAATCCGGGGTCAGGTCTCGGAGGTAGCTGATGGGTTTAGAGGGGAGAGATTAGAATAGAAATGAGGTCTAGTGACAAAACACTACCCATATGCACATGAGACAAACACAATCATATCACACCAAAATCAATTCAAGCAAGGGCATACAATCGATCTAACTACCGTTACAGAAGTGCTCGGACTACTACTATATACATGGGGTAAATACTACTAATAATATGGTGGCCGACTAGAAATTTTGATCAGTGGAAGACTTCTTATATCCGCTCCAGCTTCGTCTACATAATCATCATCACTACTGTCGGGGTCGGAGTCAGTGTCGTCGATGATGATATAGTCCTTGGGAGGGTCATCATCTCCTCCTGGCGCGGGATCTCCCATGAATACTCCTAGCTTCCTTGTCAGGTCGTCATTCCTTTCCACTAGTATTGTGATTTCCTCCTTGCAGCCGTCACATGTAGACTTGAGTTCCTCTTCAAGCTCCATGTTCCTAGTCATCAAATTCTTTAGATCTATCATGTTTGCACACATCTGGTTCTCCTAGCGACGAATGTGCTGGTTTAACTCCTGGATAAAAGCTGCAATGGACCTTTCCTTCCTGGTGCTGATTATCTCCAATTGCTCATCTCGGCGCCCACATATCTGGTTGATAGTGTCCTTAAGATCCTTGTGATAAACTTCGCCGATGCGTCCTATGGCGATGTGGGCTGCCATGCTCTTACCTAGACTCCAGGTTGGTGCACCAAAGGAAAACTCTATGGGCTTAGTGAGGGAGTCCTTGATTAGGGGGTCTCCGGACAGCCGGACTATATCCTTTGGCCGGACTGTTGGACTATGAAGATACAAGATTGAAGACTTCGTCTCGTGTCCGGATGGGACTCTCCTTGGCGTGGAAGGCAAGCTAGGCAATATGGATATGTATATCTCCTCCCTTGTAACCGACCTTGTGTAACCCTAGCCCCCTCCGGTGTCTATATAAACCAGAGGGTTTAGTCCATAGGACAACATACAATCATACCATAGGCTAGCTTCTAGGGTTTAGCCTCTATGATCTCGTGGTAGATCAACTCTTGTAATACTCACATCATCAAGAACAATCAAGCAGGACGTAGGGTATTACCTCCATCAAGAGGGCCCAAACCTTGATAAACATCGTGTCCCCTGCCTCCTATTACCATCCGCCTTAGACGCACAATTCGGGACCCCTACCCGAGATCCGCCGGTTTTGACACCGACATTGGTGCTTTCATTGAGAGTTCCACTTTGTTGTCACCGTAAGGCTTGATGGCTCCTTCAATCATCGCTAGCGATGCGGTCCAAGGTGAGGTTTTCCTCCCTGGGCAGATTTTTGTATTCGGCGGCTTCGCACTGCGGGCCAATTCACTTGGCCATCTGGAGCAGATCGAGAGCTACACCCCTGGCCATCAGGTCAGATTCAAAAACTTGAACTAGACAGCTGACATCCGCGGAGACTTGATCTTCGACGGATTCGAGCCCATGCCGGACGCGCCGCATAGTCGCGACGAGCATGACGTAACTCTGCCGTCGGACAATGTTCGGGAGATCACATCTGCAACTACTCCGGCTATCAATCCGGAGAAAATTGCGCCATCCGAGAGCGGAGGGATAGACCCCGCCATGGAGGCTGCACTCTCAGTGGCGATAGAGCCGGATACTGACTTTACCCCTTACGAGAGCCGCGTCGCCGAACCACTGGATTCTTCTCCTGCCACGGGCTCCAAGCCGCCTGCATCCGCACCCATCGAATCCGATTGGGCGCCAATCATGGAGTTCACCTCCACGGATATCTTTCAGCACTCACCTTTCGACGATGTGCTAAATTCATTAAGGTCTCTCTCCCTGTTAGGAGAACCTTGGCCGAACTATGTCCGGCTAGAATGGGATGCGGACGACGAAGAAATTCATTGCCCACCGACCACCCACTTAGTAGACACTATCAATGACTTAACCGACATGCTTGACTTCGACTTCGAAGACATCGACGATATGGACGACGATGCAGGAGACGAACAGGAACCACCGCCCACAGGGCGCCAGACCACCACTTCATCACATGACATATACCTGGTGGACACACCCACAGAGGGCAATGGCAAAGAGACAGCGGAGGATGCCCCCAAGCAACCCAAGCGCCGATGTCAGCGGCGCCGCTCTAAGTCCCGCCATAGGAAAAACAACGATAACAGCGCAAGAGGAAATAACAGTCCAATCGACTCTAGAAGAAAGGACGACTGCACCACCCCGGTGGCAGAGCACGATCAAGATGCAAACGGCGAACATAGTACGGATCCGGCGTCCAAACACGGCGACGCCAAGGATAAACCTCATCAAACCCCGTCTGGGGAGGAAAACAGTCCGGACGAAGATGCACACATCATCCCAGAAACGCACTTGGAGCAAGAAAACCTCCGCAGAAGGCTTATTGCCATAGCGAGGAGCCTGAAGAAATAGAAGCAAAGGCTTAAGGCCGCACAAGACACGCTCAACAGCAGGTGGAACAAAGTGCTCGACAAGGAAACAAAGTATGGTGTAAGTTACCACACAAATAGCTATCCAAAGCACAAGCTATTACCGGAATGAGACGATGAGGCCTTAGAGCCCACACATCCGAAGAATGATATGGCCAACCGGCCGGGTCCACCACCTTGTGAACACGATAGAGCGGCTACCAAAGTCGCGCATAAGTCAACACTCGATTTACGCGAGAACTTGCGCCAAAAATCCGGCGTGACTAGATCCATCTATGGATCTAGGAAGCGCGCTACGGTACAAAACCAAAATCGAATACTACAACCGTACGAACACCATGGACATCCCACTACAGGGGTGCCGCACAACCCTTATGTTTCACTAATGAGGTGCTGAATCACGAATTCCCAGAAGGATTCAAACCGGTGAACATAGAGGCGTATGACGGGACCACAGACCCTGGAGTCTGGATCGAGGACTTTATCCTCCATATTCATATGGCTCGTGGAGACGATCTCCATGCCATTAAATACTTGCCCCTCAAGCTTAAGGTGCCAGCTCGGCACTGGCTGAAAAGCCTCCCCGAAAACTCAATTGGAAGTTGGGAGGAGCTCGAGGATGCTTTTCGGGCTAATTTTCAAGGGACTTATGTCCGACCTCCGAATGCAGACGATTTAAGTCATATAATCCAACAGTCCGGAGAGTCTGCCCGAAAGCTTTGGAACAGGTTCCTCAGTAAGAAGAACCAAATCATCGACTGTCCGGACGCCGAAGCCTTAGCAGCTTTTAAACACAGCGTCCGAGACGAATGGCTCACCAGACACCTCGGCCAAGAAAAACCGAGAACAATGGCAGCCCTAACAAGCCCCATGACCCGCTTTTGTGCGGGTGAAGATAGCTAGTTGGCCCGTAGCAGCACCAGCGACCCAAGCACATCCGAAGTCAGGGATGGCAATGGTAAACCACGACGCAACAAAAACAAGCGTCGAAATAAAGAAGGTAGCCCAGATAACATGGCGGTAAACACCGGATTCAGGGGCTCTCGACCAGGTCAGCGGAAAAAGCCTTTCAAAGGCAGCAGAGAAAGACAATCTGGCCTAAACAAAATTCTTGACAAGCTCTGTCAAATTCACGGCACCCCCGACAAACCTGCAAATCATACCCATAGAGAATGTTTGGTCTTCAAGCAAGCCGGTAAGCTAAACGCCAAACACAAAGAGGAGGAGACACCAAGTGAAGACGAGGATGAACCTCGCCAGCAAAGCACCGGAGGACAGAAAAAGTTCCCACCAGAGGTCAAAATGGTAAATGTGGTCCATGTGACGAAGAGGCGAAGCAAGCATGCACTCCGAGACACACGCGCCATAGAGCCCGTCACCCCTAGGATCAACCCCTGGTTGGCTTGCCCGATCACTTTTGATCATAGGGATCACGCAACAAATATCCAGAACGAAGGACTGGCGGCCTTGGTGTTAGACCCAATAATAAACGGGTACCATCTTACACGAGTCCTCATGGACGGCGGCAATGATCTAAATCTGATATATCAGGACACAGTCCGCAAAATGGGGATAGACCCGACACAAATAAGCCACAGTAATACTACCTTCAAGGGAGTAGTACCAGGCCAAGAGGCCCGCTGTACGGTCTCTCTACTGCTAGAGGTGGTATTCGGTTCTCCCGATAACTTCTGAAGCGAAAGGTTAACTTTCCACATCCCTCCATTCCGAAGTGGTTATCAAGCACTACTCAGAAGAACGACTTTCGCTCGTTTTAACGCAATACCGCATTATGTTTTTCTCAAGCTAAAAATGCCGGCCCACGTGGCATCATCATAGTTAGCGGAAATACCGAATGTTTCTTACGTCCGGAAGAGGATGCGGCAGCTCTAACAGCCGCGAACTAGACGGCCTCACCAACCAGAAAAAAATGGCAGGTCGTCAGACACGGTTAGACGAGTCCGGCGTTCCACCACATATACACGAGATTGGTTTGATGATCAAACCCTCAAAGATGATACCAGGGGCTTCCCACGTGTAATCAGGGCCAGCCCGGCTCAACTTGACTTCTCTTGAATTTTGATAGTTCATTGATAATAACCAATCCTTCTTTTTTTGGCATGACAACTTTCACCTAAGTTCTTTCCTTTTACAGATGACAATCGTGCTACACCCGTCGAGGACATGGCACAATAGAGATACAGGCGCAGACGTGCAGTAGGGACCCGCCCAAAGGTTTCTTTTTAGATTAAGACCCTGCGTAAACCTTTTTTACTGTCTCTTGTTGCTCTCATCCTCTGGATACTCCACACAACCGAGAAGGATGCTGACGTTATTGGCATGTGGCCACGTCAGGATATTGCACGTACCTGGACACATGGGGTTTATTATTGAGGGCATTGTTTACCCAGTATATATTATAAAGACCGAACACCTTAGGGAGTGTTCGGTGTCGCGAGTTTGGCCCTATATGCATCAGGTCCGAATCATGTCTTTGGTCAAATGTTGGGTTTGTCCGGCTCCCACATTTTGGTACCTTACGTTCCATTATATCGGGTAAGGTAGCACTTGGAGAACTACTGCGATTGTGCACTGGTTCATCCGGATGAGCACCTCAGTAGAGAAAGCCGAAAACTGACTGTCATGATATAGCGAGAGACTGGTCAGCCACTCGATGACTCAGCGGAATCTTCGGGATTCCTCCGCATTAATGAAGGGCCGTTTCCCGGTCAGGTACGCACGCGCCCCGTATACGGACGAGCGCATAAGTACCAGGGGCTATATAGTAGCCCCACCGTCAAACTCCTATGGCTAAGTGAAAGTGTTAAAGCAATATAGTCTGATTGCCTCGTTCGCTACGCTATCACCTCCTTAACGGACCAAGACGTTGGATCAAGTGTGGATATGCCTTTCTGCGAACACCCCCGCATTATATGCGTGGGGGAGGAAGCCGACGACTGCAAACTTTCAGGTTATACACATATATACATAAACGGCCGCACAGGAGGCATCACCGTACTTTCGGGCAAAAGTATAAATATAGCCTTGATAATTCAATAAACATTGTTTCTACAATGGGAGTAAATGTTACTAGAACATAATATTCTTCGAGCACTGCGCCTCTATCGAACGAGCGCCTTCAAGAACTGCGCCTCTATCGAACGAGCGCCTTCAAGAACTTCTTCAAAGTAGTGCTCGGCAGCCACTCAGCCTACGGACGAACCCTGTGTTGCAACAGTGGTGGCCTCCATCTCCGCCCAGTATGTCTTAACACGGGCAAAGGCCATCCGCGCACCCTCTATGCACGCCGATCTCTTTACAGCATCGATGCGTGGCACACCACCAAGGAATTGTTGCACTAAACTAAAGTAGCTATTCGGCCTTGGCCCTCCCGGCCACAGATGATCTACAACGGACCTCATGGCAAGTCCAAACAACCTATGGAGCTCGGCCCACTCAGCCATTCGCTCATTCAACAGCAGCGGATGGATTGGAGCATGAAACTGTGACCAGAACATCTTTTCCACTTCGCGATCTTTTTGATCCTTGAAGTACTCGGCCACATCAGCAGCACTTGCAGCAAAATCCACGTTGGTTTCCACAGAACTCCATAGTCGGTCAAGAGGAGCATACTTCGGATCTCGGAATTTAGTCCGCAACAAGAAGGGCTTCCCAGACACGATATCTACAGCTTGATGCAGCTCCTCCTTCGTCGCTCTAATTTTGGAGCTGGTTTCCTTGGCAGCTACCAGGGCCTTCTTCAGGTCTGCCGCCCTCGCTCGGCTTTCTTCTTCAAGAAGCTGGTAACGGTCAGCGGCATCTTTTAATTCTACAGCCATTTTGGCTATTCTTTCCTTGCTCTCGCAATGCGCAGCCTGTTCGGCCCTTAACTCACCGGCCGCCTTTAGAGCGGCCGCATCCTTGCTTGCTCCTTGGCTCGGGCCAGCTCTGCCCAAAGGATCTCCACGGTGGCAGCTCCATCTATAGTCACACCATATTAAAGATACTGGCATCATGCTCCTCTTATTATGTGACGATCACCAGAGAAATCACTCACCCTGTGCCTCGTCAAGCCGCTGGTTGACAAGCACGTCATCGGCATCGGCCGCATCAAGTTGCCGCTTTAGCTTGGTAAACCCATCAGTTCGGCTAGCCACCATAGCCTCAGCCACCTGCACATAAAGGCAGTCGGGTTATTACCCGGGAATATGATCCTCGGGTTGCCGCCATTCTCGACGACAACCAGAGTCTCAGGGGCTACTATCCACATAGGGCACACCTAACGTGTGCGATACTATCAAAAACATGCACTATTTCACGTACCTCAAAGCCCTTCAGCAGACTCATAAAGGCTTCATGCAAACTGCTTTCAGCGGATAAAATCCTTTCAATTACCGTACCCATTAGCGTACCATGCGCTTTCGAGACGGCCGCTTGCCCCAGAAGATCCATCAGCACGTCCGACCGCACACTGTACGGTTCCGGACCCTTGCTGCCGCTCTCCTTAGAAGCCGGATACTGGGGATTTCGGGTAGCCAAAGGGTTATCCTCTGGCCTTGGCGGATCTGGAGATATCCTCCATGACGACACTTCAGGGTCGCCCGCCTCCGGAGGCGGGGTGTCAGGGGGAGGCGTTTCTCTTTCCATCATCTCCGGAAGGAGATCCCCCGAAGACGAACTCTGTCGAGAAGGGCTACGATCCGGACTACAATTTATAAGCATTGGTTATTGTCTTCGGAAGTAAGGTAGGATATTTTCACTATTAAGTACTTTTCAATTACTTACAGCTCGGTAGAGGGGTGATCCCCACGCGGACATTGTGCGGTAAGAATACCCTGCGAGGCAGGACCCTCCGACGAAGATTTCTTCTCCCGTTTGGAAACCTTAGTTTCTGGATCTTCAGAGGTAGTCCTCTTCCTTCCCCGGGGAGAGAGAATGTCAGATTCTTCCCCTTGGTTATCCTCCCTCGCGGAGGCGCTCAATCCCTCAGTTGGAATAAGTAGCGAGTGAGGCCCGTTTTCGCCCTCTTTATTCCCCCTTCATCTTCCTTTGAGGGCACTAGATAAGGTGTCGGCTCGAGCATCTTTTCCAACACCGGATTGTCCAAGCCCTCAGGAAGGGGGACCGAACACCTGATCATCTTCGCCTTTGTTATCTAGTCCTGGCCAAAGAGCGACTCTTTAGAATGATGCCATGATAAATAAAAGGACGACAGGTTCGTCCATGGGATTACTTACTTGGGTAGCAGGGCGGTTGCAGCTCAAACCCACATCCTCGGAGGTGTCCGGACACATTATTTGGGGTCCGAAGAACGATTTGTACATCTCTTCAAGCGTCATGCCGAGGAAATGCTGAATAGCTCGCGGTCCTTCCGGGTTGAATTTCCACATACGGAGGGGCCGACGTTTGCAAGGCTGGACTCGACGAACTAGCATAACTTGCATTACCATAACCAGACTGAAATCTCTCTCAAAGAGATCTCGGTACGACTCTGTAGTATTGGCACATCCTTTGCTAGACCCCAGCTCAGCCCCCTGCTGATCCATGACATCAGTTGTGGTGGGGGCCCGAAAGGTGGGGGCGGCTACCCACTTGGCACTTCGGGGAGCTGTGATGTAAAACCACTCCCGCTGCCACAATCCGGACACCTCTGGGAAGGAACCCTATGGCCATGGAGCATCAGCGATTTTGCTTATTAAAGCACCTCCACACTCTGCGTGCCGCCCCTCGATCATCTTCGGCTTCACATCGAAGGTCTTGAGCCACAGGCCGAAGTGAGGGGTAATGCGGAGGAAGGCCTCACATACGACAATAAATGACGAGATGTGAAGAAGGGAGTCCGGGGCTAGATCATGGGAATCCAGCCCATAATAGAACATAAGACCCCTGACAAAGGGATCTATAGCAAGGCCTAGTCCTCGGAAGAAGTGGGATATGAACACGACACTCTCGATGGGTTCGGGAGTAGGGTCGACCTGCCCTCGGGCAGGCAACCTATGTGAAATTTCGGCGGTCAGATATCTGGCCTCTCTCAGCTTCTTGATGTCCTCCTGTGTTATAGAGGAGGGCATCCACCGACCTTGAAGGTCGGAGCGGGACATAGCTAAAGGTCCGAAGCGCCTGACTTGAGCTTTGGGTGTTAGGACTCGAGGCGGGGGAAGGATTCGATTGAGCACGAGAGGGAAAAAGAAAAGGCCTTGTCCTTGTTATAAAGGGGGTGAATATCAAGCGTCCTGCTCGTGGCCATTTGGGACTTGCCTAAGATCTGGGAGTCATACCAACAGGCACGGTTGGGTCACCCACATCTGTATTGATGAGAATCCCATGATAAGGGGAACACGTTCTCTGCTTTGACAAGACATGTCAAGAAAACCGCCTCGCGATATGTGCGGTGCTGGTTGAGAAAAACGGTTTGAATAATGACCGGACCGTGGCGTGATGTCATGCTATCAAAACATGTCAGCAGATTAGATTTGTGGAAATATTATTCTCTCTACAGTGGTATGTGGAACTTATTTTTCAGGGCCGGACACTATACTTGTGTTCAAACTCTTCTATGGAGTATACAGAGGAGGAACCCGCCTTGCAATGCCGAAGACAATATTGTGCACCAGACTCATCGTCATTGAAGCCTGGTTCAGGGGCTACTGAGGGAGTCCTGCATTAGGGGTTCTCCAGACAGCCGGACTATATCCTTTTGCCAAACTGTTGGACTATGAAGATACAAGATTGAAGACTTCGTCTCGTGTCCAGATGGAACTCTCCTTGGTGTGGAAGGCAAGCTAGGCAATACGGATATGTATATCTCCTCCCTTGTGTAACCCTATCCCCCTCCAGTGTCTATATAAATCGGAGGGTTTAGTCCGTAGGACAACATACAATCATACCATAGGCTAGCTTCTAGGGTTTAGCCTCTACGATCTCGTGGTAGATCAACTCTTGTAATACTCACATCATAAAGAACAATCAAGCAGGACGTAGGGTATTACCTCCATCAAGAAGGCCCGAACATGGGTAAACATTGTGTCCCCTGCCTCCTGTTACCATCCGCCTTAGACACACAGTTGGGACCCCCTAGCCGAGATCCTCCGATTTTGACACCGATAGTTAGTGACTGGCGTGAATGTCCTTCCTGGAACTTGAACTTGAATCATCAAACGCTCCTCCTCTGGTAAAGAGGCGGTGTAGGTCCCGGTGAAGCTTGGTATTCCGATGTTCTGGTACTTAGTGTCTTCCTTCAAGTGTCGTCCAAAAGAGGTGTCTTCATCTGGTTGTGCAAACTAGTTCCTTGTGCCTGCCATCCTACAGAGTAGAAAATGGAGAGGAGTCAAAAATGAGTAGAGAAGAGTGACCTATGGCTCATCTTAGTGGTCGTGTCCTACAATCAGCATGTGCTCTGATACCATCTTGTAGCAATCCGACCTCAGGCGGTCAAATCTCTGCGTATAAGTGTCATCTCTAGATCGGTAATGCTGACACACATAGTACTTGAAGGATTTATAATAGAGTGGCAATCACACACAAATTACATCGAATGTCTCAAAAGAGAACTTATTACAATAAATATGGCTTAAGGCCATCTAAATAAGATAACAACGGAAGACTTGGAAGATAAAATGAGTCCATCAACTCCAACGACATAGCTGACTGCATGAAAATGACCTAGTGCACCTTACTCTTCATTTGAAAAGTCTGCAACATGATACGTTGCAGCCCAAAACGGGCCAGCACATGGAATATGCTGGCAATGTAACACAGTAGAGTAATGAACAGAACAAATGCTATCACTACATGCATATATGGCTGGTGGAGGCTCTATGGTTATAATGTTTTGCGAAATGCCAATTTTTTCCTACAACAAAAGGAATATATTTTATTTAACTATCATGGTAGTTGAAAACATTGAGAATGGTAAATCCCCATCTCAATCCCAATTAAAAGTAATTAACAACCCAACAAATTAATTTAGAGTGATGAGATCAACATGATAATCCAAGAACCAGATACTCAAGATTATCCATAACCGGGGACACGACTAATCATGATTAGTTTGTACACTCTGCAGAGGTTTGCGCACTTTTCCCCACAAGACTCGATCTCCTCAGTTGTATTTCTTGCACTGCATGATGTTTGAGAAACGGATGACCGAGACACAGTCTTTCATAAGCACTAACTCTTTACTCTGGGTGGACAGTTACACCTACTTTCCCCTACATCTGCTAGCCCACCACTGAAAGAGGTCATGCAACATACTCAACTATGCTAGAGCCCATAATAGCTTGTGGCTGCACACGGAAGTTTCTAGCATGAATAATCTTATGATCCCTTTGATCCTGGGTGGCGAACTAAAAAGGACATCACTGGTATATCCCCAGGTGCCCGCAACCAATCCACCCAGATGTGTGTTTAAGTAGCCACCTTAAGTTAGCCATTAATTAACAATCTCACATCTGTCATGGATACACTCAAACCCAATCCACGTCTACGAGCATAGCATGGCAAATTAAGCATAACGTAGAAGTAACTCCCAAGGGTTTGATAATAAAAGGGCAATAGGTTCTACCTCAACATCTACTTCCCAAAACCCACAAGTTAAGAGATCCTACTCATGCAATGTTTGAGGATTGTAGCTAATTCATAAAAACTAGGTAATAAAGAGTTATGATCAAAGTGTTACTTGCCTTGCTGATGATCCACAAAACCTAGAGACTCATAGTAGCACGCTGCGCACTTCGGGAATTCTATCGCAAACAAACAATAGCATACATAAGCACTCTAGCATAGATGCATGGGTAAAACTTCAAATAAGAAGATCCAAACTAAAAGTTCAACTGAAAAGCTTCGATTTGCAAAAAGAAACAACCAAAATGGAGCTACAGAACTAAAACTACGGCCAAAAGAACTTTGAAAGCAAATCTACTTGAAACCAAATTTTAAATTGTCAAAACCTTGTTAAAGTTGATTAAACAGAAAGAGGGGCTCGAGACGATGATTTTGGCATTGGTTTCACTGGATTTGGACAAACGGTTTAGAAACGGCGAGGGTTTGAAGATCAGGGGCTAATCTGCCATAGAAGTAATCGCGGATAGGTCCCTGGTAGAAAAAAGAAAAAAAATCTATCGGACGAACGTCCGGTAACAGAGACGAATGGGAGAATTCATTGGTTAAAACGAACGAATCGAAAGAACATTCGCAAACGAATTAAACCGAGAAAAACCGAACGGGTCAAAAATAAAAAATACGGATCTAGGGTTTTGAAGAAAACCGGGCGGGTTTTACCTAAAAACCAAAAAAAACCGGCGGTGGAAACGGGCGAGATCTGGCGGGCGGGCGACGTGCGGCGGCGGCTCCGGCACGGCTCGGGCGGTGGGGCGTCAGCGCGACACGGCGGCGAGGTAGCGCGACAGTGGGCGGCGACGACAGGCGGCGCGGGGCGGTGGCTGCGGCGGTGTTGGGTGGCGGCGGGGCGGGGTGGCGATGTGGGGGTCGATGGCGGCGGCGCCTCGGGCTTTTAAGGCCCGGGGGGCATGGCGGGCGGGAGGGGGCGGCACCGGCGGCTCGGGGTCGGACTCCCCAAGTTCGTCGCGAACACGACGACGATGGCGGCACGGGAGTGGGCCAGCTGGGCATCGGCCCCGCTCGGTCCAAAACATTTTTTAATATAACAATTCCGCCGAGAAAAATCCTAATAAATATAAAAAAATTCTAAAAATGCCAAAAACATTTTTCGCCGTCTAAATAAAATATTTAGAACAAAGTGAACATTTTCTTGGCCTAAAAAATGAAATTTTGAAAAATGCATATTTTTCTAATTCAAATAAAATAGCAATAAAATCCAAATAAAATTATTTATTTGATTTTAATATTTTTCCTCCGATATTTCTTTTGTTTTGGAGAAGTCATATTATCTCCTCTCATATATTTTGATATTGAAATATTTTCGGAGAGAAAATAATTAAAACCAAATGATCCTCTTTTCAATATTTGAGAAAATTCAAATATGAAAATAATAGAATCCCCAACTCTCTCCATGGGTCCTTGAGTTGCTTCGGATTTTTAGGATCCAAACCAAAATGCAAATAAAACCGTGTTGGATCAATGAACAATCACACATGACATTCTTTTTAAAACTGTTTGCATTACGCCACCTTGCGCAAATGTTTTCCTTGTAGCGACTGTGCGGGATGTATATATGAATGGAAACGTTTAGCGGCGACTGACTGTGTGGGATGTAATTGCGACCGGAAACAATTTCGCCGTATAATTGTATTTTTAGCACTACTGTACATATTTCCGTATTTGAGCGCTCGTCGGTCGCACACGGCCTCATTTTGCCGAGCGTGTGTGCAAGGAGGGCATATCCCCAATGGTTTCTGGGTTGTGTGGGAAGGACCCCCTATCGCCCACACTCACTTGGCGACGGTTCCGAATGCTGTCACGAAAGGGGTTAAAAACCATTTGTTTAGGACCGACGCGCACCAGTGATACTAGGTATGCATCAGTATCAAAGGAATGGGTTGTATCTGTGGACTGGACTGCAGAATGCCAGAAGAGGGAGAAAGCCTAGCCTATTGAAGACTAGCATCTTCAAGCATCTTGCAGCATTTAGAGGAGTACAAAATAGCATATTATTAAAAGCAAGCATGTTATAATATTAATGCCTCGAGATCCTTCCTTGACTCCATGCGAGAAAGGAATCCCGGAGCCAACATATCCAATTCACATATCAATATCCAGCTCTAGTTGTATAGACCGGGATACAACTCCAAGTCATCGTTTTACCAGGGACACACCTATTGGAATAGATTAACTTCCCTACAGGGGTGCACCACATTATCTAATATGCTCAATCATCTCTGGTTGGACACACTTTCCTAGTTCATGCTCAACCTCGGGAGATCAACACGTCATAGCCTGATACGTCTCCATCATATCTACTTTTCCAAACTCTTTTGCCCTTGTTTTGGACTCTAATTTGCATGATTTGAATGGAACTAACCCGGACTGACGCTGTTTTCAGCAGAATTGCCATGGTGTTATTTTTGTGCAGAAATATAAGTTCCCGAAACGACCTGAAACTTCACAGAGAATATTTTTGGAATAAATAAAAAATACTGGCGAAAGAATAAACCAGAGGTGACCCACACCCTGTCCACAAGGGTGGGGGCGCGCCCTATCCCCCTGGGCGTGCCCCTGATCTTGTGGGTTCCACGAAGCTCCACCAACCTCAACACCAACTCCATATATTCACGTTCCGAAAGAAAAAATTCAGAGAGAAGGATTCATCACATTTTATGATACAGAGCCACCGCCACCTCCTGTTCTTCCTCGGGAGGGCAGATCTGGAGTCCGTTTTGGGCTCCGGAGAGGGGAAATCGTCACCATCGTCCTCATCAACCATCCTCCATCACCAATTTCATGATGCTCACCGCCGTGCCTGAGTAATCCCATCGTAGGCTTGCTGGCCCGTGATGGGTTGGATGAGATTTATCATGTAATCGGGTTAGTTTTGTTAGGGTTTGATCCCTAGTATCCACTATGTTCTAAGATTTATGTTGCTATGACTTCACTATGCTTAATGCTTGTCACTAGGGCCCGAGTGCCATGATTTCAGATCTGAACCTATCATGTTTTCCTGAATATATAGTGTTCTTGATCCTACCTTGCAAGTTATAGTCATCTACTACGTGTTATGATCCAGCAATCCCGGAGTGACAATAGTCGGGACACTTCCCGGTGATGACCGTAGTTTGAGGAGTTCATGTATTCACTAAGTGCTAATGCTTTGGTCTGGTTCTCTATTAAAAGAAGGCCTTAATATCCCTTAGTTTCCATTAGGACGTCGCTGCCACGGGAGGGTAGGACAAAAGATGTTATGCAAGTTCTCTTCCATAAGCACGCATGACTATATTCGGAATACATGCCTACATTATATTGATGAATTGGAGCTAGTTCTGTGTAACTCTAGGTTATAAATGTTGCATGATGAATGCCATCAGACATAATTATCCATCATTGATCCATTGCCTACGAGTTCGTTTCATATAGATCTTTGCTAAGTTACTTTTCTGTTGCCACTGTTACGATTGCTACAGAACTGCTACGGTTACTTTTGCCACCGTTACTGTTACTTCCATACTACTTTGCTACTAAATACTTTGCTGCAGATATTAAGTCTTTCGGGTGTGGTTGAATTGACAACTCAGCTGCTAATACTTGAGAATATTCTTTGGCTCCCCTTGTGTCGAGTTAATAAATTTGGGTTGAATAATGTACCATCGAAAAGTGTTGCGATCCCCTATACTTGTGGGTTATCAAGACCTTTTTCTGGCACCGTTGCGGGGGCGCATAGCTCTATTCTCTTAGTTACTTGGGATTTATATATGTTGATCACTATGAGGAATTTGAAGGATCAAAGAACCAAGATTTTTCACAACTATGAGGGGAGGTAAGGAACTGCCATCTAGCTCTACACTTGATACACCTTCTGTTTTAAGTAAACTTGCGAGACCTACACCTGCTATTGATTCCGATGTGTTGCATATTATTGATTATGCCACTTCTGCTATGCATGATGCTTATGATGATACTACTTCTTTGCTTGATAATACTGTGCCACTAGGTGAATTTCTTGATTAACAACTTTCTAGGGTTAGAGAGAATGAAATTACTGATATTGATGATATTATTGAAACTGAGGATTATGATTCTCCCCTAGATATGAATTGCATGTTTTACCTAAGGGTTATATTATGGATGAAGAAACTGCTAGAGACGTTTTTGCTTGCAATGATAGAGATGAACTTAAGAAACTATTAGCTAAGCTGAAAAAAAATTCTTTGAATGCTAGAATGCAATATGATCCTAAGTTTGCTACTGATAAGGATTACGAATTCTCTATCGATCCTGAGTTAATTACTTTGGTTGACTATGATCCTTTCTATGCTTATGAATCTGAAACTGTTGTGGCACATCTTACTAAATTAAATTATATAGCCACCCTATTTGCTCATGAGGAAAAAATTCACTATTACTATATTCTTAAGTTGTTTCCTTTCTCATTAAAGGGTGATGCTGAGTTATGGTTTAATTCTCTTGCTCCTGGATGTGTCCGTAGTCCCCAGGATATGATTTAATTCTTCTCTGAAAAATACTTCCCTCCTCATAAGAAACAAGCCGCCTTAAAGAAAATATTTAACTTTGTGCAAATTGAAGAAGAGAGTCTCCCACAAGCTTGGGGGAGGATTCTCCAATTACTTAATGCTTTGCCTGATCATCCTCTCGAGAAAAATGAAATGCTTGATATCTTTTATAATGGACTAACCGATGCTTCCAGAGACCACCTGGATAGTTGTGTTGGTTGTGTTTTTAGGGAACGAACTGTTGAGCAAGATGAATTGCTATTTAATAATATATTGAGTAATGATAATGATTGGACACTTCCTGAACCAACTCGAAAGAAAAGAGGTATTCTATTTCTTAGTCCCGAAGATATGCAAGAGGCAAATAAATCTATGAAAGAAAAAGGTAGTAAAGCTGAAGATGTTAAGAATCTACCGCCTATTGAAGAAATACATGGTCTTGATAAGCCAACACATGTAGTAGAGGTAAACTCTCTCTATAGATTTGATGAAGGTGATATTCCTCATAATAAGTATGCTAGTCAATGCTTGGATGAGTTTGATAATTTTATTGTGAAACAAGAAAACTTCAATGCTTATGTTAGTAGACAATTGAAACATAATGCTTACATCACTGGTACGCGTCGGTCCTACACAAATAGTTTTAACCCCTTTCTGCGAAGGCATTTAGAACCGTCGCCAAGTGAGTGTGCGATAGGGTGTCCTTCCCACACGACCCAGAAATCGTCGGGGATAGGCCCTCCTGGGACCCAGGCTGGGCCCGTGTGCGATCGGGCGAGGCATCGAAACCCAATCATTTTCGTAGGTATGTACATCCCACACGGTAATCCAAGAAAATCATTTCAGTAGGTATGTACATCCCACATGGTGAATCCTAGAAAAACATTTCCATTCATATGTATATCACAGACAGTAAATCCAAGGAATACCTTTCTGTTCTTATGTACATCCCACACAATCAATCCAGGGAACACGTTTCCGTTCGGACGTACATCCCACACAGTTTTATGTGTAGGCTCGTGTGTGAAAGGTGTAACTATCACACATGGTTTGCCATTGTTAACTTTTTGCTTTTATCAACTATATCACACATGACTTGATGAAGAAAACGGTGTGGCATTGGGCTATCCATCGCAAGCACTTTTAATGCTAGAATCGTTTGCAAAGGTCCATGACACATTTAGCAAGTTTATTAGTTTACAATTAATAATTCCAATATTACGAAAATTCACATTTCATATCGAACTGCCATTTGCTAATTTCACATCAGGCACATAAATATATTATAACATCATAGTACGGTAGCTACATGAAAATAACACAGTACAACATATAGCTAGTTCAACTTCATAAGAACAATATATTCATTTTCCTAACCGAGATCATCCAGGATCGTCTTATCCACCTCTGCTTCCAGTTCAGTAAGAACCCGTTTTGCACGGGCCAACTGGGAAAGTGCCTCCTCCTTCGCCAACACCATCTTAGCAAAGTCTGATTTAGAAAAAACTAAGCTCATTCTCCACCTTCAACTTTTTGTCCCGCATCTTGAAATATGCTTCAGCGTTGACAACACTTTCTCTAAGCCTACGTGTGTTCTCTTCCTCATACATGCTCCAGAGCTTCGCTAGGCACATCTTCAAAGACTGTGGACACTCTTGATCAACCCACTCCAAGTAAGAACACTTCCGTTCGTCCTATAATATTTAAAACTAGATCTGTAACAATTGTAGGGGAAATGGGTTTATAGCAACATAGAAAATCACCAATGCTTATTTTGAAAAACTGAAGAAACATGTTAATTATGACATATCTTCTCAAAAATATCAATGTGCAAATGAAATAATTGGTACTGAGACAACAACCAAATTTTGGAACATCAGAAGCTACAATTAACTACAACGACGCTACAAGTTCTTACTCATGTACAATAAATAACAAATTGAACATTTTATGAGGAAGGTAAATATAACTGCAACAGCATAGCGATAGTGTTTGGATGAGAACAAATTGATACTAACAGGTGTGTACATGCACAAATTTAGTAAAATAGAGCTAATAGCACTAAGGCTGTCCACTATGTATGCCAAAACTGGGGTAAAGACAACTGTTGTACATCTTGCACTGGTGCCCTGCACTGGCAAGCCAATGCAGCGGAGAAAAATCAGGGACCCGGACTCTGGAGCACGTAGTTGCTCCGATGCCCAGTTCCTTCGTGCCATAAATATTTAGTATTTTACTGCTTAGTTGCTCGGATGTGTGGACCAAAGTTGGCTGCACAGACTGCTGAAGCGGTGCCAAATAATTTTCTAATGGCACCGCTGATGAGATGGCAACAGTTTAAGATCCTAGGTACAAACTATGACACTGTCTTAGGATGCGTTTGGTTGAAGGTGTGGTATGAATGGGTTGGGACCATGATAGTGTCTGAATCACATCTAACAAATGATTTGTAACAACGAAAGAGGGTCTAACCATCTCTGCACATGCCAGAAACTTCCTCCCACTGTCCACAAAATCAAACGCAACTAGCTTCACGGATGGAGATTGATGGTGACAACGAGCAGATAGATCTTCAGCCACCCCGCTCCATTAGTTGCCACTAATGGTCTTAGGGAGCTACACGAGGAAGAAATGACTCAAATCGACCGCCGGGTAAAAATCCTTCATTCCAAGTCATAGCCCGAGAGAGAGAGAGAAGAGAGGCATACCTGGGTGGTGAAGGAGTAGTCGCCGGAGGAGGAACCGCTGGAGAGGTCTTTGAAGAAGACCATGACGACCCCGGTGGTAGGATGCGAGATGGCGAGAGAGAGGAAGCGGCTATAGCTTAGCAAGGAAGGTAGGAAGGAAGGAGGAAACAGGGGAAATTTGACTTGTGGTCAGGGAGAAAAGGGGGTGGGGAAGGGGGGAAGGGGCGGGGGTAGATATTTTGGCGGTATGCCAAAATTTTGGAAATGTGGAGGGAAACTTTGCGCTCGGTGCCGTCGGACCATTCACTTTGAATGATTGTGTGCATCGGATGAGTTTGATAATTCAAATTTTGGTGGAAATTTCCCCGGGTACGTCATTGCATAATTTAACATCGCTTGCTAATTTGGGCACACAAAAGAGTGTACAATAGATAGACCACACTTACTGAATCGAGCAATTTTAGTAATTAAATAGAGCCAGTTGACCTAAACATTGCTCTAACAAAAGACCAGCATTAAAAACAAAGCCTAAGTACGCATAATTTTAACAAATCCGCTGCTGCGCTGGCCTATGCGTCGCCGGTGTGAGATGAGACATCGATGGCTTATCCTGGCGACATGCCGCCGTTGGTGGACTCCGCGTCCTCCCTGCTGAAGTCAACTGCGTCCTCATCCTCATCCTCGGCGCCGCCCTCAAGGTCGTAGTACTCGTAGTAGTGGCTGCGCCAGAGCTCGTGTTGGTACTCCACTGCTGATTCCTCGAGGGAGTGTCTCTTCTCTACCTCGACCTCAACCGCGCGCAACTCCTCCTCCCGGCGCTCCTCGATCTCCGCCGCCTCCTACATCTCCAGCCCCCGCTCGGCGACCTTATGAGGAAGCAGGTGCTCCATGGCCACCGCCGCCTTTTTAGATGTGGGTTGCATGCTGGAGTCCGAGGTGGCCTCGAATATCTTGGCGTGTGCATCCTCAATCTTGGCGTGGATGGCCTCGACCCAGGCTAGGGCGACATCAGCGGCACGGACAGCAGCTCGAGCACTCTCGGCGTTTGCAGCCGTCGTCGCAGCAGAAGCTGTAACCGTCTCGGCTGCTGCAGCTGCCCTATCGGCTACCGTAGACGCCCTCTCGGCGGAAGAGGACACGCTCATTGCGGATGCGGCCGCACTCTCGGTGTAGGCGGCCACGCTCTCGGTGCAGGCGGCAACGCTCGGGGGGGGGGATGCGACCATCGTACGGGCCTTCACGAAGCGTTTCCATGGCGTCATCTTTGCAAGAAGGGGGTGTGGGAATGGGGGCTGGGATTCGTGGATTCGGGGTTGTAGGCACAGGAGCAGACGAGCCGACGAAGCTTAAGGAGGGAGACTTAAATAGACCCAGATATTTTCACCGCAAACGGTTCCTAGAAAACAATTGTGTGTGATGTTGTATATATTTTTTATTAGCTATCAAAGACGAATTTGGAGTATAGTGGCAACGGATGGTGTTTTAAATGTACGAGAAATTTTGTAGTACTAATACAACTATCATGTCAAATTTTGGAAAATTTCAGGGGTCATTTGACCTTTTAAGACATTTAAGTGATTTTCTAGCCATTTAATGACCATAATTGGAATTTGAACTACATGTACATGCAACAGCTAACCATAACGGTTTGAAAACTCATATTTTGTGTACTTGTGTGCAATTTAATTCCATGTGCAGTAAATTGGAAGGAATTTTCGGACATATTGGTCTCAAGGCTATGCCACAATTAAGCATGGAGTGACATCACATTTTAATTCCAAAAAATTAAAAAATATCAGGAACACATGAAGCCTTGGATTATGTAATTTCATGCCACCAAGATGGTGTGGAATTTTTTTTGGCATGTTTGACGAAAGTTTGGACACACACCCCTCACAAACCGGAGCAACTCACTAGAAGGCTCGTGGTTCCAAGAGGGAACAATGCATGTTTGATGACGAACAGGAGATAGCTTCCTTTATGGCCTTCAATTTTTTTTCAATGTTTAACGTGCACTACTACAACTTTAATGTGAAATTTTGGAAAATTCTAGGGGTCATTTGACATTTTAAAGACATTTAAGTGATTTTCTAGCCATTTAATTCAAATTTGAACTACATCTACATGCAACGCCTAACCATAGCAGTTTGACAAATCATATTTGTGTACTTGTGTGCGAGTTAATTCCATGTGCAGTAAATTAGAAGAAATTTTCAAACATATTTGTCTCGCGACATGGACACATGCATATGTATGCATGGAGTGACATGGCATTTTAATTCCAAAAAATTAAAAAATATCAGAAACACATGAAACCTTCGTTGATGTAATGTCATGCCACCAAGATGATGTGGTAAAAAAATTGGCATGTTTGACGAAAGTTTGGACACACACCCCTCAGAAACTGGAGCAACTCACTAGAAGGCTCGTGGTTCTAGGAGGGAACAATGCATGTTTGATGACGAACGGGAGATAGCTTCCTCTTACGGCCTTCAATTGTTTTCTACGTCTAACGTGCACTATATAACTGTAATGTGGAATTTCAAAAAATTCTAGGGGTCATTTGACCTTTTAAAGACATTTAAGTGATTTTCTAGCCATTTAATGACCATAATTCAAATTTGAACTACATCTACATGCAATGCCTAACCAAAACGGTTTGAAAAATCTTATCTATGTACTTGTGTGCAAGTTAATTCCATGTGCAATAAATTAGAAGGAATTTTCAAACATATTTGTCTCACGACATGGACACATGCATACGTATGTATGGAGTGACATGACATTTTAATTCCAAAAAAATTAAAAATGATCAGAAAAACATGAAACCTTGGTTGATTTAATGTCATGCCACCAAGATGATGTGGTAAAAAATTGGCCTGTTTGACGAAAGTTTGGACACACATCCCTCACAAACCGGAGGAACTCACTAGAAGGTTCGTGGTTCCGAGAGGGAACAATGCATGTTTGATGACGAATGGGAGATAGCTTCCTCTTACGGCCTTCAAATTTTTTTCTACCTCTAACATGCACTAATACAATTGTCGTGTGAATTTTTTGAAAATTCCATGGGTCATTTGACCTTTTAAAGACATTTAAGTGATTTTCTAGCCATTTAATGATCGGAATTCAAATTCGAACTACATCTACATGCAATGCCTAACCATAACGGTTGGAAAAATCATATTTTGTGTACTTGTGTGCGAGTTAATTCCATGTGTAGTAAATTAGAAGGAATTTTCAAACATATTGGTCTCAAGGCATGGGCACACATGCATGGAGTGCCATCGTATTTTAATTCCAAAAAATTAAAAAATGATCAGAAAACATGAAACCTTGGTTGATTTAATGTCATGCCACCAAGATGATGTGGTAACAAAATTGGCATGTTTGACGAAAGTTTGGACACACACCCGTCACAAACCGGAGCAACTCACTAGAAGGTTTGTGGTTCCAAGAGGGAACAATGCATGTTTGATGACGAACGGGAGATAGCTTCCTCTTACGGCCTTCCAATTTTTTTCTACGTTTAACGTGCACTAATACAACTCTCTTGTGAAAATTTGGAAAATTTCAGGGGTCATTTGACCTTTTAAAGACATTTAAGTGATTTTCTAACCATTTAATGACCGTAATTAAAATTTGAACTACATCTACATGCAATGCCTAACCATAACGGTTTGAAAAATCATATTTTTGTGTACTTGTGTGTGAGTTAAAAAATCATCAAACGATGTAAATATCTGGTGTTCAAAAAAGAAAATGTGAAGATCTGGCAAGACAACCGGCCCCCACACGATTGGCACTCTATCTCGCGGCACGAGGTTTGGTAGGTGAGTGGCGGGGATCATTAATCAGACACGGTTCTGCATTAGAAACCGTCAGCTATTATGTTCACACATGGATTTTGGCTATTATGTTCACACATGTATTTTGCTGTGGGAATCGTGTGTAATTCAAACTACAGTACTCGTAAATTCTGGCAACCGGCATGTGTACTATCCCTGCCGATGTAAATTCCGGCCACCAATAAATACTACATTGCTCACGTTGTCCCGCCCGCATTCTCATCTACATCCTCCCCTCGCTCTCTCTCTCTCTCTCAAATCTCTGCCATGGCACCGCTGGTCTGCCCACACGCCGACGAGAAGTCACCGCCCCCCGAGGACGCTCACTCGATTAGCAGCGACAAGGACCCCTATGTGTCGCCTGACGAGGTTGCGCAGGACCCCCCAACTTTGGATTGGTTTTGGGGCCAGTACAATCTTTGTTTGTGGAACGCTGCCGCCGGTTGAGAAAGCCAGGCAAGTGGTGTTCAAGAAGGAGATGGCGGAGGAGAAAGCCAGGTACCAGGCGGCCTGTGAAGCCCGTGATGCTGCCTGGAAAAAGTAGGCGGTGGAGCTTTGGGGGCGGGCGTGTCGTTGTGCCGAGGAGGTGTACGAAGACGGGTACTTCGCGAGGAAGGTCATAGGCATTGGGCGCCTCGTCGCTGTGTGGAGGTGGGCCGATAAGCTCCAGCGTGCCACTAACGAGGAGCTCCGGTGGGCGCCCAAAGAAATGGCAAGATCGGCCGCGCACGTCTGCCAACAAGAGGAAGATCGGTACGTCAAGCGCTGTGAGGCGGAGGAGGTAGAGTACTACCACCGCACTAGGAAGACGCCGCGCACCAGGGAGCTGCTGGTGAGGGGCTGCTGGAATACTGGCCCCAGGAGGGATTATTAGTTTTAGTATTGTTCGTTTTCAATTTTATGCATTGTACCTAGTAGTTAAGTATCATCAGTATATGTGATGATATTATATATATATTCTGTGATGAACCAATGAACATTTAATATATATATATATATATATATATATATATATTATGAATTCCACATTTTCTATCTGTTTTTGTATACTAATTTGAATCTAGATGTTATCATTCACATATACAGAATGGAAAGCGTATATACACACATTGAAACAAAACATATAAGAATGAAAAATAGAGTACACACATTGAAACAAAGCAATACTATGATTGCTGTGAATACATAGCTATCCATGTCGAAACGACTTTTCAAAATAAAACGCGTCCATGAGACCATGACCAGCAGCCCTTGCCTACGGTAGCTCTTGGCTCTGCCTGAACTCGTACAGGCGTTCGTCCAAGCGGTCAACACGCTTGCGGTACATCTGGAGCGCGATCTCGAGCTCCAAGTTGGCTATTTCGTTGGAGATCACCAGCTCGAGGATGCGACGGCCATGTTCCTCTACCGCGCCCAGGTGGACACCTGGGCCAAGGAGGCGGTCGAGCCTACGGACCAGCGTGTTGGCATCCAGCAGGCCACGGACAAGGCGAACGGCGGCACCCATGCGAACGGTGTGGCGGGCGTCCGGTGCAAGTACGGTGCGGCCAGCCTCTGGTGCAAGTACAACGTTGAGGGCCTCTGCCCACTCCTGGCGAGGAATGGGGGTACTGACCGGATGTGTACCCAGCTGCGATGCCATGTCGAGAGCAAGCAAGCATCGATGGATCCGCTCTTGCTGTGCGGCGCACCGCGCCTCTTTCTCTACGGCGCTCCAACGGTCTCGCCGTGCGGCGAGCCACAGCCTATCAGCGCGGACGCGCCTAGCTTGCTCTGCGGCGCGCCATCGATCATGTTATGCAGCGAGCTGCAGCCTGTCAGCGCTGACATGCCTATCTTGATCCGCAGCGCTCAAGCGCCATGCACCAAGGTCTGCTCAACCCTGGCGATGACACGCATCACGACATGGTCCATCGCGTTGCCGGGGAGCGCTTCGGCCTCGACGGGTTGTGGCGCCTGCTCATTTTCCTCATCGACGAGGTTGATGGCAGAGGCGACACTTTGGCGGGTTGACATGCTTGGAAAAGGTGGATGTGCTACATGCTGCACTTGTTGCCTCCGTGCATCGTGCGCCGCCTATGCGCAATATCGCTGGGTGGCGGGAAACAGGTGAGGAAATGGTGGGAAACGGTGGCGTGTTCATAAAACACCATCAATTAGTGGAAACTTAGCATAGAAGGAACATGGAGCTAGCACAAGAAGGAGATGATGATCAGATGAACACGAACCACACTAGGGAACCGTTTCTGTTATTATCTGTATTCGCACACATTTCTGATTATAGACCTGTTTGCCGCGTATCACAAACATCTTGTTATATTGGACCGTTTCTGCTCTCATGTCTCAACACAAACAGTTCATCCGAGTGAACCGCATGCCATATATCGCACACACCTTTGATCTGGCTGGCCGTTTCTTTTGTGTTGCCTAATCACAAACAATTCATTCGAGTGAACCGTATGTTGTACATCGCACACACCTTCATCTGGCTTCCCATTTCTTTTGTTCCTCCTCTTCGCAAACAGTTAATCAAGCTGAACCATATGCCCTGCATCGCACACGCAACTAAAATCTGAACCGTGTTTGATGCATCCTCCATCGCAAATGTTTTGCACCTTTTTTATGGTTTTTACACCACCGTTCGCGATTATGGCATCGCACACAGTTTCATCGAAGGGTCTCTGATCGTAGTGTCGCGTTAGCAGCATCCTGCAGTAGTGCATGCTTGACTACTTGGGTGATTATATGAGTAGAACTGTTAATGATCTTAAGCTTATTAGTAAACATGCTTCCATGGTTAGAACTCAAGTAGAACAAGTGCTTAAAGCACAGGATGATTTTCTCAATGAGTTGTATAGTAAGAATAATGATAATGGTGTTAGGGTTATGACTAGGGATGGTAAAATGACTCAGGAACCTTTGTAACCTGAGGGTCATCCTAAGAGAGTTGAGCAAGATTCTCAGAGAACAAATACTGACGCACCTAGTCCTCCTAGTAATAAAAAGAAAAGGAAAACTGATAGGACTTTGCATGCTTCTAGTGAGCCTGTCATAGATACACCTGCGAATACCAATGATATTTTTATTTCTGATGCTGAGACACAATCTGGTGATGAACATGAACCTAGTAATAATGTTAATGATGATGTTCATGTTGATGCTCAACCTAGTAATGATAATGATGTTGATATAGAACATGTTGTTAATCTTGATAACCCACAATCAAAGAATCAACGCTATGATAAGAGATACTTCGTTGCTAGGAAACACGGTAAAGAAAGAGAACCATGGGTTCAGAAACCCATGCCCTTTCCTCCTAAGCCATCCAAGAAAAAGGATGATGAGGATTTTGAGCGCTTTGCTGAAATGATTAGACCTATCTTTTTACGTATGTGTTTGACTGATATGCTTAAAATGCCTCCTTATGCTAAGTATATGAAAGATATTGTTACAAATAAAAGAAAGATACCGGAATCTGAAATTTCTACCATGCTTGCTAATTATACTTTTAAGGGTGGAATACCAAAGAAACTTGGAGATCCAGGAATACCAACTATACCATGCTCCATTAAAAGAAACTATGTTAAAACTGCTTTATGTGATCTTGGAGCCGGTGTTAGTGTTATGCCTTTCTCTTTATATCGTAGACTTGAATTGAATAAGTTGATACCTACTAAAATCTCTTTCCAAATGGTTGATAAATCAACTGCTATACCCATCGCTATTTGTGAGGATGTGCCTGTTGTGGTTGCAAACATTACTATCTTAACGGACTTTGTTGTTCTTGGTATTCCCGAGGACGACAGTATGTCGATCATCCCTGGTAGACCCTTTTTGAATACTGAAGGGTTTGTTATTTATTGCAACAATGACAATGTCACTTTTCATGTTAATGGTAATGAGCATATGATACACTTTCCGAAGAAACAACCCTAAGTTCATGGTATCAATTCTATTGGAAAATTTTCAACTATTACTATTGAAGGTTTTTAATCCCCTCTCCCTACTGTGAAAAACAAATATGATATTCTTATTGTTGGGGACATGCATATCCCCATTGAGGTAACCTAGTGTTATTCAAAAGTTCTCCAGTTTCATGCCATTCGGAAGAAGTTTGTTAGTAAGACTTGATCAACCTTGTTAATGGATTCCTTTTGACCGGCACGAGATGGATGAATTTAGAAAGCACAACTTTCTGCACCTACTTTTTAGTTTCTGTTATTTAGATTAAATAAAGAAAAATTAGTATTTTCTGTCTGTTTTCTGAATTACTCATGAAATAAAGAATGTCCCAAAAATAAAAGTTCTCCAAATGCCCTGAATATTTAGTATGATTTTTTATAGAATATTTTATAATTTCTGGCACTGAACTTGCACTAGGGGGATGCACCAGTGGGCCACAAGGGTGGAGGGCACGCCCCCCTGTCTTGTGGGTCCCACGTGGGTCCCCATGATAACCCACAAGTATAGGGGATCATTTGTAGCCTTCTTCGATAAATAAGAGTGTCGAACCCAATGAGGAGCTAAAGGCAGAATAAATATTCCCTCAAGTTCTATCGACCACCGATACAACTCTACGCTCACTTGACGTTTGCTTTACCGGAAACAAGTATGAAACTATTTTGTAGGTGTGATGCTAGAACTACTTTGCAAGAATAAAACTAGAAGTACTTTGCAAGATAATAAAAGTTAGGTGTTTAGTAAAAGGGTTTTTGTCAACAAGAAAGTTATTTGTCCCTAGGCAATCGATAACAAGTACCGGTAATCATTCTTGCAACTTTATATGAGGGAGAGGCATGAGCTAACATACTTTCTCTACATGGATCATATGCACTTATGATTGGAACTCTAGCAATCATCCGCAACTACTAAAGATCAATAAGGTCGTGTAACCCAACCATATCATTAAGTATCAAGTCCTCTTTACTCCCATACGCCATAACCCACCTATCCGCGTTTAGGCCGCTGTCACCCCCGCAACAGTGACGATAAGAAAACCACAAACACATTGCAACACCCTACAGCGAGGGCCCCTCACGTTTGCGCGAGACGGAGGGCACCATAGGACAGCACCATAAATAAAATATACAATCATACCAACCAAGATCATGATTACCCCATAGGACAAAACGGGTCTACTCAAACATCATAGGATAACCATATATCATTGGGAAATAATATATGGAGTTGAGCACCATGTTTAAGTAGAGATTACATCGTGGAGAAGAGGTGTTACATTGATGCATAGAGGGGGAGAGAGTTGGTGTTGATGGTAGCAAGATTGTTGATGTAGATCACCGTCCCGATCGTTGCCCCGGCGGCACTCCGGCGCCACCTGAAACGATGGGGAGAGAGCCCCCCTACTTCTTATTCATCCTTGGCCTCCCCCCTAGATGGGGAGGAGAGTTCCCCCTCTGGTCCGTGGTCTCCATGGTGGCGGAGGGGCGGGAGCCCCTCCGAGATTGGATCTCCCTCTCTGTTCTCTTCTGTTTCGCGTTCCCCAGATCTAGCTGAAAACCGTTTCTTGTATTCTCAGAGATCCGTAACTCCGATTGCACTCATATTTTAACATGACTTTTTCCCGGATATAAGCTTCCTTGCGCCTGAAGTAGAGGTCCAACCGATGTACGAGGTGGGCACAACCCACCACGCCATGCCTGGCTCCTCTGGTGCACCCTGGTGGGTTGTGCCCACCACGGGCCTCCATTTGTGGTGATTCCAACTCCCAAAAATCACACATATTCCAAAATAATTCTCCGTGAAATTTTATTGCATTTGGACTTTGTTTGATATGGATACTCTGCGATACAAAAAACATGCAGAAAACAGGAACTAGCACTTGGCACTGGATAAATAGGTTAGTCCAATAAATCATATAAAAAGTTGACAAAAGTATGTAAAACTTGTATAATATTGGCATGAAACAATCAAAAATTATAGATACGACGGAGACATATCACCCCTCCACTTATTCCAGTACCCATCCACTTCATGTTCCTCTAGAAAAAATCATCCCATAGCTCAAACCCATGTTCTAGCTCATCCTGCTGCCATTTTTGATCTCCTTGCTCAAAGCTCCATTCACAAAACTATTTTGGAGGATTGTCCTTCGGTATGTGACTCCTCCAATGGTTTTTGTTCTAGTGCTTTATTTATTGCAATTTTTTGCTGCTGTGGTGACCCTGTTCTTGAGATTGCCTATCAAGTTTATATGGTCCAAAGTAGTTTTTATGCATGATTTAGCCCCCAGGCACTTGTAGGAATAGTTGCTATCAAGCTTGTTGAGTTTGGGTCACTTTTATTTTGAGTCACTAAAAATTTCAGAAATTTTTTAGAGGAAGAAAAATGTACCAAGGTGGTTCATCGAGGAAGCAAGCACTGAGGCTCGCGATACGTGAGCTGGACCTTGAACCACGAAGGGAAGCTCAAGTGCGGCCTTGTGAATGGACGCCGGATGAATTCATGGTTAATGCAGGTTTCAAGGATGAGTTTGATGCATACATACAAAATACAGGTCTTGAGGATTTTGTGTCAGATAAGTGCCGACAATACTATTACCTCACCGATTCCTTTGTCCGAAGGTTTGAATTTTCATCTAAGCGCAATACCCATACTGTTTTATTTGACCTTTATGATGAATCATATACAATGGACCTTAAAGACTTTAATACTGCATGCAAAATTCCATAGTGGGGCATCCTTCGTGAACCTCATAAGACTGAGTATAATGATTTCCTTGCTAGCATCTGAAGGAAATATGCCCTAGAGGCAATAATAAAGTTGTTATTTGTATTTCCTTACATCATGATAAATTTTTATTATTCATGCTAGAATTGTATTAATCGGAAACTTAGTACATGTGTGAATACATAGACAAAACAGAGTGTCCCTAGTATGCCTCTACTTGACTAGCTCGTTAATCAAAGATGGTTAAGTTTCCTGACCATAGACATGTGTTGTCATTTGATGAACAGGATCACATCATTAAGAGAATGATGTGATGGACAGGACCCATCCGTTAGCTTAGCATGTTGATCGTTTCAGTTTTTCTGCTATTGCTTTCTTCATGACTTATACATGTTCCTCAGACTATGAGATTATGCAACTCCCGAATACCGGAGGAACACCTTGTGTGCTATTAAACGTCCCAACGTAACTGGGTGATTATAAAGATGCTCTACAGGTGTCTCCGATGGTGTTTGTTTGGTTGGCATGGATCGAGATTAGGATTTGTCACTCCGAGTATCGGAGAGGTATCTCTGGGCCCTCTCGGTAGTGCACTGTAACACCCCGTATGTAACCTGCCATATTTGTATTCCAACTCTTGCCATTTTCGGCACTAAGTTATGATATTTCCTCGTTGTCGGGTTTTTGTCTTCGTATTGTTTTGTCTTTGTCATGCATCTCATATCATGTCATCATGTGCATCACATTTGCATACGTGTTCGTCTCATGCATCCAAGCATTTTCCCCGTTGTCCATTTTGCATTCCGGCGCTCCTATGTCGTCCGGTGTACCTTTCTACCTCTTTTCATGTGCGGGTATTAAACGTTCTCAGATTGGACCGAGACTTGCCAAGCAGCCTTGGTTTACTACCGGTAGACCGCCTGTCAAGTTTCGTGCCATTTGGACTTCGTTTGATACTCCAACGGTTAACCGAGGAGTCGAAAAGGCCTCGTGTGTGTTGCAGCCCAACACCCCTCCAAAGTGGCCCAAAACCCACCAAAACCTCCTCCATCATCTAGGTCGTTCGATCACGATCGCGTGGCCAAAAACCATGCTTAATTTGGAGCCTCCTAGCTCCTCCTACCTATAAAAAGGCACTCCCCCCGAAATTTTCGGATCATTCCAACCCTAGACCTAGCCCCGCTCCTCTCCACGCGCCGGACGTGTCCGGTCCGTGCCAGACATCGCCACCACTTCCAATCACGCGCTGCCACCTGTCCCCACCGCCTCCTCCCACCGCGCGGCCCGCCGGAGCCCGAACCGGGCCCACGCGGCCCATCTCCGCCGACCCCGCGCCCGATCGCCTCGCCGTCGTCCCGACTCCGTCGCGCCGCCCGCGCCTCGCCCCGCCGCCGTCCGCACCTGCCGGCGCCGCCCAGCTTCTCCCGTGTCGGTGCAGGCCGCCGCCGCCGTCCGCGCCTGCCGGCGACGCCGTTCCCCGCCGTGTCCGCGCCACCGCGCCCGACACCGCCTCGGACTTCAACCCTCCTCGCCGGCGACGACCCCCCTCGCAGGACCACCTCTACTCCGGCAAGGCTTCTTCCTCTCCGGCGAGTTCTTTGTTCCGATGAACCTCGGAGTGCGTGCCCGATATGGATCTGGATCTGGGAGGTTGACTTTTGCCCTAACCCTAGCATTTTTACGCATACTTCATCATGCTATATCTCTGCATCCTTGGCTCCGTTTCGGGCATGTAGCATATCAAATTGTTCGTCTCAACGAGTACTTCATTTCATTCCATTGCACCATGCCCATTTGAGCTCATCTTGATGCCCTAAATGCTTTTGCAAGAGTGCTAGTTTATGTTAGTTTCAGATTATTATCAGCAATTGGACATTTGTCATTTTTGCCATGTTTATTGTTTGCCTCCTATGAACTTGAGCCCTACATGAGTTTTGAAGTATGCCATGCCATCTTTACAGGGGTGTATGCCATGTATTTTTGTGATCTCTGTGGTGACAAGAACAAGCATGCAAAGTAGCCCTCGTAATGTTGCTGATTTCAGGGACTTAGAAATCTTCCAAGTCTTTGTCCTATCAATATTTTTATGCCATGTATTCATGTTGATACAGAGTGGTCCATGCCTCTTTGGAGCATGATCAGTAAGGATGTTTTATAGATATTGTTGTGCTCTATCCATCCATGTCTTTGTTTGAAATTATGGATCACCCTAGCTTGACTCAATCGAGCTCTACTTTTGCTATAAAATGTTCCTGGCAGATTGTTTACGTGTTAAGCATTTTTGCCTAGGTTGTTGTAGTTGATCCATGCATGCTATGTTGTTGTTCTTGCCATGTTTAGCTTCTATGCCATGTGTACTCGCTGGGTGTATGCTTAGTTTGTCATGCAATGCCTTGTGGTGAGTGCATCGAGCTCGTAAACATGCCTACTTGATATCTGTTTTTGCCATGTTCCAGTTTTCCACTAAGTCTAAATCTGTTAACGTTAATTGCTATGTTCACATGGTTGCCATTGTATTTTCTGATCACTTTTGGCTTATGGGTAGTAAGGGACTTTTGTTGTATGATTTGAGTAGCTTCATGCCATGCCTTGCTTTGCCATGATATATTTTTGTAGCATGTTGTTATTGTGCTCTAAACGTTGCTTCCTGATGTTAAATTCCTGACATGTTGTTATTTTCACTAAGTCTGTAACCTGATATCGTTTGCACTTTTGCCATGCTTGTTTGAACCTGTTATTGAGTGACTTAGCCGTAGCTCAGTGTTCATCTTTTGTCAGGCATCTTGAGTGGATCCCTGCCATGTATTTTGTTGTTATGCTAGAGTGCAGTAGCTTGTTGTTCTTGATGCATTTAGATGGCCTCATGATGTTAATCGCAGATCGGTGCCATTACTGTTTTGCTTGCAATTTGCAAACCGTGCTTCCATTTCCGGTGATCTTTATATCGTTTTCGACCGAAATCAACTCATATTTCCAGTCGCACTCTTGGTTTTCCAAGTTGAGGCCAGGTTCAATCTTTCCTTTCAAAAACATGCATATGCATCGCATATCGCATCCCGCATATCATGCCATGTTTTGCATCATTATTGCTTGTGCATTGCACGTGGTTGATTGTGTCTCCCTTTGCTTGTGTTCTTGCTTGGGTAGAGCCGGGAGACAAGTACGTGATCGAAGAACCCGTTGAGTACGCTTACGAGGATCAAGCTAACATCCACTCGGAGAGCTTTGCAGGCAAGATGACCATACCCTCGAAATCACTTCTATCTTTGCTTGCTATATGCTCGCTCTTTTGCTATGCCTATGCTACGATACCTACCACTTGATTATCATGCCTCCCATATTGCCATGTCAAACCTCTAACCCACCTTGTCCTAGCAAACCGTTGTTTGGCTATGTTACCACTTTGCTCAGCCCCTCTTATAGCGTTGCTAGTTGCAGGTGAAGATTGGAGTTTGTTCCTTGTTGGAACATGTTTATTGTTGGGATATCATTATTATATCTTGTCTATTTTAATGCATCTATACACTTGGTAAAGGGTGGAAGGCTCGACCTTATGCCTGGTGTTTTGTTCCACTCTTGCCGCCCTAGTTTCCGTCATACTGGTGTTATGTTCCTTGATTTTGCATTCCTTACATGGTTGGGTTATAATGGGAACCCCTTGACAGTTCGCCTTGAATAAAACTCCTCCAGCAATGCCCAACATTGGTTTTACCATTTGCCACCTAGCCTCTTTTTCCCTTGGGTTTTCGGAGCCCGAGGGTCATCTTTATTTAAACCCCTGGGCCAGTGCTCCTCTGAGTGTTGGTCCAAACTAGAGCCCCTTGCAGTGCCACCTCGGGGAAACTCGAGGGCTGGTTTTAGTTGTATGGATTGCTTATCGGGTGTGCCCTGAGAACGAGATATGTCCAGCTCCTATCGGGATTTGTCGGCACATTCAGGTGGCTTTGCTGGACTTGTTTTACCATTGTCGAGATGTCTTGTAACCGGGATTCCGAGTCTGATCGGGTTGTCTTGGGAGAAGGACTATCCTTTGTTGACCGTGAGAGCTTGTGATGGGCTAAGTTGGGACACCCCTGCAGGGATTTGAACTTTTGAAAGTCGTGCTCGCGGTTATGGGCAGATGGGAATTTGTTAATGTCTGGTTGTAGAAAACCTTAATCTTAAACTTAAATAAAATGAATCAACAGAGTGTGTGGCCGTGATGGTCTCTTTTCGGCAGAGTCCGGGAAGAAAACACGGTCTCGTGTTGTGCCTGCACGTAGGTTGTTCTAGGATCACTTCTTGATCATAGTTGCTCAAACGTGCCTTTGCCTTCTCTTCTCGCTCTCATTTGCGTATGTTAGCCACCATATATGCTAGTGCTTGCTGCAGCTCCACCTCATACCTTTTACCCTTCCTATAAGCTTAAATAGTCTTGATCGCGAGGGTGTGAGATTGCTGAGTCCCTGTGGCTCACAGATTACTTCCAAAACCAGATGCAGGGACCGATGATACCGCTCCAGGAGATTCGACTGAGCTCAAGTGGGAGTTCGATGAGGACTCAGGACGATACTACATTTCTTTTCCAGACGATCAGTAGTGGAGCCCAGTTGGGGCGATCGGGGACTTTGTTGCATTTTGGGGTTGTCTTTATTTTGGTTCCGTAGTCGGACCTTGATTATATCTGGATGAATGTAATGATATTTATGCTATTGTGTGACGTGGCGATTGTAAGCCAACTATGTACCTCTTTTCCTTATTCATTACATGGGTTGTGTGGAGATTACCCCACTTGCGACATTGCTTACAATGCGGTTATGCCTCTAAGTCGTGCTTCGACACGTGGGAGATATAGTCGCATCGTGGGCGTTACAAGTTGGTAATCAGAGCCTCCCCCGACTTAGGAGCCCCCCTGCTTGATCGAATCACTGGCGTTGTTGAGTCTAGAAAAATGTTTTGAGTCATTTAGGATTATATATATCGGAGAGTAGGATTCTTTTTACTCCTCAGTCCCTTCGTCACTCTGGTGAGGCATCCTGATGTAGAGTTTTGACTCTTCTCTTATCAAATTTCACTAAAAAAAATTTAGGATCACGCGGGTATCTTGGAATCGTTCCGATGGCTTTGTGACGAGAACATTGTTCTTGGTGCCTCCTGACATTTAGGGGTTGTGGCAGTGTCCCGGGGAGTTGAGATCCGAGGTGTTGTCGTCACAATTTTATCGTTGCAGTTCTGGAATACCTGAGTTTCGCCGACATCGAAAACCTCTTTTATGCAGTTGTTGGTGAGATAACCTCGACACCACCTAGTACTGGGGCGGCAGTTCGGGAGTATCAGCGTAACTCGTATAACGGATGCTTTTCGAAGTTTGAGGTAAATGATTTCCGAAGGTTTCTTAGTTATGTGTTGAAGGATGGATACAGCTGGATGTAGGATTTGCTAGCTTTGGGTGAGATATTATGCTTCCCTTGTATCCCCAACACCTGATTGCATAACCGGAAAGGTGTTGGAAATATGCCCTAGAGGCAATAATAAATTGGTTATTATTATATTTCCTTGTTCATGATAATCGTTTATTATCCATGCTAGAATTGTATTGATAGGAAACTCAGATACATGTGTGGACACATAGACAACACCATGTCCCTAGTAAGCCTCTAGTTGACTAGCTCGTTGATCAATAGATGGCTATAGTTTCCTGACCATGGACATTGGATGTCGTTGATAATGGGATCACATCATTAGGAGAATGATGTGATGGACAAGACCCAATCCTAAGTCTAGCACAAAGATCGTGTAGTTCGTATGCTAAAGCTTTTCTAATGTCAAGTATCATTTCCTTAGACCATGAGATTGTGCAACTCTTGGACACCGTAGGAGTGCTTTGGGTGTGCCAAACGTCACAACGTAACTGGTTGGCTATAAATGTACACTACAGGTATCTCCGAAAGTGTCTGTTGGGTTGGCACGAATCGATACTGGGATTTGTCACTCCGTGTAAACGGAGAGGTATCTCTGGGCCCACTCGATAGGACATCATCATAATGTGCACAATATGATCAAGGAGTTGATCACGGGATGATGTGTTACAGAACGAGTAAAGAGACTTGCCGGTAACGAGATTGAACAAGGTATCGGGATACCAATGATCGAATCTCAGGCAAGTATCGTACCCATAGACAAAGGGAATTGTATACGGGATTGACTGAATCCTTGACATCGTGGTTCATCCGATGAGATCATCGTGGAGCACATGGGAGCCAACATGGGTATCCAGATCCCGCTGTTGGTTATTGGCCGGAGAGTTTTCTCGGCCATGTCTGCATGACTCCCGAACCCGTAGGGTCTACACACTTAAGGTTCGATGACGCTAGGGTTATAGGGAAGTTGGTACGCGGTTACCGAATGTTGTTCAGAGTCTCGAATGCGATCCCGGACATCATGAGGAGTTCTGGAATGGTCCGGAGGTAAAGATTGATATATAGGAAGTATGTTTTGGCCACCGGAAGTGTTCCGGGCATCACCGGTAGTGTACCGGGACCACCGGAGGGGTCCGGGGGTCCACCAGGTGGGGCCACCAGCCCCGGAGGCCTACATGGGCCAATAGTGGGAAGGGACCAGCCCCTAGGTGGGCTGGGGCGCCTCCCACCAAGGCCCAAGGCGCCTCCAAGAGGGGAGGGGGGCAAACCCTAGGGAAGATGGGCCCTAAGGCCCACCTCAGGTGCGCCTCCCCCTCTCCCCCTTGTGGCCGCCACCCTAGATGGGATCTAGGGCTGCCGCCACCCCTAGGGAGGAAACCCTAGGTGGGGGCGCAGCCCTCCCTCTCCCCCTATATATAGTGGAGGCTAAGGGGCAGCCCAACACACGATTCAATCTCCCTGTTGGCGCAGCCCTACCCCTCTCCCTCCTCGTCTGTCGTAGTGCTTGGCGAAGCCCTGCTGGAGTCCCACGCTCCTCCACCACCACCACGCTGTCGTGCTGCTGCTGGATGGAGTCTTCCCCAACCTCTCCTTCTCCCCTTGCTGGATCAAGGCGTAGGAGACGTCACCGGGCTGTACGTGTGTTGAACGCGGAGGTGTCGTCCGTTCGGCACTAGGATCATCGGTGATTTGGATCACGACGAGTATGACTCCATAAACCCCGTTCACTTGAACGCTTCCGCTTAGCGATCTACAAGGGTATGTAGATGCACTATCCTTCCCCTCATTGCTAGATTACTCCATAGATTGATCTTGGTGATGCGTAGAAAATTTTGAATTTCTGCTACGATCCCGAACAGTGGCATCATGAGCTAGGTCTATGCGTAGTTACTATGCACGAGTAGAACACAAAGTAGTTGTGGTCGTCGATATTGTCAATTATCTTGCCGTTACTAGTCTTATCTTGATTCGGCGGTATTGTGGGATGAAGCGGCCCGGACCGACCTTACACGTACGCTTACGTGAGACTGGTTCCACCGACTGACATGCACTAGTTGCATAAGGTGGCTAGCGGGTGTCTGTCTCTCCCACTTTAGTCGGATCGGATTCGATGAAAAGGGTCCTTATGAAGGGTAAATAGAAATTGGCATATCACGTTGTGGTTTTGGCGTAGGTAAGAAACGTTCTTGCTAGAAACCTATAGCAGCCACGTAAAAACTTGCAACAACAATTAGAGGACGTCTAACTTGTTTTTGCAGCATAGTGCTTTGTGATGTGATATGGCCAAAGGATGTGATGAATGATATATGTGATGTATGAGATTGATCATGTTCTTGTAATAGGAATCACGACTTGCATGTCGATGAGTATGACAACCAGCAGGAGCCATAGGAGTTGTCTTAATTTATTTATGACCTGCGTGTCAACATAAACATCATGTAATTACTTTACTTTATTGCTAAAGCGTTAGCCATAGTAGTAGAAGTAATAGATGACGTGACAACTTCAAGAAGACATGATGATGGAGATCATGGTGTCATGCCGGTGACAACGATGATCATGGAGCCCCGAAGATGGAGATCAAAAGGAGCAAAATGATATTGGCCATATCATGTCACTATTTGATTGCATGTGATGCTTATCATGTTTTACATCTTATTTGCTTAGAACGACGGTAGCTTAAATAAGATGATCCCTCACTAAAATTTCAAGAAAAGGTGTTCCCCCTAACTGTGCACCGTTGCGAAGGTTCGTTGTTTCGAAGCACCACGTGATGATCGGGTGTGATAGATTCTAACGTTCGAATACAACGGGTGTAAGCCAGATTTACACAAGCAAAAACACTTAGGTTGACTTGACGAGCCTAGCATGTACAGACATGGCCTCGGAACACGAAAGACCGAAAGGTCGAGCATGAGTCGTATAGAAGATACGATCAACATGAAGATGTTCACCGATGTTGACTAGTCCGTCTCACGTGATGATCGGACACGGCCTAGTTGACTCGGATCATGTTTCACTTAGATGACTAGAGGGATGTCTATCTGAGTGGGAGTTCATTAAATAATTTGATTAGATGAACTCAATTATCATGAACATAGTCTAAATTGTCTTTGCAAATATGTTGTAGATAAATAGCTCACGTTGTAGCTCCCTGTTTCAATACGTTCCTAGAGAAAGATTAAGTTGAAAGATATTGTAAGCAATGATGCGGACTAGGTCCGTAGTCCGAGGAGTGTCCTCACTGCTACACAGAAGGCTTACGTCTTTGATGCACCGCTCGATGTGCAAACCCCTACAACGTCGTCTGTGGATGTTGTGAACACCTGACAGACACATCCTGATGACTACTTGATAGTTTAGTGCACCATACTTTACGGCTTAGAATCGGGATTCCAATGACGTTTTGAACGCCATAGAACATATGAGATGTTCCAAGAGCTGAAATTGGGATTTCAGGCTCATGCCCGTGTTGAGAGGTGTGAGACCTCTGACAAGTTCTTTTGCCAACAAGATGGAGGAGAATAGCTCAGCTAGTGAGCATGTGCTCAGAATGTCTGGGTGCTACAATCACTTAAATCAAGTGGGAGTTAAACTTCCAGATAAGATAGTGATTGATAGAGTTCTCTAGCCACTATCACTAAGCTACTAGATCTTCGTGATGAACTATGACATGCAAGGGATGGAGTTGATCCCGGAGCTGTTCGCGGTGCTTAAGACCGCAAAAGGTAGAAATCAAGAAGGAGCATCAAGTGTTGATGGTTTAACAAGACCACTGGTTTCAAGAAGGGCAAGGGCTAGAAGGGAAACTTCATGGATGGCAAACCAGTTGCCGCTCCAGTGAAGGAACCCAAGGTTGAACCCAAACCCGAGACTAAGTGCTTCTATTGTAAGGGGAACGGTCACTGGTAGCGGAATTACCCCAAATGCATGGTAGATAAGAAGGCTGGCAACTTCAACAAAGTATATACGTTATTAATGTGTACCTCACTAGTACTCCTGGTAGCACCTGGGTATTGGATACCGGTTCAGTTACTATTATTGGTGACTTGAAGCAAAAGCTACGGACTAAACGGAGACTGGCTAAGGGCGAGGTGACGATGTGTGTTGGAAGTGTTTCCAAAGTTGATGAGATCACCATCGCACGCTCCATCTGCCTTCGGGATTAGTATTGAACCTAGATAAATGTTATCAGGTGTCTACGTTGAGCATGAATATGATTAGATCATGTTCATTGCAATACGGTCATTCATTTAAGTTAGAGAATAATGGTTATTCTGTTTACATGAATGATACCTTTCATGGTCATGCACCCTATGTGAATGGTTCATTGAATCTCGGTCGTGGTAATACACATGTTCACGCCAAAAGATGTAGAGTTAATAATGATAGTACCACTTTCTCGTGGCACTGCCGCTTAGGTCATATTGGCGTAAGATGCATGAAGAAACTCCATGTCGATGGATGTTTGGAGTCACTTGATTTTGAATCGCTTGACACATGCGAGCCATGCCTCATGGGCAGGATGACTAAGACCCCGTTTTCAGGTACAATGAAACGGGCAAGTGACTTGTTGGAAATCATGCATGCTGATGCGTGTGATCCAATGAGAATTGAAGCGTGCGGTGGATATCGCTATTTTCTCATCTTCACTGACGATTTGAGTAGATATAGGTATATTTACTTAATGAAGCACAAGTCTGAAACGTTTGAAAAGTTCAAGCGATTTCAGAGTGAAGTTAAGAATCATCATAACAAGAAGATCAAATTCCTACGATCTGATCAATGAGAATTTCTGAGTTATGAGTTTGGCAATCACTTAAGACATTGTGGAATTGTTTCACAGTTGAAGCCACCTGGAACACCACAAGGTAATGGTGTGTCCGGACGTCGTAATCGAACCCTATGAGATATGGTGCGATCTATGATGTCTCTTACCAATCTACCGTTTTCATTTTGAGGTTATGCGTTAGAGACAGCTGCATTCACTTTAGATAGGACACCATCTAAGTCCGTTGAGACGACGTCATATGAACATTGGTTTGGCAAGAAACCAAAGTTGTCGTTTCTTAATGTTTGGGGCTGCGATGCTTAAGGCTTCAGCCGGAGAAGCTCGAACCCAAAGCGGACAAACACATCTTCATAGGATACCCAAAGGTGACAGTAGGGTATACCTTCTATCTCAGATCCGAGGGCAAATTGTTTGTCGCTAAGAACGGGTCCTTTCTCGAGAAGGAGTTTCTCTCGAAAGAATTGAGTGGGAGGAAGATAGAACTTGATGAGGTTGTCGAACCTTTATTTCAACCAGAGAGTGATGCAACACAGAAAGATGTTTTCTGTGGCGCCTACGTCTGTTGAATAGGAAGTTAATGATAGTGATCATGAAGCTTCGGATCAAGTTGCTATCGAACCTCGTAGGTCGACAAGGATATGTACTACTCCTGAGTGGTACGGTAATCCTGTCTTAGATATCATGTTGTTAGACAACAATGAACCTACGAGCTATGGAGAAGCGATGGTGGGCCCGTATTCCGACAAATGGTTAGAAGCCATGAAATCCGAGATAGGATCCATGTATCAGAACAAAGTATGGACTTTGGTGGACTTGCCCGATGATCGGCAAGCCATTGAGATAAATGGATCTTTAAGAAGAAGACGGACGTGGGCGGTAATGTTACCGTCTATGAAGCTCGACTTGTGGGAAAGAGTCTTTTCACAAGTTCAAGGAGTTGACTACGATGAGAATTTCTCACCCGTAGCGATGCTTAAGTCCGTCGGAATCATGTTAGCATTAGCTGTATTTTTCGATTATGAAATCTACAGATGGATGTCAAAACAAGTTTTCTTACCAGTTTTCGTAAGAAAAGTTGTATGTGATACAATAAAGGTTTTGTCGATCCTAAGGATGCTAAAAGGTATGCTGGCTCCAGCAATCCTTCTATGGACTAGAGCAAGCATCTCGGAATCGGAATATATGTTTTGATGGAGTGATCAAAGCTTTTAGGTTTATACAATGTTTGCTAGAAACTTGTATTTACAAGAAAGTGAGTGGGAGCACTACAACATTTCTGATAAGTATATGTGGATGACATATTGTTGATCCGAAATAATGTAGAATTTCTGGAAAGCATAAACGGTTGTTTGAAGAGTGTTTTCAAAGGAAGACCTGGATAAAGCTGCTTACATATTGGGCATCAAGATCTATAGAGATAGATCAAGACGCCTGATGATACTTTCAAAGAACGCACACCTTGACATGTTTTTGAAGGAGTTCAAAATAGATCAGTCAAAGAAGGGGTTCTTACCTGAGTTGTAAGGTGTGAAGTTGAGTAAGACTCAAAGCTTGACCACGGCAGAAGAAAGAGGAAGGACGAAGGTCGTCCCCTATGCTTTTGTCATAGGCTCTATACGGTATGCCATGCTGAAGTACCGCACCTGATGTGTGCCTTGCCACATGTCTGGCAAGAGGGTACAAAGGTGATCTAGGAGTGGATCACCAGATAGCGGTCAAAATTATCCTTAGAGGAATAAGGAAATGTTTCTCGGTTATGGAGGTGATAAAGAGTTCGACATAAAGAGTTACGTCGATGCAAGCTTAACACCTATCCGGATAGCTCTGAGTAGAGATACCGGATACGTATAATGGAGCAATAATTTGGAATAGCTCCAAGTGGAACGTGGTAGCAGCATCTACGATATAAAGTTTTGCGAAATACATAGGGATCTGAATATGGCAAGACCCGTTGACTACAACCTCTCTCACAAGCATAACATGATCAAACCCAGAACTCTTTGAGTGTTTATCACATAGTGATGTGAACTAGATCATTGAGTCTAGTAGACTCTTGGATGTTGGTCACATGGCGATGTGACCTGTGAGTGTTAATCACATGGCGATGTGAACTAGATTATTGACTCTAGTGCAAGTGGGAGACTGTTGGAAATATGCCCTAGAGGCAATAATAAATTGGTTATTATTATATTTCCTTGTTCATGATAATCGTTTATTATCCATGCTAGAATTGTATTGATAGGAAACTCAGATACATGTGTGGATACATAGACAACACCATGTCCCTAGTAAGCCTCTAGTTGACTAGCTCGTTGATCAATAGATGGTTACGGTTTCCTGACCATGGACATTGGATGTCGTTGATAACGGGATCACATCATTAGGAGAATGATGTGATGGACAAGACCCAATCCTAAGCCTAGCACAAAGATCGTGTAGTTCGTATGCTAAAGCTTTTCTAATGTCAAGTATCATTTCCTTAGACCATGAGATTGTGCAACTCCCGGATACCGTAGGAGTGCTTTGGGTGTGCCAAACGTCACAACGTAACTGGGTGGCTATAAAGGTACACTACAGGTATCTCCGAAAGTGTCTGTTGGGTTGGCACGAATCGAGACTGGGATTTGTCACTCCGTGTAAACGGAGAGGTATCTCTGGGCCCACTCGATAGGACATCATCATAATGTGCACAATATGATCAAGGAGTTGATCACGGGATGATGTGTTACAGAACGAGTAAAGAGACTTGCCGGTAACGAGATTGAACAAGGTATCGGGATACCAATGATCGAATCTCAGGCAAGTATCGTACCCATAGACAAAGGGAATTGTATACGGGATTGACTGAATCCTTGACATCGTGGTTCATCCGATGAGATCATCGTGGAGCACATGGGAGCCAACATGGGTATCCAGATCCCGCTGTTGGTTATTGGCCGGAGAGTTTTCTCGGCCATGTCTGCATGACTCCCGAACCCGTAGGGTCTACACACTTAAGGTTCGATGACACTAGGGTTATAGGGAAGTTGGTACGCGGTTACCGAATGTTGTTCCGAGTCTCGAATGCGATCCCGGACATCATGAGGAGTTCTGGAATGGTCCGGAGGTAAAGATTGATATATAGGAAGTATGTTTTGGCCACCGGAAGTGTTCCGGGCATCACCGGTAGTGTACCGGGACCACCGGAGGGGTCCGGGGGTCCACCAGGTGGGGCCACCAGCCCCGGAGGCCTACATGGGCCAATAGTGGGAAGGGACCAGCCCCTAGGTGGGCTGGGGCGCCTCCCACCAAGGCCCAAGGCGCCTCCAAGAGGGGAGGGGGCAAACCCTAGGGCAGATGGGCCCTAAGGCCCACCTCAGGTGCGCCTCCCCCTCTCCCCCTTGTGGCCGCCACCCTAGATGGGATCTAGGGCTGCCGCCACCCCTAGGGAGGAAACCCTAGGTGGGGGCGCAGCCCTCCCTCTCCCCCTATATATAGTGGAGGCTAAGGGGCAGCCCAACACATGATTCAATCTCCCTGTTGGCGCAGCCCTACCCCTCTCCCTCCTCGTCTCTCGTAGTGCTTGGCGAAGCCCTGCTGGAGTCCCACGCTCCTCCACCACCACCACGCTGTCGTGCTGCTGCTGGATGGAGTCTTCCCCAACCTCTCCTTCTCCCCTTGCTGGATCAAGGCGTAGGAGACGTCACCGGGCTGTACGTGTGTTGAACGCGGAGGTGTCGTCCGTTCGGCACTAGGATCATCGGTGATTTGGATCACGACGAGTATGACTCCATAAACCCCGTTCACTTGAACGCTTCCGCTTAGCGATCTACAAGGGTATGTAGATGCACTCTCCTTCCCCTCGTTGCTAGATTACTCCATAGATTGATCTTGGTGATGCGTAGAAAATTTTGAATTTCTGCTACGATCCCGAACAGTGGCATCATGAGCTAGGTCTATGCGTAGTTACTATGCACGAGTAGAACACAAAGTAGTTGTGGTCGTCGATATTGTCAATTATCTTGCCGTTACTAGTCTTATCTTGATTCGGCGGCATCGTGGGATGAAGCGGCCCGGACCGACCTTACACGTACTCTTACGTGAGACTGGTTCCACCGACTGACATGCACTAATTGCATAAGGTGGCTGGCGGGTGTCTGTCTCTCCCACTTTAGTCGGATCGGGTTCGATGAACAGGGTCCTTATGAAGGGTAAATAGAAATTGGCAATTCATGTTGTGGTTTTGGCGTAGGTAAGAAACGTTCTTGCTAGAAACCTATAGCAGCCATGTAAAAACTTGCAACAACAATTATGGGACGTCTAACTTGTTTTTGCAGCAAGTGTTTTGTCATGTGATATGGCCAAAGGATGTGATGAATGATATATGTGATGTATGAGATGATCATGTTCTTGTAATAGGAATCACGACTTGCATGTCGATGAGTATGACAACCAGCAGGAGCCATAGGAGTTGTCTTTATTTATTTATGACCTGCGTGTCAACATAAACATCATGTAATTACTTTACTTTATTTCTAAAGCGTTAGCCATAGTAGTAGAAGTAATAGATAACGTGACAACTTCAAGAAGACATGATGATGGAGATCATGGTGTCATGCCGGTGACAACGATGATCATGGAGCCCCGAAGATGGAGATCAGAAGGAGCAAACATGATATTGGCCATATCATGTCACTATTTGATTGCATGTGATGCTTATCATTATTTACATCTTATTTGCTTAGAACGACGGTAGCTTAAATAAGATGATCCCTCACTAAAATTTCAAGAAAGGTGTTCCCCCTAACTGTGCACCGTTGCGAAGGTTCGTTGTTTCGAAGCACCACGTGATGATCGGGTGTGATAGATTCTAACGTTCGAATACAACGGGTGTAAGCCAGATTTACACAACAAAAACACTTAGGTTGACTTGACGAGCCTAGCATGTACAGACATGGCCTCGGAACACGAAAGACCGAAAGGTCGAGCATGAGTCGTATAGAGGATACGATCAACATGAAGATGTTCACCGATGTTGACTAGTCCGTCTCACGTGATGATCGGACACGGCCTAGTTGACTCGGATCATGTTTCACTTAGATGACTAGAGGGATGTCTATCTGAGTGGGAGTTCATTAAATAATTTGATTAGATGAACTCAATTATCATGAACATAGTCTAAATTGTCTTTGCAAATATGTTGTAGATACATAGCTCATGTTGTAGCTCCCTATTTCAAATACGTTCCTAGAGAAAGATTAAGTTGAAAGATATTGTAAGCATTGCTGCGGACTAGGTCTGTAGTCCGAGGAGTGTCCTCACTGCTACACAGAAGGCTTACGTCTTTGATGCACCGCTCGATGTGCAAACCCCTACAACGTCGTCTGTAGATGTTGTGAACACTTGACAGACACATCCTGATGACTACTTGATAGTTAAGTGCACCATACTTTACGGCTTAGAATCGGGATTCCAATGACGTTTTGAACGCCATAGAACATATGAGATGTTCCAAGAGCTGAAATTGGGATTTTAGGCTCATGCCCGTGTTGAGAGGTATGAGACCTCTGACAAGTTCTTTTGTCAACAAGATGGAGGAGAATGGCTCACCTAGTGAGCATGTGCTCAGAATGTCTAGGTGCTACAATCACTTAAATCAAGTGGGAGTTAAACTTCCAGATAAGATAGTGATTGATAGAATTCTCTAGCCACTATCACTAAGCTACTAGATCTTCGTGATGAACTATGACATGCAAGGGATGGAGTTTATCCCGATGTTCGTGGTGCTTAAGACCGCAAAAGGTAGAAATGAAGAAGGAGCATCAAGTGTTGATGGTTTAACAAGACCACTGGTTTCAAGAAGGGCAAGGGCTAGAAGGGAAACTTCATGGATGGCAAACCAGTTGTCGCTCCAATGAAGGAACCCAAGGTTGAACCCGAACCCGAGACTAAGTGCTTCTATTGTAAGGGGAACGGTCACTGGTAGCGGGATTACCCCAAATGCATGGTAGATAAGAAGGCTGGCAACTTCAACAAAGTATATACAATGTGTACCTTACTAGTATTCCTGGTAGCACATGGGTATTGGATATCGGTTCAGTTACCATTATTGGTGACTTGAAGCAAAAGCTGCGGACTAAACGGAGACTGGCTAAGGGCGAGGTGACGATGTGTGTTGAAAGTGTTTCCAAAGTTGATGAGATCACCATCGCACGGTCCATCTACCTTCGGGATTAGTATTGAACCTAGATAAATGTTATCAGGTGTCTGCATTGAGCGTGAATATGATTAGATCATGTTCATTGCAATACGGTCATTCATTTAAGTTAGAGAATAATGGTTATTCTGTTTACATGAATGATACCTTTCATGGTCATGCACCCTATGTGAATGGTTCATTGAATCTCGGTCGTGGTAATACACATGTTCACGCCAAAGGATGTAGAGTTAATAATGATAGTACCACTTTCTCGTGGCACTGCCGCTTAGGTCATATTGGCGTAAGATGCATGAAGAAACTCCATGTCGATGGATGTTTGGAGTCACTTGATTTTGAATCGCTTGACACATGCAAGCCATGCCTCATGGGCAGGATGACTAAGACCCCGCTTTCAGGTACAATGAAACGGGCAAGTGACTTGTTGGAAATCATGCATGCTGATGCGTGTGATCCAATGAGAATTGAAGCGTGCGGTGGATACCGCTATTTTCTCATCTTCACTGACGATTTTATTAGATATATGTATATTTACTTAATGAAGCACAAGTCTGAAACGTTTGAAAAGTTCAAGCGATTTTAGAGTGAAGTTAAGAATCATCATAACAAGAAGATCAAATTCCTACGATCTGATCAATGAGAATATCTGAGTTATGAGTTTGGAAATCACTTAAGACATTGTGGAATTGTTTCACAGTTGAAGCCACCTGGAACACCACAAGGAAATGGTGTGTCCGGACGTCGTAATCGAACCCTATGAGATATGGTGCGATCTATGATGTCTCTTACCAATCTACCATTTTAATTTTGAGGTTATGCGTTAGAGAAAGCTGCATTCACTTTAGATAGGAAACCATCTAAGTCCGTTGAGACAACGTCATATGAACATTGGTTTGGCAAGAAACCAAAGTTGTCGTTTCTTAATGTTTGGGGCTGCGATGCTTAAGGCTTCAGCCGGAGAAGCTCGAACCCAAAGCGGACAAACAAATCTTCATAGGATACCCAAAGGTGAAAGTAGGGTATACCTCTATCTCAGATCCGAGGGCAAATTGTTTGTCGCTAAGAACAGGTCCTTTCTTGAGAAGGAGTTTCTCTCGAAAGAATTGAGTGGGAGGAAGATAGAACTTGATAAGGTTGTCAAACCTTTATTTCAACAGAAAGTGATGCAACACAGAAAGATGTTTTATGTGGCGCCCACATCTGTTGAATAGGAAGTTAATGATAGTGATCATGAAGCTTCGGATCAAGTTCCTATCGAACCTCGTAGGTCGACAAGGATATGTACTACTCCTGAGTGGTACGGTAATCCTGTCTTAGATATCACGTTGTTAGACACAATGAACCTACGAGCTATGAGAAGCGATGGTGGGCCCGTATTCCGACAAATGGTTAGAAGCCATGAAATTCGAGATAGGATCCATGTATCGGAACAAAGTATGGACTTTGGTGGACTTGCCCGATGATCAGCAAGCCATTGAGATAAATGGATCTTTAAGAAGAAGACGGACGTGGGCGGTAATGTTACCGTCTATGAAGCTCGACTTGTGGGAAAGAGTCTTTTCACAAGTTCAAGGAGTTGACTACGATGAGAATTTCTTACCCGTGGCGATGCTTAAGTCCGTCAGAATCATGTTAGCATTAGCTGTATTTTTCAATTATGAAATCTAACAGATGGATGTCACGACAAGTTTTCTTACCAGTTTTCGTAAGAAATGTTGTATGTGATACAATCATAGTTTTGTCGATCCTAAGGATGCTAAAAGGCATGCTGGCTCCAGCAATCCTTCTATGAACTAGAGCAAGCATCTCGGAGTCGGAATATATGCTTTGATGGAGTGATCAAAGCTTTTAGGTTTATACAATGTTTGCTAGAAACTTGTATTTACAAGAAAGTGAGTGGGAGCACTACAACATTTCTGATAAGTATATGTGGATGACATATTGTTGATCCGAAATAATGTAGAATTTCTGGAAAGCATAAACAGTTGTTTGAAGAGTGTTTTTCAAAGGAAGACCTGGATAAAGCTGCTTACATATTGGGCATTAAGATCTATAGAAATAGATCAAGACGCCTGATGATACTTTCAAAGAACGCACACCTTGACATGTTTTTGAAGGAGTTCAAAATAGATCAGTCAAAGAAGGGGTTCTTACCTGAATTGTAAGGTGTGAAGTTGAGTAAGACTCGAAGATTGACCACGGCAGAAGAAAGAGGAAGGACGAAGGTCATCCCCTATGCTTTTGTCATAGGCTCTATACGGTATGCCATGCTGAATACCGCACCAGATGTGTGCCTTGCCACATGTCTGGCAAGAGGGTACAAAGGTGATCTAGGAGTAGATCACCAGATAGTGGTCAAAATTATCCTTAGAGGAATAAGGAAATGTTTCTTGGTTATGGAGGTGATAAAGAGTTTGACATAAAGAGTTACGTCGATGCAAGCTTAACACCTATCCGGATAGCTCTGAGTAGAGATTCCGGATACGTATAATGGAGCAATAATTTGGAATAGCTCCAAGTGGAACATGGTAGCAGCATCTACGATATAAAGTTTTGAGAAATACATAGGGATCTGAATATGGCAAGATCCATTGACTACAACCTCTCTCACAAGCATAACATGATCAAACCCAGAACTCTTTGAGTGTTTATCACATAGTGATGTGAACTAGATCATTGAGTCTAGTAGACTCTTGGATGTTGGTCACATGGCGATGTGACCTGTGAGTGTTAATCACATGGCGATGTGAACTAGATTATTGACTCTAGTGCAAGTGGGAGACTGTTGGAAATATGCCCTAGAGGCAATAATAAATTGGTTATTATTATATTTCCTTGTTCATGATAATCGTTTATTATCCATGCTAGAATTGTATTGATAGGAAACTTAGATACATGTGTGGATACATAGACAACACCATGTCCCTAGTAAGCCTCTAGTTGACTAGCTCATTGATCAATAGATGGTTACAGTTTCCTGACCATGGACATTGGATGTCGTTGATAACGGGATCACCCCATTAGGAGAATGATGTGATGGACAAGATCCAATCCTAAGTCTAGCACAAAGATCGTGTAGTTCATATGCTAAAGCTTTTCTAATGTCAAGTATCATTTCCTTAGACCATGAGATTGTGCAACTCCCGGATACCGTAGGAGTGCTTTGGGTGTGCCAAACGTCACAACTTAACTGGGTGGCTATAAAAGTACACTACAGGTATCTCCGAAAGTGTCTGTTGGGTTGGCACGAATCGATACTGGGATTTGTCACTCCATGTAAACGGAGAGATATCTCTGGGCCCACTCGGTAGGACATCATCATAATGTGCACAATATGATCAAGGAGTTGATCACGGGATAATGTGTTACGGAACGAGTAAAGAGACTTGCCGGTAACGAGATTGAACAAGGTATCGGGATACCGACGATCGAATCTCGGGCAAGTATCGTACCGATAGACAAAGGGAATTGTATACGGGATTGACTGAATCCTTGACATCGTGGTTCATCCGATAAGATTATCGTGGAGCACGTGGGAGCCAACATGGGTATCCATATCCCGCTGTTGGTTATTGGCCAGAGAGTTTTCTCGGCCATGTCTGCATGACTCCCGAACCCGTAGGGTCTACACACTTAAGGTTCGATGACGCTAGGGTTATAGGGAAGTTGTACGCGGTTACCGAATGTTGTTCGGAGTCTCGGATGAGATCCCGGACGTCACGAGGAGTTCCGGAATGGTTCGGAGGTAAAGATTGATATATAGGAAGTATGGTTTTGGCCACCGGAAGTGTTCCTGGCATCACTGGTTGTGTACCGGGACCACCGGAGGGGTCCGGGGGTCCACTAGGTGGGGCCACCAGCCCCGGAGGCCTACATGGGCCAATAGTGGGAAGGGACTAGCCCCTAGGTGGGCTGGGGCTCCTCCCACCAAGGCCCAAGGTGCCTCCAAGAGGGGAGGGGGGCAAACCCTAGGGCAGATGGGCCCTAAGGCCCACCTCAGGTGCGCCTCCCCCTCTCCCCCTTGTGGCCGCCACCCTAGATGGGATCTAGGGCTGCCGCCACCCCTAGGGAGGAAACCCTAGGTGGGGGCGCAGCCCTCCCTCTCCCCCTATATATAGTGGAGGCTAAGGGGCAGCCCAACACACGATTCAATCTCCCTATTGGCGCAGCACTACCCCTCTCCATCCTTGTCTCTCGTAGTGCTTGGCGAAGCCCTACTGGAGTCCCACGCTCCTCCACCACCACCATGCTGTCGTGTTGCTGCTAGATGGAGTCTTCCCCAACCTCTCCTTCTCCCCTTGCTGGATCAAGGCGTAGGAGACGTCACCGGGCTGTACATGTGTTGAATGCGGAGGTGTCGTCCGTTCGGCACTAGGATCATCAGTGATTTGGATCATGACGAGTATGACTCCATCAACCCCATTCACTTGAACGCTTCCGCTTAGCGATCTACAAGGGTATGTAGATGCACTCTCCTTCCCCTCGTTGCTAGATTACTCCATAGATTGATCTTGGTGATGCGTAGAAAATTTTGAATTTCTGCTATGATCCCGAACAAAAGGTTCGGGAGTTTCATAGGTGGGAATTCATGTAGCTCTAGTATTTCTTCCGTGGATATTTGGTTTGTGATTGGGTAATCCTCACCAAGTATTTGTTCTTGTTCGTACCTTGTTGTTTTATTCTTCTACCTCTATCTAAGTGGCTTCTCAATTTATGGAAGTGTGACCATTTCAATTGGAATTCATTCGTTCATTTTTGTTCGGATATTAAGACTATATGTTGCAATTTCGATCCATTTGATTCAGCTTGAATATATGTCTGTCAAGATGCTAACGGATGTCACCCTCTTCAGGATGGCTCCTCCAACACGTCAGAAGCCTGAACCACCGCCACTACCTCCACCTCCGGAGGCATGGCAAGCTGTGATGGCCGCTACCAATGCAAACACGCAGCTGATCATGCAACTCTTGCAAGAGCGCAACCAAGGAAATCAAGGCCATGGCAACAATCAGAATCGGTTTGCTACACTCAACTAGTTCCTCGCTAACCAGCCAAAGACCTTCAGTAACTGTGTCGAGGCAATAGACGCTGATGATTGGCTCATGGATATCTGCAAGCATTTCGAGTGCAGCAACGTCAGGCCTGAGGACTTTGTCAAGTTTGCTTCGTTCCAACTCAAAGACCAAGCTGCAGAGTGGTATCAGCAATACAAAGATTCCAGAGGAGGTCGTGTGATTACCTAGGATCAATTCCGTCAAGACTTCAAAGCTCACCACATTCCTCAAAGTGTTGTTGAGAGTAAGCGTGAGGAGTTCCGCAATCTGAAGCAAGGCAGCTTGTCTGTTTACCAATATAACATTATGTTCCAGAAGCTCGCTCGTTTCGCTAAGCAAGACATCCCTAACGAGAAGAGCATGATTTATTAGTTTAGAGGTGGCCTTAGAGTAGATCTTCAACTAGCTCTTGTGCTTTTTGAGTCGCAGAAGTACGTTGAGTTCTACAATATGGCACTGAAACAAGAGACTGCTCAACTCAAGTGCGATGCTTCCAAGAAACGAGTCAGGGATGCAACTCCTTCTTCCTCAACTCAAGTGGCAACTAAGCAGCAAAAGTATTGGTTGCCTCCTCCTTCTCCGTTCTGTCAGCCTTATCAGCAGAAGAGCAAAGGTGGAAATGGAGCTTCCCACCGACCCAACCCAGGCTTTCAGAACAAGACTTCGTCTCATGCTCCAAGATCAAGTGCTCTGTATCACCGTCCGCTCTCGGAGGTCATGTGCAACAAGTGTCAGCAGAAGGGTCACTATGCCAAAAAATGCTTCAATCAGAGGCGTCTTCCTCCTCCTCCTATGAGATCTGCTAGTACCGTAGTGGTCAAGCATAACCCTAAGTTCGCAAAGGTCAACATGATGAACGCAGCTCAGGCAGAGGACTCGTCATATGTCATCATGGGTAACCTTCCTGTTAATGATATTCTTGCAAAAGTTCTTTTTGACTCTGGTGCATCGCATTGTTTCATCTCAAGACCTTTTGCATCTAAGCATGATTTGGTTACTCAAGTTTTGCCGAAACCTTTGTCTATTGTTTCTCCGGCTCAACAAATGACTTCTCGAGTGTTCGTTCCGGATGTTTCTATCACATTGGGCGATTATAACTTCTTGTCTTCTCCTAATGTTCTTGATGACTCGGATATTGATCTTATTCTCAGAATGGACTGGCTTTCTAAGCACAAGGCTCAGCTTGATTGTGCTGCCAGATAGATTCAATTGACACATTCGTCTGAGGATGTAATCGTCTTTGCTGCTCGTGATGATACCATTCGACTGTTTTCTCTAAATGAGAAGGGTGATTTGGATGCCATCTCTCAGATTCCAGTTGTTTGCGAATATCAAGACGTCTTTCCAGAAGAGCTTCCAGGAATGCCTCCGCACCGGCCAGTTGAATTCGTCATCGATCTTGAGCCTGGCACGGAACCTGTTTGCAAATGTCCTTACAAGCTTGGACCTGAAGAGTTGAAGGAGCTGAAGAAACAATTCAATATTCAAGAGCGTATGGGTCTCATTTGACTATGTTCTTCTCCATGGGGTTGTGGTGTTCTTTTTGTCAAGAAGAAGGATGAAACGGACCGACTTTGTGTCGACTATCGTCCATTGAACAAAAATACCATAAAGAACAAGTACCCACTTCCCAACATCAATGAGCTTTTCGAACAACTCAAAGGTGCTCAAGTATTCTCCAAGCTTGATCTCCGTATGGGCTATCATCAGATTCACATTCGTGAAGAAGATATCCCCAAGACAGCATTCAGAACAAGGTATGGTTCATACGAATACACCGTCATGTCTTTCGGCCTCGTCAATGCTCCGCCAACATTCTCTCGCATGCATGATGAACTTTATCTTCAATGCCTACACAAATGACTTCGTCTTGGTCTACCTCGATGACATTTTGGTCTTTTCCAAGAACAAGGAGGACCATGCCAATCATTTGAGATTGGTGTTGGATAAACTTAGAGAACATCAGTTCTATGCCAAGTTTTCAAAGTGCGAGTTTTGGCTCGATGAGGTTCTCTACCTTGGACATATCATCTCCGTCAAGGGCATAGCTGTTAATCCTGAGAAGGTGTCTACAATTGTGAAATGGGAACCACCTCAGAACGTGAAGCAACTCCGCAGTTTCCTTGGGCTCGCAAGCTATTGTCGAAGGTTCATCGAGAACTTCTCAAAGATCGCGAAGCCTCTTTCCAACCTTCTCCAGAAGCATGTGAAGTATGTCTGGTCGCCTGAATGTGACATTGCTTTCAACACCCTGAAAGAGAAGTTAGTCACTGCTCCAGTTCTGACTCCTCCTGATGAATCCAAACCATTCGAAGTTTTCTGTGATGCTTCCCTTCAAGGTCTCGGTGCAGTGTTGATGCAAGAGAAAAAAGTTGTGGCCTATACCTCTCACCAGTTGAAGCCCAACGAAAAGAACTACCCCACTCATGACCTCGAGTTGGCGGCAGTTGTCCATGCTCTTTTAACATGGAGACATCTCTTGTTGGGAAGGAAAGTGGACATATTCACTGATCATAAGAGTCTCAGGTACATGTTCACTTAGCTAAACCTCAACCTCAGACAGACTCATTAGGTCGAAATGATTGAAGAGTATAATCCAAGTATTGAATATACTCCAGGGAAGGCCAATGTAATTGCTGACGCATTGAGCAGGAAGGCTTACTGCAACAGTTTGATTCTCAAGCCTTACCAACCAGAGCCTTGTGAAGCTTTCCACAAACTCAATCTCCAAGTTGTTCCTCAAGGATTCCTTACCAACCTCCAAGTTTCTCCTACTTTGGAAGATCAGATTCGTGAGGCTCAACTTCTGGATGCTATGGTGAAGAAGGTGAAGACTGGGATTGCCAAGAGTCAACCCAAGTACAAGTGCTATCGCCTTGATGACAAGGATACTCTATTCTTCAAGGATCGCATTGTTGTGCCTAAAGGTGACCTTTGTAAAGTCATTATGAACGAGGCTCACAATTCACTCCTCTCTATTCACCCTGGAAGTACAAAGATGTACCAGGACCTCAAGCAGTCGTATTGGTGGACTCGAATGAAGCGCGAGATTGCTTAGTTCGTGAATGAATGTGATGTCTGTAGAAGAGTGAAAGCAGAACACCAACGACCAGCTGGTCTCCTCCAACCTCTTGCCATTCCAGAATGGAAGTTTGACCATATTGAGATGGACTTCGTGACTGGATTTCGCAAGTCCAAGCGTGGCAATGATGCTATCTTCGTTGTCATCGACAAGCTCACTAAAGTGGCTCATTTTCTTCCTATCAAAGAATCTATCACAGCAGCTCAGTTGGCCGAGCTATATACCTCCAGGATTGTCTCCCTGCATGGCATTCCGCAGTTAATATCTTCAGATCATGGTAGCATATTGTCGGTGTACTAGAATAGGGGTACCCTAGTACCCCGAACTTGTGCACGGGCAGTTGCAGCACCCCGCGGCAAGGCTTGCCGGGCAAACGCCAAGATCCTCCAAGGTTCCCTTGGAGCCATCCAAGAACAAAGTATTTAAGCTAAGGAGACAAGGCCCCGGCAAGAGGAGCTTGCCGGGAAGGCCAACCAAGGCACTCCAAGGAACTTGCCGCAACGCGCCACGCGCTCCGGCAAGGCAACAAGGCCCCGGCAAGAGGAGCTTGCCGGGAAGACTAAGCAAGGTACCCCGAGGCCCGGTGAGCGACGAGCTTCTGGACCCGACAAGATAACAACAGCGGCAAGGCGCTTGCCCCAACAGGCGGCCACTCTGTGCCCACGCTCCAGCGTCTCCACCAACGTGTCGCTCTGGGGGCCTCTCCGGGCGCGCGTGGCGGGAGGCTGTGCAGCCAGCGGTGAGCAGTGGCATGCGAAGCTGACAAGATCGCCATCGTGGCGAACGATGGCGCCCCTAACGGTCCTTTTCTGCACTGTTCGGGCGAATCAGACGGGCCTTTAATGCCCTTGTCCCCTGCCGTCAGGGTTAGGTAGGGTGCACTGTACAAGTAACTGTATCAACTTCCTTGCTTTTTACGTTTTTACCCTCCTCTGCATTGCCACCTGTCGGTGACCCCTTTAGCATATAAAAGGAGGCCCATGCGCAACGTAGGGGGGGGTTCGGATAGTTCGCTTCGATTCATTCGTAGCCCAGAAAACATCACGCTCTCTCTCTCGAGAGCAAGAACACCAGATAATACTACCAGACAAGCAGCACTAGGAGTGTTATCTCTCTGGAGAGCTCCGAAGCTGGGTAAACTGCTCGTGTGCCTCGCCTCGATCTACTCTTTGTGCGATCTCCGCCCCCCGCCGAACCGAAAGGGGCCCGGTCCGCCGGCCCCATAGGTGTTCATGGATCAGTTTCCCCGACATCTTTGGCGCGCCAGGTAGGGGGAGTCGAGATTGTGTGAACCTGATCCGGCGTTCACACGAGCTAGATCTTCATTCCCTTCATCAACATGCCACCGAAGAAGAAGGCTTTGGCGGCAGCCGCTTCGTCTGTGTCACTTCCGCCACCATTGGAGCAAACGGGTGGTGGAATGGACGCCCGCGGAAGAATGGACGTCGACGAGGAAGCTCATGATGCCGCCAGGTCCAAGAACAAGGCTGCACAAACCTCGGCGACTGTACGTGTTCCACGCCACTCTCAAGAGGCGCAAGACCAACAGCGCCATGGCACTAGCAGTGCCATACGCATGATAGCCCAAGACCAAGCTGGTGGATCTCGGGGCGCTCAAGACCAGCATGCGCGCCAGCATATCAGCATGAGCGGGGCACGGTCGCCTGGACGGGATACTGCTCCTTCTAACGTAGTTAGAAGTTCGAGCACGTCCCGCTCCTTGCGCCGTCCGCCACTGCCACCCACCACTCCAGCGGAAGCTTTGGCACGAGCTCAACTTCTCCTAGATTACCCTCCGACGTCGGACAAGATCGATGAATGGAGGGCAACCATTCAGAGTCTCATCGGCTACACCAACGGCGATACTCCACGGCGGCCGAGCGCGTCGCCGCCGTGGCAGGGTTGCCGGACGCGAGCCAGTGGCGATGAAACGGGTGGAGGTGCAACTACCACGCAATCACCACCCCGAAGGCCAAGATCGCCGACTCGCCGGATCTACCTCGACAGCGACTCCACTGCCTCGTCGGATCCACGAGCTCGTCGCGATCAGCGCCAAGTTCTTCATGATCGACAACAAGAAGACGCTCTAACCCGCATCGAGCGCCGAAGAGAAGCGCGACATCAATCCGACAAGCGCGCTGGGCCCTCTGTTGACATGCATGCGCCAGGGGAGCCAGGCGATCTGCCGTACGCGGTAGGTTGTCCTGCGTTCACTCGTGAGCTGTGGCAAGTCCAGTGGCCTAGCACAAAGAACTTCAAGCCAGACGTACCGGAGAAGTACGACGGCAAGACGCATCCGTCGGAGTTCCTAAGCATCTACACCATTGCGGTACAGGCTGCCGGGGGACGAGATGACAAGATCCTTGCCAACTACTTCCCGCTGGTGCTCAAGCCCAACGTCAGATCCTGGCTCATGCACTTGCCGGACAACTCCATATCCTCTTGGGCTGATCTGTGCCATCAGTTTGTCGGCACCTTCACAGGCGGACACAAGCCTCATGGCCAGGAGAGTGATCTTCATCTGCTCACCCAAAAGGAAGGAGAGCCCCTGCGCAAGTACATTCAGAGATTCAGCAGTGTGCAGCACAACATCCCAGACGTCCACCCTGCCGCGGTGATCAGCGCAACGTGCGAAACCGCAGGATGCGAGAGGAAATGGTGATGTGCAAGATCAGGGACGTCAGTGAGTTATATGCACTGGCCGACAAGTGTGCACGTGCTGAGGAAGGGAGGAGACTCCCCGGAGAGAATATAGGAGCAGGAGGATCTGACAGTGAAGATGCTGCCCCGACAAGGAAAAACCGGCGGCGGAACAACAGAAGGAGGAAAGGCAAAGAAGTGCTAGTTGTTGAGCAGTCCGGCAACGGTGGCGGCGCCAAGGAAGCCAAAGCTAGTGACTCCGGCAAGGAGATTGCCGCGGAGGTGGCGGTCACCGACAAGCAGGACAGCACCAACAAGCAGTATTGCAAGATTCACCGCACCAAGGGCCATGATCTCCAGAACTGTAAGAAAGTCGAACAGCTTGTTGAGCAACAGAAAGCTGAATACGAGCGGCGCGACAAGGAGAAGGCCCAGGAAGGAACTGGTGGATCCGGCAAGAAACGTCCCGGCCGAGGAGGACGCCGCGGCAAGGCCAAGCAGCGGCAAGGAGACAGACCTCCTCGTGGCCGCGACAAGGATGAAGATGATAACGACGATGAAGACATGGATGACGAGGAGACTGATGAGCAGGAGTTCCAGAAAGCCACAGAGGTCCTGTGCGTTGACGGTGGTGCTTCTCTGCATACCTCGCACCGTCAGCTCAAGCAGTGGGTGTGGGAAGTTAATGTAGCAGAACCACCCGTCGAGTCACGCAAGCCTCTGAAATGGTCCGGCACGCCTATCATCTTTGATATTGAGGACCACCCGGATCGCATAACTGCGGTCGGGTGCTTGCCAATGTTGGTTTCACCAACAATCCGCAACCTCAAGGTCACTAAGATGCTAGTTGACGGCGGGGCCGGCTTGAACTTGATCTCCTCCGCGGTGCTCCAGAAACTCCAGATCCCTGACAGCGAGCTCGAAGAGACCGGCACATTTCAAGGAATCAACCCGGGAAGGAGCAAGCCAAAGGGAAAGATCATGTTGCTGGTAACATTTGGCAGCAAGCTGAACTTCAGGACTGAGAGAGTCACGTTTGATGTTGCCGACTTTCCATTACCTTACAATGGAATCCTTGGCCGTCCGGCACTCGCCAAGTTCATGGCAGCCTCTCACTATGCGTACAACGTACTGAAAATGCCAGGCCCGATAAGTGTCATCTCTGTCCCTGGTGACAAGAAGGATGCTCTTATCTGTGCCGACAAGATCTACCGCGAAGCAGCAGCCGCAGCAGAACGCAGGACACTTGCCGCTGAAGCTCCCGGGGGGAAGAAGAAGACCAAGTCCGGCAAGAGCTCTGATGCCCACCCCGGCAAGCGCACCTCTTCGGAGTGCTGCGCTACCGTCGAGGATGCACCATCGAGCTCCACCGGCAAGCATAAGAAGGCAATGGCAGCTCCACCCGAGACCAAGAAGGTGTCCGCCAAGGAGGGCGGCACTGGTGGTACCTTCACCATCAGTGCCACTCTTGACCCCAAATAGGAAAGCGCGCTCGTTGCTTTCCTGCGGGCGAATGTCGACGTGTTTGCTTGGCAACCGTCTGATATCCCCGGTGTTCCCAGGAAAGTAATTGAGCACCACCTTGCCGTCTGTCCTCATGCACGGCCCGTCAAGCAGAGAGTCAGGAAGCAGGCAGTAGAGCGCCAAGAATTCATCGCAGAAGAAATCAAGAAGTTGGAAGCAGCAGGCCTTGTCAGAGGAGTGCTCCATCCCACGTGGTTGGCCAATCCTGTTGTTGTGCGCAAGACTAACGGGAAATGGAGACTTTGTATTGACTTCACTGATGTTAATAAAGCTTGTCCCAAAGACCCATTTCCCTTACCGCGCATTGACCAGATTGTTGACTCCACAGCTGGATGTGATTTGCTTTCATTTCTTGATGCATACTCAGGATACCATCAGATCTTCATGGCAGAAGAGGATGAAGAGAAAACCGCATTTATCACCCCGTGTGGCACGTACTGCTTCGTACGGATGCCTTTCGGTTTGAAGAATGCTGGTTCAACATTCGCAAGGGTAGTCCACCATGCTTTTGAGCCGCAAATGCACAAGAATGTGGAAGCTTACATGGATGACATAGTGGTCAAGAGCAAAAACAAGGCGACCCTGATTCAAGATTTAGATGAGACATTTGCAAATCTGCGCAAGATCAACCTCAAGCTTAACCCCGAGAAGTGCGTATTTGGAGTCCCTTCCGGCAAGCTTCTCGGGTTCTTCGTGTCTCAGCGGGGAATTGAAGCCAATCCCGACAAGATCAAAGCCATTGAGCAGATCGAAGCACCAAAGCGCGTCAAGGATGTACGAAGGCTTGTCGGTTGCGTGGCTGCTCTCAGCAGGTTTATCTCTAGATCTGCTGAGCGCGCCCTGCCATTTTTCAAAATTTTGAAAAAGGCAGGTCCAGTAAAATGGACTCCGGAAGCGGAGGTTGCGCTGCAGGACATGAAGAGATACCTGTCCTCCACTCCAACGCTTGTCGCACCTAAACCGCAAGAGAAGTTGCTGCTGTATATAGCGGCAACCAATCAAGTGGTTAGTGCTGCATTAGTGGCGGAGAGGGAGGCGGATGATGAGCCAGCAACCACGGCAGATCCATCCAGCGACAAGCAGGGGGCTTCGCCGACAAGCTCTGGTCCCGACAAAGATGGATCTGCGCAGGAGTATGATAAGATGCCGAAGAGAATGGTGCAGCGCCCAGTTTACTTTGTCAGTTCTCTTCTGCAGGGGGCTAGATCAAGGTACTCTGGTGTGCAGAAGTTGCTTTTCGGCCTCCTCATGGCCTCGAGAAAGCTGCGCCATTACTTCCAAGCACATGAGATCACAGTCGTCACTCACTTTCCGCTGAAGAGGATACTGCAAAATCCAGAAGCAACAGGCAGGATTGTCAAGTGGGCGCTGGAACTGTCAAGCTTTGGCCTCAAGTTTGAGAGCACTTCAACTATCCAAAGCAGAGCATTGGCAGAGTTCATAGCAGAGTGGACGCCAACCCCAGATGAAGAAATTCCAGAAACGAGCATCCCCGTCAAAGAGGCAAGCAAAGAGTGGCTGATGTACTTTGATGGTGCCTTCTCGCTGCAAGGCGCCGGTGCAGGCGTGCTGCTTGTCGCACCCACCAGAGAGCACCTCAAGTACGTAGTCCAGATGCACTTTCCCAAGGAGCAAGCAACCAACAATACCGCAGAGTATGAAGGATTGCTTGCCGGACTCAAAATTGTAGCAGACCTTGGGATCAAGAAGCTCATTGTCAGGGTTGACTCACAGCTTGTCGTCCGCCAAGTGAACAAGAACTACCAGAGTACATTGATGGAAGCGTATGTTGATGAAGTGAGGAAGCTAGAAGAGCACTTTGACGGCCTACAAATGGAGCATATCCCAAGAGCTCAGAATGACATTGTTGATGGCCTGTCAAAGTGCGCCGCACTAAAGTTACCTATGGAACCAGGGATCTTTGTGCTTAAGTTGACTCAACCATCCGTAACACCATCAACTGGACAAAGCAAGAAGAGGAAGTTGGTTTCTGGTGACTACTTTCCGGCAGAGCTCCCCAAAGCCGCCGCCATGAAAGTCCCCAAGATCAACACCAAGGAGGCTGAGGGGCAGTCTGCTCCGGCAAGCCTTATGGTTTGTTCCATTGAAGCAGACGCTCCTGACAAGTTTTGCTCTGGCAAACTTGCCGGGGAACATCAAGCTCCGGCAGGACCACAAGTCCTTGCCATGGAAGCGGATGTTCCCGCAGCAGCAGATGCGCCTTTAGTCCTTGTTGTCGAGCCACAAGCTCCAGCATGGGCACAGCAGATTGTCCACTTCCTTCAGACAGGAGAACTTCCCGAAGAACAAGAAGAAGCGGAAAGAGTAGCCCGGCAGTCAAGTATGTACCAGTTTGTCGATAGCATACTGTACAGAAGAAGACTCAACGGTGTGAAATTGAAGTGTATTCGCCGGGAAGATGGACAAAAGTTGTTGGCAGAGATACATGGAGGCATATGTGGCCACCACATTGGCGCAAGAGAACTTGCCGGCAAAGCTTTCCGGCAAGGTTTCTTTTGGCCGACAGCCCTCCAGGATGAAACTGCACAAGTAACCAAGTGTAAAGCGTGCCAGTTCCACTCCAAACAAATACACTAGCCAGCTCAAGCTCTCCAGACGATCCCTTTATCCTGGCCGTTTTCGGTCTGGGGGCTCGATATCCTCGGCCCTTTCCCCTGAGCTCTCGGGGGCTTTGAGTACTTGTACGTCGCAATCGACAAGTTCACAAAGTGGCCGGAAGTGCAGCCAGTGAGGAAGGTGACAGCACAGTCAGCAGTCAAGTTCTTCAGGTCAATTGTTTGCCGTTTCGGGATCCCTAACAGGATCATCACCGACAACGGCACGCAATTCACGAGCCGCACCTTCATGCAGTACGTCCAAGACCTTGGCGCCAAGGTCTGCTTCGCTTCTGTTTCTCATCCAAGAAGCAACGGTCAAGCAGAGAGGGCAAATGCTGAAGTGCTGCGCGGGCTCAAGACCAGAACTTTCGACAGGCTGCACAAGTGCAGAAGAAACTGGATTGAGGAGCTGCCGGTGGTTCTTTGGTCGATCAGAACGACGCCAAATCGAGCCACTGGCCAGACACCTTTCGCTCTAGTCTACGGAGCAGAGGCAGTTCTCCCCACGGAACTCGTACATGGATCGCCTCGAGTGCTTGCTTATGATGAGCTTGAGCAAGAACAGTTGTGGCAAGACAACGCGCTGCTCCTTGAGGAAGATCGTCTTCAGGCTGCTGTACGAGTTGCTCGATACCAACAAGCTTTGCGCAGCTACCATAGCCACAAAGTTAAGGCCAGAAGCTTTGAGGAAGGCGACCTTGTTCTTCGGCGCGTTCAGTCCGCCAAGAATTCCAACAAGTTGACGCCGAAGTGGGAAGGCCCTTATCGGGTGAGACGAGTCACAAGGCCTGGCGCTGTCCGCCTTGAGACCGAAGATGGCATTCCGGTGAGCAATTCCTGGAACATAGAACATCTTCGTAAGTTTTTCCCATAGGGCGCGGTTGCCGGAACCCGTTCCGGCAACCACCTTTTGTACAAGTCTTGCCGCTGTTGCATGTAATCCTTTGTACAAAGCCGGGTGCAGATCCCGTGCACAAGTAAAACCCCATGTGCTCCGCACAACTTGTCCATTTCATGCATTAGTTCCTTTCTTGCATGCGATTATCTGACACTTTGTGCAGCACCTACATCCGGTAAGCAGTAACGAGCCGAAGAGCTCCATATTATTATTTTCTCTTCTTTCTCCTTTTTTAAAAGGAAAAGAAGGTTCCCTCGCACACAAGTTTGCCGGGGGGGAAGGAGAAGATTGTGGTATGGACCAGGCGTCGTTCAAGCAAAGACTTGCCTTACCGGGAAGCAAACGACAGAAAAGCTAAGTTGCCAAAGTTTGAGCAATCAGTTTTTAAATTTTTGAGTTATCTTCCTCGAACGACCCTGCTTTGTATGGAAAACCTGTGCGCGGAGGAACCGACTCGTGGCTAGTTGCGCCCTTACTTTGTTTCGAGTCCGCTCAACAGCTTAAGTGTGCTGCATCTAGTCGCGACAAGGTTTCTTGTCGGAAGCAGCACCGCCAGCAGGCTGCTGAAGTTCCGCACTCAGCGCTCGCGGCTCGGGTGCCTGCGCCGACAAGTTCCCTAGAAGCGTAGGGTAAAAACATACAAAGGAAGGAATCTAGTAGAGGAAATAACATAGCAATTGATAACAGAAATAAAGTTATATTACAAGATAACTTGTCGCAGCTCTAACAGACTGTTTTCATAACATGATTAGCAGCGACAAGGGAAAAGAAGAAATGGGCGGCCTAGTCTACGCGTCCGCCCTCGACCCTCTTGATCTCGCTCACCTTGTCCACAATGGGTGCGACAAGGGCCTTGAGTGCATCCAGATCGGCGTCAGGCGGCAAGGACCTGAGGACGTTGGTGAAGCTGAGGCCTGGATTGCGGAAGGCTACCTTCATCAGCACCTTCTGGAGAACCCCGGCGCAGATTTTGCGCGACTCGTCGGCCAGCTGCTTTGGGATCCTCTCCCGGAGCTGCTGGAGTGCCGTCGCCATGCCCTTGAAGAACAGGCTGAGCTTGGCGCTGGGTTGAAGACTCTCGTCGGAAGGATACCCAAAGTCCTCCATCCCCAGCTGCGCCAGCTCCTCGTTGATGACTGCGGCAATGTTCACCAGACCCTCGGTCCAGTGCTCCACAGTGTCTCTGAACGAGTTCTGGATAACTGCAATGCTCTCCAGCAGCGCCGCGTCAGCCTTGACCTTCTCCGACAAGGTATTCTCCCGCTCCTTGGCGGCCTCCAGCGTCTGCGTCAGCGTGGCCAGCTTCAGCTCCAGGTCTGCTTTGGAATCCTTGGCGGCGCTGAGCTCCTTGCCCCTCTCAGCAAGAAGACCTTGCAGCTCACCGTGGGCGGCAGCATCCTTCTCACGCTCACGCTTGAGCGCGGCAAGCTCCTCGCCGCTCTTCCCAATGTTGGCCTCCAGCTGCGCCACCTTCTCCTCCAGCTCTTTCTTGGCGGCCTCTGCAATTGCCGCAGTGTCCTTTGCCTCCTTGAGCGCCCCGCCAAGTGCTTGCTCGCGCTCAGCGAGCTCTTCCTCGTAGCTGTCGAGGTTGGCCTTCCTCTGCACTAGTTCACCTTCCCGCGCGGACTGCTTCTCGGCGGCCAGCCTTTGCTCCTCCTCAGCCTCGGCCTTCTCGAGAAGGAAGGCCGTGCGCTCCTCGTCGAGTCGCTCCTGCTCCTGCGCCAGGGACCGGAGAGCTTCTTGATTTTGGCCCCGGAGCTCCTCCGCACGCTTCTCCATGTCAACTCCGGCCTTCGCGATAAGCGCTTCTCGGGAAGCTAGTTTGGCTTGCCGGGCGCAGTAGAGTGACAGCAGCTTCCGCAGCAGCTGCTCCTCCTCAGGCTCACCGCTACTGCTGCTGGGAGCGTCAACCAACGACAGCCCAGCAGAGGCGAGCACCTCCCCGTCGAAAGTTTCCCCCTCGACCGGCGCTCTGGAGCTCGACGCCAAGGGTAGCTTGATGAAGATACCGTCGCCGGCCTTCAAGTAAGCGCCAGGCTGGGGCTCCTCGGAGCCCGGCTCCGCAGAAACAGCAGAGGGATCGGCGGTCGATGCAGCGTCTGGCGCTCCTGCGGCCTCAGGGTCGTCAGTGCGATCGCCCGACCCCTCGCCGGCTTTTGCGGCGGCAGCCCTGGCGGCCTCCTCGCCGGCGGCCTCGTCAGCATCGGCCCCTTCCTCGCCGGCGCCCTCTGTCTCCATTGGCTCAGCCGCAGATGGGTCTAAAGAACGAAGAAGGAAGGAAAATCAATCAAAAATCCAAGAGAGGAAAAACGGAAGAAGCAGAACCCAAGGGAAAGTTTCTGGGCAAGTGGATTACCTGCGCCAAGATCTACAGTTGCGGCCTCGGTCGCCGCAGGATCAGCAGTGTCGTCCCTTGCCGGAGAGTTCCCCCTTGCCGGAGAGCGCTCCCTTGCCGGGGACTCCTCCCTTGGCGGCGCAGTCGAAGCAGGTGGCACTTCGGGACCAGCTTCCGGGCGCTCCTGATGAGACTGCTCTGCTCCTGCACAAGTCAACAAGCAAGATATCAACAAAGGAAAAAGCACTCAAGCGCGCCCGGCAGCAGAAGGCTAAACTATGAACTTACGCTGGGGGCTGCGCTGGGGGCTGCTTTGAGGAGTGATTGCCGGGTCCGTCAAGGTGGTCTCGGACCCACCTCCTGCTGACACGATGGGGTCATCCTCGATGACGATCACCGCGGCCTTGGCCCTCTTCGCCGCTCTCTGGGCCAGCGTCTGAAAAGAAAGGAGTCCAGATTGGAGCAAGTCAGATACAAGATATAAACAGCAAGATTGAAGAACTACAAGAGCACCAAAGAAACTTACTCTTCTTCCTCCTCGTCGGAGCTGAGCGCGGAAAGATCGAAGTCCGGCCCTCCTCCGGTGCGGCGAGGTGGAGGAGTAGGATCCCTTGCCCGCTTGGCGGGGGCGGTGGCGGTGGCCCGGGAAGATCCCGCTCCAGTTGCCGCTGTTGCGTGAGGCGCTCCCGCGGCAACATTGCTTGCCGCGGTAGAGCGCGTCGCACGGCTCGGCGGCTGTTGACCCGGCTGCCGCCCCGCTGCGTCCCCGGCCCTGCGAAGGCGCCTTCTTGGCGGGGCCGGGGGCTCCGCCTGCGGCAAGTTTTCTGAAGGCTCGGGCTCCTCCTCGCCGGCCTCGCTCGGCTCGGCTTCGGAACCGGCAGGCTCCTCCTCGCCCATGAACTCCGCGCGCTCGGCAAGGTTTGCCGCCTCCGCAGCCTCCGCCTCCTCCACAGTGAACCCAAACGCGCCCGCGGCAGCTGCGGCCGCAACCTCTTCCGCCCTAGTGGCGATGCGCTGCAGCTCCTCGTCGGTGGTGTCACGGGTGAGGCTCTTCTGCTCGTCAGCGTGGACCGGCACTTCCTCCAAGGTGTCGAAGAACGCTCGCACAACGTCATCCGCAGGCTCTTGCCAAGTTGGGACGATTCCGTGTGAATCGCACAACGGCATCATGGCGCGGATCCGGTCAAGCGAAGAGTTATTGCACAAAGGAACTACGCCCCTCGGCAGTGTGAATGGGTGCTGGGGGTCGCGTTTGAATAACTCCAAGAGCATTGCGTCCAGCTCCAAGACGGTGAAGTTGTAGTTGAGGCCCGGCCGCAGCCTCATGATGTCCGCCGAATTCTTGAATTCCCAAGCGGGCCTCCCCCTCTCCTGCAGGGGGGCAATGCGGCGGCGGAGGAAATCTGCCCCGACAGCACCTACGGTGAGCCCGGCAAGCCTGAGGCGAAGAATCCTAGTGATGGCGATCTTCAGCCTCTCGTCTTCCGGGGCCACGTTGCTCCAGTCATTGCCGCGCACTATTGAAGTTTGGCGCATGACGGTGAAGGGCTGCGGATTCTCCTCAACGATCCATCACCACTCCGCTCTCCACTCCTCCCACTTGATGTGGAGCTCATCCTCCAAGTACGCCTCTTTCTTGCCGACTCTCGAGATCCAGGCAATCCCTCCGGCAAGCGGCTCTCCTCTCTCTACCCGAGGTATGAAGAAGTGGCGGAAAAGGGCAACACTAGGGTGGACTCCGACAAAGTTTTCGCACAAATGTGCGAAAACTGCCATGGTCAGGACAGCGTTGGGGGTGAAGTCAAGGAGGCGGAAGCCATATGTGTTCATGATATCACAGAAGAACTCCGAGAAGGGCGGGCAGAGCCCGCAATAGAAGAATAGCGCGAAGAATGGGTACCCGTTTGGAGCCGACTCCGAAGCAGCGGCCAGGAGTACCCTCGTGCGCGGATGCGCACGCGTCTCCGTCGCCCAAAAAAGTTAGAAGTACTCCCTCAGCTCCTGCACACCGAGCTGAGGGGAGAAGACCGCCCGCTCCTTCCGCAGCGCCGCGAGCCGCTGTGCCTCGGCCGACTTCACGCCCTTTCCTTTATCGGCTTTCGGGGCCATGGCGGAGGTGGTGAGAGAGATCGACGGCATGGTGATGCTGGTGGCAATGGGGGGCGGAGCGCTGCTCTCTCGGCTTCGAGAAGAAGGGGGGAGCAGCGGAGGTTCGTGAAGAAGAAGTAGCAGCAACCAACGTAGGGGGGTAACGAACTGCCCCTGTTTCCTCTGCTTATAAAGAGGGACGGGGAGGACGTTTCGGCCTTCCGAATACACAACCACCCACGATCTCTCCCTAGATGTCGCATTCAACGGGTGCCGTTATGGGAGAGGGCGGTGGATACGAAGCGAGATTCGGCGTGGCCCAACCCGCGTGTGCCCGTGCCCTGTCTTGGGCCTGGCCCAACAGCGCTCGGCACCATGTCTGGCCCAGGATCGGGGGCTCCTGTCGGTGTACTAGAATAGGGGTACCCTAGTACCCCGAACTTGTGCACGGGCAGTTGTAGCACCCCGCGGCAAGGCTTGCCGGGCGAACGCCAAGATCCTCCAAGGTTCCCTTGGAGCCATCCAAGAACAAAGTATTTAAGCTAAGGAGACAAGGCCCCGGCAAGAGGAGCTTGCCGGGAAGGCCAACCAAGGCACTCCAAGGAACTTGCCGCGATGCGCCACGCGCTCCGGCAAGGCAACAAGGCCCCGGCAAGAGGAGCTTGCCGGGAAGACTAAGCAAGGTACCCCGAGGCCCGGTGAGCGACGAGCTTCTGGACCCGACAAGATAACAATAGCGGCAAGGCGCTTGCCGCGACAGGCGGCCATTCTGTGCCCACGCTCCAGCGCATCCACCAACGTGTCGCTCTGGGGGCCTCTCCGGGCGCGCGTGGCGGGAAGCTGTGCAGCCAGCGGTGCGCAGTGGCATGCGAAGCTGACAAGATCACCATCGTGGCGAACGGTGGCGCCCCTAACGGTCCTTTTCTGCACTGTTCGGGCGACTCAGACGGGCCTTTAATGCCCTTGTCCCCTGCCCTCAGGGTTAGGTAGGGTGCACTGTACAAGTAACTGTATCAACTACCTCGCTTTTTACGTTTTTACCCTCCTCTGCGTTGCCACCTGTCGGTGACCCCTTTAGCGTATAAAAGGAGGCCCATGCGCAACATAGGGGGGGGGGGTCGGACAGTTCGCTTTGATTCATTCGTAGCCCAAAAAACATCACGCTCTCTCTCTCTAGAGAGCAAGAACACCAGATAATACTACCAGACAAGCAGCAGTAGGAGTGTTATCTCTCCGGAGAGCTCCGAAGCTGGGTAAATTGCTCGTGTGCCTCGCCTCGATCTGCTCTTCGTGCGATCTCTGCCCCCCGCAGAACCGAAAGGGGCCCGGTCCGCCGGCCCCATAGGTGTTCGTGGATCAGTTTCCCCGACACATATTCACCTCCAAGTTCTGGGATTCTTTTCAGAAGGCCATGGGCACCAACATTCGCTTCAGCAAATCTTTTCATCCTCAAACCAGTGGCCAAGTCGAGCGAGTCAATCAGATTCTTGAAGATATGCTCAGGGCTTGTGTCATTTCTTTCGGTATGAAGTGGGAAGATTGTCTTCCATATGTTGAGTTCTCCAACAACAACAGCTTCCAAGCGAGTTCGGGCAAGGCCCCATTCGAGATTCTCTATGGCTGGAAGTGCCGTACTCCTCTTAATTAGTCAGAGACTAGTTAACGCCAACTTCTTGGCAATGACTTGATCACAGAGGCTGAAGAAATGTGCAAAGTCATTCATGAAAATCTCAAAGCCACGCAATCGTGCCAGAAGAGTTACTATGATAGCAAACATCGTGACTTGGCTTTCGAGATCGGAGACCATGTCTACCTCCGCGTCTCTCCAATGAAAGGTACTCGCCGCTTCAGTATCAAAGGGAAGCTTGCCCCTAGATACATGGGTCCTTTCAAGATCATTGGCAAAAGAGGCGATCTCGCCTATCAACTTGAGCTTCCATCCAACTTTGCAAACATGCATGAAGTGTTTCACGTGTCTCAATTCTGCAAGTGTTTCAAGACTGCTGACCGCACCATCAACTTTGAAGAGATTGATCTCCAAGAAGACTTGTCTTATCATGGCACCCTGTTGCTATTCTTGAAGAAGTTGAGCGCAAGACTCGCAACAAGTCTATCAAATTCGTGGAAGTCAAGAGGTCACATCATTCCGACCGTGAAGCCACCTGGGAACGCGAGGACCACCTCCGTTATGACTACCCAGAATTTTTCCAGTCCTAGATCTCGGGACGAGATCCTTTTGTAGTGGTGGAGTGTTGTAACACCCCGTATGTAACCTGCCATATTTGTATTCCAACTCTTGCCATTTCCAGCACTAAGTTATGGTATTTCCTCGTTGTCGGGTTTTTGTCTTTGTATTGTTTTGTCTTTGTCATGCATCTCATATCATGTCATCATGTGCATCACATTTGCATACATGTTCGTCTCATGCATCCGAGCATTTTCCCCGTTGTCCGTTTTGCATTCCGGCGCTCCTATGTCATCCGGTGTCCCTTTCTACCTCTTTTCGTGTGCGGGTATTAAACATTCTCGGATTGGACTGAGACTTGCCAAGCGGCCTTGGTTTACTACCGGTAGACCGCCTGTCAAGTTTCGTGCCATTTGGACTTCGTTTGATACTCCAACGGTTAACCAAGGAGCCGAAAAGGCCTCGTGTGTGTTGCAGCCCAACACCCCTCCAAAGTGGCCCAAAACCCACCTAAACCTCCTCCATCATCTAGGTCGTTCGATCACGATCGCGTGGCCAAAAACCGTGCTCAATTTGGAGCCTCCTAGCTCCTCCTACCTATAAAAAGGCACTCCCCCCGAAATTTTCGGATCATTCCAACCCTAGACCTAGCCCCGCTCCTCTCTGCGCGCCGGACGTGTCTGGTCCGCGCCGGACATCGCCGCCGCCGCCAATCACGCGCCGCCACCTATCGCCACTGCCTCCTCCCACCGCGCGGCCCGCCGGAGCCCGAACCGGGCCCCCGTGGCCCATCTCGGCCGACCCCACGCCCGGTTGCCTCGCCGCCGTCCCGACTCCGCCGCGGCGCCCGCGCCTCGCCCCGCCGCCGTCCACGCCCACCGGCGCCGCCCAGCTTCTCCCGCGCCAGCGCAGGCCACCGCCTCAGATGTCAACCCTCCTTGCCGGCGACGACCCCCCCTCGCCGGACCACCTCTACTCCGGCAAGGCTTCTTCCTCTCCGGCGAGTTCTTTGTTCTGACGAACCTCAGAGTACGTGCCCGATCTGGATCTGGATCTAGGAGGTTGACTTTGGCCCTAACCCTAGCTATTTTATGCATTCTTCATCATGCTATATCTCTGCATCCGTGGCCCTGTTTCGAGCGTGTAGACAATCAAATTGTTCGTCTCGATGAGTAGTTCGTTTCATTCCATTGCACCATGTCCATTTGAGCTCATCTTGATGCCATAAATGCTGTTGCAAGAGTGCTAGTTTATGTTAGTTTCAGATTATTATCAGCAATTGGACATTTGTCATTTTTGCCATGTTTATTGTGTGCCTCCTATGAACTTGAGCCCTACATGAGTTTTGAAGTATGCCATGCCATCTTTACAAGGGTGTATGCCATGTATTTTTTATCTCTGTGGTGACTAGCACAAGCATGCAAAGTAGCCCTCGTAATGTTGCTGATTTCAGGGACTTAGAAATCTTCCAAGTCTTTGTCTTGTCAATATTTTTATGCCATGTATTCATGTTGATACAGAGTGATCCAAGCCTCTTTGGAGCATGATCAGTAAGGATGTTTTGTAGATATTGTTGTGCTCTATCCATCCATGTCTTTGTTTGCAATTATGGAGCACCCTAGCTTGACTCAATCGAGTTCTACTTTTGCTATAAAATGTTCCTGGAAGATTGTTTACGTGTTAAGCATTTTTTCCTAGGTTGTTGTTGTTGATCCATGCATGCTATGTTGTTGTTCTTGCCATGTTTAGCTTCTATGCCATGTCTACTTGCTGGGTGTATGCTTAGTTTGACATGCAATGACTTGTGGTGAGTGCATCGAGCTCGTAAACATGCCTACTTGATATCTGTTTTTGCCATGTTCCAGTTTTCTACTAAGTCTGAATCAGTGAACGTTAATTGCTATGTTCACATGGTTGCCATTGTATTTTCTGATCACTTTTGGCTTATGGGCAATAAGGGACTTTTGTTGTATAATTTGAGTAGCTTCATGCCATGCCTTGCTTTTTCATGATATATTACTGTAGCATGTTGTTATCGTGCTCTAAACATTGCTTCCTGATGTTAAATTCCTGACATGTTATTTTCACAAAGTCTATAACCTGATATCGTTTGCACTTTTGCCATGCTTGTTTGAACCTATTATTGAGCGAATTAGCCATAGCTCAGTGTTCATCTTTTGTCAAGCATGTTGAGTGGATCCCTACCATGTATTTTGTTGTTATGCTAGAGTGCAGTAGCTTGTTGTTCTTGATGCATTTAGATGGCCTCGTGCTGTTAATCGCAGATCAGTGCCATTATTGTTTTGCTTGCCATTTGCAAACCGTGCATCCGTTTCCGGTGATCTTTATTTCGTTTTCGACTGAAATAAACTCATCTTTCCAGTGGAACTCTTGGTTTTCCAAGTTGAGGCCAGGTTCAATCTTTCCTTTCCGAAACATGCATATGCATCGCATATCGCAACCCGCATACGAGGATCAAGCTAATGTCAACTCGGAGAACTTTGCAGGCAAGATGACCATACCCTCGAAATCACTTCTATCTTTGCTTGCTAGATGCTCGCTCTTTTTCTATGCCTATGCTACGATACCTACCACTTGCTTATCATCCCCCCCATATTGCCATGTCAAACCTCTAACCCACCTTGTCCTAGCAAACCGTTGTTTGGCTATGTTACCACTTTGCTCAGCCCCTCTTATAGCGTTGCTAGTTGCAGGTGAAGATTGGAGTTTGTTCCTTGTTGGAACATGTTTATTGTTGGGATATCATTATTATATCTTGTCTATTTTAATGCATCTATACACTTGGTAAAGGGTGGAAGGCTCGGCCTTATGCCTGGTGTTTTGTTCCACTCTCGCTGCCCTAGTTTCCGTCATACCGGTGTTATGTTCCTTGATTTTGTGTTCCTTACACGGTTGGGTTATAATGGGAACCCCTTGACAGTTCGCCTTGAATAAAACTCTTCCAGCAATGCCCAACATTGGTTTTACCATTTGCCACCTAGCCTCTTTTTCCCTTGGGTTTCCAGAGCCCGAGGGCCATCTTTATTTAAACCCCCGGGCCAGTGCTCCTGTGAGTGTTGGTCCAAACTAGAGCCCCTTGTAGCGCCACCTCGGGGAAACTCGAGGGCTGGTTTTAGTTGTACGGATTGCTTATCTGATGTGCCCTAAGAACAAGATATGTGCAGCTCCTATCGGGATTTGTCGGCACATTCGGGTGGCTTTGCTGTACTTGTTTTACCATTGTCGAGATGTCTTGTAACCGGGATTCCGAGTCTGATCGGGTTGTCTTGGGAGAAGGAATATCCTTCGTTGACCGTGAGTGCTTGTGATGGGCTAAGTTGGGACACCCTTGCAGGGATTTGATCTTTCAAAAGCTGTGCGCGCGGTTATGGGCAGATGGGAATTTGTTAATGTCCGGTTGTAGAAAACCTTAATCTTAAACTTAAATAAAATGAATCAACAGACTGTGTGGCCGTGATGGTCTCTTTTTGGCAGAGTCCGGGAAGAGAACACGACCTCATGTTATGCTTGCACGTAGGTTGTTCTAGGATCACTTCTTGATCATAGTTGGTCGACTGTGCCTTTGCCTTCTCTTCTCGCTCTCATTTGCGTATGTTAGCCACTGTCGGTGTCAAAACCGGCGGATCTCGGGTAGGGGGTCCCTAACTGTGCGCCTAGGCGGATGGTAAAAGGAGGCAGGGGACACGATGTTTTACCCAGGTTCGGGCCCTCTCGATGGAGGTAAAACCCTACGTCCTGCTTGATTAATATTGATGATATGGGTAGTACAAGAGTAGATCTACCACGAGTTCAGAGAGGCTAAACCCTAGAAGCTAGCCTATGGTATGATTGTTGTTCGTCCTATGGACTAGAAACCCTCTGGTTTATATAGACACCGGAGAGGGCTAGGGTTACACAGAGTCGGTTGCAATGATAGGAGATCTACATATCCGTATCGCCAAGCTTGCCTTCCACGCCAAGGAAAGTCCCTTCAGGATACGGGACGAAGTCTTCAATCTTGTATCTTCATAGTACAGGAGTCCGGCCGAAGGTATAGTCCGGCTGTCCGGACACCCCCTAATCCAGGACTCTCTCAGTAGCCCCTGAACCAGGCTTCAATGACGACGAGTCTGGCGCGTAGATTATCTTCGGCATTGCAAGGCGGGTTCCTCCTCCAAGTACTTCATAGAAGATTTTGAACACAAAGGTAGTGTCCGGCTCTGCAAAACAAGTTTCCACATATTGCCATAGAGAGAATAATATTTACACAAATCTAATCTGCTGACGTATTCCACAGCATGACATCACACCACTGCCAGTTCTTTATTCGAATCGTTTTACTGTTCCACCTCAGCGCATTTAGCGAGGCGGTTTACTTGGCACGTCTTGTCAAAGCAGAGATCGTGTCCCCTTATTCCGGGATTCTCATCAATACGGGTGTGGGTACCCCAACCACGCCATTGATTACGGCGCTTGGGAGATAAGCGAGTTTTACCAGGCTGGTGGGGACACGTAGTCGCGTCCGCCCATATAAGGGGATAAGGATCCACCTTTTCATCCACGCCTTCTTCCTCCTTTGCCTATCCATTTCCGCGCACTCGAGATCCAGCACCCAAGTCCGCACTCCCCACCTCAACCTTCTCCAGCCATGTCCGGAGCGGGAGGCAAGTGGATGGTCTCCTCCGTCACGGAGGGACACATCAAAAAACTGAGGAAGGCCGGATACTTGTCTAACGACATTGCGCACCGGCTTCCCAAAGAGGGGCAGCTCATCCCCACCCCTAGCCCCATGAGAGGGTGGTGTTCCTCCCCCATTTCCTCCGCGGACTGGGTTTCCCTCTCCACCAATTTGTCCAGGGGCTCATATTCTACTATGGCCTGGATTTCCATGATCTAGCCCCGAACTTTGTCCTCAACATCTCTGCGTTCATCGTCGTGTGCGAGGCCTCCCTCCGCATCCGCCCCCATTTCGGCCTATGGCTCAAGACTTTCAATGTCAGGCAAAAGGTGGTGCGCGGCACCCAGGCGGAGTGCGGAGGCGCCATGGTGGGCAAGATGCCCAACGTCCTGTGGCTCGAGGGCTCCTTCGTGGAGTCCCTAAAGGGGTGGTAATCGGGGTGGTTTTACATCACCGAGCCGCGCGACCCTAAGTGGGTCGCAGTCCCTGAGTTCCGATCCGGACCCCCTATGCGGCTCTCCTCCTGGAAAGAGAAGGGCCTATCGTGGGGTAAAAAAGGAGAGCTGACAAGACTCCAAACATGCGTCCAAACCTTGGTGGACAGGAAGCTCAAACTTGTTAACGTAGTCTAGGTTATGCTCATCCGTCGGATCCTCTCGTGTCAACAACGGGCTTTCAACCTGTGGGAGTTCGACCCGGCGCGGCACCAAACTCTGAGCAGGCTCTTCGACACGACGTACGAAGATGCCTGGAAGGTGCTTTCCAAGGGCGCCAAGGCCCCCGCATCCGCTACCGAGGATCGCGGATTCAGCACGCAGCGTCACGCTCGTGCGGTAAGCTATTTTTGCCTTTTACAGGGTATTAGTTTTTCATATTTTGAGTCCATGCGGGATCTAAGCTCCCTTACCCTTGACAAGATTGGCAGGAGACGTCCGGACAGATCAACTGTCCGGCTCCTTTGCCCGAAGGCCCAGCGGACGCTCGCTTGGCGAAGCTGCTGGTTCCGGCACCCTATGTGGTGCCGGGGACGAAGGCCAAGAAGAACGCCACGGGAACACGAAAGAGTGCCCGGCGCCAGGAGGTGTCGGGTTCATCCGATGACTCCAAGGCGCCCTCCTCCCATGAAGACGAGGAGGAGGAAGAAGAGACCTCTCACCCTCTAGCGGGGGGAGAGAAGAAAAGGAAGGCCCCCCCCCCCCGACTGGGGAGGCCGAAGGGTCCAAGAGGGGGAAGACCCTTCCTCTGGACTACTCCACCAACTCCGACAACGGTGAAGAGGAGTGGCCGCACAGGGCCAAGCCCCTGGCGAGATCATAAGTGTTCGGACACCAGAGCAATTCATAGTGTTCCTTTTTTGCACAGCTCCTCCTTACGCCGAATATGACTATGCAGTCCACCCAAGGCTGGGCTCGACGAGTCATCGAGCGGCTCCCTGGATTTGTCGGATGTGAATTCGCTTCCGACGGCTACCTCTCCCCACCCTACGGGCAACGCCGAGGTGGCGTCCCAATAGGTTCCAAGCCAGGAGGAGGTGGTCCTGGAGGCACCGCAAGGCGACCTCCCGGAATCCTGGGGTGAAGGGGATAGAACCCCCAAGGGCTCCAAGTCCGGCTTTGAGCCGGACACCGCGCCGGAACCTTCATCAGTTCCGGACTCCGGTAGGCAGCCTCCTTCCAAGAGGAGCAAGCCTACCGAGCCGGTGACCTCCGTCCAACCGGAGGCACCGGACAACTTGTTGGAGGTGTTTAATGGCGCCTCCATCGACGAGGAGCACCGCATTATTATGAGTGTGGTGATCCAAAAGGTTCAGTCCGCCAAGAGCGGACTGACTGAAGCCTGTGCCAGCCTTCTAACAGGCTTTGAGGTAAGTAAAGAATATGTAAAATTATTACCGCATAGACAGTAGCCCCTGATGCTCTGTTCGGTGTTCGAAAAGAAAAGCCAAATAGAGGATCTAAATGACATTCGCAGGAGTCTAACAAAAGTAAGTCAATATGCGTATGCAGGCTTCGCTGCTAGCATCCGCCGCACTGACTGCGGAGGTGGGCATGCTGAGCAGAACCTCGAGCGGTCCGAGCAAGAGCTCGGCCTAGCCAAGCAGCAGCTCGAGGAGAAGGAAGGTAAGAAATAACTTATTTAAATATGTGAAAGGCGCAATTGCAAAAAGTGACAGGATTAACGTGGCTATTGTAGGGGCCACAACTAAGGTGGCGACCCTTAAGCAAGCGCTGCCCGAGGCCGAGAAGAGGGCGGCCACGGAGCGCACCGAGCGGGAGAAGCATGAGACGCAGGTTGGCGAGGTGCGGCAAGAGCTCCAGGCTCTCATGAAAAAACATGAGAATTTGGAGCTTGACTCGAAGACGCGAGAAGATGCCAAGTCTGCCAAGGTTGAAGCCCAGAAGACCCTCCAGGAGGTTGAGGTGATAAAAAAGATAGCGGCGGGTAAGGCATTTTTTATGCAAAGCAAGCATGTAAAAGTGAATTACTTGTTACTTACCTGAATCTGGAGCTCTCCAGCAGCATTCGCAGACTTGCCCCATAGCGTGTCGGATGCCGCCGCCTTCTACCGAGCCGAGCAGGGAAGCTCGACGGAGAAGGTGTTCTGGTCTCAGTATGCTGAGGCCGAACACCCGGTGCCCTTAAGCGACCAGCTAAAACAGCTGGTCGAGCTCCATAAGGTGGCCGAACAGGCCATGAAGGGCCTCATAGTCCGGCTGTGGCCTGGAGAGGCCATGCCTGGGAGCTACTTCGGGCTAGTGAGGCGGCTGGTGGAGGCCTGTCCAAGGCTCGAAGTCATCAAACGCTCCGTATGCATCGAGGGTGCCCGTAGGGCGCTTGCCCGTGCGAAGGTGCACTTGGGCAAGCTGGATGCTGAGAAGCTTGTGAAGGACGGGCCACCGCCGGGCAAGGAGCATTGCAAGCCCGAGATGTATTATGAGGGCATTCTGAAGGGTGCCCGCCTTATGGCGGATGAATGTTCCATGAATGTAATTTTTTAGTGAACTCGCTCGTTTTGTCCTGTGCGCTGAAAACTTGTTCATGTGCGCTAAGCAATGCTTTTTGAATTTAAAATATTACCTTCTGTGCGGCCGTTTATCAAATTTGAGAGATGGCGAGTCGTCGGCTTCTGCCCCCATGGCACGAGTGCTGGGGTGTTCGGGATAAACATGAGTGCTCTTTTTCCCATTCTTGGGTCCTTCGGGGGAGGCGCTCAACACAACAAACAAGGCAATCAGACTATAATGCTTGAACACTCTCACTTAGCCATAGAATTCTATAATTTTAAATTTCGGCGAAGCCCCTAGTGTTCGGAAGACCGAGTTCGGGGCGCTATCCACGCCTAGGCCGGACAAAGCCGACTCTTCGCTCTAAGCGGCATAAGTCTTTAGGGACTCGAAAACCTCTCGAACAGCGACCAGCTCTCGCCTCATCATGACGGTCAGTTTTAGCTTTCTCTACTGAGGTGCTTAGACCAGCTCAACTCGGGCACAATCGCAGTAGTTGTCCTAGTGCTACCTTAGCCGATATAACGGAACGTAAGGTACCAAAACATAGGAGCCGGGCAAACCCAACTATTGACCCAAGACATGATTCGGAACCGATGCATATAATGCTATAAGTTCGGGGTGCCACACTTGTGAAAGTGTTCGGACTTCTCACACCATGTTGTGGGGTACTTAAGCCCCTGGCGTATTGGCCGTACCAAAGTGTATGGGTGCAACATGTCATTAATGAACATATATTCGTAAAAAAGAGGTAATGCAATAATAGACGGAAGCTATGCATTGTTTAGTTAAAAAAGCTGCGATCAAAGCAGAACGATACAAATAGTGCGATAAGCAAAAGATGGGACTATCAAATATGTCCTTTCCAGGGGCGAGCTGCGGAATGTTATGCGAAACAGGTATACCGCTCGTTATAGAGACCACCTTAGAGTTTGGTGGTGCGGCGTAGCTTTCTGCTTCCCTAGTTGTATCGTTTGTGCGGCAATTGTACTGCCGGACAAGCCTTCTGAAGAATGGAGTCCTGAAAATAAGAGAAAATTAAGAAATCGGCAGCCCCTAGGTTTAAGCCGCGTTTCGGGCGTGCCGTGATGGTGCCCCTCCCCCTGTGCCCATGGTATTTCTAGAGCGTAGTTATGTACGCGCAACACTGGTTTTGCAAGTTCGCGAGGGCTGGGGTTGGGGCCGCATTGCTATGCTTGCTCGGAACATGCCAGGCGGTCTTGTTGTAGGTTACTCCGAGCGCGCTTGACGGTGTCCGGACGTTTAATGGACGGACTGGAGAATTGCCTTGAGAGGCTGCTTTGTACTTCCGCTGCGATAACCGTTGTATTCTCCTCCGTTTGGAGAGAGCGTTCGGTGTTTCCATTGACCGTGATGACTCCTCGAGGGCCTGGCATCTTGAGCTTGAGGTATGCGTAGTGCGGCACCGCATTGAATTTGGCAAATGCGGTTCGCCTGAGCAGTGCGTGATAGCCACTGCGGAACGGGACTATGTCGAAGATTAACTCCTCGCTTCGGAAATTATCCGGAGATCCGAAGACCACTTCAAGTGTAACTGAGCCTGTACAATTGGCTTCTACACCTGGTGGGTTTAATCCTCGAGGGATCGATGCCCATGTTCCGCACTGTATCCTGATAAAGAAGGTTCAGGTTGCCGCCACCGTCCATAAGGACTCTAGTGAGGTGAAATCCGTCAATAATTGGGTCTAGAACCAATGCGGCGAATCCGCCATGATGGATGCTAGTGGGGTGGTCCCTTCGATCAAAAGTGATCGGGCAGGAAGACCATGGGTTGAACTTTGGGGCGACTGGCTCCATCGCGTATACGTCCCTTAGCACACGCTTCCGCTCCCTCTTGGGGACGTGGGTTGCGGATATCATGTTCACCGTCCGCACTTGTGGGGGAAAACCTTTCTGTCCACTGTTGTTCGGCGGTCGGGGCTCCTCCTCGTCATCGCTATGCAGCCCCTTCTCTCTGCTTTCGGCATTTAACTTGCCTGCCTGCTTGAACACCCAACAATCCATGTTGGTGTGATTGGCTGGTTTTTCGAGGGTGTCATGTATCTGGCATGAGCGGTCGAGTATTCGGTCCAAACTGGACGGGCCTGGAGTATTTCTTTTGAATGGCTTTTTCTGCTGACCGGGTTTAGAGCCTTTGAATCCGGCATTAACTGCCGTATCCTCAGCATTGTCGCCATTAATGCGGCACTTTTGCTTGTTGCGACGCGACCTGCCACTGCTGTCCTTGGTATCCGAATTACCAGGGCTCTTGGTCATGTTATTGCTGCGAGCTAGCCAGCTATCTTTTCCCGCGCAAAAGCGAGTCATAAGTGTCGTGAGGGCTGCCATAGATTTCGGCTTTTCCTGTCCTAGGTGCCGTGTAAGCCACTCGTCGTGGATGTTATGCTTGAAGGCTTCTAGGGCCTCTGTGTCCGGACAGTCGACGATTTGATTTTTCTTGGTTAGGAACCGTGTCCAGAATTGTCTGGCCGATTCCTCTGGCTGCTGAATTATGTGGCTTAGGTCATCGACGTCTGGTGGTCGCACATAAGTGCCCTGGAAATTGTCGAGGAATGCGGCTTCCAGGTCCTCCCAACAACCAATTGATTCTGCTGGCAAGCTGTTAAGCCAATGCCGGGCTGGTCCTTTAAGCTTGAGTGGGAGGTATTTGATGGTGTGTAGGTCATCACCGCGGGCCATGTGGATATGAAGGAGATAGTCCTCGATCCATACCGCAGGATCTGTTGTGCCATCGTATGATCCGATGTTCACGGGTTTGAAACCCTCGGGGATTTGATGATCCATTACTTCATCTGTGAAGCATAGTGGGTGTGCGACACCTCTGTATTGGGCTACATCACGACACAGCTCAAACGAGCTTTGTCTATTGTGTTCGGCCCGGCCGATTTACTGTATCCGGCGTGACGAGTACCGTCTCATGCCATGGGGCGCCCACGTGATCCGTAGATCGATCTTGTTTGCCTTGCCTTGTCCTCCAATATATCTCACAGGTCTGGCGCATTTTCCCATGCCTTGGTGGTTTTTGAGCGGCGCCGGGTGCAGCTTGATTTGAGGGCCGAGAGGCCTCTGTGTCGCGGCCACGGGGTGGCCGGTCGGCCACATCATGCGTTGGTGATGTAGGTTTAAGTGCTTCCTCCTCTAATTGGGGTAGCAACCTGCGCTTTGGGTAGCTCTTGGAGGGGCGTTCGAGTTCATACTCTTCGGCTGCAAGGACTTCAGTCCACCTGTCGGCTAGCAAATCTTGATCAGCTCTAAGATGTTGCTGTTTTTTCTTGAGTCTGCTCGTTGTGGCCATAAGCCTGTGTTTGAAACGCTCTTGTTTGACAGGATCCTACGGTACGACAAATTCGTCATCATTGAGGCTTGCCTTGTCTTCGGAGGGAGGCATATAATTATCGTCCTCGACCTCTCTGTCTGCCGCTCTCTCATGAGGGCTGGCTTCTCTATCCTCCTGTGCTGAATCTTGCTAGAGGTGGTTGTCTTCGGCACTGTCCGGGGTGTTATTATCCCCTGTGCCGGAATCATCGTTTTTGTTTTGGTGGGATTTAGAGCGGCGCCGCTGACGCCGGCGCTTAGGCTGCTTCTTGGAGGGGTCATCCTCCGTTGTTCCATCGCCATTGCCTTTTTTTGGGGTGTCCACCATGTATATATCATACGACGAGGTGGCTTTCCAATGCCCTATAGGCGCTGGTTCTTTATCGTCTCCTGCATCGGCGTCCATACCGTCGATGTCTTCGGAGTCGAAGTCGAGCATGATGGTTAAATCATCGACGATGGCTATGAAGTGGGTGGTTGGTGGGCTTTGAATTTCTTCATCATCCGCATCCCAACCTTGCTGACCATAGTCTGGCCAGGGCTCTCCTGAGAAAGAGAGAGACTTTAGTGAATTCAGAATATCGCCGAAAGGCGAGTGCTGAAAGATGTCCGTGGCGGTGAACTCCATGATCGGCGCCCAATCGGATTCGATCGGTAGGGGCGCGGAGGGCTCGGAGTCTAGAGAGGAGTCCGGCTCCTTGGAGTCACGGGCTTCGCAGAGAATAGGGCTGGTGTTCGGCTCGATCACCATAGAGATTGCAGCCCCCGAGGCAGTGTTCAACCACCCATCCTCGATTGGCGCAGTTGGCTCCGAATTAAGGGTCAGAGCTGATGCGGGTGTGGCCTCCAGGGCACTGTTCGGCGGCAGAGCTAGATCATGCCCGTCGTGGCAGTGCGGAGCGCTCGGCTGTGGCTCGAATCCGTCGAAGATCAAGTCTCCGTGGATGTCGGCCATGTAGTTCAAACTTCCAAATCTGACCTGATGGCCAGGGGCGTAGCTTTCGATCTGCTCCAGATGACCAAGCGAATTGGCCCGCAGTGCAAAGCCGCCGAATACGAAGATCTGCCCGGGGAGGAAAAGTCTCACCCTGGATCGCATCACTGTTGATGATCGGAGAAGCCATCGAGCCTAAAAGCGACGACACAGAGGAACTCTCAACGAAAGCACCAATGTCGGTGTCAAAACCGGCAGATCTCGGGTAGGGGGTCCCGAACTGTGTGTCTAGGCGGATGGTAACAGGAGGCAAGGGACACGATGTTTTACCCAGGTTTGGGCCCTCTCGATGGAGGTAAAACCCTACGTCCTGCTTGATTAATATTGATGATATGGGTAGTACAAGAGTAGATCTACCACGAGATCAGAGAGGCTAAACCCTAGAAGCTAGCCTATGGTATGATTGTTGTTCGTCCTATGGACTAGAAACCCCCCGGTTTATATAGACACCAGAGAGGGCTAGGGTTACACAGTGTCGGTTACAATGGTAGGAGATCTACATATCCGTATCGCCAAGCTTGCCTTCCACGCCAAGGAAAGTCCCTTTCGGACACGGGACGAAGTCTTCAATCTTGTATCTTCATAGTCTAGGAGTCCGGCTGAAGGTATAGTCCGGCTGTCTGGACACCCCCTAATCTAGGACTCCCTCAGCCACCATATATGCTAGTGCTTGCTGCAGCTCCACATCATACCTTTTACCGTTCCTATAAGCTTAAATAGTCTTGATCACGAGGGTGTGAGATTGCTGAGTCCCCATGGCTCACAGATTACTTCCAAAACCAGATGCAGGGACCGATGATACTGCTCCAAGAGATTCGACTAAGCTCAAATGGGAGTTCGATGAGGACTCAGGACGATACTATGTTTCTTTTCCAGACGATCAGTAGTGGAGCCCAGTTGGGGCGATCAGGGACTTTGTTGCATTTTGGGGTTGTCTTTATTTTGGTTTCGTAGCCGGACCTTGATTGTATCTGGATGAATGTAATGATATTTATGCTATTGTGTGTCGTGGCGATTGTAAGCGAACTATGCACCTCTTTTCCTTATTCATTACATGGGTTGTGTGGAGATTACCCCACTTGCGAAATTGCTTACAATGTGCTTATGCCTCTAAGTCATGCTTCGACACGTGGGAGATATAGACGCATCGTGGGTGTTACATGCACATCACTATGAGCCTTGCAAGCAATGTGACTAATGAGTTAGTCACGGGATGATGCATTACAGAACGAGTAAAGAGACTTGCCGGTAACGAGATTGAACTAGGTTTGATGATACCGACGATCGAATCTCGGGCAAGTAACATACCGATGACAAGGGGAACAACGTATGTTGTTATGCAGTTTGACCAATAAAAGATCTTCGTAGAATATGTAGGAGCCAATATGAGCATCCAGGTTCTGCTATTGGTTATTGACCGGAGATGTGTCTCGGTCATGTCTACATAGTTCCTGAACCCGTAGGGTCCGCACGCTTAACGTTCGATGACGATTTGTATTATGAGTTATGTGATTTGATGACCGAAGTTTGTTCAGAGTCCCGGATGAGATCACGGACATGACGAGGATTCTCAAAATGGTCGAGACATAAATATTCATATATTGGAAGGCTACATTCGGACACCGGAATGGTTCGGGTCGTTTCGGAGTACCGGGGGTTACCGGAACCCCCCCCCCCTGGAGGTTAATGGGCCACCATGGGCCTTACTGGAGAAGAGAGAGGGCCGGCCAGGAGGTGGCACGCTCCCCCCACTTGGCCAGTCCGAATTGGACAAGGGGTGGGGGCGGCGGCCCCCTCCTTCCTTCTCTCCTCTTCCTCCTTCCCTTCTTCTCCTACTTGGAATAGGAAAGGGGGGACCGAATCCTACTTGGGCCGGGAGTCCAAGTAGGACTCCCCCCATGACGCGCCCACTAGGGCCGGCCACCTCTCCTCCCCCCTTCACATACGTGGGAGGGGGGCACCCCAAAGGCACACCAAGTCTTCTCTTAGCCGTGTGCGGTGCCCCCCTCCATAGTTACAAACCTCGGTCATATCATTGTAGTGCTTAGGCGAAGCCCTGCGCCGGTAACTTCATCATCACCGTCACCACGCCGTCGTGATGACGGAACTCTCCCTCGACCTCAACTATATCAAGAGATCGAGGGACGTCATCGAGCTGAACATGTGCTGAAAGGGGAGGTGCCATACGTTCGGTGCTTGGATCGGTTGGATCGCGAAGATGTTTGACTACATCGACCGCGTTATTAAACGCTTCCGCTTTCGGTCTACGAGGGTACGTGGACACACTCCCCCCTCTTGTTGCTATGCATCTCCTAGATAGATCTTGCATGATCGTAGGAATTTTTTTGAAATACTGCGTTCCCCAATAGCATCACAGTGGGAGAAACTAGAAATATCACACAAGCTACCATAGGGAGCATTCACTTTCCTGCCATACATTATTTTGCTCTCTTTATAGGTAGATGCATTAACGGTAAGCATGAGCATAGCCACCTTTGTGTTCCAGATCTTAGTGTCCTCAAGTGTGCGGTGTTAGGTGATAAGCGATATAACTGGGGGGCTATTATTGCGAGGAGGTTACATCTTAATGCTAAAGATGGAGATTTATTTGGTGGGACTTATGCAACTCGTTTAGCTAATTATCTTGGTGTACCCATAAGAGGAAATGACAATGAGTTGCCACCTACTTTTCTAGATTATAATGCTATTGTATGCTACCAGTTTCTTGAGAAGAACGAACAATCCCTCTAGTACTGACTAATCTTTAACAGACGGCATGCTGTCCATATTACCCTTCCTGCTCCTTCCTTCTTTAACTTTCAGGTAAATGGGAGATATTTTATAACTAGAGAGGAGGCGAACGAGTATGAGAGAACAGCGGAGGCCGCTCGCCTCCATGAAGCGGCTCACCAGGCGGTAGCTGCCGCAGCACAGTACAACCCCAACTACGATTTTGGATACCATCCGGGCCAGTCGTGGCCATAGACCAACTTAGGCCAAAGGCCTAAGCTTGGGGGAGGACGTATTTCTCACCAACATTACATTCATGTTCACACACTCATTCTAGTTGTCGGTGTTCATACTTTTTCATTGTATTATCCATGTTAGGTTATTTATTTTTTCCGCTTTATTCTTGTGTGTTTGAAAAACTTTGAGTAAAACCATAAAAAATTAGTTGTAGTTTAGTTTACTTTCTATGTTTACTTAGTAGTAGTATTAAAAGAAAACCCAAAAATATTTCTCGTTCTTCTTTTGCTTGTTGGGAGCTTTCCCGTGTAAATAGGTTTTCTTGTTCTTGCTTTACTTTCTTTAGAAAAACAAAAGCTCCAAAAACATTTCAATGTGTTTCTTTGAAATTCTTTTTTGTTTCTTTGGGGTCGAGAAGAAAAGACCACGATGAAAATGTTGAGTGGCTCTCATATGTATTATTGTTGATCTAACAAGAGCCCAGATTACCTTGTCTTCTCCTTTGAATAAATGTTTGCAGATTCCAGCTTAGTCCAATGCACGTGCACTATTATTCTTATCGACACCGTTCGGTCATGCAAGTGAAAGGAAATAATGACGATATATGATGAAATGATTGAGATGAGGAAAAGCTGGTATGAACTCAACCTATCTTGTTTTTGTAAATATGATTAGTTCATCATTCTTGATTTAGCCCATTATGAATGAAACATGTTTGCAATGACAATTAGAGATTATAGTTACTCATGCCATGCTTAATTAGCTAGGAGTTTATAATGGTTTACCTTGTGTGCCAACATGCAAATTAAAATGGTTGTGATGTGGTATGATAGGATGGTATCCTCCTTTGAATGATTTGAGTGGCTTGACTTGGCACATGTTCACACATGTAGTTGAAACAAAAACAACATAGCCTCCATGATATTTATGTTCTTGGTGATTTATATCCTACTCATGCTTGCACTCAATGTTTATTAATCTTAATGCATGTTTATGACTGATGTCGCTCTCTAGTTGGTCGCTCCTTAACCTCTTGCTAGACTTCATGTGTACTAAGTGGGAATACTGCTTGTGCATCCACCTCCATAAGCCCGAAGTTGTTCCATATGAGTCCACCATACCTACCTATATGTTGTATTTACCTGCCGTTCCAAGTAAATTTGCATGTGTCAAACTCTAAACCTTCAAATGATAACCTGTTTTGTATGCCCGAATCGCTCATGTAGCGACTGGGGGCTGTCAGTATCTTCCATGCTAGGTGAGTTATTCTCATGATGAGTGGACTCCGCTCATCATTCACGAGAGAATGGATGGTAACCGAGATGCCCAGTCCCAGTCCCATGCTCAAATCAAATCAAAATGTAATTGCAAACAAAACTCCCCCCGAATTGTTGTTAGTTGGACGATACCCGTTGTTTCGGACTAGCCGTGGAGTGTGCTTGTTGGTGGTGGGGGAGTATAAACTACCATTCTGTTTGGGAACTACCTATAATGTATCTAGTATGGAAGATACCGAGATCTCTTGGTTGTTATGTTGACAATGAAAGCATACCGCTCAAAATATTATTCATCTCTATTTCAAAAACTTGAGCTGTGGCACCTCTGCATATCCCTGCTTCCCTCTACGAAGGGCCTATCTATTTACTTTTATTGCTTAGTCATCATCCTCTTATAAAAAGCACCAGTTAGAGAGCACCACTGTCATTTGTATCCATTGTTATTAATTGATATTGAGTATGACTGTGACTGGATCTCTTTTGCCATGAATTACAATGTCTAGTCAGTCCTTGATCTTCAAGGGTGCTTTGCATTAATGTTTTGCAGTCAAAGGAAGGGATAGTGAGATACCATCTTGTTATATCATATCATGATTGTTTCAAAAAAGTGTTGTCATTCGCTATTTATTATTATTTCTCGCTAGTAGATTATGCCATTGATATGAGTAAATGTGAGACCTAAATGTTATTGTGAATGTGGTTCGTTCATAATCTTTGCTGAAAACTTGAATGTTGGCTTTGCATATTTGCAACAACAAGATCAAACCGAGTTTGTAAAAGTTTTTCTTTATCACTTTCATTTTGTCAACTGAATTTCTTGAGGACAAGCAATGGGTTAAGCTTGGGGGAGTTGATACGTCTCCATCGTATCTACTTTTCCAAACTCTTTTGCCTTGTTTTGGGCTCTAATTTGCATGATTTGAATGGAACTAACCCGGACTGATGCTGTTTTCAGCAGAATTGCCATGGTGTTTTTGTGCAGAAATAAAAATTCTCGAAATGACCTGAAACTTCACGGAGAATATTTTTGGAATAAATAAAAATTACTGGCGAAAGAATCAACCAGAGGGGACCCACACATAGTTCACAAGGGTGGGGGCACACCCTACCTCCCTGGGTGCACCCCCTTGTCTTGTGGGTCCCACGAAGCTCCACTGACCACAACTCCAACTCCATATATTCATTTTCGTGGAGAAAAAATTAGAGAGAAGGATTCATCACGTGTTATGATACGGAGCCGCCGCCACCTCCTGTTCTTCCTCGGGGGGAGATCTGGAGTCCGTTTTGGGCTCCGGATAGGGGAAATCCTCACCATCGTCATCATCAACCATCCTCCATCACCAATTTCATGATGCTCACCCCCGTTCGTGAGTAATCCCATCGTAGTCTTGTTGGATGGTGATGGGCTGGATGAGATTTATCATGTAATAGAGTTAGTTTTGTTAGGGTTTGATCCCTAGTATCCACTATGTTCTAAGATTGATGTTGCTATGACTTTGCTATGCTTAATGCTTGTCACTAGATCCCGAGTGCCATGATTTCAGATTTGAACCTATTATGTTGTCATGCATATATTTGTGATCTTGATCCTATCTTGCAAGTTCAAGTCACCTGCTGCGTGTTATGATCCGGAAACCCTGGAGTGACAATAGTTGGGACACTTCTCGGTGATGACCGTAGTTTGAGGAGTTCATGTATTCACTGAGTGCTAATGCTTTGGTCCGGTTCTCTATTAAAAGGAGGCCTTAATATCCCTTAGTTTCCATTAAGACCCCGCTGCCACGGGAGGGTAGGACAAAAGATGGCATGCAAGTTCTTTTCCATAAGCACGTATGACTATATTCGGAATACATGCCTACGTTATATTGATGAATTGGAGTTAGTTCTGTGTCACTCTAGGTTATAACCGTTGCATGATGAATGCCATCTGACATGATTATCCATCATTGATCCATTGCCTACGACTTCGTTTCATATTGATCTTTGCTAAGTTACTTTTCCGTTGGCACTGTTACGATTGCTACAAAACTACTACTGTTACTTTTTCCACTATTATCGTTACTTCCATACTACTTTGCTACTAAATACTTTGTTGCAGATATTAAGTCTTTTAGGAGTGGTTGAATTGACAACTCAGCTGCTAATACTTGAGAATATTCTTTGGCTCCCCTTGTGTCGAATCAATAAATTTGGGTTGAATACTCTACCCTCAAAAACGGTTGTGATCCCCTATACTTGTGGGTTATCATAGCCCCACCTAGGCTCAACAGAGAGGCCAGCACGACAGTCTACATCCTAAATGCGAATGGGTCGTGGACCAATCGCCCTCTGCAATCTCGCACGTTGCGAACGCGGCCAGTGCCAGTCCTGGCAACCTCCTTAAACAAGGCAGGTACTTACGTGAGCCACCAGGGTGCGCGCCACTAAACCGTTGACGTGTGAAGAGCTTCGGCTGATACATACGAGGCCAGTTTCCCATATCTTGTCCTATGTGGAGGTTAGTGTGTATAGGTCAAAACCACTCAAATCAAATACCCAATCTCATTAGTGACTTGGAAGCGTGTGGTGACGATTAGTGCTCCCGTCGGCCTATCTTGAGGACTTGGACATGAGCCAAGCCCAGCCCACTCTAGCGCGGTCTGGCTGCCCGGCCGCGCCTCGTAATTATCTCGCAGGTACCCTCCAGTTCAACCCGACTGCACATCACTCACGGGTACCCCTCAAGGTCGACCCGATGTCAACATGATCCCGTGGTCAAGTCAAAGTAATCGTGTGTCCATCCAACAAAGGGGAATTCTGAGGAATCACCCTCGATGGAATCCACTTGATGTAATCGTCAAGGTGAACTCTAGGAGGAATCACCCTCGAGGTTCATACTTGCGGTGTTGCATGACAGAGTCGTATCGAGAACGGTGAAGGAGGAATCACCCTCGATGACCACAACCTATTAAATACGCTACATGATTATCATCAGGAGTGCGTTACGAGGTATCACCCTCAGCACTCGATAGTAGCTCTACAGAGTCATACAACTTAGGGGATGTGATGTGTTATGTCGGGCCCTGGACGTCGATCACATTGATTGAGTCACCTGGTAATCCAGCAGAGGCAACAAGGACAGGGTGAGGGGCCACTGATGGATCACTAACCAACCTATACTAAGAAGTTTAGGATAAGCATGTTGATACGTCTCCGTCGTATCTACTTTGAAACTCTTTTGCCCTTGTTTTGGACTCTAACATGCATGATTCGAATGGAACTAACCCGGACTCACGCTATTTTCAGCAGAATTGCCATGGTGTTATTTTTGTGCAGAATATAAAGTTCTCGGAATGACCTAAAACTTCACGGAGACAAGTTTTGGAATTAATAAAAAGTATTGGCGAAAGAATCAAGTGAAGGGGACCCACACCCTGGCCACAAGGGTGGGGACGCACCCACCCACCTGGGTGCGCCTCCCAACCATGTGGGCCCCCTGGACCTCCACTGACCTCAACTCTAACTCCATATATTCACATTCGGGGAGAAAAATCAGAGAGAAGGATTCATCGCGTTTTATGATACGGAGCCGCCGCCAAGCCCTATTCTTCCTCGGGAGGGCAGATCTGGAGTCTGTTCGGGGCTACGGAGAGGGGAATCCGTTGCCATCGTCATCATCAACCATCCTCCATCACCAATTTCATGATGCTCAGCACCATGTGTGAGTAATCCAATCGTAGGCTTGCTGGACCATGATGGGTTGGATGAGATTTACCATGTAATCAAGTTAGTTTTGTTAGGGTTTGATCCCTAGTATCCACTACATTCTAAGATTGATGTTGCTATGACTTTGCTATGCTTAATGCTTATCACTAGGGCCCGAGTGCCATGATTTCCGATCTAAACCTATTATGTTTTCTTGAATATATTTGTGTTCTTGATCCTATCTTGCAAGTCAATAGTCACCTACTACGTGTTATGACCCGGCAACCCCGAAGTGAAAATAGTTGGGACCACTCCCGGTGATGATCGTAGTTTGAGGAGTTCATGTATTCACTAAGTGCTAATGCTTTGGTCTGGTACACTATTAAAAGGAGGCCTTAATATCCCTTAGTTTCCACTAGGACCCTGCTGCCATGGGAGGGTAGGACAAAAGATGTCATGCAAGTTCTGTTCCATAAGCACGTATGACTATATTCGGAATATATGCCTACATTATATTGATGATTGGAGCTAGTTTTGTGTCACCCTATGTTATAACCGTTGCATGATGAATGCCATCTGACATAATTATCCATCACCGATCCATTACCTACGAGCTCGTTTCATATTGATCTTTGCTAAGTTACTTTTCTGTTGCCACTGTTATGATTGCTACACAACTAGTACTGTTACTTTTGCCACTGTTACCATTACTTCCATACTACTTTGCTACTAAATACTTTGCTGCAGATATTAAGTCTTTCAGGTGTGGTTGAATTGACAACTCAACTGCTAATACCTGAGAATATTCTTTGGCTCCCCTTGTGTCGAATCATAAATTTGGGTTGAATACTCTAGCCTCGAAAATTGTTGTGTTCCCCTATACTTGTGGGTTATCATAGGCAATGTTGGGGATATCCTTTGTCGGGAACTTATCGGTCGACCCATGATAAGGGGTAAATCGGCCAGTTTATCGGCATATCGGCCGATTTATCGCCATATCGGCTGATTTATCGGCCGATTTATCTTATCGGTCTGACAGCGGTAAGCGATAAATTAGCTGATTTATCGGCATATCGGACGATATCTTGAACAGTGATCATAGGTAAGGTACAAGAGCAGTTTACAAAATCAGGCTATGCATCAGAATAGGATCATACGAAAGCAGTAGCAGTTCTAATGCAAGCATAAGAGAAAAGAGAATGGGCGATATCGTAATGATCAAGGGGGGTTTGCTTGATTGGAAGCTCTACTGAAAAGGAAGAAGAGTCGTCATCGACGTAGTCGATCATAGTGGCATCAACAGCGGTCTCGAGGTCTACTGGAGAGAAGAGGGGGAAGAAACAATGAATATAAAGCAAACAAGTGCAATACTAAGCATGGCATGACGATATGCAGAGCTAGGCGTGTTCTAACGCGGTACTAGACGTTGCGTATGGAGAGGGAAAACATCCAGAGGGGTTTCCTGGTGTTTGGCATTTTCTGGATAGATGAAAAGAGGAGGAAGGTTCCATTGTAAGCATGCTAGGGGTATGTGACACATGAATGGATTGCATAAACGGTTTCATTGGATTTTTCCGAGCAATTTTCATATATAAATTATTTTCATTGGAGTTATAGATTATTTTATATGATCTTTCAAAGTTTCAAACGATTTTCTAAAATTTTGGATTTATTTATTAATTCAATTAAATCAGAAATTGCTATGTGTAAATACACATGAGTGTTCACAGCAGAGAGGCTATGTGTATGACAGTGGGGTCCAGATGGCCTGGTTGACCCAGTCAACAGTCAACAGAGTTGACCGTTGACTGGTCAAAACTATCTAATGGGGCCTCATGTCATAGGCTTAGCAAATTTTAATAGAATTTAGCATTTTAATTTAACTGTGGGTCCCATGTGTCATAGGGTCATGTAGTTTTAAACATTTTTGCATAGTTATATAATGAGTAAAGGGGGCCCAATGGTCAGTAGTGGTTAGCTAGGGGGTGATTAGTCCCCACTAATCAGGGCGGCCCCACATTATAGTGGCCCAGCCGGCCCCCTCCTGTAGTGATATGTCTCCAACATATCTACAATTTTTTATTGTTCCATGCTGTTATATTATCAATCTTGGATGTTTTATAATCATTTTATAATCATTTTATATCATTTTTCGTACTAACCTATTGACATAGTGCCAAATGCCAGTTGTTGTTTTCTGCATGTTTTTTACATCGCAGGAAATCAATATCAGACGGAGTCCAAACGCAATGAAACTCCACGGAGGTTTTTTTGGACGAGAAGGAACGTAATGGGCCCTGGCTGTGCCTGGGGGTGCCTCGAGGAGGGCACAACCCACCAGGGTGCGCCAGGAGGCCCAGGTGTGCCCTGGTGGGTTGTGCCCACCTCGGGTGCCCCCCAGACCGCCGCTTTGCTCTATAAATAGCCCAATATTCCCAAAACCCTAGGGGAGTCGGCGAAATATTCATCCAGCTGCCGCAGAGTCCAGAACCAACATATCCAATCTAGACACCATCTCGGATGGTGTTCACCACCTCCATTGGTGCCTCTTCGATGATGCGTGAGTACTTCTTTGTAGAACTTCGGGTCCATAGTTAGTATCTAGATGGCTTCATCTCTCTCTCTCTCTCTCTCTCTCTCTCTCTCTCTCTGAATTCTCAATACAATGGTCTCTTGGAGATCCATATGATGTAACTCTGTTGCGATGTGTTTGTTGGGATCGATGAACTTTGAGTTTATGATCAGATCTATCTTTTTATATCCATGAAAGTATTTGAGTTTCTTTGATCTCTTTTTATGCATGATATCTTATAGCCTCATACTTCTTCTCTGATATTTGTGTTTTGTTTGGCCAACTTGATCTATTTATCTTGCAATGGGAAGAGGTGCTTTGTAGTGGGTTCGATCTTACGTTGCTTGATCCCAGTGACAGAAAGGGAAACGACACGTATGTATCGTTGCTACTAAGGATAAAACGATGGGGTCTATCTCTACATAGATAGATCTTGTCTACATCATGTCATCGTTCTTATTGCATTACTCCGTTTTTCCATGAAATTAATACACTAGATGCATGCTGGATAGCGGTCGATGTATGGAGTAATAGTAGTAGATGCAGGAAGGAGTCAGTCTACTAATCTTGGACATGATGCCTATATAATGATTATTGCTTGGATATCGTCATGAGTATTTGAAGTTCTATCAGTTGCCCAACAGTAGTTTGTTCACCCACCATTTGCTATTTTTCTCGAGAGAAGCCACTAGTGAAACCTACGGCCCCGGGGTCTCTTTCTCATATATTTGCCTTTGCGATCTACTTTTTCCTTGCATTTATTTTCAGATCTATCAAACCAAAAATACAAAAATACTTTTCTGCACTTTATTTTATTTACGAACTATTATTTCAATCTATCACAACTTTTTCCCGCCCACGCACCAATTTGAGGCGCCGTACCCAAAAGGGATTAACAACCCCTTTAACACGCCGGGTTGCGGGTAGTTGTTATTTGTGTGCAGGGGCTGTTTACGTTGTGTTGCTTGGTTCTCGTACTAGTTCAATAACCTTGGTTTCATATCTGAGGGAAATACGTACCGCTGATGTGCTGCATCATCCCTTCCTCTTTGGGGAAATACCGACGTAGCTTCAAGCGACATCAAAAGGAATTTCTGGCGCCGTTGCCGGAGAGGATCTTCAACATATACCAGGTTCCTAATCGCAAATCTCATCCCTCACAATTTACATTATTTGCCATTTGCCTCTCATTTTCCTCTCCCCCACTTCACAAAAAATTTGCCATTTTATTCGCCTCTCTTTTTCGTTCGCCGTTCTCTTGCTTTCCAGTCTTGATGGGTAGCGTTCCTACTCCTCCTTTGTCACCAGATTTTGAAGTTCTTTACTTCAAGCAAAGACAAGGAGAAAATCTGAAAAATGCCTGATATAGGCTTATGGAATCATATCGTACTTCCAATTTAAAGGGGGACGCTAAAGTTTTGCTTCGTAATTTTTACATAGGATTGGCTTTGCATCATAGACAACTTCTAGATTTTGCTGCTAAAGGAAATTTTATTGAGCTTGATGCCAATGGTGCCTATGTAATTTTAGAAGGAATTTTGGGGATTCCACCTCAAAAGAAGGGGTTTTCTTTCACCCCTGAGGGAGTTCAAATGTTGGACAAACTTGCTGATTTGCATAAACATATGGTTGAAATACATAAATATAATGAACCCCTCAAACACCAAAATGGTAGTATCAATCGCATGAATACCTTGATTACTCTTTGCAACAAGCGATTGGATATTTTGGATCTTAAGATGAATTCTTCCCAAAGAATTTAGGGAAGCGTAAAGAGCCTCCAGGGTTTGAGAAAACCCTTACAAAAGTTGCCAAAACTTCGAAAGACAAAACTTAGATCCTTGTTTTATGCCTAGCTAAGGGCGTAAAACTATAACGCTTGTTGGAGGCAACCCAATGAATAAAATTTATTTTTGCTTCTTGCTTTCTGTTCTTGAGTGTTAGAACAATTATGCTACTGTTATGATTGTGTTTTTTGTGTTTAATTTAGTGTTTGTGCCAAGTAGAACCGATAGGATCTTCTTGGGTGCTAGTTGTTTGATCTTGCTGAAAAAGAGAAACATTTGCACTTACGAAAACAATTCTCATTTTCTACCAGAAAGTGATTTTGCCCTGATTCTTTTTGCAGAAGATTAATATACAAATTACCCAGGTCATCTTTTTTTCAGAATTTTTGGAGTTACAGAAGTATTCGAAATAGTCAGATTGCTACAGACTGTTCTATTTTGATAGATTATGTTTTCTTTTCGTTGTGTGCTTATTTCAATGGCTCTATGGTTTTCTTTGATGAGTGTTTGCCATACAAAAGTTGGAATACAGTAGATATAATGCAAAACCAAATATGAATTGGTTTGGTTTGGTACAATACTTATAGTAGTGGTTTGCTTTATTTTACTAACGGATCTCATGAAGGTTTTGTTGAGTTTTGTGTGATTGAAGTTTTCAAGTTTTGGGTTATCTTATGATGGATGAAGGAATAAAGGATAGAAGAGCCTAAGCTTGGGGATGTCCCGGCATCCCAAGCCATTATCCAAAAAAGAGCAACCAACTAAGTTTGGGGATGCCCCCGAGTGGCATCCCCTCTTTCTTCTAACGACCATCGGTATTTTACTCGAGGCTATATTTTTATTTGTTACATACTATGTGTTTTGCTTGGAGCGTCTTGAATGATATGAGCCTTTGCTTGTTTTATTTTGTATTTTAAGTCTTGATCCCTTGCTGGACACACCTATTTGGGAGAGCCAAAATTATGTCATGATTTGTTAGAATTTCTCTCTATGCTTCACTTAATTTTTTTATGAGCTATGGACTTGCTCCAGTGCTTCACTTATATCTTTTTGAGCACGGTGTGCTTATTATTTTTGAAGAAATGCTCTCTTGCTTCACTTAAATTTATTTGAGAGTTAGTAAAATTTTCAAGAAATTCTCTCTTGCTCCACTTAAATTATTTTGTGAGAAAGAAAGAAAGAAAAATTATGCTCATGATCTTCACTTATATTTGTTTGAGCTTATGAAGGCAACACATGGAAATTAGTCCCAAAGTGATAGATATCCAAGAAGTATATAATAAAAACTTTCATGAAGATCATTGGACAAAATAAGCTTGATTCTAGGTAATAGTTTTGAGATATGATGATGTGATATGTGAGTTATGTTGATGAGTAATTATGCTTTAGTAAGAATGTTGGTGTTAAGGTTTGTGATTCCCTATGCAAGCACAAAACTCAATAGTCATGCAATGAAATTATATCCTACTTGTGGTGCATTATTCGGTGTTATTTATTCTTAATGCTTGCTTATGAAATTATCTGTTTCTTGGTTGGTCGATTCTCAATCTTTTGCTAGCCTTCATTTTGCAGTATGTATGATCTCTACTTGTGCATCCATAATCCTTTAAACTGGTTTTGCCACATGAGTCCACTATATCTACCTATATGCGGTATTCTTTTGCCGTTCTAAGCAAATTTGCATGTGCCATCTCTAATTTTCAAAATAAACTTCTCTTTTGTGTGTTCATTTCGCTCGCGGAGCGATGAGGGGTGGCTAATATTTTCCATGCTAGATGTGTTATTCTCACAATGAGTGTTTATTCACTTGTCATTGCATGATAGTAAGGCAAAGGTATTAGGGATGCCCAGTCCCGAAATGAAAAAAATGAATTTACTTTATGTTGTCTAATAATAAATTCCTTGGGAAGTGTTGGTACGGAGGGCAACCGTGGATACGGCTAGCCATGGAAAGTGAAAGTATGGTGGAAAGAGGAATAAACTTTATTTTCTGTTTGGGAACCACCTATGATATATCTAGCATGAAAAGTGTTGGGAACTCTAAGTCATTTTCGTTGGTGGGATGGATACACCTCCCAAAATGTTTTTATCTCTAAATTTTTCGCTTTGAGCTCTGGCACCTCTACAAATCCCTACTTCCCTCTGCGATGGGCCTTTCTTTTACTTTATGCAATTTTTATTTTGAATTTGAGTCTCCATCCTCTCTTACAAAAGCACCAACTAGGAGGCAATATGATCGTACTTAAGTATTGGGTGTAACTAATATGCGAGTGTGTTTCATGAATGGATCAATGGCTGAGCATGATGGGCTAGGGATAACTTATTTTAGCATTGATATTTTGAAAGACATGGTTTCTTGTTGATATGCTTGAGTATCTAGATTATCATGTCAAACCTAGACTATTGATTTGAATCACATAAAAGTTGAATTGTCCATGCTATAAAGAAACGAATATGATATGACATGATAGGCAGCATTCCACATCAAAAAATCTATTTTTATCACTTACCTACTCGAGGACGAGTAGGAGTTAAGCTTGGGGATGCTGATACGTCTCCAACGTATCTATAATTTTTGATTGTTCCATGATGTTATATTATCAATCTTGGATGTTTTATAATCATTTTATAACATTTTTTGGTACTAACCTATTGACATAGTGCCAAGTGCCAATTGTTGTTTTCTGCATGTCTTTACATCGTGGGAAATCAATATCGGATGGAGTCCAAATGCAACAAAACTCCACGGAGATTTTTTTTAGACCAGAAGGAACATAATGGGCCCTAGCTGCACCTGGGGGTGCCTCGAGGAGAGCACAACCCACCAGGGCGCACCGGGAGGCCCAGGCGCGCCCTGGTGGGTTGTGCCCACCTTAGGTACCCCCGGACCACCTCTTTGCTCTATAAATACCCCAATATTCCCAAAACCCTAGGGGAGTCGATGAAATATTCATCCAGCCGCCGCAGAGTCCAGAACCACCAAATCCAATCTAGACACCATCTCAGATGGGGTTCACCACCTCCATTGGTGCCTCTCCGATGATGCGTGGAGTAGTTCTTTGTAGACCTTCAGGTCCATAGGTAGTAGCTTGCTGGCTTCATTTATCTCTCTCTGAATTCTCAATACGATGGTCTCTTGGAGATCCATATGATGTAACTCTTTTGCGTGTGTTTGTTGGGATCGATGAACTTTGAGTTTATGATCAGATCTATCTTTTTATATCCATGAAAGTATTTGAGTTTCTTTGATCTCTTTTATGCATGATCTCTTATAGCCTCATATTTCTTCTCTGATATTTGGGTTTTGGTTGGCCAACTTGATCTATTTATCTTCCAATGGGAAGAGGTGCTTTGTAGTGGGTTCAATCTTATGGTCTTGATCCTAGTGACAGAAAGGGAAACGACACGTGTGTATCATTTCTACTAAGGATAAAACGATGGGGTCTATCTCTACATAGATAGATCTTGTCTACATCATGTCACTGTTCTTATTGCATTACCCCGTTTTTCCATGAACTTAATACACTAGATGCATGCTGGATAGCGGTCGATGTGTGGAGTAATAGTAGTATATGCAGGCAGGAGTCGGTCTACTAATCTTGGGCGTGATGCCTATATAATGATCATTGCCTGGATATCTTCATGAGTATTTGAAGTTCTATCAATTTCCCAACAGTAATTTGTTCACTTGTCATTTACTATTTTTCTCGAGAGAAGCCACTAGTGAAACCTATGGCCCCTGGGTCTCTTTCTCATATATTTGCCTTTGCGATCTACTTTTTCCTTGTATTTATTTTCATATCTATTAAACCAAAAATACAAAAATACTTTGTTACACTTTATTTTATTTGCGATCTATTGTTTCAATCTATTACAACGTTTTCCCGTCCACGCACCAATTTGAGGCACCGTACCCAAAAGGGATTGACAACCCCTTTAACACGTCGGGTTGCGGGTAGTTGTTATTTGTGTGCACGGGCTGTTTACGTTGTGTTGCTTGGTTCTCCTACTGGTTCAATAACCTTGGTTTCATATCTGAGGGAAATACCTACCGCCATTCTGCTGCATTATCCCTTCCTCTTTGGGGAAATACCTGCGTAGCTTCGGCGACATCATGTAGCCGAGCACAAATGGCGCCAGCGCCCGTACCTAGGAGGTCGCGGTCGGTCGGCGAGTGGGAAGCGCGGCTGGCAGTGGCGGGCGGTGACTGACAATGTCAGATGGCGCCTGGTAGCAGCGGTAGCAGCTGGTAGGCGCCGGGCAGCAGTGGCGCTAGGCAGCGGTCGGAGTGGCGCAGCCGCATCAGCAGGGACGAGCCGGGGGCATGGCCCCGGGTAGCAGTGGCCCTGGTGGGCACAATCAGGGGGCGGTGAGCGTTCGACGGGCGAGCACAGCGGCGGTGGTGGCCCATGCGGAGGTGGACAAATATGATAGCAACGTCAATGTCCAATTACGGCGGTGGCACAACTCCAATGAACTCGAGCATACAACCACGAGTTCGATGAACTGAGTGGATTGGCGGCGTCTAGCTAGTTCCTAGAGCACACACGCATCGACGGAGGGAGCTAGGGGCACAGCAGTGATGAGCCCGCCGGTCGTGGCGGACGGCCGAGCCAGAGCTCGTGGGGATAAGTGCTAGGCGGCAAGATTGATGGTGGGAATAGAGGGGAAACCACGTGGTGCTCACATCGGTGGAGAGGAGCATCTTGGTGAAGCCGGAGCGGGTCGAACAGCAGCAGATCAAAGCGACCGATGACAGTGATTCGAGGATGAATATGATTTGGGCAACGGGGATGGGGGCTCCCGGCTCCAATCTGCAGGGGGCGTAGAGGACGACGACGAAGCGGACGGACACAATCTCACGGTGCGAGAACGATGGTGGCTACGTGATCAGTGAGGCCATGGCGACGGCTGTGAATGTGTGTTTTGCAGGGAAGAGGGCGAGTGAGGGAGAGGGGAAATTGGACCTAGGGTTTGTCAATGGGGAAGAGAGGCTGTTGGGGGAGGCTCTTGTCCATCCGCCTTGCCATGGGATAGCTGCCGCATGTCCAGAGCGCGGCCATGGTGGGTGGATGGCCTCCACGACCTCCTCTTCCTCTTGTATCAAGGGGGGGATAAAGTTTGGCTGGGCCTCCTATAGACCTAGAGCCCAAGTGGACACTGCTTACTTTCCTTTTAGTCTTTTCCTTTGTTTTTCTATGGTCTAAATAATTTCTCCACTAATTTGTACTTAGCTGGTACACTGATAACCTACAAGTATAGGGGATCGCAACAGTTTTCGAAGGTAGGGTATTCAACCCAAATTTATAGATTCGACACAAGGGGAGCCAAAGAATATTTGCAAGTATTAGCAACTGAGTTGTCAATTCAACCACACCTGGAGATTAATTATCTGCAGCAAAGTGATCAGTAGCAAAGTAGTATGATAGTTTTGATAGAAATAGTAACAGTAATGGTAGCAATGATAGCAATAGTTTTGTCGCAAGTGTGACAGTAACAATAGTGGTAGCAATGATAGCAATAGTTTTGTAGCAAGTGTGACAGTAACAATAGCAATAGTAACTTAGTAAGAACAATATAAGAGAAATTCGTAGGCATTGGATCAGTGAATTTGTTGGATGATATTCATCATATAACAGTTATAACCTAGGGCGATACAACACTAGCTCCAGTTCATAAATATAATGTAGGCATGTATTCTGTAAATAGTCATACGTGCTTATGGAAAGAACTTGCATGACATCTTTTGTCCTACCCTCCCGTGGCAGCAGGGTCAAATTGGAAACTAAGGGAACTTAAGGCCTCCTTTTAATAGAGAACCGAAATAAAGCATTAACACAGAGTGAATACATGAACTCGTGAAACTACGGTCATCACCGGAAAGTATCCCGACTTCTGTCACTTCGGGGTTTGCGGATCATAACACGTAATAGGTGACTATAACTTGCAAGATCGGATCTAGAACATAGATATAATGGTGATAACATAAATAGTTCAGATTTGAAATCATGGCACCCGGGCCCAAAGTGACAAGCATTAAGCATGGCAAAGTCATAGCAACATCAATCTCAGAACATAATGGATACTATGGATCAAGCCTTAACAAAACTAACTCGATTACATGATGAATCTCATCCAACTCCTCACTGATCAGTGAGCCTAGGAAGGAATTACTCACTCTCGGTGGGGAGCATCATGGAATTGGCGATGGAGAAGGGTTGGTGATGACGAATATCGAAGAACCCCCTCTCCGGAGCCCCAAACGGACTCCAGATCTGGCCTCCCAGTGAAGAACAGGAGGGGGATGGCGACTCCATCTCGTGAAATGTGATAATTATTTATCCTCCATTTTTTCTAAAAATGTGAATTTATAGCGTCGGTGATAGGGTCAGCGGAGCCACCAGGTGGGGACAACCCACCTGGGCGCGCTAGGAGGGGGGCCGCGCCCCGGTGGGTTGTGCCCACCCAGGTGCCCCCCTTCGGTGGTTCTTGGCTCTAGTATTTTTATATATTGTATAAAAATACTCGCAAAGTTTCATTCCAATCCGAGAACTTTTATTTCTGCACAAAAACAACACCATGGTAGTTCTGCTGAAAACAGCATCAGTCCTTGTTAGTTTCATTCAAATCATGCAAATTAGAGTTCAAAACAAGAGGAAAAGCGTTAGGAAAAGTAGATACGATGGAGACGTATCAAGTCCCCTAACCTTAAACCTTTGCTTGTCTTCAAGCAATTCAGTTGTTATACTGAAAGTGAAAAATAAAAACTTTTACGAACTCTTTTGCTCTTGTTTACATAAATAAGCTTAAGTAGCACCCAGGTTTTCAACAAAGATTATAACTAACCATGTCGACAATAACTCTTAAAAAAATTATTAACTCATATTAATGGCATAATCAAATAGCAAGCAATATTAAGATATCTCAAATGACAACACTTTGTCAAAACAACCATGATATAATATGACCATAGTGGTAGCTCGCTAGCCCTTTCTGGGACCGCAAAACATAAATGCAAACCACCTCTAAAGTTCAAGCAGCGACTAAGCATTGTAATTCATGGTAGAAAAGATCCAGTCATGATGCACCCGACATTAGCTACACACAATGCATGAGGATGACAATAGTGCTCTCAGGATCTGGCGCTTATTTGAGAAGGTGATGACACAACATAAAAGTAAATAGATAGTCCCTTCGCAGAGGGAAGTAGTGATTTGCAGCGGTGCCAGAGCTCAAGTTTTTAAAACAGAGGTAAATGAAATTTTGAGAAATGCACCCTTCTTGTTTACTTTGTGACCATTAGTTATCAGTATCTTCCATGCTAAACACATTAGTGGTGGTTCCCAAGCGATAAAAGTAAAGGTTACTCCCCCTCCACCAACAAACACACTCCGAATTCGCGGGTACCGTCCATACCAGCAACAGTCCTAGGGAGTTTTGTTTAATTATTTGCATTTCAAATTCGGGACTGGGATTCCTATTACCGCCCCTCTTGTGCAAGGACGAGTGAATAAACACTCATCATGAGAATAACCCGCTTATCATGGAAGATACCGACTACCTCCTATTGCACTATGAACAATCCAGGCACACAAAAAGGATATTTATTTGAAGTTTTTAGAGGTGGCACATGCAAATTTACTTAGGACGGCAGGGTAATACCACATATAGGTAGGTATGGTGGACTCATTTGGAATAACTTGGGTTTCAGGATTTTGATGCACAAGCAGTAATTCCTCTTAGTACAGGCGAAGGCTAGCAATTAGATTGAGAAGCGACCAGCTAGAGAGTGAAAATGGTCATGAACATGCATTATGCATAAGTAACATTGGATACTAGCATGAGTAGGATATGAATACCATGAACATAAATATCATAGAGGCTATGTTGGTTTTGATACAACTACATGCATGAACATGTGCCACGTCAAGCCACTCGAACATTCAGAGGAGGATACCATATCACCATACTACATCACAATCATTTTAACGCAATGTTGACATCCAAGATAAATCATTATCCACTCCTAGCTACTTAAGCATGGCATGAGAAACTATAATCTCTAATTGTCATTACAAACATGTTTGATCATAATAGGCTGAATCATGGATGCCAGGTTAAACATATTTACAAAAATAGAACAATTCGAGTTCATACCCGTTTCTCCCTGCCACAGCCAATTCATCAAATATCATCATTATTGCCTTTCACTTGCACGACAAAATGATATGAAAATAATAGTAGTGCCAGAGTGCCATAAACTAAGCTAGAATCTGCAAACATTTTATTCAAAGGAGAAGACAAGGTAATATGGGCTCTCTATTAGATCAACAATAATGCACATGAGAGCCACTCCACAATTTCACCGTGGTCTTCTCCTTGGTATGACTCAATAAATAGAAAAGAAATACAGAGAAACACATTGAAATATTTTTGGAGTTTTTGGTTTTTCTCGAGGAAAGCAAATAAAAAGAAGAAAAACAGAAATGAGAAAATTATTTACACGGGAAAGCTCACAACAAGCAACAATAAGAATCGAGAAATCTTTTTGGGTTTTCCTTTTAATACTACAACTACTACGCTAGAAAGAAAACCGAAAAGGAAGAAGAAACAATTTTTCTTTTTTGGATTTTCTCAGAGTTTTTCAAATGTACAAGAGGAAAGCGAGAAAATAAATCTAACATGGATGATACAACAAAAAAGTACAAACACCAACAACTAGAATGAAATGTGTGAACATGAATGTAATGTCGGTGGAAATACATACTACCCCAAGCTTAGGCTTTTGGCCTAACTTGGTAATCACCGTCAGTAGCCTGCATAGTGGTCGGAGTGATAGCTCACGGAGGCTCTAGGTGTAGATGCCTCAGCCTGCCATGCAGCCACAACCTCCGCGTTATGCACTAGGGCCTCGCTCTCAGGAACATAATGTCTCCCCTTACTGTGAAAATCAAAGAGAGCAGGCTCAGGCAAAAAGGTGTCCACAATGGACTTTTTATTAAACAACAGGTTGTGTGTAAAATTATGGGCTTCACCACTAAGGATCTTATGACGTTTCATAGCATCAAAGTCCAAGTACTGCGTGGGTAGGATGGGGTCATAAGGCGAAGGTGAAACACCCAGCTCCCTTGCTAAACGTGTGGCATAAATTCCACCATAAAAATATCCACTACTAGCATTATGTTGCAACTTGCGTGCAACAATCACTCCAAGGTTATAACTTTTGTCACCGATGAGAGCGGTGTGTATAAGGCTCAAGTCAGGGGCACATAGTGTACTAAAATCTTGTTTGCCTACAATGCATTTTCCATTAAATAGTGCAAAGTATTGAATTGAGGGAAAATGAATGCTCTTTATTCTACCTTGTGTCACTCCTCTAGTCTCACCATAGCAAAGCCTAGTCAAGAATATCTCATACTCAGATGTTGGTGGTTCGTCCAACGAACCCCAAAATGGAATTTTGCAGTAGTTAGAAAATTTCTCTAAGGGTAGAGTGAAAGGATAGTCCTATAGTTTAAACGACACTCTAGACTCACGAGATGGAATTTAAATCCTTTAGTAAATGATTTCGTGAGGCTGAGGTGTTGGTTGCACTTATCTGCAATGTAGGGACCGAGTTCGGCATTGCGAACATATTTCTCAAATTCTTCCTCAATACCTACACGCACCATAAAATCATTGCATGGCCATAAACATGATTTGGTGGCGGTATCTCGTATGGAATTTTCACTTGGTTCAACATAAGACCAACGAACCGAGCTACTACTAGAAGATGCCTCCGAGGACCTCCTCCTCGAAGAACTCCTTCCAAAGAGGTTCATCATATTTGCGTGCAAATTTCTGAAAAAATTTGGGTCACAAATTTTTTGTCAACAAAACTTCACAAGATTGATAGCAACTACTCATACAGATGCATAGAGGCCATATCAAGCATTCAAACTACTTAGAACTCTAAGCATTTAACATGCAAGCTCATCTACAATAGCACCAAGAGTAACTAATTATTCAAAATATAAACCTAGAGCAAAAACTAATTGGACCAATGGAGGAGTCACATACCAAGTAGCAATCCCCCAAAACAGTTTCGGAAATGGAGCTTTGAGCAAAGAGATCAAAATCAACGGGTTTGAGAGCAAGAACACGAGAGAGAGAGAGGGGGAGAAATGGTGATTTTTTTTCTCGAGGTAGGTGGTGACATGGGCTAAAAAGATAAGTGAGTGGGCCCACGTGGGGACCACAACCCACCTGGGCGCGCCTGGGGGCGCTGGCACGCCTAGGTGGGTTGTGCCCACCTGGTGCACCCCCTCTGATGTTATTTGCATAAAAAATTCAGAAAAAAATCGTATTAAATTTTCAGAACATTCTGAGAACTTATATTTTGGGGTCATTTTTTATTGCATGGGAAATTCAGAAAATAGACAAAACATGGCATTTCATTTTATTTAACTAATAAAAACAGAAAATAAAAGGTAAAGACAGAAGGTAGTGCTCACTAAATCCATCAACTTCATACCTCTCAAAAATGATTCATTAATAAGGTTGATCAAGTCTTATTAACAACTACTTTCGATTAGCATGAAACTGAAGAACTTCCGTAAAACACTAAGTTACCTCAATGGGGATATGAATGTGCCCAACAATAAGCATTTCATATTTCTTTTTGGCAGTAGGTAGAGGTAGTGACTTCCAATAGTGATTGTCAGAGATTTTTCAATAACATTAATACCATTCACTTGGAATTGTTTCTTCGGAAAGTGCACCATATGCTCATTACCATTTATATGAAAAGTAACCTTGCTTTTATTCCAATCAATAACATCCCCTAAAGTATTCAAGAATGGTCTACCAAGGATAATCGACATGTTGTCGTCCTCGAGCATCTCAAGTACAACAAAGTCAGTTAAGATAGTAATGTTTGCAACAACAACGGGCACATCCTCACAAATACCGATAGGTATGGCAGTTGATTTGTCAGCCATTTGCAAAGATATTTCGGTAGGTATGAGTTTATTCAAATCAAGTCTTTTATATAAAGATAAAGGCATACCACTAACACCAGCTCCTAAATCACATAAAGCAGTTTTCACATAATTTCTTTTGATGGAGCAAGGTATAGTTGGTATTCCCGGATCTCCAAGTTTTTTAGGTACTCCATCCTTAAAATAATAATTAGCAAGCATGGTGGAGATTTTAGCTTCCGGTATTTTTCTCTTGTTGGTGATGATGTCTTTCATGTACTTTGCATGAGGGGCCATTTTTAAGATATCCGTCAAGTGGGTACACAAAAAGACTAGCCTAATCATTTCAGCAAAGCGTTCAAATTCTTCTTCATCTTTCTTCTTAGTTGATTTAGGTGGAAAGGGCATAGGTTTTTGAACCCATGGTTCTCTTCCTTACCATGTTTTCTATCAACAAAGTCTCTTTTATCATACCTTTTATTCTTGGGTTGTGGGTTATCAAGATCAACAGCTCATTCTATTTCAACATCATTATTTGGTTCTTTATTATTTGTTTGAGCGTCTTCATGAACCTCATCATTATCTTTTTTGTTATCAGTTGGTGAGTGTTCATTATCAGATTGAGTTTGAGCATCAGAAACATCGTTATCATTATCAGGAGGTTTTTCTATTTCAGGTTCACTAGAGGCATGCGAGGTCCTATTATTTTTCTTCTTCTTCTTTTTAGAAGGACTAGGTGCATCAATGTTATCTTTTTTAGAATCTTGTTCAATTCTTTTAGGGTGTCCCTCAGGATAAAGTGGTTCCTGAGTCATTCTACCTCCTCTAGTGATTACTCTGACAGCATGATCATTGATATTATTCTTCATTTCATCAAGCAATTCTTTTTGAGATTAAGCAACTTGTTCTAGTTGAGTTTGAACCATAGAGGCATGTTTTCCTACACCTCTAACATCATTGGTAATTCTAAATAACAAGTCACTCAAGCGAGCAATCATATCAGAGTTGTATTTCAATTGTTTCATAACATTTGCATTGAAGTGATCTTGTTTTCTAATGTAATTATCAAACTCATAAAGGCATTGGCTAGGATGCATATTGTAAGGATTATCATTGTCATTGAATTTCATTAAAGAATTTACCTCTACCACCTTAGGTGGTGGTGGTGTTTCAAGCCCATGTATTTCTTCAATAGGAGGTAAATTTTTAAGATCCTCAGCTTTAATACCCCTCTTCTTCGGAGTAGGTTTAGGCGGTGGTTCGGGAAGAGTCCAATCATCATAAATTTTCAACATGTTATTCAATAGTTCTTCAGCTTGTTCCACAGTTTGTTCCCTGAAAACACAACCAGCACAACTATCTAGGAAATCCCTAGAAGCATCGGTTTGTCCATTATAGAAGATATCAAGTATTTCCTTTTTCTTAAGAGGATGATCAGGCAAAGCATTAAGCAATTGGAAAACCCTCCCCCAAGCTTGTGGGAGACTCTCTTCTTCAATTTGCACGAAGTTAAATATTTCCTATAAGGCGGCTTGTTTCTTATGAGTAGGAAAATATTTTCCAGAGAAGTAGTAAATCATATCCTAGGGACTACGCACACAACCAGGAGCAAGAGTATTATAACAATTCTTAGCATCACCCTTTAATGAGAACGGAAATAATTTGAGAATATAATAATAGTGAATTTTCTCATCATGAGAAAAAAGGGTGGCTATGTCATTCAACTTAGTAAGGTGTGCCACAATAGTTTCAGTTTCATAACCATGGAAAGGACCAGATTCAACCAAAGTAATCAACTCTGGTTGACAGAGAATTCATAATTCTTATCATCAACAAAGATAGGTGAAGTAGCAAACTTAGGATCACATTTCATTCTAGCATTCAAAAGAATTTCTTTTGGTTTGCATAATAATTTCTTAAGATCATCCCTATCATTGCAAGAAATAAAGTCTCTACTTGTCTCCTCATCCATAACATAACCTTCTGGTATCTTAGGCAATTCATATCTAGGAGAACTAGATCTAATAGGTGTTTCAAGATTTTCAGTTTCAAGCTCTTCATCAGTTTCAGCATTCTCAAAAGCTTTAGTTCTAACAAGTTGTTCATCAAGAAATTCACCTAGTGGCACATTATCATTGATATCTACTACACAACCTTCTTCTTGTAGGTGTTGTTGGGCCTCCAAGTGCAGAGGTTTGTAGGACAGTAGCAAATTTCCCTCAAGTGGATGACCTAAGGTTATCAATCCATAGGAGGCGTAGGATGAAGATGGTCTCTCTCAAGCAACCCTGCAACCAAATAACAAGAGTCTCTTGTGTCCCCAACACACCCAATACAATGGTAAATTGTATAGGTGCACTAGTCGGCGAAGAGATGGTGATACAAGTGGTATATGGATAGTAGATATAGGTTTTTGTAATCTGAAATTATAAAAATAGCAAGGTAACTAATGATAAAAGTGAGCGTAAACGGTATTGCAATGCATTGAAACAAGGCCTAGGGTTCATACTTTCACTAGTGCAGGTTCCCTCAACAATAATAACATAATTGGATCACATAAATATCCCTCAACATGCAACAAAGAGTCACTCCAAAGTCACTAATAGCGGAGAACAAACGAAGAGATTATGGCAGGGTACGAAACCACCTCAAAGTTACTCTTTCCAATCAATCTGTTGGGCTATTCCTATAAGTATCACAAACAGCCCTAGAGTTCGTACTAGAATAACACCTTAAGACACAAATCAACCAAAACCCTAATGTCACCTAGATACTCCAATGTCACCTCAAGTATCTGTGGGTATGATTATACGATATGCATCACACAATCTCAGATTCATCTATTCAACCAACACATGGAACCTCAAAGAGTGCCCCAAAGTTTCTACCGGATAGTCAAGACGAAAACGTGTGCCAACCCCTATGCATAGGCTCATGGGCGGAACCCGCAAGTTGATCACCAAAACATACATCAAGTGGATCAATAGAATACCCCATTGTCACCACGGGTATCCCACGCAAGACATACATCAAATGTTCTCAAATCCTTAAAGACTCAATCCGATAAGATAACTTCAAAGGGAAAACTCAATCCATTACAAGAGAGTAGAGGGGGAGAAACATCATAAGATCCAACTATAATAGCAAAGCTCGCGAGACATCAACATCGTACACCTCAAGAACACGAGAGAGAGAGAGAGAGGTCAAACACATAGCTACTGGTACATACCCTCAGCCCCGAGGGAGAACTACTCCCTCCTCGTCATGGAAAGCACCGGGATGATGAAGATGGCCACCGGAGAGGGACTCCCCCTCCGGCAGGGTGCCGGAATGGGTCTAGATTGGTTTTCGATGGCTACGAAGGCTTCTGGCGGCGAAACTCCCAATCTATTGTGCTCTCCGCAGTTTTTAGGGTATATGTGTATATATGGGAGGAAGAAGTACGTAGGTGGACCTCCGGGCTGTCCACGAGGCAGGGGGGCGCACCTAGGGGGTGGGCGCACCCCCACCCTCGTGGGCAGCCCGGGACTCTCCTGGTCCAACTCCGATACTCCGTGGGCTTCTTCTGGTCCAAAAATAAGTTCCATGAAGTTTCAGGTCAATTGGACTCCGTTTGATTTTCCTTTTCTGCGATACTCTAAAACAAGGGAAAAAACAGAATCTGGCACTGGGCTCTAGGTTAATACGTTAGTCCCAAAAATAATATAAAAGTGTATAATAAAGCCCGTAAACATCCAAAACAGATAATATAATAGCATGGAACAATCAAAAATTATAGATACGTTGGAGACATATCAACACCCCCAAGCTTAATTCCTGCTCGTCCTCGAGTAGGTAAATGATAAAAACAGAATTTTTGATGTGGACTGCTACCTAACATATTTCTCTAAGTAATTCTCTTCATTTTGGCATGAATGTTCAGATCTGTAAGATTCAAGACAAAGGTTTAATATTGACATAAAAATAATAATACTTCAAGCATACTAACTAAGAAATCATGCCTTCTCAAAATAACATGACTAAAGAAAGCTATCCCTACAAAATCATATAGTCTGGCTATGCTCCATCTTCACCACACAAAATATTTAAATCATGCACAACCCCGATGACAAGCCAAGATATTGTTTTATACTTTTGATGTTCTCAAGCTTTTTCAATCTTCACGCAATACATGAGCATGAGCCATGGACATAGCACTATAGGTGGAATAGAATGGTGGTTGTGGAGAAGACAAAAAGGAGAAGATAGTCTCACATCAACTAGGCGTATCAACGGGCTATGGAGATGCCCATCAATAGATATCAATGTGAGTGAGTAGGGATTGCCATGGAACGGATGCACTAGAGATATAAGTGTATGAAAGCTCAACAAAAGAAACTAGTGGGTGTGCATCCAACTCGCTTGCTCACGAAGACCTAGGGCATTTTGAGGAAGCCCATCATTGGAATATACAAGGCAAGTTCTATAATGAAAGATTCCCACTAGTATATGAAAGTGAAAACATAGGAGACTCTCTATCATGAAGATCATAGTGCTACTTTGAAGCACAAGTGTGGTAAAAAGGATAGTAGCATTGCCCCTTCTCTCATTTTCTCTCATTTTTTTGGGCCTTCTCTTTTTTTATGGCCTCTTTTTTTATTTGGGCTTCTTTGGCCTCTCTTTTTTCGTCCGGAGTCTCATCCCGACTTGTGGGGGAATCATAGTCTCCATCATCCTTTCCTCACATGGGACAATGCTCTAATAATGATGATCATCACACTTTTATTTACTTACAACTCAAAAAATTACAACTCGATACTTAGAACAAGATATGACTCTATATGAATGCCTTCGGCGGTGTACCGGGATGTGCAATGACTCATGAGTGACATGCCACAAATACGATGTCAACTACATGATCATGCAAAGCAATATGACAATGAAGGAGTGTGTCATAATAAACAGAATGGTGGAAAGTTGCATGGCAATGTATCTCGGGATGGCTATGGAAATGCCATAATAGGTAGGTACGGTGGCTGTTTTGAGGAAGGTATATGGTGGATTTATGGTACCGGCGAAAGTTGCGCGGTACTAGAGAGGCTAGCAATGGTGGAAGGGTGAGAGTGCGTATAATCCATAGACTCAACATTAGTCATAAAGAACTCACATACTTATTGCAAAAATCTATTAGTTATCGAAACAAAGTACTACGTGCATGCTCCTAGGGGGATAGATTGGTAGGAAAAGACCATCGCTCGTCCCCGACCGCCACTCATAAGGAAGACGATCAATAAATAAATCATGCTCCGACTTCATCACATAACGGTTCACCATACGTGCATGCTACGGGAATCACAAACTTTAACACAAGTATCTCTCAAATTCACAAGTACTTACTAGAATAACTCTAATATCACCATCTTCATATCTCAAAACAATTATCAAGTATCAAACTTCTCATAGTATTCAATGCACTTTATATGAAAGTTTTTATTATATCCCTCTTGGATGCCCATCATATTAGGACTAAATTCATAACCAAAGCAAATTACCATACTGTTTAGGACTCTCAAAATAATATAAGTGATGCATGAGAGTTCATCTATTTCTATAAAATAAAACCACCACCGTTCTCTAAAAAGATATAAGTGAAGCACTAGAGCAAATGACAAACTACTCCGAAAGATATAAGTGAAGCTCAATGAGTAGTCGAATAATTATGCAACTATGTGAAGACTCTCTAATATTTAATAATTTAAGATCTTCGTATTTTATTCAAACAGCAAGCAAAGCAAAATAAAATAACGCTCCAAGCAAAACACATATCATGTGGCGAATAAAAATATGGCTCCAAGTGAAGTTACCGATGGAAGTGGACGAAAGAGGGGATGCCTTCCAGGGCATCCCCAAGATTAGGCTTTTGGTTGTCCTTGAATATTACCTTGGGGTGCCTTGGGCATCCCCAAGCTTAGGCTCTTGCCACTCCTTATTCCATAGTCCATCGAATCTTCACCCAAAACTTGAAAACTTCACAACACAAAACTTAACAGAAAACTCGTAAGCTTCATTAGCGGAAGAAAACAAACATCACTTCAAGGTACTGTAACGAACTCATTCTTTATTTATATTGGCGTTAAAACTACTGTATTCCAACCTCTCTATGGTTTACAAACTCTTTTACTAGCCATAGATTCATCAAAATAAGTAAACAACACATGAAAAAACAGAATCTATCAAAAACAGAACAGTATGTAGTAATATGTAACTAACGCAAACTTCTGGAACCCCAAAAATTCTAAAATAAATTTCTGGACGTGAGGAATTTATCTATTAATCATCTGCAAAACGAATTAACTAAATATCACCCTCCAATAAAAAATGGCAGCAATTCTCGTGAGCGCTAAAGTTTATGTTTTTTACAACAAGATCAACAAGACTTTCCCCAAGTCTTCCCAACGGTTCTACTTGGCAAAAACACTAATTAAAACATAAAAACTCAATCATAACAGAGGTTAGATAAATTATTTATTACTAAACAGGAACAAAAAGCAAGGAACAAAAATAAAATTGGGCTGCCTCCCAATAAGCGTTATCGTTTAACGCCCCTAGCTAGGCATGATGATTCCAATGATGCTCACATAAAGGATAAGAATTGAAACATGATGAGAGCATCATGAAGAATATGAATAACACATTTAAGTCTAACCCACTTCCTATGCATAGGGATTTTGTGAGCAAACAACTTATGGGAACAATAATCAACTAGCATAGGAAGGCAAAACAAGCATAACTTTGAAACTTTAAGCACGTGGAGAGGAAACTTGATATTATTGCAATTCCTACAAGCATATATTCCTCCCTCATAATAATTTTCATTAGCATCATGAATAAATTCAACAAGATAACCAGCACCTAAAGCATTATTTTCATGATCTACAAGCATAGAAAATTTACTACTCTCCACATAAGCAAGATTCTTCTCCTTCGGAATAGTAGGAGTATCATAAGAGGCTCGAATAATATAAATTGTTTCCACATTAAAAGAGTAATGTTCAGAAAAAGGGTAATCATAATCATGACAAGTTTTAGAAATATAATCATCACTACTTTTTATAGCATATGTATCATCACAATAATTATCATAAGTAGAAACTTTGTTCTCATCATAATCGATTGAAACCTCTTCCAAGATGGTGGAATCATCACTAAATAAAGGCATGACCTCTCCCAATCCACTTTCATAATTATTATAATAAGATTCAACATCCTCCAAAATAGTGGGATCATTATTTCCTAAAGTTAACACTCTTCCAAACTCACTTTCATCAATATAATCATCATAAGTAGGAGGCATGCTATCATCATTATAAATTTGCATATCAAAACTTGGGAGACTAAAAATATCATCTTCATTAAACATAGCATCCCCAATCTTGGGACAAACATTAATTCCAGCAAATATATTCTCAAAAACATCATATTCATCAAACATAGGATCCCCAAGCTTGGGCCTTTTCATCTCATAAGCATAATCACTCTCATCATTAATAGTATGGATAGCACCAATAGTATAGCAATTATCATATTCTTCCAAGCAAATGCCAAAAATATTTTCAAGATCATAAGAAGTATCATTATCTTCCCAATCATAATCATCACAACAAGCAATAGGCATAACGAGATCATCATCAAATGCATCATCTTCCACAATTATATTTTCATGAGGCACAACAGTAATAGGAGCAGCATTATTTGGGAGAGATATCTTTTACCTCTCTTCCTTTTTCTTTTCTTCTTCTTCATGACATCATGTCACTAGTAGAAAATAGGGCTTTGGTCATGGAGCAATATTCACATTAGTCCCGGTTCAGTCATGAACCGGGACTAATGTGAGCATTGGTCCCGGTTCGTGCGGCTAAGGCATTAGTCCCGGTTCATCTGAGCCCTTCAGTCCCGGTTTGAGACACGAACCGAGACTAAAGGGTGCGATGCCCTTTAGTCCCAGTTTGTGTCTCAAACCGGGACTAAAGATTAGACCTTTAGTCCCGGTTTGAGACACGAGCCGGGACTAAAGGGTGCGATGCCCTTTAGTCCCGGTTTGTGTCTCAAACCATGACTAAAGGTCCCATTTTCAAACTCTAGCCCCCCCCCCCCGTGGATCGCCTTTTTGTTTTGAAAAAATCAAAAGAAAATGATAAAAACTTCAAAAAATTTAAATCCTTCGAGAGGTAGTTATATTACTACAACTACTAGTTAGGAAAATTTAAAAACTTAAATTTGGACATGTTTTGCAAAAAATGTAGGGAAAATGTAAAACGGCTATAACTTTTGCATACGATGTCGGGAAAAAAGTATAATATATCAAAATGTTCAGAACGAAAATCCACTTCCGATTTTGACGGCCTACGGCCTGTTTGCAAATTTTTAGAATCCTCAAATTCTAAAAGGAAAAAAAAAGTTATGTTCAAATTTCAGTTTTTTTTTGAATTTTTGTTAAATCTGGTCAAACTATGGTCAAACTACTTATTCAAGAAGTATTAGTGTTACTAAATAATTATTCAAGAATATTAGTGTCACTAAATAATTATTTAAGTTTTTTTGAATTTTGGTCAACTATGGTCAAACTGTGGTCAAACAATGGTCAAAGTACTTATTCAAGAAATATTAGTGTTACTAAATAATTATTTCGGTTTTTTGAATTTTGGTCAAATCTGGTCAAATTGTGGTCAAACTGTGGTCAAACTAGGGTCAAACTGTGGTCAAACTACTTATTCAAGAAATATTAGTGTTACTAAATAATTATTGATTTTTAGAACAATATTTCAAACTCAAACAGTGAAATGTGTGACTTCATGCTCAAGCTAAATTCCCGAGGGTTAATAGGATTGACATCTTACTATTGCCAGGAAAACAACAAGTGCAGACTTGGAAACGAGGAAGAATAGAACCCAGAAGTTAAGCATGCTCAGGCTGGAGTAGTGAGAGGATGGGTGGCCGTTCGGGAAGTTAGATGATTTGGAATGATGAGGGGTGATTAGAGATTAAAGGTTAAATTGAGCAGTGATGAGGGGTGATTAGAGATTAGAGGTTAAAATAATTCAGAAATTTGAAATTCAAAAAAAAATTCAAAAAAAAATCATAAAATTTCCTTTAGTACCGGTTGGTGTTACCAACCGGGACTAAAGGTGGACCTCCAGGCAGCGGCCACGTGGAGGGCCTTTAGTCCCGGTTCCAGTAAGAACCGGGACTAAAGGGGGAGGCTTTAGTACCGACCCTTATGAACCGGGACTAAAGGCCCTTATGAACCGGGACTAAAGGCTCTTTTTCTACTAGTGTGTGTGGGTTCAATCCTCTTTTTGGAGCTCCTTATTAATGAGATTGGTTGAATAGAAGGCTCCTCCTCGTTACCTGATTCATCATAAGAAATAATAGGAGGATATTGGGAAGTCTCTTCCTTCTCATTAGTATTCTCTTCATCCTCTATTTGTTTTCTTTTCTTTATGTAATTGGCAATATAAGGGTTTTCAATGCAATTCACCGCACAATACATATAAATTTCCTCTAGATCAAAATCAAGAAATTTATCGAGATTAAATTTTGGAATACCCTCAGTTATATGTTTCATTTCTTCATAACCCAAAAGAAGACTAAGCTCTTTATGATGCTCAAGGGTTATCAAGTTATCACAATTTTTGGACACGACTTGATCATGAAACAAATGGCATTGGAGCTTTAAATGACCATGTTCATTGCAAAGTTCACAAGGATGGCGATAAATATTGAATCTTTCAGCACAAACATCTAGACTTTCTTGCAACAATTTAGTTTCTAAATGCTTATGCCTCTTGCAATATCTATCTTCCCTATTTGGTGTGTACTTGCAAACCCAATGCACTCCACAAAAATTGACATGTTTATAGGAGACATTTTCATCATAACTAATGCAATCATCATTAGTACTATGGATATTCAAGGAGTTCATACTAACAACATTGCAATCATGCTCATCATTCAAAGATTTAGTGCCAAGCATTTTAATGCATTCTTCTTCTAACACTTTGGCACAATTTTCCTTTCCATCATACTCACGAAAGATATTAAAAAGATGAAGTGTATGAGGCAAACTTAATTCCTTTTTTGTAATTTTCTTTTAAAAACTAAACTAGTGATAAAACAAGAAACTAAAAGACTCGATTGCAAGATCTAAAGATATACCTTCAAGCGCTAACCTCCCCGGCAACGGCGCCAGAAAAGAGCTTGATGTCTACTACACAACCTTCTTCTTGTAGATGTTGATGGGCCTCCAAGTGCAGAGGTTTGTAGGACAGTAGCGAATTTCCCTCAAGTGGATGACCTAAGGTTTATCAATCCGTAGGAGGCACAGGATGAAGATGGCTCTCTCAAGCAACCCTGCAACCAAATAACAAGAGTCTCTTGTGTCCCCAACACACCCAATACAACGGTAAATTGTATAGGTGCACTAGTTCGGCGAAGAGATGGTGATATAAGTGGTATATGGATAGTAGATATAGGTTTTTTGTAATCTGAAATTATAAAAACATCAAGGTAACTAATGATAAAAGTGAGCGTAAACGGTATTGCAATGCGTTGAAACAAGGCCTAGGGTTCATACTTTCACTAGTGCATGTTCCCTCAACAATAATAACATAATTGGATCACATAAATACCCCTCAACATGCAACAAAGAGTAATTCGAAAGTCACTAATAGCGGAGAATAAACGAAGAGATTATGGTAGGGTATGAAACCACCTCAAAGTTATTCTTTCCAATCAATCCGTTAGGCTATTCCTATAAGTGTCACAATCAGCCCTAGAGTTTGTACTAGAATAACACCTTAAGACACAAATCAACCAAAACCCTAATGTCACCTAGATACTCCAATGTCACCTCAAGTATCTGTGGGTATGATTATACGATATGCATCACACAATCTCAGATTCATCTATTCAACCAACACATAGAACCTCAAAGAGTGCCCCAAAGTTTCTACCGGAGAGTCAAGATGAAAACGTGTGCCAAACTCTATGCATAGGTTCATGGGCGGAACCCGCAAGTTGATCACCAAAACATACATCAAGTGGATCAATAGAATACCCCATTGTCACCACGGGTATCCCACGCAAGACATATATCAAGTGTTCTCAAATCCTTAAAGACTCAATCCGATAAGATAACTTCAAATGGAAAACTCAATCCATTACAAGAGAGTAGAGGGGGGGAAACATCATAAGATCCAACTATAATAGCAAAGCTCGCGATACATCAAGATCGTACACCTCAAGAACATGAGAGAGAGAGAGAGAGAGATCAAACACATAGCTACTGGTACATACCCTTAGCCCCGAGGGAGAACTACTCCCTCCTTGTCGTGGAGAGCACCGGATGATGAAGATGGCCACCGGAGAGGGACTCACCCTCCGACAGGGTGCCGGAACAGGTCTAGATTGGTTTTCGGTGGCTACGGAGGCTTCTGGTGGCGGAAATCCCGATCTATTGTGCTCTCCTATGTTTTAAGGGTATATGGGTATATATGGGAGGAAGAAGTATGTCGGTGGACCTCCGGGATATCCACGAGGCATGGGGGCACGCCCAGGAGGGGTGGGCGTGCCCCCACCCTTGTGGGCAGCCCGAGACTCTCCCGGTCCAACTCCGATACTCCATGGGCTTCTTCTGGTCCAAAAATAAGTTTTGTGAAGTTTCAGGTCAATTGGACTTCGTTTGATTTTCCTTTTCTGCGATACTCTAAAACAAGGAAAAAACAGAAAACTGGCACTGGGCTCTAGGTTAATAGTTTAGTCCCAAAAATAACATAAAAGTGTATAATAAAGCTCGTAAACATCCAAAACAGATAATATAATAGCATGGAACAATCAAAAATTATAGATACATTGGAGACGTATCAATCATCAAGCAAGGTGCTAGCATCATCATGAGTATCAATCATAGCAGAAGTAGCATCATCAATAAGTTGCGACATATCAGGATTAATAGCATGTGGTGGTGTTGCAAGTCTCCTTATAACAGAAGGTGAATCAAGTGTAGAGCTAGATGGCAGTTCCTTACCTCCCCTCGTCTTGGAGGAAAAAATCTTAGTCTTAGCATCCTTCAGATTCTTCATAGTGATAGTTTGATAATAATCCTAAGTGACTCAACAAATATAGCTATGCACCCCGGCAACGGCACCAGAAAAAAGTCTTGATAACCCACAAGTAGGATCGCAATAGTTTTCGATGGTAGAGTAGCAAAGTAGTATGATAGTTTTGATAGCAATAGTAACAATAATAGTAATGGTAGCAACGATAGCAACAGTTTTGTAGCAAGTGTGACAATAACAATAGCGTAGCAATGATAGCAATAGTTTTGTAGCAAGTGTGACAGTAACAATAGCAGTAGTAACTTAGCAAGAACAATATAAGAGAAATTCGTAGGCATTGGATCGGTGAATTCATTGGATGATATTCATCATATAACAGTCATAAGCTAGGGTGATACGGCACTAGCTCCAGTTCATAAATATAATGTAGGCATGTATCCGTAAATAGTCATATGTGCTTATGGAAAGAACTTGCATGACATCTTTTGCCCTACCCTCCCAGTAGGCGTTCTGGGACCGGGGGTGCCCAGACTTGCCTGCCTACGGGCTTGTGCATGGCTCCACCAACGGCTTGGTACGGCTAATCTTCAGCAGCAACCACTCAAGACCCTCTCGAGGGGCCAAGCCTCATGAGGTGGACGACACCAAGACCTCCCCGGGAGCAGCCTCACTAGGTTGGCTCCTGAGCAGCATAGATCTCTATGCAAGGGGCACCTCGCGAGGTTCATGTTACGTGAGCCATGATGACCAAGGCCAGGCAGGCACAGCGGGCGTAGTGTACCAGTTTCCTCTTTCGTGCTAAAGAGGTAGGCGCAGGCGAGGAGTCCCGAGGCATCAGGTAAAGGTTTCCCTATCGGTGCCAAGACCAAGACCAGCAGGATGGCGGGATGGAGGTCACCACGAATCCCACAACAGCATCACCACCAGATCCTTTGGCAGGCGAAGACCACCTTTTGTCAGGACAACTTGTACTAGCTGTCTCCCTTCAAACATGGCCATTGTGGGATCCCTTCGCGCCTAACATTTGGGAAGAGGACCAGGGCCTCATAGGACTAGCCACCGCCATACGAAGGGATTGACTGATCCTGGATCGGATCCATTCCATCCTCACATCCACCAACTCGCCGAGCTCAAGAACACCTCTCCTCCTGAGGTTGTTCACCCATTGTACTAGTTCATCCTCAGCCCGTGAGGCAATCCACCAACACCACATTGGAGTAGGGTATTACACTACAAGGTGGCCCGAACCAGTATAAACCCTTGTGTCTCTTGTTCCTTGGGTTCCTTGAGGTAGGCCGTGATATCGTTGAGCGAGTGAACTAGGGAGAGAGTGTTCTTCGTGCGCACCCCAGAGTTCGAACTCAAGGGTTAGCCGGAACTCGCAATCTGACATTTGGTGCACCGGGTAGGGGTGCACTGAAGCCTTTCTTCCATCGATCGACGAACCATTGCTCCACCGCATTCATGGCTGATGCTCACCGAGCCTATGCTGAACGCCGGGCCGCCCTTGCCCCGCACGAAGAGGGAAGTTGCCAAGAGATCCCTCGGCCGCAAGAAGACGCTCCTACGCTCCCTGCACCACCATGTCAGGATCACACGTTGATACGTCTCCGTCGTATCTATAATTTTTTATTGTTCCATGCCAATATTATACAACTTTCATATAATTTTGGCAACTTTTTATACTATTTTTGGGACTAACATACTGATCCAGTGCCCAGTGCCAGTTCCTGTTTGTTGCATGTTTTTTGTTTCGCAGAAAATCCATATCAAACGGAGTCCAAATGGGATAAAAACTTATGAAGATTTTTTTTAGAATATATGTGATTTTTGGGAAGAATAATCAATGCGAGACGATGCCCGAGGGGGCCATGAGGCAGGGGCGCGCCCCAGGGGGTGGGCGCGCCGCTGACCCTCGTGGCCACCCCTTAAGGTGGTTGGTGCCCTTCTTTCGCCGCAAGAAAGCCAATATCCGGATATAAATCATGTTAAAATTTCAGCCCAATCGGAGTTACAGATCTCCGAGAATATAAGAAGCGGTGAAAGGCCAGAATCTAAAACGCAGAAACAGAGAGAGACAGAGAGACTGATCCAATCTCGGAGGGGCTCTCGCCCCTCCGCCAACATGGAAGCCAAGGACCAGAGGGGAAACCCTTCTCCCATCTAGGGAGAAGGTTAATGAAGAAGAACAAGACGAAGGGGGGCCCTCTCCCCCTCTCTTCCGGTGGCGCCAGAACGTCGCCGGGGCCATCATCGTCACCGCAATCTACACCAACAGCTCCGTCCTCTTCACCAACATCTTCATCATCTTCCCCCATCTATCTACAGCGGTCCACTCTCCCACAACCCGCTATACCATCTACTTGAACATGGTGCTTTATACTTCATATTATTATGCAATGATGTGTTGCCATCCTATGATGTCTGAGTAGATTTTCATTGTCCTATCAGTAATTGGTGAATTGCTATGATTGGTTTAATTTGCTTGTGGTTATGTTGCTGTCCTTTGGTGCCCATCATATGAGTGCGCGCGTGTATCACACCATAGGGTTAGTTGTATGTTGATAGGACTATGTATTGGATGGCAAGAGTGACAGAAGCTTCAACCTAGCACAGAAATTGATGCATACGAGATTGAAGGGGGACCAATATATCTTAATGCTATGGTTGGGTTTTACCTTAATGAACGTTAGTAGTTGCGGATGCTTGCTAATAGTTCCAATCATAAGTGCATAGAATTCCAAGTCAGGGGTGACATGCTAGCAGTGGCCTCTCCCACATAAAACTTGCTATCGGTCTACTAAAGTAGTCAATTGCTTAGGGACAATTTTGCAACTCCTAACACCACTTTTCCACACTCGCTATACTAACTTTGTTGCTTCTTTACCTAAAACAGCCCCTAGTTTTTATTCACGTGCTCTTTATATTCTTGCAAACCTATCCCGTTACACCTACAAAGTACTTCTAGTTTTATACTTGTTCTAGGTAAAGCGAACGTCAAGCGTGCGTAGAGTTGTATCGGTGGTCGATAAAACTTGAGGGAATATTTGTTCTACCTTTAGCTCCTCGTTGGGTTCGACACTCTTACTTATCGAAAGAGGCTACAATTGATCCCATATACTTGTGGGTTATCAAGACATTTTTCTGGCGCTGTTGCCGAGGAGTTATAGCGTGGGGTGAATATTCTCGTGTGTGCTTGTTTTCTTTATCACTAAGTAGTTTTATTTTGTGCTCTTGTTTTCTATCTTTAGTTATGGGTAGGAAACGCAAAATACCAAAAAATTAGTTTTACCTACTACACCAATGGTTGAAGAACCACTCAAAATCTATCACACTCCTGAAGCTTTTTTACTTGGATCATCTTTGATCCCTATGTGCTCGTGTTGAAACCCCAACTAGCTTAGTTGAGGGAAAATCTTTAGATGAGCATGCTTGTTATGGGTGACACCGCTTATCTCAAAAAGGGAATCTTTTACTGGATCAAATTCATCATTTGCAATGCTATGCTTGGAATTTATGTGAAATATATGATTTTACTTGTTGTTCTGAAGACCCTAAGAAACACCTTCCCTACCAATGTGAGTTTAGTGATAATGCAATTGTATCTTTGTATGCCAAGGGTGTTTATAATTACTATGATGTTCAACCAATTGAAGAATTTGTTGCTTTTAAGGGTGCTTATGAAATTGCTTCTTTGATTGGAAAGTATGATGCTACTCTTTACAAAGCTGAAAATTTTGCCATACTTAAATATTGTTATGATAATTATGCTTCTAATGCCTATGTTAAACCATATATTGGGGACTCCTCCACTGTCCAAGAAGAGACTAATATTTTGCGGGAATCTATGGAAGAAGGAATTGATGAAACTGTGGGCTCATTGGATGAAAAAGATGATGAGGAGAGCGAAGAAGAAAAGGAGGAAGAGCGGATTAGCTACATGTGCCCACCTTCTAATGAGAGTAACTCTTCAACTCATACATTGTTTAATTTCCCTTCGTGCTTACCGAAGGATGATTGCTATGATGATTGCTATGATCCCGTTGATTCTTTTGAAATATCCCTTTTTGATGATGCTTGCTATGCTTGTGGCCAAGATGCCAATATGAATTATGCTTAGGGAGATGAACTTGCTATAGTTCCTTATGACAAACATGAACTTGTTGCTATTGCACCCACGCATGATAGTCCTATTATCTTTTTGAATTCTCCCGACTACACTATATCGAAGAAGTTTGCCCTTATTAAGGATTATATTGATGGGTTGCGTTTCACTACTACACATGATGATTTTGATAGATATAATATGCATGTGCTTGCTGCTCCTATTTGCAGTTATTATGAGAGAGGAACTGCATCTCTGCCTCTCCATGTTTTCCAATATGATAAAATTGCAAGAAACTGTTTATACTATGCATTGGCCTTTACTATGTGTGCATGAATTGTTCTTTTATGACATGCCGATGCATAGGAAGAGAGTTAGACTTCGTCATTACATGATATATGTTACTTTGTGCTCACTACTAAATCACAAATCATTGTTAATTAAAATTGGCTTTGATATACCTTGGGATCCGGGTGGATCCATTACTTGAGCACTATATGCCTAGCTTAATGGCTTTAAAGAAAGCGCTGCCAGGGAGACAACCTGGAAGTTTTAGAGAGTCATTTTATTTCTGTTGTGTGCTTTTATAAATTACAAATCCATTGTATTATAAACATAATGTGCCAAGATTTGCCTTTAGGATGTTTGCATTGCTTGTTGGTTTGTGCGGTGCAAAACAGAAACTTGGGTTGTAGTGCGCGATTTTACATTTTTTACTGGAATGTCAAACGGTTCTGAAACTTTTTTGCACTGTCTTTCTATACAAATTGTTTATTTTTCCTATTTTTCAGAATTTTGGGAGTAACAGAAGTATGGTGAATGTTCAGATTGCTACAGATTGTCCTGTTTAAGACAGATTCTGTTTTTGATGCATAGTTTGCTTGTTTTGAGGAAACTATCAATTTCTATCAGTGGATTAAGCCATGGAAAAGTTATATTACAATAGCTACAATGCAAAAACAAAATATTAATTGGTTTTCAATAGTACTTAGCATAGTGATTTGCTTTATTATACTAACGGATCTTACCGAGCTTCCTGTTGAGTTTTGTGTGGATGAAGTGTTCGAGAGGTCTCGATGTGAGGAGAAGGAGGAGAGGCAAGAGCTCAAGCTTGGGGATGCCCAAGGTACCCCAAGTAAATATTTAAGGAGACTCAAGCATCTAAGCTTGGGGATGCCCCGGAAGGCATCCCATCTTTCTTCAACAAGTATCGGTATGTTTTCGGATTCGTTTCGTTCATGCGATATGTGCAAATCTCGGAGCGTCTTTTGCATTTAGTTTTCACTTTTCTTTTATGCACCATGCTGGTATGAGATAGTCCTTGGTTGATTTATATAATGCTCATTGCACTTCACTTATATCTTTTGAGTATGGCTTTATAGAATGCTTCATGTGCTTCACTTATATCATTTGAAGTTTGGATTGCATGTTTCTCTTCACATAGAAAACCGCCATTTGTAGAATGCTCTTTTGCTTCACTTATATTTGTTAGAGCATGGGAATATATTTTGTACAAAGAATTAAACTCTCTTGCTTCACTTATATCTATTTAGAGAGATGACAGGAATTGGTCATTCACATGGTTAGTCATAAAATCCTACATAAAACTTGTAGATCACCGAATATGATATGTTTGATTACTTGCAATAGTTTTGCGATATAAAGGTGGTGATATTAGAGTCGTGCTAGTTGAGTAATTGTGAAATTGAGAAATACTTGTGTTGAGGTTTGCAAGTCCCATAGCATGCACGTATGGTAACCGTTGTGTGACAAATTTGAAGCATGAGGTGTTTCTTTGATTGCCTTCCTTATGAGTGGCGGTCGGGGATGAGCGATGGCCTTTTCCTACCAATCTATCCCCCTAGAAGCATGCACGTAGTGCTTGGTTTTGATGACTTGTAGATTTTTGCAATAAGTATGTGAGTTCTTTATGACTAATGTTGAGTCCATGGATTATACACACTCTCACCCTTCCATCATTGCTAGCCTCTTCGGTACCGTGCATTGCCCTTTCTCACCTCGAGAGTTGGTGCAATCTTCGCTGGTGCATCCAAACCCCGTGATATGATACGCTCTATCACACATAAGCCTCCTTATATCTTCCTCAAAACAGCCACCATACCTACCTATTATGGCATTTCCATAGCCATTCCGAGATATATTGCCATGCAACTTCCATCATCCTCATATACATGACTTGAGCATTCATTGTCGTATTTCTTTGCATGATCGTAAGATAGCTAGCATGATGTTTTCATGGCTTGTCCGTTTTTTGATGTCATTGCTATGCTGGATCATTGCACATCCCGGTACACCACCAGAGGCATTCATATAGAGTCATACTTTGTTCTAGACATCGAGTTGTAATATTGAGTTGTATGTAAATAAAATTGTGATGATCATCATTATTAGAGCATTGCCCTAGTAACGAAAGGATGATGGAGACTATGATTCCCCCACAAGTTGGGATGGGACTCCTGAGTTTAAAAAAAAAGGCCAAAGAAGCCCAAATAAAAAATAGGCCAAAGAAGCCCACCAAAACAAAACAAAAACAAAAAAACAAAAAAATGAGAGAAAAAGAGAGAAGGGGCAATGTTACTATCATTTTACCACACTTGTGATTCATAGTAGCACCATGTTCTTCATATAGAGAGTCTCTTGAGTTATCACTTTCATATACTAGTGGGCATTTTCATTATAGAACTTGGCTTGTATATTCCAACGATGGGCTTCCTCAAATGCCCTAGGTCTTCATGAGCAAGCAAGTTGGATGCACACCCACTTAGTTTCTTTTGTTGAGCTTTCATACATTTATAGCTCTAGTGCATCCGTTGCATGGCAATCCCTACTCCTCGCATTGACATCAATTGATGGGCGTCTCCATAGCCCGTTGATTAGTCGTGTCGATGTGAGACTTTCTCCCTTTTTGTCTTCTCCACACATCCTCCATCATCATATTCTATTCCACCCATAGTGCTATGTCCATGGCTCGCGCTCATGTATTGCGTGAAAGTTGAAAAAGTTTGAGAATACTAAAGTATGAAACAATTGCTTGGCTTGTCATTGGAGTTGTGCATGATGAGAGCATTTTGTGTGATGAAAATGAAGAATGGCCAAACTATATGATTTTGTAGGGATGAGCTTTCTTTGGCTATGTTATTTTGAGGGGACATAATTGCTTGGTTAGTGTCGGTGTCAAAACCGGCGGATCTCGGGTAGGGGGTCCCGAACTATGCGTCTAGGCCGGATGGTAACAGGAGGCAAGGGACACGAAGTTTTACCCAGGTTCAGGCCCTCTCGATGGAGGTAAAACCCTACGTCCTGCTTGATTAATATTGATGATATGGGTAGTACAAGAGTAGATCTACCACGAGATCAGAGAGGCTAAACCCTAGAAGCTAGCCTATGGTATGGTTGTTGATGTGTATGTTGTTCTACGGACTAAAACCCTCCGGTTTATATAGACACTGGAGAGGGTTAGAGTTACATAGAGTCGGTTACAATGGTAGGAGATCTGAATATCCGTATCGCCAAGCTTGCCTTCCACGCCAAGTCCCTTCCGGACACGGGACGAAGTCTTCAATCTTGTATCTTCATAGTCCAGGAGTCCGACTGAAGGTATAGTCCGGCTATCCGAACACCCCCTAATCCAGGACTCCCTCAGTAGCCCCCGAACCCGGATTTAATGACGATGAGTCCGGCGCGCAGATTGTCTTCGGCATTGCAAGGCGGGTTCTCCTCCAAATTCTGTGTACCTGTTTGAATAAAGTCCGGTTTTTCGTAGATGTTGCGCTCCTTGGATTCTATGGCCAATAATGGCCGTTTCCCACGTGTCAAACGAATATGAAAAGCCTGAGTGTTTTTACATTCACACCCCTAGCCGCGTAAATGAGATGCCCTATTTATGGGGACGTGGATTTAGATCCAATCCACACCTTCTCCCCTCCGCGAATGTTCATCAGAGTGCATCCGACAAAGGTCCATTCCACCATGGCTAGCCGCTGCAACTCCTCCCCTTGCCCTTCTAGCCCTAAGCCTGGATATTGGGAGAGATGTTGCACCCCGCATAGCGAGCTAGTGACGCTCCAGACCAAGGGATTTCTTCCCCGGCCTATATGGTCCCGGTTTGAGCCGGTCTTGCCGTCTACAACGGCGGAGAGCAAGCGGAGAATGCCCCTAATCCCTCCAAAGGAGAGCGGGTGTGCCTTGTCCCTTACTTAATAAGGGGGCTCGGATTTCCCATCCACCCATTTCTCCGGGGGCTGCTGGAGTTTTATGGCCTCCAGCTACATCATCTCACGCCTGCCTCAGTATTGCATATCGCGGGCTTTGTAGCCCTCTGTGAGCTGTTCTTGGGTGTTGAAGCTCATTTCGGACTGTGGAAGGAGCTATTTTGCCTCGTGCCCCGTTCTAAGAAAGGGTCAATGTATCAAGTGGGCAGAGCCGAAGTGTGGCGCATCACCGGGACCGGATATCTGTCCGGAACCCCAAAGAAGGCATCCGAAGATTGGCCCTCGGAATGGTTCTATATAGAAGACGTCTAGCTGCCGGATCCTGTCCGGATCGGCCTCCCAGAATTCGACAGTGCTCCCTTAAAGAAGCGCCTAAGCTAGCGTCCATGGAGCCCTCAAAGGGAAAGTGATAGGGACATCGTTTACCTGATGGGCCGAATAAGATTGTTGGCCCATTCCGGACTAACCATGATCAGAGTTATGGCCGAATGCATCATGCGGGGGGTGCAGCCGCTTCAGTATAGAAGCCACCCCATGTGGGATTTCAACGGGGAGGACGATGCCACCCGGTATGGCCGTAAGGGTCCAGATTTAGTTGCCGCTCTATTAAAGATCTTGTCCACTTTGTACAAGGGAGAAGAGGAGGAATTTCTCTGCGTCAACCCATAGGGTGGATTCTCTATGCACAATCCCCCAAGCTGGGTAAGTGGCCGCATTTACTTGCTCATCCGTTTAGTATTCCCATTGTTAAATATTTAGTCTGATGACTTCAATGCAGGAACTGCGCCGGGCTGTTAAGGAAATAAGCAGCCCGCCTCCACAACCCGAGGACCCAGGACGGTCCCTCGACCCGTCCTCTCAAGAGGATCCAGACATAACTGTGGAGCTGATTGATGGAGTGTTCCATCAATTGAGTGAGGACAACGCCTTGGTGGACATTATGGCCAATTACCCAGGGCTAATCCTGACGCCCCAGGTACCTGAGATCGAAGTCCCAGTACCCCGGATAGGTGTCCGCCCACTCGTGTTCAGTTTCCTGATTGCAACCGAACTTTGCAGGGGAGGTTTTTAAGGCGGAAGGCCGAACCTGCGGCGACAAGCCAACGAGGGGCCGTGGGGCCTCGTGGGCCGAAAAGAAGTGCAGTCCGGACCGAGGCGTCAGTGCAAAGGTATGGCGCGCCCCTTATCCCAGGTGTTATGCATTCGAGGCACATTGACACTCGTGCTCTCTTCAGGATTCAGGACAAAGATACCTCGCCGGACTATACCCAGAGAGGCTGCCAATCGCGCCTCCACCAGCCAGGCTCCAAAGCCTGGTCCGGAGGCGGAGGCGAACGCAAGGCACGAGGCAGACGCTCCTCCGACGGAGGATGTGGATGGGTTGTCTGCCACCAACTCTGAGGTGGAGAGTGACATGAACCACAGGCGTCGCCGGACAATTCTTCGCGGCGCTTGTTTATCCCAAGGGGCGTTAGATGCCTTCAACTCGGGAGATGCGCACCTCCATGCCGCTCAAAATTTTCTAGCCAGAGCCACGGAGCAATATGTAAAAGACATACGGGTAAGAAAATTTTGGTAAATATATATGTAGCAGTAGCCCCCGAGACTTGAAACAGTTAGAATAACTGATTTAAGGATCATTTGATATGCAGGTTCTTACAGAAAAGAATTCCCTACTGTCCAAGGAGCTGGAAGAGTGCAAAGCCCAACTGGAGGCCGCACTAGCCGCGGCGGGGGAGCCTAAGGAGACCCCCTCTAGTAATATACATTTCGAAAGATAAGTATTTTGCAAAGCACGACTTTGGTGCAAATCTGACAAATGAAATTGCAGATGGCGCCGGATTGAATCCGGAAAGGCAACACCTCCTACGCCAGCTAAAGGCTAGTGAGAGGGTGCTATTAAAGGTGATGGGGGAGAAGAACATTCTCCAAGATGCCAACACCCGGCTGGGCGTCGAGCTGAAAGATGTTCGTGCCCAGCTATCAGACTCCGTGAATGAGAATCAGCGGCTTCGGCGCGGCATATTTAGTAAGTGCTTGAACGAACCTTTTGAAAGAAAGTTCGGCGGGGAAGTCGACTAACAGAGCAATGTCTGTAGGTGTGCTAACAGGTCGTCCTGCAGAGGAGATGCCCGGTTCTACGGGTGATCTTCTTCCCGAGCTCTCGCAACTGCTCGATCGAGTTCGTCAGGCAATGCAAGGCGTCACCCAGGCCCTGTGGTCATCCATCTCCATGCCCGAAGGTCTTGGAGACCTTGCGGAGAAGCTAAAGGGAGCACGGCGGCGCTTCCGATTGTGGAAGATATCATCCTATCGTCAAGGCGCTAGGGAGGCCTGGGCCATGGTGAAGACGCGGTACTCAAAGGCTGACCCCAACCACATGGCCGAGGTCGGTCCTATAGGGCCTGATGGGAAGGAGATCCATGTAAGCTTAGTGTACGGCCAAGTAGAGTTGGCCGCAAACTATTCCCAGTAGGACTGTAAATTAGACAGCCTGTTAGATGGTATTGAAGAGGAATACAATCAGTCAAAATGACTATGTAATTGAATTGACATTTATAATGCCTTCTAGCCGGATTGTAGATCGTTTTTCATGGCCGACCTTTTTTGCTTCAGCCTCGGGACCTGACGGTCCGGAGTGTGTCCGAATTCCTATGCGGTTATATAAGAACCGGGGAATGCATGGAGACCAGGCGTAGGGGTCATTAGTGCATGAACAGACAAGTGCCCAACTAGTTATGTTATATTACATGGTTAGTAAGAAACATCTTCCAGGGAGAATAGTTCTGTTAGGGGTTCCTTTCCCTGGGGGGCATGCCCTAAAGTGCATGTCCATGCTGCGAAAAGAAACGCGGGAAAAACATCTGGGGGCACATAGATAAAGAAAAAGATCATCTTTAGTTCACCGACCGAATATTCTCTTAAGAATGCTAGCTTTCGGCTTCACCCAGTCTGAGGTACACGTCCGGCTGACCCGGCAGTAACAATCGCAGAGGTGCTCCCTTTACCACCTAGCCGAACAATCGGGAACGTAGGGGTAAGCACAGGAGCCAGGCAACCCAGCTTGGCCAAAACTTAAGTCATATCGATGCATATAATGGTGAATAAAAGGTACATGTGGAAGTTTGACACATGTGTTGGGCGTGAAGCCCGTATAAATAAGCTTCTGTTTAAAGAAGCCCCTAGGTTTACTGAGCGCGGATAGCGCGTCAATTTATGAGCCTTTAAAGGTTATAAGAGAGAGAAAGAGAGAGAAGGAGAGAAATGTAAGATGGAAAGTATATGAATAATGGACAGAGTAAGGAGACGAACACAGGATCCGGCGCTAGGCATAGAATCTTCGGAGACGGGCTGCGTTCCATGGGTTCAGCTCGAGTCGGTTATCTGATGCATTTCGCAGGCGGTACGCTCCACCAGTCAGGACTTGGTCAATTATGAAGGGACCTTCCCACTTGGGCTTGAGTTTGTCCTTTTTCTTGTCCGGCAGGCGTAGAACTAATTCGCCAACGTTGTAATTTTTGGCCCGTACTTCTCTGCTTTGGTATCTTCGAGCTTGCTGTTGATAGAATGCGGAACGGGCTTTCGCCACGTCACGCTCCTCCTCTAATGCGTCCAAACTGTCCTGCCGATCGAGCTCGGCTTCTCTTTCCTTGTACATGCACACTCGAGGTGAGTCATGAATTATGTCGCAAGGAAAAACTGCCTCTGCGCCGTACACCACAAAGAATGGTGTGTATCCGGTGGTGCGACTCGGTGTGGTTCGCATCCCCCAAAGTACGGAGTCGAGCTCCTCTACCCAGTGCGTGTTAGATTCCTTGAGGGACCGCACTAATCTGGGTTTAAGGCCGCTCATGATAAGACCATTTGTGCGTTCGACCTGGCCGTTAGTTTGTGGGTGATAGACGGAAGCATAATCGAGCTTTATGCCCATGTTTTTGCACCAGAGTTTTACCTCGTCGGCCGTAAAGTTCGTGCCATTATCAGTGATGATGCTATGGGGGACGCTGTAACGGTGTACAACCCCGGATATGAAGTCTATCACAGGTCCGGATTCGACCGTCTTAACAGGCTTGGCTTCTATCCATTTGGTGAACTTATCCACCATGACCAATAAGTATTTGTGCTTGTGGGTTCCGCCTTTAAGGGGTCCAACCATATCAAGCCCCCAGACCGCAAAGGGCCGAGTGATGGGGATAGTTTGGAGGGCGGTAGGTGGCATATGGCTTTGGTTTGCAAAGAGCTGGCAACCGGTGCATCGTTGGACTAAGTCCTAGGCGTCTGCCCGGGCCGTCGGCCAGTAAAAGCCTGTACGGAAAGCCTTGCTCACAAGGGACCGAGCTGCAGCGTGATGACCGCCAAGTCTGGCATGGATTTCCTCCAGGAGGTTCCGCCCTTCTTCTTCGGAGATGCACCTTTGAAGGACTCCGGTAGTGCTTTTCTTATAAAGCTCTCCCTCGTGGACTTTGTAGGCTTTGGATCGCCGCACTATGCAGCGTGCCTCGTTTTGGTCCTCGGGGAGTTCCTGCCTAATAAGGTAGGTGAGGAATGGTTCTATCCACGGGGCGATGACGGCCATTATTATGTGGGCTGAAGGTGTTATTTCATTGGCAGAGCCACCGATTGTGTCAGAATGTTCGGTGTCGGGCAGTGCGGTTGGGTCCGGGCTGTTGTTATGCGGCTCCCCTTCCCATACTACGGATGGCTTGAACAGCCTTTCCATGAAGATGTTGGGGGGACTACATCGCGTTTTGCGCCGATGCGTGCCAGGACATCTGCCGCCTGATTATTTTCCAGGGCTATGTGGTGAAATTCAAGCCCTTCGAATCGAGCTGACATTTTTAGGACGGCGTTGCGGTAAGCCGCCATCTTTGGATCCTTGGCGTCGAAGTCTCCATTTATTTGGGATATTGCGAGGTTCGAGTCCCCGCGCACCTCTAGGCGTTGAATGCCCATGGATACTGCCATCCGGAGACCATGTAAAAGGGCCTCATATTCGGCTGCATTGTTGGAGTCTGTGTACATAATCTGGAGTACGTATTGAACTGTGTCTCCTGTGGGGGACATCAAAACGACGCCAGCCCCCAGTCGAGCCAACATCTTGGAGCCATCGAAATGCATGATCCAATTTGAATATGTGACGTACTCTTTAGGGAGTTCGGCCTCCGTCCATTCTGCGACGAAGTCGGCCAAGACTTGTGACTTGATGGCTCACCGTGGCTTATAAGTTATGTCGAACGGGAGGAGCTCAATGGCCCATTTTCCAATCCGGCCTGTTGCGTCACGATTATTTATAATATCGTTGAGTGGTACTTCCGAGGCTACTGTGATTGAACACTCTTGAAAGTAGTGTCGTAGCTTCTAGGATGCCATGAATACCGCGTACGCAATCTTTTGATAATGCGGGTACCGTGATTTGTAGGGAGTGAGATAATAGACCGGCTTTTGAAGGGGGAATTTGTGTCTGTCCATTTCTCGTTCGACGACGAGCACTGCGCTTACAACCTGATGTATTGCTGCGATGTACAATAGCATTGGTTCGCCAGTGTTTGGTGCGGCCAGGACTAGGTTTGTTGCCAATATGGTTTTTATTTCGTCGAGTCCGGCAGTGGCTGCATCCGTCCATTTGAAGTGTTCAATGCGCCGAAGGACGCGGTAAAGGGGTAGGGCCTTTTCTCCTAAGCGAGAGATAAAGCGGCTTAGAGCCGCCACGCATCCGGTTAACTTTTGTATTTGCTTCAGGTCCTTTGGGATATCCAGTTGCGACAGAGCTCAAATCTTGGCTCGATTTGCTTCAGTTCCTCTACCGGATAGAATGAAGCCCAAGAGCTTTCCGACTGGAATGCCGAAAACTCATTTTTCCGGGTTGAGCTTGATGTCTTATGTTCGGAGGTTATCGAATGTGAGCCTCAAGTCGTCTACTAGAGATTCAACATGTCTTGTTTTGACGACCACATCATCTACATATGCCTTCACTGTTTTGCCGATCTGGTTTGCCAGACATGTCTGAATCATGCGCTGATATGTTGCGCCGGCGTTTTTGAGCCCGAAGGGCATTGTGTTGAAGCAGAATGGGCCATATGGTGTGATGAATGCCGTTGCGGCTTGGTCTGGTTCTGCCATCTTGATTTGATGGTAGCCGGAATAGGCGTCCAGGAAACACAAAGAATCGTGTCCTGCGGTAGCGTCGATAATTTGATCGATGCGGGGGAGGGGGAAGGGATCCTTTGGGCAAGCCTTGTTAAGGTCTTTAAAATCAACACACAGGCGCCAGGATTTGTCCTTATTTGGTACCATCACCAAGTTTGCTAGCCAGTCCGGATGTTTTATATCTCTGATGAATCTGGCCTCCAATAGCTTTTCTAGCTCCTCTCCCATGGCCCGTCTCTTAGGTTCGGAAAAACGCCAAAGAGCCTGTTTGACAGGTTTGAATCCTGTTTGGATGTTTAAGCTGTGCTCGGCAAGCCTGCGTGGGATTCCTGGCATGTATGAAGGGTGCCAGGCGAAAATGTCCCAGTTCTCTCGTAGGAACTCTCGCAGTGCGGCGTCTACGTCAGGGTTTAATTGTGCCCCGATGGAAGCTGTTTTATTGGGGTCCGTTGGGTGGACTTGGAATTTGACTATTTCGTCCGCTGGTTTAAAGGAGGTGGACTTGGATCTTTTGTCGAGTATCACGTTGTCCCTATTCACCGTAGAGCGCAGCGCAATCAGTTCCTCAGTCGCTAGGGCTTCGGATGGTGCCTCGAGGGCCAGTGCGGCTGTCTTGTTTTTGGCGCGGAGTGCTATATCCGGATCACTAGCGAGAGTGATGATCCCATTGGGCCCGGGCATCTTGAGCTTCATGTACCCGTAATGGGGGTATTGCTTGGAAGATTGTAAATGATTCCCTCCCTAGCAAAGCGTGATAACCGCTGCTGAACAGGGCCACATGGAACGTGACCTCTTCGGACCTGTAATTGTCTGGCGTGCCGAACACCACATCTAGTGTGATTTTTCCTGTACAGCGCGCTTCCCGACTGGGGATTATTCCTCTAAAGGTTGTGCTACTTCGCTCAATGCGGTTCCAGTCTATTTCCATTTTTTGAAGAGTCTCCTCGTAAATGAGGTTCAATCTGCTGCCGCCGTCCATGAGTACCTTGGTAAGACGAAAGTCGTTCACTATTGGACTAAGGACCAATGCGGCTGGTGCTCGGGCTGTTCAGAATTTAGGTTCACCACTGGCGTTAAAGGTAATAGCCGTGTCACTCCATGGGTTTATTGTTGCTACTTGGTAGACTTCGGCAAGGCTGTGGAGTGTTCTTTTTCGCATATTATTTGATGTGAAATTCTCGAAGACTGTTAATACTGTATTGGTGTCTTTGGGGTGGCTTTCTGTGGCCTCCGGAATTAGGAGATTTTCGCCAATTTTGACCACCTGCCGGAGTATCCAACATGCTCTGAGGCTGTGAGTTGGTGTGGCATCCTCTATACTGTGAATTTTACAGGGTCCATTAAGCCACCCTTCCAGTACGGTTCCATGCCCTGTAGAGGGTTTTTGCTTTTTAGTGCTTGACCCGGGTGACTGGTGATGATGCACCCTTTTATTTCGGACTGGGTTTGTATTTAGGGCCGGATTGTCCCAAAATTTTATTTCGGTTTTCCAGGCGCTTTCCATCGCACAGTACTTTCGTACAATGGACGCCAAGTCAGCGAAGTGTGTAATATCATGGCGACTTATGGCGTTGAGTATTCCCTTGTCCGTGCAGTTATTGCAGAAGATTGAGATTGCGTCTTCCTCGCGGCAGTCCCTTAGCCTGTTTTTAACCAGGAGGAATCTGGCCCAGTAATGATGTACTGTTTCATCGGGTTCTTGCCCGATTTTGGATAGATCGCTTATGTTGGGGTGGGTGGGTGGAATTAAATCTGAAGCCTCACCCCATCTAAGGCTCAGAGGCCGAGGAATTTCTGAACTCGAAAATTTGGATTCCTGGATGTTGTCTAATGAATCCAGCCTGTCGCCTGACACTAAGTTCAGGTCTTGAGTGATATCCTCCCCTCCGTGGGTATCCGGCTTGGAGGGATCGGGAATCCGGACATAGCGAGTCCTTAAGATAGATGAAGGGTCGCCGCACTGTCCCTCTACCACGGCAACGTGATGGGTGACTTGGGGAGAGTTAATCTCTCTCATATCGGTTTTAGGCCCAATCTGGTCGTAATCCGTAGCGACTCCCAGGGTGGCGAAGCGATCCAAGAGCTCGTTTATGGAGGAAATCTCTATTGGATCTAACTGCTCGGCAAGTTCCAAGTTGACATGAAGATTGTTTTCGATGGCTCGAGAGGTCATCGCCGGCGCAGAAGCCGAACAGGCGGTCATAAGAAAGCCACCTAACCGGAGGGTTTGGCCGACAACCAAAGCTCCCTTAGCAACGGTGTCGTCTTTAAAGACGGGGCGAGGCATCCTTCCTGATGGCGACGACACAGAGGAACTCTCAATGAAAGCACCAATGTCGGTGTCAAAACCGGTGGATCTCGGGTAGGGGGTCCCGAACTGTGCGTCTAGGCCGGATGGTAACAGGAGGCAAGGGACACGAAGTTTTACCCAGGTTCGGGCCCTCTCGATGGTGGTAAAACCCTACGTCCCGCTTGATTAATATTGAGGATATGGGTAGTACAAGAGTAGATCTACCACGAGATCAGAGAGGCTAAACCCTAGAAGCTAGCCTATGGTATGGTTGTTGATGTGTATGTTGTTCTACGGACTAAAACCCTCCGGTTTATATAGACACCGGAGAGGGTTAGGGTTACATAGAGTCGGTTACAATGGTAGGAGATCTGAATATCCGTATCGCCAAGCTTGCCTTCCACGCCAAGGAAAGTCCCTTCCGGACACGGGACGAAGTCTTCAATCTTATATCTTCATAGTCCAGGAGTTCGGCTGAAGGTATAGTCCGGCTATCCGAACACCCCCTAATCCAGGACTCCCTCAGTTAGTATACTTGAAGTATTATTGTCTTAATATCAAATGATAGACTATTGCTTTGATTCACTCGTGTCTTAATATTCATGCCATGATTATATTACACTAGTCATTAACCCGTGCGTCTGCACGGGCTAGCACTTCTTATATTAAATACGACAAAGTGGGTACCTCTTACAAATGTTGGATAATAATATGAAAATGTTATAATTGATTGTTATTATTATATTGGTAGACAACACGGTTACGAATTCAAAACTTTTTGCGTGTATCGTGTATTTGTTACATATAAGTTTCCAATAGCTATATAATCAAGTTCCCTGTTGTAGCATATATGCTCATTTCCATTCACTACCTGAAAAACATAAATCTTTGTGTTTGCCTAAGAGTTACAATCGAATTTTATCCAAACCACTTCATGGATTAGATTTTATATGTGTACACCATTTAAGCAGAAGTCTTTGCTCGGGAACATTGCATTGCACCTAGTTTTATTCGATTATAAAAAGAATTTGTTTCTATAAACAACAATGAAACAATGGACATACATGGTTTTCTATCAACATATGTGAAACTGTAGCAAAAAATATACGTAAGAGATTCTATTTTCTCATACTATTATGAGCCATACATTATTCAGATTTTAAGTTAATGATTGTACAGGTTTTCTTAATATTTTCTATTCGTACTACACACATATATATCACATACGGAATCGTGTGCTTATATGAGATCTTCGTGGCCAATGATATATCAAGATTTTTTTTGTTACTGTACTAACTACGGAGTTTTAAAGATATTTTAATGGGTATAATTTTCTATTACTGATAAGGCCAAAATAAAGACATGCATAGACGTACTATATATACGCAAGTAATTTTTTTTGCGCATATTATACGCAGGTAATTCTCATTAGCAATCCACACCATCCGATGAATATCATGTGAATCGGTCTAGTTCATCAATCGCAAGCATGCCATGCAAAGTATAACATCTAGCGGCAAACAGGAGGAGCTCCTCAAGCGAGTCGGTACACGCCATCACTTCATGGTTAGCCAGCAAGAGCCGGCCACCATGTAGAGGAGTCCATTGTGCGATCACAAAATATTGTTTTTTGAATACGCAGAATATTTTTTTTAGGATACGCAGAATGTTTTATTGATGGAAGCTTTTATGGGCAATAAGCAGGGTCATCTAGATTTATTTCCTTTTTTCTTTGGACTTTTTATGCACGGGGGCTTTCCTTTTTTATTGGACGTGGGTCTTTCGTTTTTTTAGTTGTATAATTTATTTGTTTGGACGTCGGTCAACCGGGTCACTTGGAGTTCTTTCACTTTTTTACGTTGGACTTTTTCTGCACGGAGAGAACATAAAAGGTGCGGGTCAGGCAGAAGCTTTCCTTTTTTACGGGAGGATATCCTTTTTTATTCTGAGAACTTTAAAAGCTGCGCGTAATCAGTGGGGTCATTTAAATTTCTCCCCCCGTTTATACGTTGGACATTTTATGGAGAGAACTTGAATGGTGTGGGCAGATGGAAGATTTCCTTTTTTCTGTACGTGAGGCTGGCCTTTTCTTATTTTAATGAACATATGAGAAATTTGAAGGTGCACGTAATCAGCGTGTCATTTGGATTTACTTTCCTTTTTATGTCGGACATTTATGGAGAGGCTTTCCTTTCTTTTTACGTGCGGCGGTCCTTTTTTATTTGGAGGTTTTTTTTTGTTTTGTATACTACAAATATTGGACGTGTCAGATGGCTCTTCTTTGTACTATGGGACCATCTACGTTACGCAAGTTTTCTTTTTATCCTCAGCGTAAATTCTACAATCCAACTGTGTAATTAATTTTGATGATGTGGATTAATAAGAGATCTTGAATGGTGCCTCCAATTAGTAAATATAAGATGATCAAGATTATGCTAGGTAGCATTCCACATCAAAAAAAAATATCATTTACTTACTCGAAGACAAGTAGGAATTAAGCTTGGGGATGCTGATACGTCTCCGTCGTATCTATAATTTTTGATTGTTACATGCCAATATTATACAACTTTCATATACTTTTGGCAACTTTTTATACTATTTTGGGACTAACATATTGATCCAGTGCCCAGTGCCAGTTCCTGTTTGTTGCATGTTTTTTGTTTCGCAGAAAATCCATATCAAACAGAGTCCAAATGGGATAAAAACTTACAGAGATTTTTTTGGAATATATGTGGGTTTTGGGAAGAAGAATCAACGCGAGACGATGCCCGAGGGGATCACGAGGCAGGGGTGTGCCCCTGGCCCTCATGGTCACCCGGTAAGGCTGTTGGGGCCCTTCTTTCACCGCAAGAAAGCCAATATCTGGATAGAAATCGTGTTAAAATTTCAGCCCAATCGGAGTTACGGATCTCCGGGAATATAAGAAACGGTGAAAGGCCAGAATCTGAAACGCAGAAACAGAGAGACAGAGAGACAGATCAAATCTCAGAGGGGCTCTCGCCCCTTCGCCATCATGGAAGCCAAGGACCAGAGGGGAAATCCTTTTCCCATCTAGGGAGAAGGTCAAGGAAGAAGAAGGGGGCCCCTCTCCCCCTCTCTTCCGGTGGTGCCGGAACGCCGCCGGGGCCATCATCGTCACCGCAATCTACACCAACACCTCTGTCATCTTCATCAACATCTTCATCACCTTCCCCCATCTATCTACAGCGGTCCACTCTCCCGCAACCCGCTGTACCCTCTACTTGAACATGGTGATTTAGGGCATGTACAATGGTGCTATCTTAGGAGTGCCACGTAGGATAAATGATGAGGTGGAGGAGAGAGAACTCATAAGAAAAGCCTTGTCTTTTCTTATTTAAGATAAGACAAGAGATGATCTCTTAGCACAATTTGTCTCACCATGTTTTAAGGAATTGCTAGTTATTGAAGATAAGGCTAAGATATAACCCATTGTAGACATATTTTTTTGTCATCTCTAAATTACATGCAAGATTTAAGATAAGACTGTCTTATCAACCATTGTACATGCCCTTATACTTCATATTATTATCAAATGATGTGCTGCCATCCTATGATGTCTGAGTAGATTTTCGTTATCCTATCGGTAATTGATGAATTGCTATGATTGGTTTAACTTGCTTCTGGTTATGTGTAACACCCTCGATGCGGCTATATCTCCCACGTGTTGAAGCACGACTTAGAGGCATAACCGCATTGAAAGCAATGTCGCAAGTGAGGTAATCTTCACAACAACCCATGTAATACATAAAGGGAAAGAGATACATAGTTGGCTTACACTCGCCACGTCACACAAATACATGAATAAAGCATTTCATCATCCAGATACACATAAGGTCCGACTACAGAACCAAAATAAAGAAGACTACCCCAAAGGCTACACAGATCCCCGATCGTCCCAACTAGGCTCCACTACTGATCAACTGGAAACGAAACAACATAACGAACACGATCTTCATTGAGCTCCTCCTTGAGTTCGGTTGCGTCACCTGCAAGTTGGTTTTGGAAGTACCTGTGAGTCACGGGGACTCAGCAATCTCACACCCTCGCGATCAAGACTATTTAAGCTTATGGGTAGGTAAAAGGTATGAGGTGGAACTGCAGCAAGCGACTGGCATATTTGGTGGCTAACATACGCAAATGAGAGCGAGAAGAGAGAGCAAAGGCACGGTCGAACAACTATGATCAACAAGTGATCCTAGAACAACCTACGTCAAGCATTACTCCAACACCGTGTTCACTTCCCGGACTCTGCCGAGAAGAGACCATCACGGTTACACACGCGGTTGATGTATTTTAATTAAGATCAACTTCAGGTTTTCTACAACCGGACATTAACAAATTCCCATCTGCCCATAACCATGGGCACGGCTTTCGAAAGTTCAAAACCCTGCAGGGGTGTCCCAACTTAGCCCATCACAAGCTCTCACGGTCAATGAAGGATATTCCTTCTCCCAAGACAATTCGATCAGACTCGGCATCCCGGTTACAAGACATCCTCGACAATGGTAAAAAAAGTCCAGCAACACTGCTCGAATGTGCCAACAAATCCCGATAGGAGCTGCACATATCTCGTTCTCAGGGCACACTCAGATGAGCGCTCTGTACAACTAAAATCAAACCTCGAGTTTCCCCGAGGGGGCGCTGCAAAGGGCTCTAGTTTAGACCAACACTCACAGGAGCACTGGCCCGGGGCAGTTTAAATAAAGATGACCCTTGAGTCCGCGGAACCCAAGGGAAAAAGAGGCTAGGTGGAGAATGGTAAAATCAATGTTGGGCATTGCTGGAGGAGTTTTATTCAAGGCGAACTGTCAAGGGGTTCCCATTATAACCCAACCGTGTAAGGAACGCAAAATCCGGGAACATAACCCCGATATGACGGAAACTAGGGCGGCAAGAGTGGAACAAAAAAACACCAGGCATAAGGCCGAGCCTTCCACCCTCTACCAAGTATATAGGTGCATTAAGATAAACAAGATAATATTGTGATATCCCAACAATAAACATGTTCCAACAAGGAACGATCTCCAAACTTCACCTGCAACTAGCAACGCTATAAGAGGGGCTGAGCAAAGCGGTAACATAGCCAAACAACGGTTTGCTAGGACAAGGTGGGTTAGAGGCTTGGCTTAACAATATGGGAGGCATGATAAGCAAGTGGTAGGTATCGCAGCATAGGCATAGCAAAAGAGCGAGCAATTAGCAAGCAAAGATAGAAGTGATTTCGAGGGTATGGTCATCTTGCCTGAAATCCCGCAAGGAAGAAGAACGAGTCCATGAAGAAGGCAAACGGACGTAGTCGAACGGATCCTCACAAACGCGACGTTATCGGAACTAACCCGAAGAAGCAACACCAGAAAGAAGCAAACAACATAGTAAACAACCACCACATAAGCATGGCACGATGCACAACCAAGTATGATGCATGTCCAGTTTAATATGATGGCATGGCAAAGTGCACAAGCAATCCTACAAATTAAGTGGAGCTCAATATGCAACGGAGTTGCAAATTGAAGAAAACACCACATGACTTATTTAGTTCTCTCCCGGTTATGTACTCAACAATATTAAAGGTTGGTTAACATGGCAAGAGGTGAAACATGAATGAACTACACAATCTAAGCAATTTAAATGGGGCCGGATATAATAAACAACGAATCTGGTAAATCCCCATATGCCTTAGTAATTTATTGCAACAACAATCTAAACATTTTAATTGTTGTTATCATGATGCGGATGACATGAACAAGTTTTATGCAAAATTTATGAAAATGTTGGCATGTTATAAGATATGGGGCATTTTTCACCGTGGTGGAAAGGAAAGGGGTGCCACGGCAATGATAAAAAAACGGTGCCACGGCAGCGTTCCGGTTCCGGTAACTCGATTGAGATACCGAAGCAAAGGAGAAGTGTGCGGATGCGTGCAAAAGATGGTGGGGCGCTCCCGGATTCCAGGTGTCCCACGAGTTGGCGACAAGGAAACGAGTGACAGTTTGGACACGGTGCAAACACGAGCATCTCATACATCACACATGCATTCGTTCACGGGCGGTCGTCTCGGGGTTATACCTTCGAAGCTTGCGTTATCGGAGCGGTTCGGCTCGAGCAGTGTAGTCATTCACAATCGTCGTGGGAAGTAGTGGTACTCGGTGATGGTAGAGGAAGTAGTTGTTCACGGTTCGTTGTGGGAAGTAGTCGTTCTCGTGGCGACGGCAGTCATACACAGCAACTGCAGTTGAACTTGTAGGGTCGTCCATCTTGTGGTACTTAGGTGAATCCACGAGAAACGATAGACGTACATGGTTCATCGAGGAACTTGACGTTTCGGCCTGTAGTCGTTCGAGCATCCGACGGTAATGGTACTCAGTCATTTTGAAGAGGTACTTGGGGTCATTCGAACTTGTCGGTCTCGTCATCTCGAAGGGGTACTTCACATTCTTAGTGATTCCGAAGACGACGGTAGAGGTACACTTGTTGTAGGGGTACTTGTCGGATCCACGGCGATGGTAGAGGAACAAACGTTCTCGCAGTACTTGTCGGTCCGGTCTTGGTGTAAATGTACATGGAAAATGTAGTGGTACTCGCGGACTTCGGCGGCGGTAGTCGTTCAGGGTCTTGGCGGTTCGTTGTGTAGCCATACATGTTCGACGTGGTACACGGTTCGAAGTCATGCATGTCCTGTAGCTGTTCAGGGTCACCGTGAGGGACTTGTCGAATCCAGGGTCTCCGTGTGCACGTCTTGACGGATCCGGGAGGTCTCGGTGGTGGCCATGGTCTCTGTCGGCGTTCTGGGAACGGGGGTCCCCAGACTTGCCTGCCTGCGGCCTGCGGCGTGGCTCAAAGGGGGGCCCAGCACGGCCCATCTTCACCAACACAAACCCAAGACCCTCGCGAGGAGCCAAGCCTCGCGGGGCGGACAACGCGGAGCTTCCTCAGGCACGGCCTCGTCAGGCTGGCTCACGAGGAGGCGGAGAGATCAACGCGGGGTGCCTCACGAGGTGCCCGTGACGCAAGCCATGACGACTCAGGGCGCCAGGCGGGTGCCAGCCCGCGCAGCGTCCTCCTTTCCTCTTTGGTGCAAAGGGGGCAAGCGCAGCCGCGGAGTACCGAGTCATCAGGCAAAGGTTGCCATTTCGGTGCAACCAGACCAAGACCAGGAGGACTACGAGACGGAGGTCACCGTGGAGCCCAAGACGGCGTCATCGCCAGAGCTTTGGGCAGGCGAAGACTACTTTTGTCACGATAGCTGATACTTGTTGTCCCCTTTCAAATTAGCCCGCCATTGTTGGCTCCCTTCCCCCTCGATATTTGGGAAGAGGACCAGGGCCTCTATAAATAGGACCAGCCACCCACATAGCAAAGGGGCTGGGGGATTCGGTCGGTCGGAAAGAGAGAGAGAGAGAAAGGTGACTGAACTCCTCCAAGCAGTTCATCGCCCCGGCCAAGAACAGACCCTCGCGAGGCTGTTCTTCCTTGTATTCATCATCATCATCATCCCAAGAGGCAATCCACCACACTACACACTGGAGTAGGGTATTACACCACAATGGTGGCCCGAACCAGTATAAATCCTGTGTTTCTTGTGCTGTTCTTCCCATAGTTTTAGATCCTAGCATGGCGGAGGGGTGCAGGTAGGTAGGAGGCGAAATCTCCGCGAGCACCCCAGTGTTCGAACCTCAAGGGTCTGCCGGAACCCGAAATCTAACAGTCTCCAAGATGGCGCCATGGTGGTCTAGCAGCAACAACAACAAGGGCGTCGAGGCTCATGGGCATAGAGGAGATGTCGAGGAGGTGGTTCCAGAGGCGAGCAACCATGGCGGGGGCGAACGAGCGCCTCCTCCTCTGCTCGCACGTAGCAGAGGCGTGGCTGGAGGAGGAGGCAGCAGGGGCACCGGAGTTGTCCCGTTCGGAGGCCAGGGCCGTGGGGCGGAGCAGCGGGCCTCGTCGGAAAACAGGGGCTGAGAATGGTCGGGCTCCGGCCGTCGAGGTAGAGGAGGTGCTCGGGGCGGAGCATATCGCAGCAGCGGTGAGGTGTGGATGGCGGCGCTCGGGGCTTAAGGCGTGGGGCAGCGACGGTGGAGGCACTGGAGGTCACCGGCGTCAAGAGCTTAGATGAGCTGGTTCGATGCCTTGCGCGCGGCGGCTCAGATGCTCGAGGAGACGAGGCGACCGGTGTTGGGGCTCCGGCGAGCTCCGACCTGAACGAAGGGGACGAACGGCGTGGTGGTGAAGGGAGGAGTGCCGGGACGACGGTGGTGCCATGGAGAAGAAACAGGAGGGAAGAAGAAGGAGGGAACGAAGGACGGATTGCGGTGGCCTTGGCGAGGTCGAGACGGTGTCGGGCCTTAGGTGCCTGCACGCGTGGGGACGGTTTGGGGAGCGAGAGGTAGAGATTGAGAGGAGATGGGATCGACCACGGTGCTCTCCTGGCGGCGCTGGGTGGAACGAAAGAGGAGGAGGGGTTCGAGGGAGACGTGGGTCGAGGCTGTAACACCCTCGATGCGACTATAGCTCCCACGTGTTGAGGCACGACTTAGAGACATAATCGCATTGAAGGCATATGTCGCAAGTTAGGCAATCTTCACAACATCCCATGTAATATGAATAATAAAGGGGAGAACATAGTTGGCTTACACTCGCCACGTCAATCAAGTACATAAATAACATTAAATCATCCAAAACACTCATGGCCCGACTACGGCGCCAAAATAGAAGAAAACCCAACATGCGACCACGGTCCCAATCACCCCCAACTGGGCACCACTACTGATCATCGGGAAAGGAAACGTAGTAACGCTGAGAGTCCTCGTCGAACTCCCACTTGAGCTCGTACTCGTCACTTGGAGCGGAATCACCTGGACCTGCATCTGGAGTTATAGTATCTGTGAGCCATGGGGACTCAGCAATCTCGCACCCTCGCGATCAAGACTATTTAAGCTTATAGGAAGGGTAAGGCAATTATATGTGGAGCTGCAGCAAGCGACTAGCATATATGGTGGCTAACTTATTCGCAAAAGAGAGCGAGAAGAGGAGGCAAAGCACGAGCGAGAAGCTAGAGGGCAACCTGCGCAAACATTACTCCAACACCGTGTCCACTTCCCGGACCCCGCCGAGAAGAGGCCATCACGGTAACACACTCAGTTGGTTCATTTTAATTAATTAAGGTTCAAGTTATCTACAACCGGACATTAACAAATTCCCATCTGCCCATAACCGCGGGCACGGCTTTCGAAAGTTCAATCCCTACAGGGGAGTCCCAACTTAGCCCATGACAAGCTCTCATGGTCAACGAAGGAATAGACCTCCTCCCAAGACGTTCCGATCAGACTCGGTATCTCGGTAATTCAAGACAACTCCGACAATGGTAAAACAAGTCCAGCAACACCACCCGCTGTGCCGACAAATCCCGATAGGAGCTGCACATATCTCATTCTCAGGGCACACCGGATAAGCTAAGCGTACGGGAGCCAACGTAACCCAAGTTGCCGAGGGACGGCCCCGCACGGTGCTCTAGGTTGGACCAACACTCAGAGGAGCACTGGCCCGGGGGGGTTAAAATAAGATGACCCTTGAGTCCGCGGAACCCAAGGGAAAGGCTAGGTGGCAAATGGTAAACCAAGGTTGGGCATTGCTGGAGGAGTTTTATTCAAGGCGGACAGTCAAGGGGTTCCCATTATAACCCAACCGCGTAAGGAACGCAAAATCCGGGAACATAACACCGATATGACGGAAACTAGGGCGGCAAGAGTGGAACAAAACACTAGGCAAGAGGCCGAGCCTTCCACCCTTTACCAGGTATATAGATGCATTAAGATAACATAGCAATATAATGATATCCCAACAAGTAAATAAATGTTCCAACAAGGAACGGCTCCAATCTTCACCTGCAACTAGCAACGCTATAAGAGGGGCTGAGCAAAGCGGTAACATAGCCAATCAACGGTTTGCTAGGACATGGTGGGTTAGAGGTTGACATGGCAATTTGGGAGGCTGACAAGCAAAAGGTAGGCATCGCAGCAATGGCATAGCAAAAGAGCGAGCAAACTAGCATAGCAAAGATAGTAGTGATTTCGAGGGTATGATCATCTTGCCTGCACAGTTGTCAGAGTTGACTGGATCTTCAAGAGCAAACTCAACGGGCTCCTCGTTAGCGAACTCTTCTCCCGGCTCTACCCAAACAAGACAAACAAGCAACAAAGACACAATCAACCACGTGCAAACTCAATCAACACGATGCAAAGATGATATGCTATGCGGGATGTGATGCGGGATGCAAAATGCAAGATATGAAAGGAAATGCATGAACCTGGCCTCAACTTGGAATTCCAAGGGTGCCACTGGAAAGATGAGATGAAATCGCTTGAAAACGATATAAAGATCATCGGAATCGGAGTTACGGTTTTGAAATGGCAAGCGTTTTAAGAATGACACCGGTCTGTGATTTACAGCAAGTAGGCATCTAAATGCAATGAGATGAACATGCTATAGCCACCAAACATGACAACAAAATACATGGCATGGATGCACACAAGATGCTTAATAAAAGTCTAGCACTGAGCTACGGCCAAATCATCCATTATGAGGTTCAAACAAGCATGGCAAAAACGCAAATGCAAAACAGATTCCAGACTTAGTGAAATTAACACTTGTCTGGAATTTCCGATCACGAAGCCCTCTTCGGAGCAGCAAAACAACATGATACATGACCTGATTAAGACAAGTAATAACATGGCATGGAGCTACTCAACAAACTTAACAAAAGACCCAAAGTGACCTGGGGCCAAAAGGGTTCACAAAATATACTAACGGGCACACGAACATAGCTAAAACACAATCAGTTTTCAGACTTAGTGAAAACTGAGACATGCTGAAATATAACTCACGAAGGCACGTAAACGAGCTCGATGCACTCACCACGGTGCAAGTCATGGAAAGGCAATCATACATCCATTAAGAAGGCACAAAATTAAAACTAGACATGGCAAGAACAATGGCATAGCATGCACGGATCAACTACAACAACATCGAAAAAATCGCAAACAAGTTGACGATCTGCCCAGATTTACAACGAAGCAAAAGTAGAGCTCGATTGACTCAATCTAGGTTGCTCCATAATTGCAAGTAAAGACATGGATGGATAGAGCATAACATGATTAACAAAACTCCTTTACTGATCATCCTCAAAAGAGGCACGGATCACTAGGAAACAAGCTGAACATATGGCATCATGAACTAAATAATCCTAGACTTAGTGAAAACTACCAAGTCCCTGAAAACAGATTTACCGGGTGCCTCACTTTGCAAGCTTGCACAAGTCACCACACACATCCTGAAAATGCATGGGTTGCACCTCTGGATAGATGACAAAATCCTTAACAAAACATATGAAGGACTCACAGGCATAGCATGCACACAACAATCATGGCAAAAATGACAAAAGTCTAAGATGAACTAGCAGATCTGACAATTAACTCACGAAGCCTCCTTCTAACAGCATTTCGCGCATCAAGATGAACTCAAATGAAAATGATGCAATGGAATGAAATGATGTACTCTCTGAGTTGAACATTTTGATATGCTATATGCCCAAATCGGAGCTACTGATGCAAAATTACGGAGCCTCGAACAGAGCAACTTGGACTGAAAATTTAATGACTGAGAAAAAACAACCGCAGATCTAGGGCTGCACGGAAACCGAGGCGGTGGCGGCACTGTAGCTGTTCGTCGGGGAAGAAGCAAGCAGCGGCCGGCGAGTGGAGGGAGGAGGCGGTGGCCGGCGTC